>NC_081844.1:9762261-10424809 GCF_963259705.1 Myotis daubentonii
TAGTTAAAACGCCACTTAAAAGAGCCTGAGTTGTTAATATTATCAGAATTGCCGTCATTTCAGAGCTTTCCACCTCTCATCTCGGTAACTGAACTGGGCCTTAAATGTAGTTAGATTCTATTTACTTGTGTTTCAACTGTTTGTTACACGTTCATATTCATTTCCTGGAAAGAGAATTGTGTATTTTTAGAGTTTTAACACATTTTGACAGTTTCCTGAGAAGTATATACTAGAACTTTCAGGATATAAACTGTTTCAGTCAAAAAACGCCACGGCAACTCAGGTTCACGTGTAAACATAAACAGTATTCTCCACATTTCAAGTCATTATACACAAGTTCTGAGCTCTATAAACAGGAATTCTTAAAGTTCCGGAGAGGTTAATATTATCAGAATTCTCATCATTTCAAAGTTTCTACCTGTAATCTCGGGAATTGAACTCGGCTTTAAATGTAGTTTGATTCTATTTACTTGTGTTTTAACTGTTTTTTACACGTTCATGTTCATTTCCTCGAAAGAAAACTGTGTATTTTAAGAGTTTTAACACATTCTCACAGTTTCCTTAGAATTATATACTAGAACCTTCAGGATATAAACTGTCTCAGTCAAAAAAAGCCATGGCGACTCAGGATCAACTGTAAACATAAACAGTGTTCTCGTCATTTCAAATCATTATACACTAGTTCTTAGCTCTATAAACAGGAATTCTTAAAGTTTGAAATGACATTTTAGTGAAAACGCCACTTAAAATAGCCTGAGTTATTAATATTATCAGAATTGCCGTCATTTCAGAGCTTTCGACCTGTAATCTCGGTAACTGAACTCAGCCTTAAATGTAGTTAGATTCTAATTACTTGTGTTTCAACTGTTTGTTACACGTTCATATTCATTTCCGGGAAAGAAAATTGTGTATTTTAAGAGTTTTAACACATTTTGACAGTTTCCTGAGAAGTATATACTAGAACCTTCAGGATATAAACTGTTTCAGTCAAAAAACGCCACGGTAACTCAGAATCAACTGTAAACATAAACAGTATTCTCCACATTTCAAATCATTATACACAAGTTCTGAGCTCTATAAACAGGAATTCTTAAAGTTCCGGAGATGTTAATATTATCAGAATTCTCGTCATTTCAAAGTTTCTACCTGTAATCTCGGGAATTGAACTCGGCTTTAAATGTACTTAGATTCTATTTACTTGTGTTTTAACTGTTTGTTACACGTTCATATTCATTTCCTGGAAAGAAAACTGAGTATTTTAAGAGTTTTAACACATTCTCACAGTTTCCTTAGAATTATATAATAGAACCTTGAGGATATAAACTGTCTCAGTCAAAAAAAGCCGTGGCAACTCAGGATCAACTGTAAACATAAACAGTATTCTCCTCATTTCAAATCATTATACACAAGTACTGAGCTCTATAAACAGGAATTCGTAAAGTTTGAAATGACATTTTAGTTAAAACGCCACTAAAAATAGCCTGAGTTGTTAATATTATCAGAATTGCCGACATTTCAGAGTTTTCGATCTGTAATCTTGGTAACTGAACTCGGCCTTAAATGAAGTTAGATTCTATTTACTTGTGTTTCAACTGTTTGTTACACGTTCATATTCATTTCCTGGAAAGAAAATTGTGTATTTTAAGAGTTTTAACACATTTTGACAGTTTCCTGAGAAGTATATACTAGAACCTTCAGGATATAAACTGTTTCAGTCAAAAAACGCCACGGCAACTCAGAATCAACTGTAAACATAAACAGTATTCTCCACATTTCAAATCATTATACACAAGTTCTGAGCTCTATAAACAGGAATTCTTAAAGTTCCGGAGAGGTTAATATTATCAGAATTCTCGTCATTTCAAAGTTCCTACCTGTAATCTCGGGAATTGAACTCGGCTTTAAATGTAGTTAGATTCTATTTACTTGTTTTTTAACTGTTTGTTACACGTTCATATTCATTTCCTGGAAAGAATACTGTGTATTTTAAGAGTTTTAACACATTCTCACAGTTTCCTTAGAATTATATACTAGAACCTTGAGGATATAAACTGTCTCAGTCATAAAAAGCCATGGTGACTCAGGATCAACTGTAAACATAAACAGTGTTCTCGTCATTTCAAATCATTATACACTAGTTCTGAGCTCTATAAACAGGAATTCTTAAAGTTTGAAATGACATTTTAGTGAAAACGCCACTTAAAATAGCCTGAGTTGTTAATATTATCAGAATTGCCGTCATTTCAGAGCTTTCCACCACTAATCTCGGTTATTGAACTCGGCGTTAAATGTAGTTAGATTCTATTTACTTGTGTTTCAACTGTTTGTTACACGTTCATATTCATTTCCTGGAAAGAAAATTGTGTATTTTAAGAGTTTTAACACATTTTGACAGTTTCCTGAGAAGTATGTACTAGAACCTTCAGGATATAAACTGTTTCAGTCAAAAAAGGCCACGGCAACTCAGAATCAACTGTAAACATAAACAGTATCCTACTCATTTCAAATCATTATACACAAGTTCTGAGCTCTATAAACAGGAATTCTTAAAGTTTGAAATGACATTTTAGTTAAAACGCCACTTAAAAGAGCCTGAGTTGTTAATATTATCAGAATTGCCGTCATTTCAGAGCTTTCCACCTCTCATCTCGGTAACTGAACTGGGCCTTAAATGTAGTTAGATTCTATTTACTTGTGTTTCAACTGTTTGTTACACGTTCATATTCATTTCCTGGAAAGAAAATTGTGTATTTTAAGAGTTTTAACACATTTTGACAGTTTCCTGAGAAGTATGTACTAGAACCTTCAGGATATAAACTGTTTCAGTCAAAAAAGGCCACGGCAACTCAGAATCAACTGTAAACATAAACAGTATCCTCCTCATTTCAAATCATTATACACAAGTTCTGAGCTCTATAAACAGGAATTCTTAAAGTTTGAAATGACATTTTAGTTAAAACGCCACTTAAAAGAGCCTGAGTTGTTAATATTATCAGAATTGCCGTCATTTCAGAGCTTTCCACCTCTCATCTCGGTAACTGAACTGGGCCTTAAATGTAGTTAGATTCTATTTACTTGTGTTTCAACTGTTTGTTACACGTTCATATTCATTTCCTGGAAAGAAAATTGTGTATTTTAAGAGTTTTAACACATTTTGACAGTTTCCTGAGAAGTATATACTAGAACCTTCAGGATATAAACTGTTTCAGTCAAAAAACGCCACAGCAACTCAGAATCAACTGTAAACATAAACAGTATTCTCCACATTTCAAATCATTATACACAAGTTCTGAGCTCTATAAACAGGAATTCTTAAAGTTCCGGAGATGTTAATATTATCAGAATTCTCGTCATTTCAAAGTTTATACCTGTAATCTCGGGAATTGAACTCGGCTTTAAATGTAGTTAGATTCTATTTACTTGTTTTTTAACTGTTTGTTACACGTTCATATTCATTTCCTGGAAAGAAAACTGAGTATTTTAAGAGTTTTAACACATTCTCACAGTTTCCTTAGAATTATATACTAGAACCTTGAGGATATAAACTGTCTCAGTCAAAAAAAGCCATGGCGACTCAGGATCAACTGTAAACATAAACAGTGTTCTCGTCATTTCAAATCATTATACACTAGTTCTTAGCTCTATAAACAGGAATTCTTAAAGTTTGAAATGACATTTTAGTGAAAATGCCACTTAAAATAGCCTGAGTTGTTAATATTATCAGAATTGCCGTCATTTCAGAGCTTTCGACCTGTAATCTTGATAACTGAACTCGGCCTTAAATGAAGTTAGATTCTATTTACTTGTGTTTCAACTGTTTGTTACACGTTCATATTCATTTCCTGGAAAGAAAATTGTGTATTTTTAGAGTTTTAACACATTTTGACAGTTTCCTGAGAAGTATATACTAGAACTTTCAGGATATAAACTGTTTCAGTCAAAAAACGCCACGGCAACTCAGGTTCACGTGTAAACATAAACAGTATTCTCCACATTTCAAATCATTATACACAAGTTCTGAGCTCTATAAACAGGAATTCTTAAAGTTCCGGAGAGGTTAATATTATCAGAATTCTCGTCATTTCAAAGTTTCTACCTGTAATCTCAGGAATTGAACTCGGCTTTAAATGTACTTAGATTCTATTTACTTGTGTTTTAACTGTTTGTTACACGTTCATATTCATTTCCTGGAAAGAAAACTGAGTATTTTAAGAGTTTTAACACATTCTCACAGTTTCCTTGGAATTATATACTAGAACCTTGAGGATATAAACTGTCTCAGTCAAAAAAAGCCGTGGCAACTCAGGATCAACTGTAAACATAAACAGTATTCTCCTCATTTTAAATCATTATACACAAGTACTGAGCTCTATAAACAGGAATTCTTAAAGTTTGAAATGACATTTTAGTGAAAACGCCACTTAAAATAGCCTGAGTTGTTAATATTATCAGAATTGCCGTCATTTCAGAGCTTTCCACCACTAATCTCGGTTATTGAACTCGGCGTTAAATGTAGTTAGATTCTATTTACTTGTGTTTCAACTGTTTGTTACACGTTCATATTCATTTCCTGGAAAGAAAATTGTGTATTTTAAGAGTTTTAATACATTTTGACAGTTTCCTGAGAAGTATGTACTAGAACCTTCAGGATATAAACTGTTTCAGTCAAAAAAGGCCACGGCAACTCAGAATCAACTGTAAACGTAAACAGTATCCTCCTCATTTCAAATCATTATACACAAGTTCTGAGCTCTATAAACAGGAATTCTTAAAGTTCCGGAGAGGTTAATATTATCAGAATTCTCGTCATTTCAAAGTTTCTACCTGTAATCTCGGGAATTGAACTCGGCTTTAAATGCAGTTAGATTCTATTTACTTGTTTTTTAACTGTTTGTTACACGTTCATATTCATTTCCTGGAAAGAGTACTGTGTATTTTAAGAATTTTAACACATTCTCACAGTTTCCTTAGAATTATATACTAGAACCTTGAGGATATAAACTGTCTCAGTCAAAAAAAGCCATGGCGACTCAGAATCAACTGTAAACATAAACAGTGTTGTCGTCATTTCAAATCATTATACACTAGTTCTTAGCTCTATAAACAGGAATTCTTAAAGTTTGAAATGACATTTTAGTGAAAACGCCACTTAAAATAGCCTGAGTTGTTAATATTATCAGAATTGCCGTCATTTCAGAGCTTTCGACCTGTAATCTCGGTAACTGAACTCGGCCTTAAATGAAGTTAGATTCTATTTACTTGTGTTTCAACTGTTTGTTACACGTTCATATTCATTTCCTGGAAAGAAAATTGTGTATTTTAAGAGTTTTAACACATTTTGACAGTTTCCTGAGAAGTATATACTAGAACATTCAGGATATAAACTGTTTCAGTCAAAAAACGCCACGGCAACTCAGAATCAACTGTAAACATAAACAGTATTCTCCACATTTCAAATCATTATACACAAGTTCTGAGCTCTATAAACAGGAATTCTTAAAGTTCCGGAGATGTTAATATTATCAGAATTCTCGTCATTTCAAAGTTTCTACCTGTAATCTCGGGAATTGAACTCGGCTTTAAATGTACTTAGATTCTATTTACTTGTGTTTTAACTGTTTGTTACACGTTCATATTCATTTCCTGGAAAGAAAACTGAGTATTTTAAGAGTTTTAACACATTCTCACAGTTTCCTTAGAATTATATACTAGAACCTTGAGGATATAAACTGTCTCAGTCAAAAAAAGCCGTGGCAACTCAGGATCAACTGTAAACATAAACAGTATTCTCCTCATTTTAAATCATTATACACAAGTACTGAGCTCTATAAACAGGAATTCTTAAAGTTTGAAATGACATTTTAGTGAAAACGCCACTTAAAAGAACCTGAGTTGTTAATATTATCAGAATTGCCGTCATTTCAGAGCTTTCCACCTCTCATCTCGGTAACTGAACTGGGCCTTAAATGTAGTTAGATTCTATTTACTTATGTTTCGACTGTTTCTTACACGTTCATATTCATTTCCTGGAAAGAGAATTGTGTATTTTAAGAGTTTTAACACATTTTGACAGTTTCCTGAGAAGTATATACTAGAACTTTCAGGATATAAACTGTTTCAGTCAAAAAACGCCACGGCAACTCAGGTTCACGTGTAAACATAAACAGTATTCTCCACATTTCAAATCATTATACACAAGTTCTGAGCTCTATAAACAGGAATTCTTAAAGTTCCGGAGAGGTTAATTTTATCAGAATTCTCGTCATTTCAAAGTTTCTACCTGTAATCTCAGGAATTGAACTCGGCTTTAAATGTACTTAGATTCTATTTACTTGTGTTTTAACTGTTTGTTACACGTTCATATTCATTTCCTGGAAAGAAAACTGAGTATTTTAAGAGTTTTAACACATTCTCACAGTTTCCTTGGAATTATATACTAGAACCTTGAGGATATAAACTGTCTCAGTCAAAAAAAGCCGTGGCAACTCAGGATCAACTGTAAACATAAACAGTATTCTCCTCATTTTAAATCATTATACACAAGTACTGAGCTCTATAAACAGGAATTCTTAAAGTTTGAAATGACATTTTAGTGAAAAAGCCACTTAAAATAGCCTGAGTTGTTAATATTATCAGAATTGCCGTCATTTCAGAGCTTTCCACCACTAATCTCGGTTATTGAACTCGGCGTTAAATGTAGTTAGATTCTATTTACTTGTGTTTCAACTGTTTGTTACACGTTCATATTCATTTCCTGGAAAGAAAATTGTGTATTTTAAGAGTTTTAACACATTTTGACAGTTTCCTGAGAAGTATGTACTAGAACCTTCAGGATATAAACTGTTTCAGTCAAAAAAGGCCACGGCAACTCAGAATCAACTGTAAACGTAAACAGTATCCTCCTCATTTCAAATCATTATACACAAGTTCTGAGCTCTATAAACAGGAATTCTTAAAGTTCCGGAGAGTTTAATATTATCAGAATTCTCGTCATTTCAAAGTTTCTACCTGTAATCTCGGGAATTGAACTCGGCTTTAAATGTAGTTAGATTCTATTTACTTGTTTTTTAACTGTTTGTTACACGTTCATATTCATTTCCTGGAAAGAATACTGTGTATTTTAAGAGTTTTAACACATTCTCACAGTTTCCTTAGAATTATATACTAGAACCTTGAGGATATAAACTGTCTCAGTCAAAAAAAGCCATGGCGACTCAGGATCAACTGTAAACATAAACAGTGTTCTCGTCATTTCAAATCATTATACACTAGTTCTTAGCTCTATAAACAGGAATTCTTAAAGTTTGAAATGACATTTTAGTGAAAACGCCACTTAAAATAGCCTGAGTTGTTAATATTATCAGAATTGCCGTCATTTCAGAGCTTTCCACCTCTAATCTCGGTAACTGAACTGGGCCTTAAATGTAGTTAGATTCTATTTACTTGTGTTTCAACTGTTTGTTACACGTTCATATTCATTTCCTGGAAAGAAAATTGTGTATTTTAAGAGTTTTAACACATTTTGACAGTTTCCTGAGAAGTATATACTAGAACCTTCAGGATATAAACTGTTTCAGTCAAAAAAGGCCACGGCAACTCAGAATCAACTGTAAACATAAACAGTATCCTCCTCATTTCAAATCATTATACACAAGTTCTGATCTCTATAAACAGGAATTCTTAAAGTTCCGGAGAGGTTAATATTATCAGAATTCTCGTCATTTCAAAGTTTCTACCTGTAATCTCGGGAATTGAACTCGGCTTTAAATGTAGTTAGATTCTATTTACTTGTTTTTTAACTGTTTGTTACACGTTCATATTCATTTCCTGGAAAGAATACTGTGTATTTTAAGAGTTTTAACACATTCTCACAGTTTCCTTAGAATTATATACTAGAACCTTGAGGATATAAACTGTCTCAGTCAAAAAAATCCATGGCGACTCAGGATCAACTGTAAACATAAACAGTGTTCTCGTCATTTCAAATCATTATACACTAGTTCTTAGCTCTAAAAACAGGAATTCTTAAAGTTTGAAATGACATTTTAGTGAAAACGCCACTTAAAATAGCCTGAGTTGTTAATATTATCAGAATTGCCGTCATTTCAGAGCTTTCGACCTGTAATCTCGGTAACTGAACTCAGCCTTAAATGAAGTTAGATTCTATTTACTTGTGTTTCAACTGTTTGTTACACGTTCATATTCATTTCCTGGAAAGAAAATTGTGTATTTTAAGAGTTTTAATACATTTTGACAGTTTCCTGAGAAGTATGTACTAGAACCTTCAGGATATAAACTGTTTCAGTCAAAAAAGGCCACGGCAACTCAGAATCAACTGTAAACGTAAACAGTATCCTCCTCATTTCAAATCATTATACACAAGTTCTGAGCTCTATAAACAGGAATTCTTAAAGTTCCGGAGAGGTTAATATTATCAGAATTCTCGTCATTTCAAAGTTTCTACCTGTAATCTCGGGAATTGAACTCGGCTTTAAATGCAGTTAGATTCTATTTACTTGTTTTTTAACTGTTTGTTACACGTTCATATTCATTTCCTGGAAAGAGTACTGTGTATTTTAAGAATATTAACACATTCTCACAGTTTCCTTAGAATTATATACTAGAACCTTGAGGATATAAACTGTCTCAGTCAAAAAAAGCCATGGCGACTCAGAATCAACTGTAAACATAAACAGTGTTGTCGTCATTTCAAATCATTATACACTAGTTCTTAGCTCTATAAACAGGAATTCTTAAAGTTTGAAATGACATTTTAGTGAAAACGCCACTTAAAATAGCCTGAGTTGTTAATATTATCAGAATTGCCGTCATTTCAGAGCTTTCGACCTGTAATCTCGGTAACTGAACTCGGCCTTAAATGAAGTTAGATTCTATTTACTTGTGTTTCAACTGTTTGTTACACGTTCATATTCATTTCCTGGAAAGAAAATTGTGTATTTTAAGAGTTTTAACACATTTTGACAGTTTCCTGAGAAGTATATACTAGAACCTTCAGGATATAAACTGTTTCAGTCAAAAAACGCCACGGCAACTCAGAATCAACTGTAAACATAAACAGTATTCTCCACATTTCAAATCATTATACACAAGTTCTGAGCTCTATAAACAGGAATTCTTAAAGTTCCGGAGATGTTAATATTATCAGAATTCTCGTCATTTCAAAGTTTCTACCTGTAATCTCGGGAATTGAACTCGGCTTTAAATGTACTTAGATTCTATTTACTTGTGTTTTAACTGTTTGTTACACGTTCATATTCATTTCCTGGAAAGAAAACTGAGTATTTTAAGAGTTTTAACACATTCTCACAGTTTCCTTAGAATTATATACTAGAACCTTGAGGATATAAACTGTCTCAGTCAAAAAAAGCCGTGGCAACTCAGGATCAACTGTAAACATAAACAGTATTCTCCTCATTTTAAATCATTATACACAAGTACTGAGCTCTATAAACAGGAATTCTTAAAGTTTGAAATGACATTTTAGTGAAAACGCCACTTAAAAGAACCTGAGTTGTTAATATTATCAGAATTGCCGTCATTTCAGAGCTTTCCACCACTAATCTCGGTTATTGAACTCGGCGTTAAATGTAGTTAGATTCTATTTACTTGTGTTTCAACTGTTTGTTACACGTTCATATTCATTTCCTGGAAAGAAAATTGTGTATTTTAAGAGTTTTAACACATTTTGACAGTTTCCTGAGAAGTATGTACTAGAACCTTCAGGATATAAACTGTTTCAGTCAAAAAAGGCCACGGCAACTCAGAATCAACTGTAAACGTAAACAGTATCCTCCTCATTTCAAATCATTATACACAAGTTCTGAGCTCTATAAACAGGAATTCTTAAAGTTCCGGAGAGTTTAATATTATCAGAATTCTCGTCATTTCAAAGTTTCTACCTGTAATCTCGGGAATTGAACTCGGCTTTAAATGTAGTTAGATTCTATTTACTTGTTTTTTAACTGTTTGTTACACGTTCATATTCATTTCCTGGAAAGAATACTGTGTATTTTAAGAGTTTTAACACATTCTCACAGTTTCCTTAGAATTATATACTAGAACCTTGAGGATATAAACTGTCTCAGTCAAAAAAAGCCATGGCGACTCAGGATCAACTGTAAACATAAACAGTGTTCTCGTCATTTCAAATCATTATACACTAGTTCTTAGCTCTATAAACAGGAATTCTTAAAGTTTGAAATGACATTTTAGTGAAAACGCCACTTAAAATAGCCTGAGTTGTTAATATTATCAGAATTGCCGTCATTTCAGAGCTTTCCACCTCTAATCTCGGTAACTGAACTGGGCCTTAAATGTAGTTAGATTCTATTTACTTGTGTTTCAACTGTTTGTTACACGTTCATATTCATTTCCTGGAAAGAAAATTGTGTATTTTAAGAGTTTTAACACATTTTGACAGTTTCCTGAGAAGTATATACTAGAACCTTCAGGATATAAACTGTTTCAGTCAAAAAAGGCCACGGCAACTCAGAATCAACTGTAAACATAAACAGTATCCTCCTCATTTCAAATCATTATACACAAGTTCTGATCTCTATAAACAGGAATTCTTAAAGTTCCGGAGAGGTTAATATTATCAGAATTCTCGTCATTTCAAAGTTTCTACCTGTAATCTCGGGAATTGAACTCGGCTTTAAATGTAGTTAGATTCTATTTACTTGTTTTTTAACTGTTTGTTACACGTTCATATTCATTTCCTGGAAAGAATACTGTGTATTTTAAGAGTTTTAACACATTCTCACAGTTTCCTTAGAATTATATACTAGAACCTTGAGGATATAAACTGTCTCAGTCAAAAAAATCCATGGCGACTCAGGATCAACTGTAAACATAAACAGTGTTCTCGTCATTTCAAATCATTATACACTAGTTCTTAGCTCTAAAAACAGGAATTCTTAAAGTTTGAAATGACATTTTAGTGAAAACGCCACTTAAAATAGCCTGAGTTGTTAATATTATCAGAATTGCCGTCATTTCAGAGCTTTCGACCTGTAATCTCGGTAACTGAACTCAGCCTTAAATGAAGTTAGATTCTATTTACTTGTGTTTCAACTGTTTGTTACACGTTCATATTCATTTCCTGGAAAGAAAATTGTGTATTTTAAGAGTTTTAATACATTTTGACAGTTTCCTGAGAAGTATGTACTAGAACCTTCAGGATATAAACTGTTTCAGTCAAAAAAGGCCACGGCAACTCAGAATCAACTGTAAACGTAAACAGTATCCTCCTCATTTCAAATCATTATACACAAGTTCTGAGCTCTATAAACAGGAATTCTAAAGTTCCGGAGAGGTTAATATTATCAGAATTCTCGTCATTTCAAAGTTTCTACCTGTAATCTCGGGAATTGAACTCGGCTTTAAATGCAGTTAGATTCTATTTACTTGTTTTTTAACTGTTTGTTACACGTTCATATTCATTTCCTGGAAAGAGTACTGTGTATTTTAAGAATATTAACACATTCTCACAGTTTCCTTAGAATTATATACTAGAACCTTGAGGATATAAACTGTCTCAGTCAAAAAAAGCCATGGCGACTCAGAATCAACTGTAAACATAAACAGTGTTGTCGTCATTTCAAATCATTATACACTAGTTCTTAGCTCTATAAACAGGAATTCTTAAAGTTTGAAATGACATTTTAGTGAAAACGCCACTTAAAATAGCCTGAGTTGTTAATATTATCAGAATTGCCGTCATTTCAGAGCTTTCGACCTGTAATCTCGGTAACTGAACTCGGCCTTAAATGAAGTTAGATTCTATTTACTTGTGTTTCAACTGTTTGTTACACGTTCATATTCATTTCCTGGAAAGAAAATTGTGTATTTTAAGAGTTTTAACACATTTTGACAGTTTCCTGAGAAGTATATACTAGAACCTTCAGGATATAAACTGTTTCAGTCAAAAAACGCCACGGCAACTCAGAATCAACTGTAAACATAAACAGTATTCTCCACATTTCAAATCATTATACACAAGTTCTGAGCTCTATAAACAGGAATTCTTAAAGTTCCGGAGATGTTAATATTATCAGAATTCTCGTCATTTCAAAGTTTCTACCTGTAATCTCGGGAATTGAACTCGGCTTTAAATGTACTTAGATTCTATTTACTTGTGTTTTAACTGTTTGTTACACGTTCATATTCATTTCCTGGAAAGAAAACTGAGTATTTTAAGAGTTTTAACACATTCTCACAGTTTCCTTAGAATTATATACTAGAACCTTGAGGATATAAACTGTCTCAGTCAAAAAAAGCCGTGGCAACTCAGGATCAACTGTAAACATAAACAGTATTCTCCTCATTTTAAATCATTATACACAAGTACTGAGCTCTATAAACAGGAATTCTTAAAGTTTGAAATGACATTTTAGTGAAAAAGCCACTTAAAATAGCCTGAGTTGTTAATATTATCAGAATTGCCGTCATTTCAGAGCTTTCCACCACTAATCTCGGTTATTGAACTCGGCGTTAAATGTAGTTAGATTCTATTTACTTGTGTTTCAACTGTTTGTTACACGTTCATATTCATTTCCTGGAAAGAAAATTGTGTATTTTAAGAGTTTTAACACATTTTGACAGTTTCCTGAGAAGTATGTACTAGAACCTTCAGGATATAAACTGTTTCAGTCAAAAAAGGCCACGGCAACTCAGAATCAACTGTAAACGTAAACAGTATCCTCCTCATTTCAAATCATTATACACAAGTTCTGAGCTCAATAAACAGGAATTCTTAAAGTTCCGGAGAGGTTAATATTATCAGAATTCTCGTCATTTCAAAGTTTCTACCTGTAATCTCGGGAATTGAACTCGGCTTTAAATGTAGTTAGATTCTATTTACTTGTTTTTTAACTGTTTGTTACACGTTCATATTCATTTCCTGGAAAGAATCCTGTGTATTTTAAGAGTTTTAACACATTCTCACAGTTTCCTTAGAATTATATACTAGAACCTTGAGGATATAAACTGTCTCAGTCAAAAAAAGCCATGGCGACTCAGGATCAACTGTAAACATAAACAGTGTTCTCGTCATTTCAAATCATTATACACTAGTTCTTAGCTCTATAAACAGGAATTCTTAAAGTTTGAAATGACATTTTAGTGAAAACGCCACTTAAAAAAGCCTGAGTTGTTAATATTATCAGAATTGCCGTCATTTCAGAGCTTTCGACCTGTAATCTCGGTAACTGAACTCGGCCTTAAATGAAGTTAGATTCTATTTACTTGTGTTTCAACTGTTTGTTACACGTTCATATTCATTTCCTGGAAAGAAAATTGTGTATTTTAAGAGTTTTAACACATTTTGACAGTTTCCTGAGAAGTATATACTAGAACCTTCAGGATATAAACTGTTTCAGTCAAAAAACGCCACGGCAACTCAGAATCAACTGTAAACATAAACAGTATTCTCCACATTTCAAATCATTATACACAAGTTCTGAGCTCTATAAACAGGAATTCTTAAAGTTCCGGAGATGTTAATATTATCAGAATTCTCGTCATTTCAAAGTTTCTACCTGTAATCTCGGGAATTGAACTCGGCTTTAAATGTACTTAGATTCTATTTACTTGTGTTTTAACTGTTTGTTACACGTTCATATTCATTTCCTGGAAAGAAAACTGAGTATTTTAAGAGTTTTAACACATTCTCACAGTTTCCTTAGAATTATATACTAGAACCTTGAGGATATAAACTGTCTCAGTCAAAAAAAGCCGTGGCAACTCAGGATCAACTGTAAACATAAACAGTATTCTCCTCATTTCAAATCATTATACACAAGTACTGAGCTCTATAAACAGGAATTCTTAAAGTTTGAAATGATATTTTAGTGAAAACGCCACTTAAAATAGCCCGAGTTTTTAATATTATCAGAATTGCCGTCATTTCAGAGCTTTCAACCTCTAATCTCGGTAACTGATCTCGGCGTTAAATGTAGTTAGATTCTATTTACTTGTGTTTCAGCTGTTTGTTACACGTTCATATTCATATCCTGGAAAGAATACTGTGTATTTTAAGAGTTTTAACACATTCTCACAGTTTCCTTAGAATTATATACTAGAACCTTGAGGATATAAACTGTCTCAGTCAAAAAAAGCCACGGCGACTCAGGATCAACTGTAAACATAAACAGTATTCTCCTCATTTCAAATCATTATACACTAGTTCTTAGCTCTATAAACAGGAATTCTTAAAGTTTGAAATGACATTTTAGTGAAAACGCCACTTAAAATAGCCTGAGTTGTTAATATTATCAGAATTGCCGTCATTTCAGAGCTTTCCACCACTAATCTCGGTTATTGAACTCGGCGTTAAATGTAGTTAGATTCTATTTACTTGTGTTTTAACTGTTTGTTACACGTTCATATTCATTTCCTGGAAAGAAAATTGTGTATTTTAAGAGTTTTAACACATTTTGACAGTTTCCTGAGAAGTATATACTAGAACCTTCAGGATATAAACTGTTTCAGTCAAAAAACGCCACGGCAACTCAGAATCAACTGTAAACATAAACAGTATTCTCCACATTTCAAATCATTATACACAAGTTCTGAGCTCTATAAACAGGAATTCTTAAAGTTCCGGAGATGTTAATATTATCAGAATTCTCGTCATTTCAAAGTTTCTACCTGTAATCTCGGGAATTGAACTCGGCTTTAAATGTACTTAGATTCTATTTACTTGTGTTTTAACTGTTTGTTACACGTTCATATTCATTTCCTGGAAAGAAAACTGAGTATTTTAAGAGTTTTAACACATTCTCACAGTTTCCTTAGAATTATATACTAGAACCTTGAGGATATAAACTGTCTCAGTCAAAAAAAGCCGTGGCAACTCAGGATCAACTGTAAACATAAACAGTATTCTCCTCATTTTAAATCATTATACACAAGTACTGAGCTCTATAAACAGGAATTCTTAAAGTTTGAAATGACATTTTAGTGAAAACGCCACTTAAAAGAACCTGAGTTGTTAATATTATCAGAATTGCCGTCATTTCAGAGCTTTCCACCTCTCATCTCGGTAACTGAACTGGGCCTTAAATGTAGTTAGATTCTATTTACTTGTGTTTCAACTGTTTGTTACACGTTCATATTCATTTCCTGGAAAGAGAATTGTGTATTTTTAGAGTTTTAACACATTTTGACAGTTTCCTGAGAAGTATGTACTAGGACCTTCAGGATATAAACTGTTTCAGTCAAAAAAGGCCACGGCAACTCAGAATCAACTGTAAACATAAACAGTATCCTCCTCATTTCAAATCATTATACACAAGTTCTGAGCTCTATAAACAGGAATTCTTAAAATTCCGGAGAGGTTAATATTATCAGAATTCTCGTCATTTCAAAGTTGCTACCTGTAATCTCGGGAATTGAACTCGGCTTTAAATGTAGTTAGATTCTATTTACTTGTTTTTTAACTGTTTGTTACACATTCATATTCATTTCCTGGAAAGAATACTGTGTATTTTAAGAGTTTTAACACATTCTCACAGTTTCCTTAGAATTATATACTAGAACCTTGAGGATATAAACTGTCTCAGTCAAAAAAAGCCACGGCGACTCAGGATCAACTGTAAACATAAAAAGTATTCTCCTCATTTCAAATCATTATACACTAGTTCTTAGCTCTATAAACAGGAATTCTTAAAGTTTGAAATGACATTTTAGTGAAAACGCCACTTAAAATAGCCTGAGTTGTTAATATTATCAGAATTGCCGTCATTTCAGAGCTTTCGACCTGTAATCTCGGTAACTGAACTCGGCCTTAAATGAAGTTAGATTCTATTTACTTGTGTTTCAACTGTTTGTTACACGTTTATATTCATTTCCTGGAAAGAAAATTGTGTATTTTAAGAGTTTTAACACATTTTGACAGTTTCCTAAGAAGTATATACTAGAACCTTCAGGATATAAACTGTTTCAGTCAAAAAACGCCACGGCAACTCAGAATCAACTGTAAACATAAACAGTATTCTCCACATTTCAAATCATTATACACAAGTTCTGAGCTCTATAAACAGGAATTTTTAAAGTTCCGGAGATGTTAATATTATCAGAATTCTCGTCATTTCAAAGTTTCTACCTGTAATCTCGGGAATTGAACTCGGCTTTAAATGTACTTAGATTCTATTTACTTGTGTTTTAACTGTTTGTTACACGTTCATATTCATTTCCTGGAAAGAAAACTGAGTATTTTAAGAGTTTTAACACATTCTCACAGTTTCCTTAGAATTATATACTAGAACCTTGAGGATATAAACTGTCTCAGTCAAAAAAAGCCGTGGCAACTCAGGATCAACTGTAAACATAAACAGTGTTCTCGTCATTTCAAATCATTATACACTAGTTCTGAGCTCTATAAACAGGAATTCTTAAAGTTTGAAATGACATTTTAGTGAAAACGCCACTTAAAATAGCCCGAGTTTTTAATATTATCAGAATTGCCGTCATTTCAGAGCTTTCAACCTCTAATCTCGGTAACTGATCTCGGCGTTAAATGTAGTTAGATTCTATTTACTTGTGTTTCAACTGTTTGTTACACGTTCATATTCATTTCCTGGAAAGAATACTGTGTATTTTAAGAGTTTTAACACATTCTCACAGTTTCCTTAGAATTATATACTAGAACCTTGAGGATATAAACTGTCTCAGTCAAAAAAAGCCACGGCGACTCAGGATCAACTGTAAACATAAACAGTATTCTCCTCATTTCAAATCATTATACACTAGTTCTTAGCTCTATAAACAGGAATTCTTAAAGTTTGAAATGACATTTTAGTGAAAACGCCACTTAAAATAGCCTGAGTTGTTAATATTATCAGAATTGCCGTCATTTCAGAGCTTTCCACCACTAATCTCGGTTATTGAACTCGGCGTTAAATGTAGTTAGATTCTATTTACTTGTGTTTTAACTGTTTGTTACACGTTCATATTCATTTCCTGGAAAGAAAATTATGTATTTTAAGAGTTTTAACACATTTTGACAGTTTCCTGAGAAGTATATACTAGAACCTTCAGGATATAAACTGTTTCAGTCAAAAAACGCCACGGCAACTCAGAATCAACTGTAAACATAAACAGTATTCTCCACATTTCAAATCATTATACACAAGTTCTGAGCTCTATAAACAGGAATTCTTAAAGTTCCGGAGATGTTAATATTATCAGAATTCTCGTCATTTCAAAGTTTCTACCTGTAATCTCGGGAATTGAACTCGGCTTTAAATGTACTTAGATTCTATTTACTTGTGTTTTAACTGTTTGTTACACGTTCATATTCATTTCCTGGAAAGAAAACTGAGTATTTTAAGAGTTTTAACACATTCTCACAGTTTCCTTAGAATTATATACTAGAACCTTGAGGATATAAACTGTCTCATTCAAAAAAAGCCGTGGCAACTCAGGATCAACTGTAAACATAAACAGTATTCTCCTCATTTTAAATCATTATACACAAGTACTGAGCTCTATAAACAGGAATTCTTAAAGTTTGAAATGACATTTTAGTGAAAACGCCACTTAAAATAGCCTGAGTTGTTAATATTATCAGAATTGCCGTCATTTCAGAGCTTTCCACCTCTCATCTCGGTAACTGAACTGGGCCTTAAATGTAGTTAGATTCTATTTACTTGTGTTTCAACTGTTTGTTACACGTTCATATTCATTTCCTGGAAAGAGAATTGTGTATTTTTAGAGTTTTAACACATTTTGACAGTTTCCTGAGAAGTATGTACTAGAACCTTCAGGATATAAACTGTTTCAGTCAAAAAAGGCCACGGCAACTCAGAATCAACTGTAAACATAAACAGTATCCTCCTCATTTCAAATCATTATACACAAGTTCTGAGCTCTATAAACAGGAATTCTTAAAATTCCGGAGAGGTTAATATTATCAGAATTCTCGTCATTTCAAAGTTGCTACCTGTAATCTCGGGAATTGAACTCGGCTTTAAATGTAGTTAGATTCTATTTACTTGTTTTTTAACTGTTTGTTACACATTCATATTCATTTCCTGGAAAGAATACTGTGTATTTTAAGAGTTTTAACACATTCTCAGTTTCCTTAGAATTATATACTAGAACCTTGAGGATATAAACTGTCTCAGTCAAAAAAAGCCACGGCGACTCAGGATCAACTGTAAACATAAACAGTATCCTCCTCATTTCAAATCATTATACACAAGTTCTGAGCTCTATAAACAGGAATTCTTAAAATTCCGGAGAGGTTAATATTATCAGAATTCTCGTCATTTCAAAGTTGCTACCTGTAATCTCGGGAATTGAACTCGGCTTTAAATGTAGTTAGATTCTATTTACTTGTTTTTTAACTGTTTGTTACACATTCATATTCATTTCCTGGAAAGAATACTGTGTATTTTAAGAGTTTTAACACATTCTCACAGTTTCCTTAGAATTATATACTAGAACCTTGAGGATATAAACTGTCTCAGTCAAAAAAAGCCATGGCGACTCAGGATCAACTGTAAACATAAACAGTGTTCTCGTCATTTCAAATCATTATACACTAGTTCTTAGCTCTATAAACAGGAATTCTTAAAGTTTGAAATGACATTTTAGTGAAAACGCCACTTAAAATAGCCTGAGTTGTTAATATTATCAGAATTGCCGTCATTTCAGAGCTTTCGACCTGTAATCTCGGTAACTGAACTCGGCCTTAAATGAAGTTAGATTCTATTTACTTGTGTTTCAACTGTTTGTTACACGTTTATATTCATTTCCTGGAAAGAAAATTGTATATTTTAAGAGTTTTAACACATTTTGACAGTTTCCTGAGAAGTATATACTAGAACCTTCAGGATATAAACTGTTTCAGTCAAAAAACGCCACGGCAACTCAGAATCAACTGTAAACATAAACAGTATTCTCCACATTTCAAATCATTATACACAAGTTCTGAGCTCTATAAACAGGAATTTTTAAAGTTCCGGAGATGTTAATATTATCAGAATTCTCGTCATTTCAAAGTTTCTACCTGTAATCTCGGGAATTGAACTCGGCTTTAAATGTACTTAGATTCTATTTACTTGTGTTTTAACTGTTTGTTACACGTTCATATTCATTTCCTGGAAAGAAAACTGAGTATTTTAAGAGTTTTAACACATTCTCACAGTTTCCTTAGAATTATATACTAGAACCTTGAGGATATAAACTGTCTCAGTCATAAAAAGCCGTGGCAACTCAGGATCAACTGTAAACATAAACAGTGTTCTCGTCATTTCAAATCATTATACACTAGTTCTGAGCTCTATAAACAGGAATTCTTAAAGTTTGAAATGACATTTTAGTGAAAACGCCACTTAAAATAGCCCGAGTTTTTAATATTATCAGAATTGCCGTCATTTCAGAGCTTTCAACCTCTAATCTCGGTAACTGATCTCGGCGTTAAATGTAGTTAGATTCTATTTACTTGTGTTTCAACTGTTTGTTACACGTTCATATTCATTTCCTGGAAAGAATACTGTGTATTTTAAGAGTTTTAACACATTCTCACAGTTTCCTTAGAATTATATACTAGAACCTTGAGGATATAAACTGTCTCAGTCAAAAAAAGCCACGGCGACTCAGGATCAACTGTAAACATAAACAGTATTCTCCTCATTTCAAATCATTATACACTAGTTCTTAGCTCTATAAACAGGAATTCTTAAAGTTTGAAATGACATTTTAGTGAAAACGCCACTTAAAATAGCCTGAGTTGTTAATATTATCAGAATTGCCGTCATTTCAGAGCTTTCCACCACTAATCTCGGTTATTGAACTCGGCGTTAAATGTAGTTAGATTCTATTTACTTGTGTTTTAACTGTTTGTTACACGTTCATATTCATTTCCTGGAAAGAAAATTGTGTATTTTAAGAGTTTTAACACATTTTGACAGTTTCCTGAGAAGTATATACTAGAACCTTCAGGATATAAACTGTTTCAGTCAAAAAACGCCACGGCAACTCAGAATCAACTGTAAACATAAACAGTATTCTCCACATTTCAAATCATTATACACAAGTTCTGAGCTCTATAAACAGGAATTCTTAAAGTTCCGGAGATGTTAATATTATCAGAATTCTCGTCATTTCAAAGTTTCTACCTGTAATCTCGGGAATTGAACTCGGCTTTAAATGTACTTAGATTCTATTTACTTGTGTTTTAACTGTTTGTTACACGTTCATATTCATTTCCTGGAAAGAAAACTGAGTATTTTAAGAGTTTTAACACATTCTCACAGTTTCCTTAGAATTATATACTAGAACCTTGAGGATATAAACTGTCTCAGTCAAAAAAAGCCGTGGCAACTCAGGATCAACTGTAAACATAAACAGTATTCTCCTCATTTTAAATCATTATACACAAGTACTGAGCTCTATAAACAGGAATTATTAAAGTTTGAAATGACATTTTAGTGAAAACGCCACTTAAAAGAACCTGAGTTGTTAATATTATCAGAATTGCCGTCATTTCAGAGCTTTCCACCTCTCATCTCGGTAACTGAACTGGGCCTTAAATGTAGTTAGATTCTATTTACTTGTGTTTCAACTGTTTGTTACACGTTCATATTCATTTCCTGGAAAGAGAATTGTGTATTTTTAGAGTTTTAACACATTTTCACAGTTTCCTGAGAAGTATGTACTAGAACCTTCAGGATATAAACTGTTTCAGTCAAAAAAGGCCACGGCAACTCAGAATCAACTGTAAACAAAAACAGTATCCTCCTCATTTCAAATAATTATACACAAGTTCTGAGCTCTATAAACAGGAATTCTTAAAGTTCCGGAGAGGTTAATATTATCAGAATTCTCGTCATTTCAAAGTTGCTACCTGTAATCTCGGGAATTGAACTCGGCTTTAAATGTAGTTAGATTCTATTTACTTGTTTTTTAACTGTTTGTTACACGTTCATATTCATTTCCTGGAAAGAATACTGTGTATTTTAAGAGTTTTAACACATTCTCACAGTTTCCTTAGAATTATATACTAGAACCTTGAGGATATAAACTGTCTCAGTCATAAAAAGCCATGGCGACTCAGGATCAACTGTAAACATAAACAGTGTTCTCGTCATTTCAAATCATTATACACTAGTTCTTAGCTCTATAAACAGGAATTCTTAAAGTTTGAAATGACATTTTAGTGAAAACGCCACTTAAAATAGCCTGAGTTGTTAATATTATCAGAATTGCCGTCATTTCAGAGCTTTCCACCACTAATCTCGGTTATTGAACTCGGCGTTAAATGTAGTTAGATTCTATTTACTTGTGTTTTAACTGTTTGTTACACGTTCATATTCATTTCCTGGAAAGAAAATTGTGTATTTTAAGAGTTTTAACACATTTTGACAGTTTCCTGAGAAGTATATACTAGAACCTTCAGGATATAAACTGTTTCAGTCAAAAAACGCCACGGCAACTCAGAATCAACTGTAAACATAAACAGTATTCTCCACATTTCAAATCATTATACACAAGTTCTGAGCTCTATAAACAGGAATTCTTAAAGTTCCGGAGATGTTAATATTATCAGAATTCTCGTCATTTCAAAGTTTCTACCTGTAATCTCGGGAATTGAACTCGGCTTTAAATGTACTTAGATTCTATTTACTTGTGTTTTAACTGTTTGTTACACGTTCATATTCATTTCCTGGAAAGAAAACTGAGTATTTTAAGAGTTTTAACACATTCTCACAGTTTCCTTAGAATTATATACTAGAACCTTGAGGATATAAACTGTCTCAGTCAAAAAAAGCCGTGGCAACTCAGGATCAACTGTAAACATAAACAGTATTCTCCTCATTTTAAATCATTATACACAAGTACTGAGCTCTATAAACAGGAATTCTTAAAGTTTGAAATGACATTTTAGTGAAAACGCCACTTAAAAGAACCTGAGTTGTTAATATTATCAGAATTGCCGTCATTTCAGAGCTTTCCACCTCTCATCTCCGTAACTGAACTGGGCCTTAAATGTAGTTAGATTCTATTTACTTGTGTTTCAACTGTTTGTTACACGTTCATATTCATTTCCTGGAAAGAGAATTGTGTATTTTTAGAGTTTTAACACATTTTGACAGTTTCCTGAGAAGTATGTACTAGAACCTTCAGGATATAAACTGTTTCAGTCAAAAAAGGCCACGGCAACTCAGAATCAACTGTAAACATAAACAGTATCCTCCTCATTTCAAATCATTATACACAAGTTCTGAGCTCTATAAACAGGAATTCTTAAAATTCCGGAGAGGTTAATATTATCAGAATTCTCGTCATTTCAAAGTTGCTACCTGTAATCTCGGGAATTGAACTCGGCTTTAAATGTAGTTAGATTCTATTTACTTGTTTTTTAACTGTTTGTTACACGTTCATATTCATTTCCTGGAAAGAATACTGTGTATTTTAAGAGTTTTAACACATTCTCACAGTTTCCTTAGAATTATATACTAGAACCTTGAGGATATAAACTGTCTCAGTCATAAAAAGCCATGGCGACTCAGGATCAACTGTAAACATAAACAGTGTTCTCGTCATTTCAAATCATTATACACTAGTTCTTAGCTCTATAAACAGGAATTCTTAAAGTTTGAAATGACATTTTAGTGAAAACGCCACTTAAAATAGCCCGAGTTTTTAATATTATCAGAATTGCCGTCATTTCAGAGCTTTCAACCTCTAATCTCGGTAACTGATCTCGGCGTTAAATGTAGTTAGATTCTATTTACTTGTGTTTCAACTGTTTGTTACACGTTCATATTCATTTCCTGGAAAGAATACTGTGTATTTTAAGAGTTTTAACACATTCTCACATTTTCCTTAGAATTATATACTAGAACCTTGAGGATATAAACTGTCTCAGTCAAAAAAAGCCACGGCGACTCAGGATCAACTGTAAACATAAACAGTATTCTCCTCATTTCAAATCATTATACACTAGTTCTTAGCTCTATAAACAGGAATTCTTAAAGTTTGAAATGACATTTTAGTGAAAACGCCACTTAAAATACCCTGAGTTGTTAATATTATCAGAATTGCCGTCATTTCAGAGCTTTCCACCACTAATCTCGGTTATTGAACTCGGCGTTAAATGTAGTTAGATTCTATTTACTTGTGTTTTAACTGTTTGTTACACGTTCATATTCATTTCCTGGAAAGAAAATTGTGTATTTTAAGAGTTTTAACACATTTTGACAGTTTCCTGAGAAGTATATACTAGAACCTTCAGGATATAAACTGTTTCAGTCAAAAAACGCCACGGCAACTCAGAATCAACTGTAAACATAAACAGTATTCTCCACATTTCAAATCATTATACACAAGTTCTGAGCTCTATAAACAGGAATTCTTAAAGTTCCGGAGATGTTAATATTATCAGAATTCTCGTCATTTCAAAGTTTCTACCTGTAATCTCGGGAATTGAACTCGGCTTTAAATGTACTTAGATTCTATTTACTTGTGTTTTAACTGTTTGTTACACGTTCATATTCATTTCCTGGAAAGAAAACTGAGTATTTTAAGAGTTTTAACACATTCTCACAGTTTCCTTAGAATTATATACTAGAACCTTGAGGATATAAACTGTCTCAGTCAAAAAAAGCCGTGGCAACTCAGGATCAACTGTAAACATAAACAGTATTCTCCTCATTTTAAATCATTATACACAAGTACTGAGCTCTATAAACAGGAATTCTTAAAGTTTGAAATGACATTTTAGTGAAAACGCCACTTAAAAGAACCTGAGTTGTTAATATTATCAGAATTGCCGTCATTTCAGAGCTTTCCACCTCTCATCTCGGTAACTGAACTGGGCCTTAAATGTAGTTAGATTCTATTTACTTGTGTTTCAACTGTTTGTTACACGTTCATATTCATTTCCTGGAAAGAGAATTGTGTATTTTTAGAGTTTTAACACATTTTCACAGTTTCCTGAGAAGTATGTACTAGAACATTCAGGATATAAACTGTTTCAGTCAAAAAAGGCCACGGCAACTCAGAATCAACTGTAAACATAAACAGTATCCTCCTCATTTCAAATAATTATACACAAGTTCTGAGCTCTATAAACAGGAATTCTTAAAGTTCCGGAGAGGTTAATATTATCAGAATTCTCGTCATTTCAAAGTTGCTACCTGTAATCTCGGGAATTGAACTCGGCTTTAAATGTAGTTAGATTCTATTTACTTGTTTTTTAACTGTTTGTTACACGTTCATATTCATTTCCTGGAAAGAATACTGTGTATTTTAAGAGTTTTAACACATTCTCACAGTTTCCTTAGAATTATATACTAGAACCTTGAGGATATAAACTGTCTCAGTCATAAAAAGCCATGGCGACTCAGGATCAACTGTAAACATAAACAGTGTTCTCGTCATTTCAAATCATTATACACTAGTTCTTAGCTCTATAAACAGGAATTCTTAAAGTTTGAAATGACATTTTAGTGAAAACGCCACTTAAAATAGCCCGAGTTTTTAATATTATCAGAATTGCCGTCATTTCAGAGCTTTCAACCTCTAATCTCGGTAACTGATCTCGGCGTTAAATGTAGTTAGATTCTATTTACTTGTGTTTCAACTGTTTGTTACACGTTCATATTCATTTCCTGGAAAGAATACTGTGTATTTTAAGAGTTTTAACACATTCTCACATTTTCCTTAGAATTATATACTAGAACCTTGAGGATATAAACTGTCTCAGTCAAAAAAAGCCACGGCGACTCAGGATCAACTGTAAACATAAACAGTATTCTCCTCATTTCAAATCATTATACACTAGTTCTTAGCTCTATAAACAGGAATTCTTAAAGTTTGAAATGACATTTTAGTGAAAACGCCACTTAAAATACCCTGAGTTGTTAATATTATCAGAATTGCCGTCATTTCAGAGCTTTCCACCACTAATCTCGGTTATTGAACTCGGCGTTAAATGTAGTTAGATTCTATTTACTTGTGTTTTAACTGTTTGTTACACGTTCATATTCATTTCCTGGAAAGAAAATTGTGTATTTTAAGAGTTTTAACACATTTTGACAGTTTCCTGAGAAGTATATACTAGAACCTTCAGGATATAAACTGTTTCAGTCAAAAAACGCCACGGCAACTCAGAATCAACTGTAAACATAAACAGTATTCTCCACATTTCAAATCATTATACACAAGTTCTGAGCTCTATAAACAGGAATTCTTAAAGTTCCGGAGATGTTAATATTATCAGAATTCTCGTCATTTCAAAGTTTCTACCTGTAATCTCGGGAATTGAACTCGGCTTTAAATGTACTTAGATTCTATTTACTTGTGTTTTAACTGTTTGTTACACGTTCATATTCATTTCCTGGAAAGAAAACTGAGTATTTTAAGAGTTTTAACACATTCTCACAGTTTCCTTAGAATTATATACTAGAACCTTGAGGATATAAACTGTCTCAGTCAAAAAAAGCCGTGGCAACTCAGGATCAACTGTAAACATAAACAGTATTCTCCTCATTTTAAATCATTATACACAAGTACTGAGCTCTATAAACAGGAATTCTTAAAGTTTGAAATGACATTTTAGTGAAAACGCCACTTAAAAGAACCTGAGTTGTTAATATTATCAGAATTGCCGTCATTTCAGAGCTTTCCACCTCTCATCTCGGTAACTGAACTGGGCCTTAAATGTAGTTAGATTCTATTTACTTGTGTTTCAACTGTTTGTTACACGTTCATATTCATTTCCTGGAAAGAGAATTGTGTATTTTTAGAGTTTTAACACATTTTCACAGTTTCCTGAGAAGTATGTACTAGAACATTCAGGATATAAACTGTTTCAGTCAAAAAAGGCCACGGCAACTCAGAATCAACTGTAAACATAAACAGTATCCTCCTCATTTCAAATAATTATACACAAGTTCTGAGCTCTATAAACAGGAATTCTTAAAGTTCCGGAGAGGTTAATATTATCAGAATTCTCGTCATTTCAAAGTTGCTACCTGTAATCTCGGGAATTGAACTCGGCTTTAAATGTAGTTAGATTCTATTTACTTGTTTTTTAACTGTTTGTTACACGTTCATATTCATTTCCTGGAAAGAATACTGTGTATTTTAAGAGTTTTAACACATTCTCACAGTTTCCTTAGAATTATATACTAGAACCTTGAGGATATAAACTGTCTCAGTCATAAAAAGCCATGGCGACTCAGGATCAACTGTAAACATAAACAGTGTTCTCGTCATTTCAAATCATTATACACTAGTTCTTAGCTCTATAAACAGGAATTCTTAAAGTTTGAAATGACATTTTAGTGAAAACGCCACTTAAAATAGCCTGAGTTGTTAATATTATCAGAATTGCCGTCATTTCAGAGCTTTCCACCACTAATCTCGGTTATTGAACTCGGCGTTAAATGTAGTTAGATTCTATTTACTTGTGTTTTCACTGTTTGTTACACGTTCATATTCATTTCCTGGAAAGAAAATTGTGTATTTTAAGAGTTTTAACACATTTTGACAGTTTCCTGAGAAGTATATACTAGAACCTTCAGGATATAAACTGTTTCAGTCAAAAAACGCCACGGCAACTCAGAATCAACTGTAAACATAAACAGTATTCTCCACATTTCAAATCATTATACACAAGTTCTGAGCTCTATAAACAGGAATTCTTAAAGTTCCGGAGATGTTAATATTATCAGAATTCTCGTCATTTCAAAGTTTCTACCTGTAATCTCGGGAATTGAACTCGGCTTTAAATGTACTTAGATTCTATTTACTTGTGTTTTAACTGTTTGTTACACGTTCATATTCATTTCCTGGAAAGAAAACTGAGTATTTTAAGAGTTTTAACACATTCTCACAGTTTCCTTAGAATTATATACTAGAACCTTGAGGATATAAACTGTCTCAGTCAAAAAAAGCCGTGGCAACTCAGGATCAACTGTAAACATAAACAGTATTCTCCTCATTTTAAATCATTATACACAAGTACTGAGCTCTATAAACAGGAATTCTTAAAGTTTGAAATGACATTTTAGTGAAAACGCCACTTAAAAGAACCTGAGATGTTAATATTATCAGAATTGCCGTCATTTCAGAGCTTTCCACCTCTCATCTCCGTAACTGAACTGGGCCTTAAATGTAGTTAGATTCTATTTACTTGTGTTTCAACTGTTTGTTACACGTTCATATTCATTTCCTGGAAAGAGAATTGTGTATTTTTAGAGTTTTAACACATTTTGACAGTTTCCTGAGAAGTATGTACTAGAACCTTCAGGATATAAACTGTTTCAGTCAAAAAAGGCCACGGCAACTCAGAATCAACTGTAAACATAAACAGTATCCTCCTCATTTCAAATCATTATACACAAGTTCTGAGCTCTATAAACAGGAATTCTTAAAATTCCGGAGAGGTTAATATTATCAGAATTCTCGTCATTTCAAAGTTGCTACCTGTAATCTCGGGAATTGAACTCGGCTTTAAATGTAGTTAGATTCTATTTACTTGTTTTTTAACTGTTTGTTACACGTTCATATTCATTTCCTGGAAAGAATACTGTGTATTTTAAGAGTTTTAACACATTCTCACAGTTTCCTTAGAATTATATACTAGAACCTTGAGGATATAAACTGTCTCAGTCATAAAAAGCCATGGCGACTCAGGATCAACTGTAAACATAAACAGTGTTCTCGTCATTTCAAATCATTATACACTAGTTCTTAGCTCTATAAACAGGAATTCTTAAAGTTTGAAATGACATTTTAGTGAAAACGCCACTTAAAATAGCCTGAGTTGTTAATATTATCAGAATTGCCGTCATTTCAGAGCTTTCCACCACTAATCTCGGTTATTGAACTCGGCGTTAAGTGTAGTTAGATTCTATTTACTTGTGTTTCAACTGTTTGTTACACGTTCATATTCATTTCCTGGAAAGAAAATTGTGTATTTTAAGAGTTTTAACACATTTTGACAGTTTCCTGAGAAGTATGTACTAGAACCTTCAGGATATAAACTGTTTCAGTCAAAAAAGGCCACGGCAACTCAGAATCAACTGTAAACATAAACAGTATCCTCCTCATTTCAAATCGTTATACACAAGTTCTGAGCTCTATAAACAGGAATTCTTAAAGTTTGAAATGACATTTTAGTTAAAACGCCACTTAAAATAGCCTCAGTTGTTAATATTATCAGAATTGCCGACATTTCAGAGTTTTCGATCTGTAATCTTGGTAACTGAACTCGGCCTTAAATGTAGTTAGATTCTATTTACTTGTGTTTCAACTGTTTGTTACACGTTCATATTCATTTCCTGGAAAGAAAATTGTGTATTTTAAGAGTTTTAACACATTTTGACAGTTTCCTGAGAAGTATATACTAGAACCTTCAGGATATAAACTGTTTCAGTCAAAAAACGCCACGGCAACTCAGAATCAACTGTAAACATAAACAGTATTCTCCACATTTCAAATCATTATACACAAGTTCTGAGCTCTATAAACAGGAATTCTTAAAGATCCGGAGATGTTAATATTATCAGAATTCTCGTCATTTCAAAGTTTCTACCTGTAATCTCGGGAATTGAACTCGGCTTTAAATGTACTTAGATTCTATTTACTTGTGTTTTAACTGTTTGTTACACGTTCATATTCATTTCCTGGAAAGAAAACTGAGTATTTTAAGAGTTTTAACACATTCTCACAGTTTCCTTAGAATTATATAATAGAACCTTGAGGATATAAACTGTCTCAGTCAAAAAAAGCCGTGGCAACTCAGGATCAACTGTAAACATAAACAGTATTCTCCTCATTTCAAATCATTATACACAAGTACTGAGCTCTATAAACAGGAATTCGTAAAGTTTGAAATGACATTTTAGTGAAAACGCCACTTAAAATAGCCTGAGTTGTTAATAT
This sequence comes from Myotis daubentonii, assembly GCF_963259705.1. Lineage (NCBI taxonomy): Eukaryota > Metazoa > Chordata > Mammalia > Chiroptera > Vespertilionidae > Myotis > Myotis daubentonii. Next base: position 9,791,188 of record NC_081844.1, read on the forward strand.
TATCAGAATTGCCGTCATTTCAGAGCTTTCCACCACTAATCTCGGTTATTGAACTCGGCATTAAATGTAGTTAGATTCTATTTACTTGTGTTTCAACTGTTTGTTACACGTTCATATTCATTTCCTGGAAAGAAAATTGTGTATTTTAAGAGTTTTAACACATTTTGACAGTTTCCTGAGAAGTATGTACTAGAACCTTCAGGATATAAACTGTTTCAGTCAAAAAAGGCCACGGCAACTCAGAATCAACTGTAAACATAAACAGTATCCTCCTCATTTCAAATCATTATACACAAGTTCTGAGCTCTATAAACAGGAATTCTTAAAGTTTGAAATGACATTTTAGTTAAAACGCCACTTAAAAGAGCCTGAGTTGTTAATATTATCAGAATTGCCGTCATTTCAGAGCTTTCCACCTCTCATCTCGGTAACTGAACTGGGCCTTAAATGTAGTTAGATTCTATTTACTTGTGTTTCAACTGTTTGTTACACGTTCATATTCATTTCCTGGAAAGAAAATTGTGTATTTTAAGAGTTTTAACACATTTTGACAGTTTCCTGAGAAGTATATACTAGAACCTTCAGGATATAAACTGTTTCAGTCAAAAAACGCCACGGCAACTCAGAATCAACTGTAAACATAAACAGTATTCTCCACATTTCAAATCATTATACACAAGTTCTGAGCTCTATAAACAGGAATTCTTAAAGTTCCGGAGATGTTAATATTATCAGAATTCTCGTCATTTCAAAGTTTATACCTGTAATCTCGGGAATTGAACTCGGCTTTAAATGTACTTAGATTCTATTTACTTGTTTTTTAACTGTTTGTTACACGTTCATATTCATTTCCTGGAAAGAAAACTGAGTATTTTAAGAGTTTTAACACATTCTCACAGTTTCCTTAGAATTATATACTAGAACCTTGAGGATATAAACTGTCTCAGTCAAAAAAAGCCGTGGCAACTCAGGATCAACTGTAAACATAAACAGTATTCTCCTCATTTCAAATCATTATACACAAGTACTGAGCTCTATAAACAGGAATTCTTAAAGTTTGAAATGACATTTTAGTTAAAACGCCACTTAAAATAGCCTGAGTTGTTAATATTATCAGAATTGCCGACATTTCAGAGTTTTCGATCTGTAATCTTGGTAACTGAACTCGGCCTTAAATGAAGTTAGATTCTATTTACTTGTGTTTCAACTGTTTGTTACACGTTCATATTCATTTCCTGGAAAGAAAATTGTGTATTTTAAGAGTTTTAACACATTTTGACAGTTTCCTGAGAAGTATATACTAGAACCTTCAGGATATAAACTGTTTCAGTCAAAAAACGCCACGGCAACTCAGAATCAACTGTAAACATAAACAGTATTCTCCACATTTCAAATCATTATACACAAGTTCTGAGCTCTATAAACAGGAATTCTTAAAGTTCCGGAGATTTTAATATTATCAGAATTCTCGTCATTTCAAAGTTTCTACCTGTAATCTTGTGAATTGAACTCGGCTTTAAATGTACTTAGATTCTATTTACTTGTGTTTTAACTGTTTGTTACACGTTCATATTCATTTCCTGGAAAGAAAACTGAGTATTTTAAGAGTTTTAACACATTCTCACAGTTTCCTTAGAATTATATACTAGAACCTTGAGGATATAAACTGTCTCAGTCAAAAAAAGCCGTGGCAACTCAGGATCAACTGTAAACATAAACAGTGTTCTCGTCATTTCAAATCATTATACACTAGTTCTGAGCTCTATAAACAGGAATTCTTAAAGTTTGAAATGACATTTTAGTGAAAACGCCACTTAAAATAGCCTGAGTTGTTAATATTATCAGAATTGCCGTCATTTCAGAGCTTTCCACCACTAATCTCGGTTATTGAACTCGGCGTTAAATGTAGTTAGATTCTATTTACTTGTGTTTTAACTGTTTGTTACACGTTCATATTCATTTCCTGGAAAGAAAATTGTGTATTTTAAGAGTTTTAACACATTTTGACAGTTTCCTGAGAAGTATATACTAGAACCTTCAGGATATAAACTGTTTCAGTCAAAAAACGCCACGGCAACTCAGAATCAACTGTAAACATAAACAGTATTCTCCACATTTCAAATCATTATACACAAGTTCTGAGCTCTATAAACAGGAATTCTTAAAGTTCCGGAGAGGTTAATATTATCAGAATTCTCGTCATTTCAAAGTTTCTACCTGTAATCTCGGGAATTGAACTCGGCTTTAAATGTACTTAGATTCTATTTACTTGTGTTTTAACTGTTTGTTACACGTTCATATTCATTTCCTGGAAAGAAAACTGAGTATTTTAAGAGTTTTAACACATTCTCACAGTTTCCTTAGAATTATATACTAGAACCTTGAGGATATAAACTGTCTCAGTCAAAAAAAGCCGTGGCAACTCAGGATCAACTGTAAACATAAACAGTATTCTCCTCATTTTAAATCATTATACACAAGTACTGAGCTCTATAAACAGGAATTCTTAAAGTTTGAAATGACATTTTAGTGAAAACGCCACTTAAAACAACCTGAGTTGTTAATATTATCAGAATTGCCGTCATTTCAGAGCTTTCCACCTCTCATCTCGGTAACTGAACTGGGCCTTAAATGTAGTTAGATTCTATTTACTTGTGTTTCAACTGTTTGTTACACGTTCATATTCATTTCCTGGAAAGAGAATTGTGTATTTTTAGAGTTTTAACACATTTTGACAGTTTCCTGAGAAGTATGTACTAGAACCTTCAGGATATAAACTGTTTCAGTCAAAAAAGGCCACGGCAACTCAGAATCAACTGTAAACATAAACAGTATCCTCCTCATTTCAAATCATTATACACAAGTTCTGAGCTCTATAAACAGGAATTCTTAAAGTTCCGGAGAGGTTAATATTATCAGAATTCTCGTCATTTCAAAGTTGCTACCTGTAATCTCGGGAATTGAACTCGGCTTTAAATGTAGTTAGATTCTATTTACTTGTTTTTTAACTGTTTGTTACACGTTCATATTCATTTCCTGGAAAGAATACTGTGTATTTTAAGAGTTTTAACACATTCTCACAGTTTCCTTAGAATTATATACTAGAACCTTGAGGATATAAACTGTCTCAGTCATAAAAAGCCATGGCGACTCAGGATCAACTGTAAACATAAACAGTGTTCTCGTCATTTCAAATCATTATACACTAGTTCTTAGCTCTATAAACAGGAATTCTTAAAGTTTGAAATGACATTTTAGTGAAAACGCCACTTAAAATAGCCTGAGTTGTTAATATTATCAGAATTGCCGTCATTTCAGAGCTTTCCACCACTAATCTCGGTTATTGAACTCGGCGTTAAATGTAGTTAGATTCTATTTACTTGTGTTTCAACTGTTTGTTACACGTTCATATTCATTTCCTGGAAAGAAAATTGTGTATTTTAAGAGTTTTAACACATTTTGACAGTTTCCTGAGAAGTATATACTAGAACCTTCAGGATATAAACTGTTTCAGTCAAAAAACGCCACGGCAACTCAGAATCAACTGTAAACATAAACAGTATTCTCCACATTTCAAATCATTATACACAAGTTCTGAGCTCTATAAACAGGAATTCTTAAAGTTCCGGAGATGTTAATATTATCAGAATTCTCGTCATTTCAAAGTTTCTACCTGTAATCTCGGGAATTGAACTCGGCTTTAAATGTACTTAGATTCTATTTACTTGTGTTTTAACTGTTTGTTACACGTTCATATTCATTTCCTGGAAAGAAAACTGAGTATTTTAAGAGTTTTAACACATTCTCACAGTTTCCTTAGAATTATATACTAGAACCTTGAGGATATAAACTGTCTCAGTCAAAAAAAGCCGTGGCAACTCAGGATCAACTGTAAACATAAACAGTAGTCTCCTCATTTTAAATCATTATACACAAGTACTGAGCTCTATAAACAGGAATTCTTAAAGTTTGAAATGACATTTTAGTGAAAACGCCACTTAAAAGAACCTGAGTTGTTAATATTATCAGAATTGCCGTCATTTCAGAGCTTTCCACCTCTCATCTCGGTAACTGAACTGGGCCTTAAATGAAGTTAGATTCTATTTACTTGTGTTTCAACTGTTTGTTACACGTTTATATTCATTTCCTGGAAAGAAAATTGTGTATTTTAAGAGTTTTAACACATTTTGACAGTTTCCTGAGAAGTATATACTAGAACCTTCAGGATATAAACTGTTTCAGTCAAAAAACGCCACGGCAACTCAGAATCAACTGTAAACATAAACAGTATTCTCCACATTTCAAATCATTATACACAAGTTCTGAGCTCTATAAACAGGAATTCTTAAAGTTCCGGAGATGTTAATATTATCAGAATTCTCGTCATTTCAAAGTTTCTACCTGTAATCTCGGGAATTGAACTCGGCTTTAAATGTACTTAGATTCTATTTACTTGTGTTTTAACTGTTTGTTACACGTTCATATTCATTTCCTGGAAAGAAAACTGAGTATTTTAAGAGTTTTAACACATTCTCACAGTTTCCTTAGAATTATATACTAGAACCTTGAGGATATAAACTGTCTCAGTCAAAAAAAGCCGTGGCAACTCAGGATCAACTGTAAACATAAACAGTGTTCTCGTCATTTCAAATCATTATACACTAGTTCTGAGCTCTATAAACAGGAATTCTTAAAGTTTGAAATGACATTTTAGTGAAAACGCCACTTAAAATAGCCCGAGTTTTTAATATTATCAGAATTGCCGTCATTTCAGAGCTTTCAACCTCTAATCTCGGTAACTGATCTCGGCGTTAAATGTAGTTAGATTCTATTTACTTGTGTTTCAACTGATTGTTACACGTTCATATTCATTTCCTGGAAAGAATACTGTGTATTTTAAGAGTTTTAACACATTCTCACAGTTTCCTTAGAATTATATACTAGAACCTTGAGGATATAAACTGTCTCAGTCAAAAAAAGCCACGGCGACTCAGGATCAACTGTAAACATAAACAGTATTCTCCTCATTTCAAATCATTATACACTAGTTCTTAGCTCTATAAACAGGAATTCTTAAAGTTTGAAATGACATTTTAGTGAAAACGCCACTTAAAATAGCCTGAGTTGTTAATATTATCAGAATTGCCGTCATTTCAGAGCTTTCCACCACTAATCTCGGTTATTGAACTCGGCGTTAAATGTAGTTAGATTCTATTTACTTGTGTTTTAACTGTTTGTTACACGTTCATATTCATTTCCTGGAAAGAAAATTGTGTATTTTAAGAGTTTTAACACATTTTGACAGTTTCCTGAGAAGTATATACTAGAACCTTCAGGATATAAACTGTTTCAGTCAAAAAACGCCACGGCAACTCAGAATCAACTGTAAACATAAACAGTATTCTCCACATTTCAAATCATTATACACAAGTTCTGAGCTCTATAAACAGGAATTCTTAAAGTTCCGGAGAGGTTAATATTATCAGAATTCTCGTCATTTCAAAGTTTCTACCTGTAATCTCGGGAATTGAACTTGGCTTTAAATGTACTTAGATTCTATTTACTTGTGTTTTAACTGTTTGTTACACGTTCATATTCATTTCCTGGAAAGAAAACTGAGTATTTTAAGAGTTTTAACACATTCTCACAGTTTCCTTAGAATTATATACTAGAACCTTGAGGATATAAACTGTCTCAGTCAAAAAAAGCCGTGGCAACTCAGGATCAACTGTAAACATAAACAGTATTCTCCTCATTTTAAATCATTATACACAAGTACTGAGCTCTATAAACAGGAATTCTTAAAGTTTGAAATGACATTTTAGTGAAAACGCCACTTAAAAGAACCTGAGTTGTTAATATTATCAGAATTGCCGTCATTTCAGAGCTTTCCACCTCTCATCTCGGTAACTGAACTGGGCCTTAAATGTAGTTAGATTCTATTTACTTGTGTTTCAACTGTTTGTTACACGTTCATATTCATTTCCTGGAAAGAGAATTGTGTATTTTAGAGTTTTAACACATTTTGACAGTTTCCTGAGAAGTATGTACTAGAACCTTCAGGATATAAACTGTTTCAGTCAAAAAAGGCCACGGCAACTCAGAATCAACTGTAAACATAAACAGTATCCTCCTCATTTCAAATCATTATACACAAGTTCTGAGCTCTATAAACAGGAATTCTTAAAGTTCCGGAGAGGTTAATATTATCAGAATTCTCGTCATTTCAAAGTTGCTACCTGTAATCTCGGGAATTGAACTCGGCTTTAAATGTAGTTAGATTCTATTTACTTGTTTTTTAACTGTTTGTTACACGTTCATATTCATTTCCTGGAAAGAATACTGTGTATTTTAAGAGTTTTAACACATTCTCACAGTTTCCTTAGAATTATATACTAGAACCTTGAGGATATAAACTGTCTCAGTCATAAAAAGCCATGGCGACTCAGGATCAACTGTAAACATAAACAGTGTTCTCGTCATTTCAAATCATTATACACTAGTTCTTAGCTCTATAAACAGGAATTCTTAAAGTTTGAAATGACATTTTAGTGAAAACGCCACTTAAAATAGCCTGAGTTGTTAATATTATCAGAATTGCCGTCATTTCAGAGCTTTCCACCACTAATCTCGGTTATTGAACTCGGCGTTAAATGTAGTTAGATTCTATTTACTTGTGTTTTAACTGTTTGTTACATGTTCATATTCATTTCCTGGAAAGAAAATTGTGTATTTTAAGAGTTTTAACACATTTTGACAGTTTCCTGAGAAGTATATACTAGAACCTTCAGGATATAAACTGTTTCAGTCAAAAAACGCCACGGCAACTCAGAATCAACTGTAAACATAAACAGTATTCTCCACATTTCAAATCATTATACACAAGTTCTGAGCTCTATAAACAGGAATTCTTAAAGTTCCGGAGATGTTAATATTATCAGAATTCTCGTCATTTCAAAGTTTCTACCTGTAATCTCGGGAATTGAACTCGGCTTTAAATGTACTTAGATTCTATTTACTTGTGTTTTAACTGTTTGTTACACGTTCATATTCATTTCCTGGAAAGAAAACTGAGTATTTTAAGAGATTTAACACATTCTCACAGTTTCCTTAGAATTATATACTAGAACCTTGAGGATATAAACTGTCTCAGTCAAAAAAAGCCGTGGCAACTCAGGATCAACTGTAAACATAAACAGTATTCTCCTCATTTTAAATCATTATACACAAGTACTGAGCTCTATAAACAGGAATTCTTAAAGTTTGAAATGACATTTTAGTGAAAACGCCACTTAAAAGAACCTGAGTTGTTAATATTATCAGAATTGCCGTCATTTCAGAGCTTTCCACCTCTCATCTCGGTAACTGAACTGGGCCTTAAATGAAGTTAGATTCTATTTACTTGTGTTTCAACTGTTTGTTACACGTTTATATTCATTTCCTGGAAAGAAAATTGTGTATTTTAAGAGTTTTAACACATTTTGACAGTTTCCTGAGAAGTATATACTAGAACCTTCAGGATATAAACTGTTTCAGTCAAAAAACGCCACGGCAACTCAGAATCAACTGTAAACATAAACAGTATTCTCCACATTTCAAATCATTATACACCAGTTCTGAGCTCTATAAACAGGAATTCTTAAAGTTCCGGAGATGTTAATATTATCAGAATTCTCGTCATTTCAAAGTTTCTACCTGTAATCTCGGGAATTGAACTCGGCTTTAAATGTACTTAGATTCTATTTACTTGTGTTTTAACTGTTTGTTACACGTTCATATTCATTTCCTGGAAAGAAAACTGAGTATTTTAAGAGTTTTAACACATTCTCACAGTTTCCTTAGAATTATATACTAGAACCTTGAGGATATAAACTGTCTCAGTCAAAAAAAGCCGTGGCAACTCAGGATCAACTGTAAACATAAACAGTGTTCTCGTCATTTCAAATCATTATACACAAGTACTGAGCTCTATAAACAGGAATTCTTAAAGTTTGAAATGACATTTTAGTGAAAACGCCACTTAAAAGAACCTGAGTTGTTAATATTATCAGAATTGCCGTCATTTCAGAGCTTTCCACCTCTCATCTCGGTAACTGAACTGGGCCTTAAATGTAGTTAGATTCTATTTACTTGTGTTTCAACTGTTTGTTACACGTTCATATTCATTTCCTGGAAAGAGAATTGTGTATTTTTAGAGTTTTAACACATTTTGACAGTTTCCTGAGAAGTATGTACTAGAACCTTCAGGATATAAACTGTTTCAGTCAAAAAAGGCCACGGCAACTCAGAATCAACTGTAAACATAAACAGTATCCTCCTCATTTCAAATCATTATACACAAGTTCTGAGCTCTATAAACAGGAATTCTTAAAGTTCCGGAGAGGTTAATATTATCAGAATTCTCGTCATTTCAAAGTTGCTACCTGTAATCTCGGGAATTGAACTCGGCTTTAAATGTAGTTAGATTCTATTTACTTGTTTTTTAACTGTTTGTTACACGTTCATATTCATTTCCTGGAAAGAATACTGTGTATTTTAAGAGTTTTAACACATTCTCACAGTTTCCTTAGAATTATATACTAGAACCTTGAGGATATAAACTGTCTCAGTCATAAAAAGCCATGGCGACTCAGGATCAACTGTAAACATAAACAGTGTTCTCGTCATTTCAAATCATTATACACTAGTTCTTAGCTCTATAAACAGGAATTCTTAAAGTTTGAAATGACATTTTAGTGAAAACGCCACTTAAAATAGCCTGAGTTGTTAATATTATCAGAATTGCCGTCATTTCAGAGCTTTCCACCACTAATCTCGGTTATTGAACTCGGCGTTAAATGTAGTTAGATTCTATTTACTTGTGTTTCAACTGTTTGTTACACGTTCATATTCATTTCCTGGAAAGAAAATTGTGTATTTTAAGAGTTTTAACACATTTTGACAGTTTCCTGAGAAGTATGTACTAGAACCTTCAGGATATAAACTGTTTCAGTCAAAAAAGGCCACGGCAACTCAGAATCAACTGTAAACATAAACAGTATCCTCCTCATTTCAAATCATTATACACAAGTTCTGAGCTCTATAAACAGGAATTCTTAAAGTTTGAAATGACATTTTAGTTAAAACGCCACTTAAAAGAGCCTGAGTTGTTAATATTATCAGAATTGCCGTCATTTCAGAGCTTTCCACCTCTCATCTCGGTAACTGAACTGGGCCTTAAATGTAGTTAGATTCTATTTACTTGTGTTTCAACTGTTTGTTACACGTTCATATTCATTTCCTGGAAAGAAAATTGTGTATTTTAAGAGTTTTAACACATTTTGACAGTTTCCTGAGAAGTATATACTAGAACCTTCAGGATATAAACTGTTTCAGTCAAAAAACGCCACGGCAACTCAGAATCAACTGTAAACATAAACAGTATTCTCCACATTTCAAATCATTATACACAAGTTCTGAGCTCTATAAACAGGAATTCTTAAAGTTCCGGAGATGTTAATATTATCAGAATTCTCGTCATTTCAAAGTTTCTACCTGTAATCTCGGGAATTGAACTCGGCTTTAAATGTACTTAGATTCTATTTACTTGTGTTTTAACTGTTTGTTACACGTTCATATTCATTTCCTGGAAAGAAAACTGAGTATTTTAAGAGTTTTAACACATTCTCACAGTTTCCTTAGAATTATATAATAGAACCTTGAGGATATAAACTGTCTCAGTCAAAAAAAGCCGTGGCAACTCAGGATCAACTGTAAACATAAACAGTATTCTCCTCATTTCAAATCATTATACACAAGTACTGAGCTCTATAAACAGGAATTCGTAAAGTTTGAAATGACATTTTAGTGAAAACGCCACTTAAAATAGCCTGAGTTGTTAATATTATCAGAATTGCCGTCATTTCAGAGCTTTCCACCACTAATCTCGGTTATTGAACTCGGCATTAAATGTAGTTAGATTCTATTTACTTGTGTTTCAACTGTTTGTTACACGTTCATATTCATTTCCTGGAAAGAAAATTGTGTATTTTAAGAGTTTTAACACATTTTGACAGTTTCCTGAGAAGTATGTACTAGAACCTTCAGGATATAAACTGTTTCAGTCAAAAAAGGCCACGGCAACTCAGAATCAACTGTAAACATAAACAGTATCCTCCTCATTTCAAATCATTATACACAAGTTCTGAGCTCTATAAACAGGAATTCTTAAAGTTTGAAATGACATTTTAGTTAAAACGCCACTTAAAAGAGCCTGAGTTGTTAATATTATCAGAATTGCCGTCATTTCAGAGCTTTCCACCTCTCATCTCGGTAACTGAACTGGGCCTTAAATGTAGTTAGATTCTATTTACTTGTGTTTCAACTGTTTGTTACACGTTCATATTCATTTCCTGGAAAGAAAATTGTGTATTTTAAGAGTTTTAACACATTTTGACAGTTTCCTGAGAAGTATATACTAGAACCTTCAGGATATAAACTGTTTCAGTCAAAAAACGCCACGGCAACTCAGAATCAACTGTAAACATAAACAGTATTCTCCACATTTCAAATCATTATACACAAGTTCTGAGCTCTATAAACAGGAATTCTTAAAGTTCCGGAGATGTTAATATTATCAGAATTCTCGTCGTTTCAAAGTTTATACCTGTAATCTCGGGAATTGAACTCGGCTTTAAATGTAGTTAGATTCTATTTACTTGTTTTTTAACTGTTTGTTACACGTTCATATTCATTTCCTGGAAAGAAAACTGAGTATTTTAAGAGTTTTAACACATTCTCACAGTTTCCTTAGAATTATATAATAGAACATTGAGGATATAAACTGTCTCAGTCAAAAAAAGCCGTGGCAACTCAGGATCAACTGTAAACATAAACAGTATTCTCCTCATTTCAAATCATTATACACAAGTACTGAGCTCTATAAACAGGAATTCGTAAAGTTTGAAATGACATTTTAGTGAAAACGCCACTTAAAATAGCCTGAGTTGTTAATATTATCAGAATTGCCGTCATTTCAGAGCTTTCCACCACTAATCTCGGTTATTGAACTCGGCATTAAATGTAGTTAGATTCTATTTACTTGTGTTTCAACTGTTTGTTACACGTTCATATTCATTTCCTGGAAAGAAAATTGTGTATTTTAAGAGTTTTAACACATTTTGACAGTTTCCTGAGAAGTATGTACTAGAACCTTCAGGATATAAACTGTTTCAGTCAAAAAAGGCCACGGCAACTCAGAATCAACTGTAAACATAAACAGTATCCTCCTCATTTCAAATCATTATACACAAGTTCTGAGCTCTATAAACAGGAATTCTTAAAGTTTGAAATGACATTTTAGTTAAAACGCCACTTAAAAGAGCCTGAGTTGTTAATATTATCAGAATTGCCGTCATTTCAGAGCTTTCCACCTCTCATCTCGGTAACTGAACTGGGCCTTAAATGTAGTTAGATTCTATTTACTTGTGTTTCAACTGTTTGTTACACGTTCATATTCATTTCCTGGAAAGAAAATTGTGTATTTTAAGAGTTTTAACACATTTTGACAGTTTCCTGAGAAGTATATACTAGAACCTTCAGGATATAAACTGTTTCAGTCAAAAAACGCCACGGCAACTCAGAATCAACTGTAAACATAAACAGTATTCTCCACATTTCAAATCATTATACACAAGTTCTGAGCTCTATAAACAGGAATTCTTAAAGTTCCGGAGATGTTAATATTATCAGAATTCTCGTCGTTTCAAAGTTTATACCTGTAATCTCGGGAATTGAACTCGGCTTTAAATGTAGTTAGATTCTATTTACTTGTTTTTTAACTGTTTGTTACACGTTCATATTCATTTCCTGGAAAGAAAACTGAGTATTTTAAGAGTTTTAACACATTCTCACAGTTTCCTTAGAATTATATAATAGAACATTGAGGATATAAACTGTCTCAGTCAAAAAAAGCCGTGGCAACTCAGGATCAACTGTAAACATAAACAGTATTCTCCTCATTTCAAATCATTATACACAAGTACTGAGCTCTATAAACAGGAATTCGTAAAGTTTGAAATGACATTTTAGTTAAAACGCCACTTAAAATAGCCTGAGTTGTTAATATTATCAGAATTGCCGACATTTCAGAGTTTTCGATCTGTAATCTTGGTAACTGAACTCGGCCTTAAATGAAGTTAGATTCTATTTACTTGTGTTTCAACTGTTTGTTACACGTTCATATTCATTTCCTGGAAAGAAAATTGTGTATTTTAAGAGTTTTAACACATTTTGACAGTTTCCTGAGAAGTATATACTAGAACCTTCAGGATATAAACTGTTTCAGTCAAAAAACGCCACGGCAACTCAGAATCAACTGTAAACATAAACAGTATTCTCCACATTTCAAATCATTATACACAAGTTCTGAGCTCTATAAACAGGAATTCTTAAAGTTCCGGAGAGGTTAATATTATCAGAATTCTCGTCATTTCAAAGTTTATACCTGTAATCTCGGGAATTGAACTCGGCTTTAAATGTACTTAGATTCTATTTACTTGTGTTTTAACTGTTTGTTACACGTTCATATTCATTTCCTGGAAAGAAAACTGAGTATTTTAAGAGTTTTAACACATTCTCACAGTTTCCTTAGAATTATATACTAGAACCTTGAGGATATAAACTGTCTCAGTCAAAAAAAGCCGTGGCAACTCAGGATCAACAGTAAACATAAACACTATTCTCCTCATTTCAAATCATTATACACAAGTACTGAGCTCTATAAACAGGAATTCGTAAAGTTTGAAATGACATTTTAGTTAAAACGCCACTTAAAATAGCCTGAGTTGTTAATATTATCAGAATTGCCGTCATTTCAGAGCTTTCCACCACTAATCTCGGTTATTGAACTCGGCGTTAAATGTAGTTAGATTCTATTTACTTGTGTTTCAACTGTTTGTTACACGTTCATATTCATTTCCTGGAAAGAAAATTGTGTATTTTAAGAGTTTTAACACATTTTGACAGTTTCCTGAGAAGTATGTACTAGAACCTTCAGGATATAAACTGTTTCAGTCAAAAAAGGCCACGGCAACTCAGAATCAACTGTAAACATAAACAGTATCCTCCTCATTTCACATCATTATACACAAGTTCTGAGCTCTATAAACAGGAATTCTTAAAGTTTGAAATGACATTTTAGTTAAAACGCCACTTAAAAGAGCCTGAGTTGTTAATATTATCAGAATTGCCGTCATTTCAGAGCTTTCCACCTTTCATCTCGGTAACTGAACTGGGCCTTAAATGTAGTTAGATTCTATTTACTTGTGTTTCAACTGTTTGTTACACGTTCATATTCATTTCCTGGAAAGAAAATTGTGTATTTTAAGAGTTTTAACACATTTTGACAGTTTCCTGAGAAGTATATACTAGAACCTTCAGGATATAAACTGTTTCAGTCAAAAAACGCCACGGCAACTCAGAATCAACTGTAAACATAAACAGTATTCTCCACTTTTCAAATCATTATACACAAGTTCTGAGCTCTATAAACAGGAATTCTTAAAGTTCCGGAGATGTTAATATTATCAGAATTCTCGTCATTTCAAAGTTTATACCTGTAATCTCGGGAATTGAACTCGGCTTTAAATGTACTTAGATTCTATTTACTTGTGTTTTAACTGTTTGTTACACGTTCATATTCATTTCCTGGAAAGAAAACTGTGTATTTTAAGAGTTTTAACACATTCTCACAGTTTCCTTAGAATTATATACTAGAACCTTGAGGATATAAACTGTCTCAGTCAAAAAAAGCCAGGGCGACTCAGGATCAACTGTAAACATAAACAGTATTCTCCTCATTTTAAATCATTATACACTAGTTCTTAGCTCTATAAACAGGAATTCTTAAAGTTTGAAATGACATTTTAGTGAAAACGCCACTTAAAATAGCCTGAGTTGTTAATATTATCAGAATTGCCGTCATTTCAGAGCTTTCCACCACTAATCTCGGTTATTGAACTCGGCGTTAAATGTAGTTAGATTCTATTTACTTGTGTTTCAACTGTTTGTTACACGTTCATATTCATTTCCTGGAAAGAAAATTGTGTATTTTAAGAGTTTTAACACATTTTGACAGTTTCCTGAGAAGTATGTACTAGAACCTTCAGGATATAAACTGTTTCAGTCAAAAAAGGCCACGGCAACTCAGAATCAACTGTAAACATAAACAGTATCCTCCTCATTTCAAATCATTATACACAAGTTCTGAGCTCTATAAACAGGAATTCTTAAAGTTTGAAATGACATTTTAGTTAAAACGCCACTTAAAAGAGCCTGAGTTGTTAATATTATCAGAATTGCCGTCATTTCAGAGCTTTCCACCTCTCATCTCGGTAACTGAACTGGGCCTTAAATGTAGTTAGATTCTATTTACTTGTGTTTCAACTGTTTGTTACACGTTCATATTCATTTCCTGGAAAGAAAATTGTGTATTTTAAGAGTTTTAACACATTTTGACAGTTTCCTGAGAAGTATATACTAGAACCTTCAGGATATAAACTGTTTCAGTCAAAAAACGCCACGGCAACTCAGAATCAACTGTAAACATAAACAGTATTCTCCACATTTCAAATCATTATACACAAGTTCTGAGCTCTATAAACAGGAATTCTTAAAGTTCCGGAGATGTTAATATTATCAGAATTCTCGTCATTTCAAAGTTTATACCTGTAATCTCGGGAATTGAACTCGGCTTTAAATGTAGTTAGATTCTATTTACTTGTTTTTTAACTGTTTGTTACACGTTCATATTCATTTCCTGGAAAGAAAACTGAGTATTTTAAGAGTTTTAACACATTCTCACAGTTTCCTTAGAATTATATAATAGAACATTGAGGATATAAACTGTCTCAGTCAAAAAAAGCCGTGGCAACTCAGGATCAACTGTAAACATAAACAGTATTCTCCTCATTTCAAATCATTATACACAAGTACTGAGCTCTATAAACAGGAATTCGTAAAGTTTGAAATGACATTTTAGTTAAAACGCCACTTAAAATAGCCTGAGTTGTTAATATTATCAGAATTGCCGACATTTCAGAGTTTTCGATCTGTAATCTTGGTAACTGAACTCGGCCTTAAATGAAGTTAGATTCTATTTACTTGTGTTTCAACTGTTTGTTACACGTTCATATTCATTTCCTGGAAAGAAAATTGTGTATTTTAAGAGTTTTAACACATTTTGACAGTTTCCTGAGAAGTATATATTAGAACCTTCAGGATATAAACTGTTTCAGTCAAAAAACGCCACGGCAACTCAGAATCAACTGTAAACATAAACAGTATTCTCCACATTTCAAATCATTATACACAAGTTCTGAGCTCTATAAACAGGAATTCTTAAAGTTCCGGAGAGGTTAATATTATCAGAATTCTCGTCATTTCAAAGTTTATACCTGTAATCTCGGGAATTGAACTCGGCTTTAAATGTACTTAGATTCTATTTACTTGTGTTTTAACTGTTTGTTACACGTTCATATTCATTTCCTGGAAAGAAAACTGAGTATTTTAAGAGTTTTAACACATTCTCACAGTTTCCTTAGAATTATATACTAGAACCTTGAGGATATAAACTGTCTCAGTCAAAAAAAGCCGTGGCAACTCAGGATCAACAGTAAACATAAACAGTATTCTCCTCATTTCAAATCATTATACACAAGTACTGAGCTCTATAAACAGGAATTCGTAAAGTTTGAAATGACATTTTAGTTAAAACGCCACTTAAAATAGCCTGAGTTGTTAATATTATCAGAATTGCCGTCATTTCAGAGCTTTCCACCACTAATCTCGGTTATTGAACTCGGCGTTAAATGTAGTTAGATTCTATTTACTTGTGTTTCAACTGTTTGTTACACGTTCATATTCATTTCCTGGAAAGAAAATTGTGTATTTTAAGAGTTTTAACACATTTTGACAGTTTCCTGAGAAGTATGTACTAGAACCTTCAGGATATAAACTGTTTCAGTCAAAAAAGGCCACGGCAACTCAGAATCAACTGTAACCATAAACAGTATCCTCCTCATTTCACATCATTATACACAAGTTCTGAGCTCTATAAACAGGAATTCTTAAAGTTTGAAATGACATTTTAGTTAAAACGCCACTTAAAAGAGCCTGAGTTGTTAATATTATCAGAATTGCCGTCATTTCAGAGCTTTCCACCTTTCATCTCGGTAACTGAACTGGGCCTTAAATGTAGTTAGATTCTATTTACTTGTGTTTCAACTGTTTGTTACACATTCATATTCATTTCCTGGAAAGAAAATTGTGTATTTTAAGAGTTTTAACACATTTTGACAGTTTCCTGAGAAGTATATACTAGAACCTTCAGGATATAAACTGTTTCAGTCAAAAAACGCCACGGCAACTCAGAATCAACTGTAAACATAAACAGTATTCTCCACTTTTCAAATCATTATACACAAGTTCTGAGCTCTATAAACAGGAATTCTTAAAGTTCCGGAGATGTTAATATCAGAATTCTCGTCATTTCAAAGTTTATACCTGTAATCTCGGGAATTGAACTCGGCTTTTAATGTCCTTAGATTCTATTTACTTGTGTTTTAACTGTTTGTTACACGTTCATATTCATTTCCTGGAAAGAAAACTGTGTATTTTAAGAGTTTTAACACATTCTCACAGTTTCCTTAGAATTATATACTAGAACCTTGAGGATATAAACTGTCTCAGTCAAAAAAAGCCAGGGCGACTCAGGATCAACTGTAAACATAAACTGTGTTCTCGTCATTTCAAATCATTATACACTAGTTCTTAGCTCTATAAACAGGAATTCTTAAAGTTTGAAATGACATTTTAGTGAAAACGCCACTTAAAATAGCCTGAGTTGTTAATATTATCAGAATTGCCGTCATTTCAGAGCTTTCGACCTGTAATCTCGGTAACTGAACTCGGCCTTAAATGAAGTTAGATTCTATTTACTTGTGTTTCAACTGTTTGTTACACGTTCATATTCATTTCCTGGAAAGAAAATTGTGTATTTTAAGAGTTTTAACACATTTTGACAGTTTCCTGAGAAGTATATACTAGAACCTTCAGGATATAAACTGTTTCAGTCAAAAAACGCCACGGCAACTCAGAATCAACTGTAAACATAAACAGTATTCTCCACATTTCAAATCATTATACACAAGTTCTGAGCTCTATAAACAGGAATTCTTAAAGTTCCGGAGATGTTAATATTATCAGAATTCTCGTCATTTCAAAGTTTATACCTGTAATCTCGGGAATTGAACTCGGCTTTAAATGTACTTAGATTCTATTTACTTGTGTTTTAACTGTTTGTTACACGTTCATATTCATTTCCTGGAAAGAAAACTGAGTATTTTAAGAGTTTTAACACATTCTCACAGTTTCCTTAGAATTATATACTAGAACCTTGAGGATATAAACTGTCTCAGTCAAAAAAAGCCGTGGCAACTCAGGATCAACTGTAAACATAAACAGTGTTCTCGTCATTTCAAATCATTATACACTAGTTCTGAGCTCTATAAACAGGAATTCTTAAAGTTTGAAATGACATTTTAGTGAAAACGCCACTTAAAATAGCCTGAGTTGTTAATATTATCAGAATTGCCGACATTTCAGAGTTTTTGATCTGTAATCTTGGTAACTGAACTCGGCCTTAAATGAAGTTAGATTCTATTTACTTGTGTTTCAACTGTTTGTTACACGTTCATATTCATTTCCTGGAAAGAATACTGTGTATTTTAAGAGTTTTAACACATTCTCACAGTTTCCTTAGAATTATATAATAGAACCTTGAGGATATAAACTGTCTCAGTCAAAAAAAGCCGTGGCAACTCAGGATCAACTGTAAACATAAACAGTATTCTCCTCATTTCAAATCATTATACACAAGTACTGAGCTCTATAAACAGGAATTCGTAAAGTTTGAAATGACATTTTAGTTAAAACGCCACTTAAAATAGCCTGAGTTGTTAATATTATCAGAATTGCCGTCATTTCAGAGCTTTCCACCACTAATCTCGGTTATTGAACTCGGCGTTAAATGTAGTTAGATTCTATTTACTTGTGTTTCAACTGTTTGTTACACGTTCATATTCATTTCCTGGAAAGAAAATTGTGTATTTTAAGAGTTTTAACACATTTTGACAGTTTCCTGAGAAGTATGTACTAGAACCTTCAGGATATAAACTGTTTCAGTCAAAAAAGGCCACGGCAACTCAGAATCAACTGTAAACATAAACAGTATCCTCCTCATTTCAAATCATTATACACAAGTTCTGAGCTCTATAAACAGGAATTCTTAAAGTTTGAAATGACATTTTAGTTAAAACGCCACTTAAAAGAGCCTGAGTTGTTAATATTATCAGAATTGCCGTCATTTCAGAGCTTTCCACCTCTCATCTCGGTAACTGAACTGGGCCTTAAATGTAGTTAGATTCTATTTACTTGTGTTTCAACTGTTTGTTACACGTTCATATTCATTTCCTGGAAAGAAAATTGTGTATTTGAAGAGTTTTAACACATTTTGACAGTTTCCTGAGAAGTATATACTAGAACCTTCAGGATATAAACTGTTTCAGTCAAAAAACGCCACGGCAACTCAGAATCAACTGTAAACATAAACAGTATTCTCCACATTTCAAATCATTATACACAAGTTCTGAGCTCTATAAACAGGAATTCTTAAAGTTCCGGAGAGGTTAATATTATCAGAATTCTCGTCATTTCAAAGTTTATACCTGTAATCTCGGGAATTGAACTCGGCTTTAAATGTAGTTAGATTCTATTTACTTGTTTTTTAACTGTTTGTTACACGTTCATATTCATTTCCTGGAAAGAAAACTGAGTATTTTAAGAGTTTTAACACATTCTCACAGTTTCCTTAGAATTATATAATAGAACCTTGAGGATATAAACTGTTTCAGTCAAAAAAAGCCGTGGCAACTCAGGATCAACTGTAAACATAAACAGTATTCTCCTCATTTCAAATCATTATACACAAGTACTGAGCTCTATAAACAGGAATTCGTAAAGTTTGAAATGACATTTTAGTTAAAACGCCACTTAAAATAGCCTGAGTTGTTAATATTATCAGAATTGCCGTCATTTCAGAGTTTTCGATCTGTAATCTTGGTAACTGAACTCGGCCTTAAATGAAGTTAGATTCTATTTACTTGTGTTTCAACTGTTTGTTACACGTTCATATTCATTTCCTGGAAAGAAAATTGTGTATTTTAAGAGTTTTAACACATTTTGACAGTTTCCTGAGAAGTATATACTAGAACCTTCAGGATATAAACTGTTTCAGTCAAAAAACGCCACGGCAACTCAGAATCAACTGTAAACATAAACAGTATTCTCCACATTTCAAATCATTATACACAAGTTCTGAGCTCTATAAACAGGAATTCTTAAAGTTCCGGAGATGTTAATATTATCAGAATTCTCGTCATTTCAAAGTTTATACCTGTAATCTCGGGAATTGAACTCGGCTTTAAATGTACTTAGATTCTATTTACTTGTGTTTTAACTGTTTGTTACACGTTCATATTCATTTCCTGGAAAGAAAACTGTGTATTTTAAGAGTTTTAACACATTCTCACAGTTTCCTTAGAATTATATACTAGAACCTTGAGGATATAAACTGTCTCAGTCAAAAAAAGCCAGGGCGACTCAGGATCAACTGTAAACATAAACAGTATTCTCCTCATTTTAAATCATTATACACTAGTTCTTAGCTCTATAAACAGGAATTCTTAAAGTTTGAAATGACATTTTAGTGAAAACGCCACTTAAAATAGCCTGAGTTGTTAATATTATCAGAATTGCCGTCATTTCAGAGCTTTCCACCACTAATCTCGGTTATTGAACTCGGCGTTAAATGTAGTTAGATTCTATTTACTTGTGTTTCAACTGTTTGTTACACGTTCATATTCATTTCCTGGAAAGAAAATTGTGTATTTTAAGAGTTTTAACACATTTTGACAGTTTCCTGAGAAGTATGTACTAGAACCTTCAGGATATAAACTGTTTCAGTCAAAAAAGGCCACGGCAACTCAGAATCAACTGTAAACATAAACAGTATCCTCCTCATTTCAAATCATTATACACAAGTTCTGAGCTCTATAAACAGGAATTCTTAAAGTTTGAAATGACATTTTAGTTAAAACGCCACTTAAAAGAGCCTGAGTTGTTAATATTATCAGAATTGCCGTCATTTCAGAGCTTTCCACCTCTCATCTCGGTAACTGAACTGGGCCTTAAATGTAGTTAGATTCTATTTACTTGTGTTTCAACTGTTTGTTACACGTTCATATTCATTTCCTGGAAAGAAAATTGTGTATTTTAAGAGTTTTAACACATTTTGACAGTTTCCTGAGAAGTATATACTAGAACCTTCAGGATATAAACTGTTTCAGTCAAAAAACGCCACGGCAACTCAGAATCAACTGTAAACATAAACAGTATTCTCCACATTTCAAATCATTATACACAAGTTCTGAGCTCTATAAACAGGAATTCTTAAAGTTCCGGAGATGTTAATATTATCAGAATTCTCGTCATTTCAAAGTTTATACCTGTAATCTCGGGAATTGAACTCGGCTTTAAATGTAGTTAGATTCTATTTACTTGTTTTTTAACTGTTTGTTACACGTTCATATTCATTTCCTGGAAAGAAAACTGAGTATTTTAAGAGTTTTAACACATTCTCACAGTTTCCTTAGAATTATATAATAGAACATTGAGGATATAAACTGTCTCAGTCAAAAAAAGCCGTGGCAACTCAGGATCAACTGTAAACATAAACAGTATTCTCCTCATTTCAAATCATTATACACAAGTACTGAGCTCTATAAACAGGAATTCGTAAAGTTTGAAATGACATTTTAGTTAAAACGCCACTTAAAATAGCCTGAGTTGTTAATATTATCAGAATTGCCGACATTTCAGAGTTTTCGATCTGTAATCTTGGTAACTGAACTCGGCCTTAAATGAAGTTAGATTCTATTTACTTGTGTTTCAACTGTTTGTTACACGTTCATATTCATTTCCTGGAAAGAAAATTGTGTATTTTAAGAGTTTTAACACATTTTGACAGTTTCCTGAGAAGTATATATTAGAACCTTCAGGATATAAACTGTTTCAGTCAAAAAACGCCACGGCAACTCAGAATCAACTGTAAACATAAACAGTATTCTCCACATTTCAAATCATTATACACAAGTTCTGAGCTCTATAAACAGGAATTCTTAAAGTTCCGGAGAGGTTAATATTATCAGAATTCTCGTCATTTCAAAGTTTATACCTGTAATCTCGGGAATTGAACTCGGCTTTAAATGTACTTAGATTCTATTTACTTGTGTTTTAACTGTTTGTTACACGTTCATATTCATTTCCTGGAAAGAAAACTGAGTATTTTAAGAGTTTTAACACATTCTCACAGTTTCCTTAGAATTATATACTAGAACCTTGAGGATATAAACTGTCTCAGTCAAAAAAAGCCGTGGCAACTCAGGATCAACAGTAAACATAAACAGTATTCTCCTCATTTCAAATCATTATACACAAGTACTGAGCTCTATAAACAGGAATTCGTAAAGTTTGAAATGACATTTTAGTTAAAACGCCACTTAAAATAGCCTGAGTTGTTAATATTATCAGAATTGCCGTCATTTCAGAGCTTTCCACCACTAATCTCGGTTATTGAACTCGGCGTTAAATGTAGTTAGATTCTATTTACTTGTGTTTCAACTGTTTGTTACACGTTCATATTCATTTCCTGGAAAGAAAATTGTGTATTTTAAGAGTTTTAACACATTTTGACAGTTTCCTGAGAAGTATGTACTAGAACCTTCAGGATATAAACTGTTTCAGTCAAAAAAGGCCACGGCAACTCAGAATCAACTGTAAACATAAACAGTATCCTCCTCATTTCACATCATTATACACAAGTTCTGAGCTCTATAAACAGGAATTCTTAAAGTTTGAAATGACATTTTAGTTAAAACGCCACTTAAAAGAGCCTGAGTTGTTAATATTATCAGAATTGCCGTCATTTCAGAGCTTTCCACCTTTCATCTCGGTAACTGAACTGGGCCTTAAATGTAGTTAGATTCTATTTACTTGTGTTTCAACTGTTTGTTACACATTCATATTCATTTCCTGGAAAGAAAATTGTGTATTTTAAGAGTTTTAACACATTTTGACAGTTTCCTGAGAAGTATATACTAGAACCTTCAGGATATAAACTGTTTCAGTCAAAAAACGCCACGGCAACTCAGAATCAACTGTAAACATAAACAGTATTCTCCACTTTTCAAATCATTATACACAAGTTCTGAGCTCTATAAACAGGAATTCTTAAAGTTCCGGAGATGTTAATATCAGAATTCTCGTCATTTCAAAGTTTATACCTGTAATCTCGGGAATTGAACTCGGCTTTTAATGTACTTAGATTCTATTTACTTGTGTTTTAACTGTTTGTTACACGTTCATATTCATTTCCTGGAAAGAAAACTGTGTATTTTAAGAGTTTTAACACATTCTCACAGTTTCCTTAGAATTATATACTAGAACCTTGAGGATATAAACTGTCTCAGTCAAAAAAAGCCAGGGCGACTCAGGATCAACTGTAAACATAAACTGTGTTCTCGTCATTTCAAATCATTATACACTAGTTCTTAGCTCTATAAACAGGAATTCTTAAAGTTTGAAATGACATTTTAGTGAAAACGCCACTTAAAATAGCCTGAGTTGTTAATATTATCAGAATTGCCGTCATTTCAGAGCTTTCGACCTGTAATCTCGGTAACTGAACTCGGCCTTAAATGAAGTTAGATTCTATTTACTTGTGTTTCAACTGTTTGTTACACGTTCATATTCATTTCCTGGAAAGAAAATTGTGTATTTTAAGAGTTTTAACACATTTTGACAGTTTCCTGAGAAGTATATACTAGAACCTTCAGGATATAAACTGTTTCAGTCAAAAAACGCCACGGCAACTCAGAATCAACTGTAAACATAAACAGTATTCTCCACATTTCAAATCATTATACACAAGTTCTGAGCTCTATAAACAGGAATTCTTAAAGTTCCGGAGATGTTAATATTATCAGAATTCTCGTCATTTCAAAGTTTATACCTGTAATCTCGGGAATTGAACTCGGCTTTAAATGTACTTAGATTCTATTTACTTGTGTTTTAACTGTTTGTTACACGTTCATATTCATTTCCTGGAAAGAAAACTGAGTATTTTAAGAGTTTTAACACATTCTCACAGTTTCCTTAGAATTATATACTAGAACCTTGAGGATATAAACTGTCTCAGTCAAAAAAAGCCGTGGCAACTCAGGATCAACTGTAAACATAAACAGTGTTCTCGTCATTTCAAATCATTATACACTAGTTCTGAGCTCTATTAACAGGAATTCTTAAAGTTTGAAATGACATTTTAGTGAAAACGCCACTTAAAATAGCCTGAGTTGTTAATATTATCAGAATTGCCGACATTTCAGAGTTTTTGATCTGTAATCTTGGTAACTGAACTCGGCCTTAAATGAAGTTAGATTCTATTTACTTGTGTTTCAACTGTTTGTTACACGTTCATATTCATTTCCTGGAAAGAATACTGTGTATTTTAAGAGTTTTAACACATTCTCACAGTTTCCTTAGAATTATATAATAGAACCTTGAGGATATAAACTGTCTCAGTCAAAAAAAGCCGTGGCAACTCAGGATCAACTGTAAACATAAACAGTATTCTCCTCATTTCAAATCATTATACACAAGTACTGAGCTCTATAAACAGGAATTCGTAAAGTTTGAAATGACATTTTAGTTAAAACGCCACTTAAAATAGCCTGAGTTGTTAATATTATCAGAATTGCCGTCATTTCAGAGCTTTCCACCACTAATCTCGGTTATTGAACTCGGCGTTAAATGTAGTTAGATTCTATTTACTTGTGTTTCAACTGTTTGTTACACGTTCATATTCATTTCCTGGAAAGAAAATTGTGTATTTTAAGAGTTTTAACACATTTTGACAGTTTCCTGAGAAGTATGTACTAGAACCTTCAGGATATAAACTGTTTCAGTCAAAAAAGGCCACGGCAACTCAGAATCAACTGTAAACATAAACAGTATCCTCCTCATTTCAAATCATTATACACAAGTTCTGAGCTCTATAAACAGGAATTCTTAAAGTTTGAAATGACATTTTAGTTAAAACGCCACTTAAAAGAGCCTGAGTTGTTAATATTATCAGAATTGCCGTCATTTCAGAGCTTTCCACCTCTCATCTCGGTAACTGAACTGGGCCTTAAATGTAGTTAGATTCTATTTACTTGTGTTTCAACTGTTTGTTACACGTTCATATTCATTTCCTGGAAAGAAAATTGTGTATTTGAAGAGTTTTAACACATTTTGACAGTTTCCTGAGAAGTATATACTAGAACCTTCAGGATATAAACTGTTTCAGTCAAAAAACGCCACGGCAACTCAGAATCAACTGTAAACATAAACAGTATTCTCCACATTTCAAATCATTATACACAAGTTCTGAGCTCTATAAACAGGAATTCTTAAAGTTCCGGAGAGGTTAATATTATCAGAATTCTCGTCATTTCAAAGTTTATACCTGTAATCTCGGGAATTGAACTCGGCTTTAAATGTAGTTAGATTCTATTTACTTGTTTTTTAACTGTTTGTTACACGTTCATATTCATTTCCTGGAAAGAAAACTGAGTATTTTAAGAGTTTTAACACATTCTCACAGTTTCCTTAGAATTATATAATAGAACCTTGAGGATATAAACTGTTTCAGTCAAAAAAAGCCGTGGCAACTCAGGATCAACTGTAAACATAAACAGTATTCTCCTCATTTCAAATCATTATACACAAGTACTGAGCTCTATAAACAGGAATTCGTAAAGTTTGAAATGACATTTTAGTTAAAACGCCACTTAAAATAGCCTGAGTTGTTAATATTATCAGAATTGCCGTCATTTCAGAGTTTTCGATCTGTAATCTTGGTAACTGAACTCGGCCTTAAATGAAGTTAGATTCTATTTACTTGTGTTTCAACTGTTTGTTACACGTTCATATTCATTTCCTGGAAAGAAAATTGTGTATTTTAAGAGTTTTAACACATTTTGACAGTTTCCTGAGAAGTATATACTAGAACCTTCAGGATATAAACTGTTTCAGTCAAAAAACGCCACGGCAACTCAGAATCAACTGTAAACATAAACAGTATTCTCCACATTTCAAATCATTATACACAAGTTCTGAGCTCTATAAACAGGAATTCTTAAAGTTCCGGAGATGTTAATATTATCAGAATTCTCGTCATTTCAAAGTTCCTACCTGTAATCTCGGGAATTGAACTCGGCTTTAAATGTACTTAGATTCTATTTACTTGTGTTTTAACTGTTTGTTACACGTTCATATTCATTTCCTGGAAAGAAAACTGAGTATTTTAAGAGTTTTAACACATTCTCACAGTTTCCTTAGAATTATATACTAGAACCTTGAGGATATAAACTGTCTCAGTCAAAAAAAGCCGTGGCAACTCAGGATCAACTGTAAACATAAACAGTATTCTCCTCATTTCAAATCATTATACACAAGTACTGAGCTCTATAAACAGGAATTCGTAAAGTTTGAAATGACATTTTAGTTAAAACGCCACTTAAAATAGCCTGAGTTGTTAATATTATCAGAATTGCCGTCATTTCAGAGTTTTCGATCTGTAATCTTGGTAACTGAACTCGGCCTTAAATGAAGTTAGATTCTATTTACTTGTGTTTCAACTGTTTGTTACACGTTCATATTCATTTCCTGGAAAGAAAATTGTGTATTTTAAGAGTTTTAACACATTTTGACAGTTTCCTGAGAAGTATATACTAGAACCTTCAGGATATAAACTGTTTCAGTCAAAAAACGCCACGGCAACTCAGAATCAACTGTAAACATAAACAGTATTCTCCACATTTCAAATCATTATACACAAGTTCTGAGCTCTATAAACAGGAATTCTTAAAGTTCCGGAGAGGTTAATATTATCAGAATTCTCGTCATTTCAAAGTTCCTACCTGTAATCTCGGGAATTGAACTCGGCTTTAAATGTAGTTAGATTCTATTTACTTGTTTTTTAACTGTTTGTTACACGTTCATATTCATTTCCTGGAAAGAATACTGTGTATTTTAAGAGTTTTAACACATTCTCACAGTTTCCTTAGAATTATATACTAGAACCTTGAGGATATAAACTGTCTCAGTCAAAAAAAGCCAGGGCGACTCAGGATCAACTGTAAACATAAACAGTGTTCTCGTCATTTCAAATCATTATACACTAGTTCTTAGCTCTATAAACAGGAATTCTTAAAGTTTGAAATGACATTTTAGTGAAAACGCCACTTAAAATAGCCTGAGTTGTTAATATTATCAGAATTGCCGTCATTTCAGAGCTTTCGACCTGTAATCTCGGTAACTGAACTCGGCCTTAAATGAAGTTAGATTCTATTTACTTGTGTTTCAACTGTTTGTTACACGTTCATATTCATTTCCTGGAAAGAAAATTGTGTATTTTAAGAGTTTTAACACATTTTGACAGTTTCCTGAGAGGTATATACTAGAACCTTCAGGATATAAACTGTTTCAGTCAAAAAACGCCACGGCAACTCAGAATCAACTGTAAACATAAACAGTATTCTCCACATTTCAAATCATTATACACAAGTTCTGAGCTCTATAAACAGGAATTCTTAAAGTTCCGGAGATGTTAATATTATCAGAATTCTCCTCATTTCAAAGTTTCTACCTGTAATCTCGGGAATTGAACTCGGCTTTAAATGTACTTAGATTCTATTTACTTGTGTTTTAACTGTTTGTTACACGTTCATATTCATTTCCTGGAAGGAAAACTGAGTATTTTAAGAGTTTTAACACATTCTCACAGTTTCCTTAGAATTATATACTAGAACCTTGAGGATATAAACTGTCTCAGTCAAAAATAGCCGTGGCAACTCAGGATCAACTGTAAACATAAACAGTATTCTCCTCATTTCAAATCATTATACACAAGTACTGAGCTCTATAAACAGGAATTCGTAAAGTTTGAAATGCATTTTAGTTAAAACGCCACTTAAAATAGCCTGAGTTGTTAATATTATCAGAATTGCCGACATTTCAGAGTTTTCGATCTGTAATCTTGGTAACTGAACTCGGCCTTAAATGAAGTTAGATTCTATTGTGTTTCAACTGTTTGTTACACGTTCCTATACATTTCCTGGAAAGAAAATTGTGTATTTTAAGAGTTTTAACACATTTTGACAGTTTCCTGAGAAGTATATACTAGAACCTTCAGGATATAAACTGTTTCAGTCAAAAAACGCCACGACAACTCAGAATCAACTGTAAACATAAACAGTATTTTCCACATTTCAAATCATTATACACAAGTTCTGAGCTCTATAAACAGGAATTCTTAAAGTTCCGGAGAGGTTAATATTATCAGAATTCTCGTCATTTCAAAGTTCCTACCTGTAATCTCCGGAATTGAACTCGGCTTTAAATGTACTTAGATTCTATTTACTTGTGTTTTAACTGTTTGTTACACGTTCATATTCATTTCCTGGAAAGAATACTGTGTATTTTAAGAGTTTTAACACATTCTCACAGTTTCCTTAGAATTATATACTAGAACCTTGAGGATATAAACTGTCTCAGTCAAAAAAAGCCAGGGCGACTCAGGATCAACTGTAAACATAAACAGTGTTCTCGTCATTTCAAATCATTATACACTAGTTCTTAGCTCTATAAACAGGAATTCTTAAAGTTTGAAATGACATTTTAGTGAAAACGCCACTTAAAATAGCCTGAGTTGTTAATATTATCAGAATTGCCGTCATTTCAGAGCTTTCGACCTGTAATCTCGGTAACTGAACTCGGCCTTAAATGAAGTTAGATTCTATTTACTTGTGTTTCAACTGTTTGTTACACGTTCATATTCATTTCCTGGAAAGAAAATTGTGTATTTTAAGAGTTTTAACACATTTTGACAGTTTCCTGAGAAGTATATACTAGAACCTTCAGGATATAAACTGTTTCAGTCAAAAAACGCCACGGCAACTCAGAATCAACTGTAAACATAAACAGTATTCTCCACATTTCAAATCATTATACACAAGTTCTGAGCTCTATAAACAGGAATTCTTAAAGTTCCGGAGATGTTAATATTATCAGAATTCTCGTCATTTCAAAGTTTATACCTGTAATCTCGGGAATTGAACTCGGCTTTAAATGTACTTAGATTCTATTTACTTGTGTTTTAACTGTTTGTTACACGTTCATATTCATTTCCTGGAAAGAAAACTGAGTATTTTAAGAGTTTTAACACATTCTCACAGTTTCCTTAGAATTATATACTAGAACCTTGAGGATATAAACTGTCTCAGTCAAAAAAAGCCGTGGCAACTCAGGATCAACTGTAAACATAAACAGTATTCTCCTCATTTCAAATCATTATACACAAGTACTGAGCTCTATAAACAGGAATTCTTAAAGTTTGAAATGACATTTTAGTTAAAACGCCACTTAAAAGAGCCTGAGTTGTTAATATTATCAGAATTGCCGTCATTTCAGAGCTTTCCACCTCTCATCTCGGTAACTGAACTGGGCCTTAAATGTAGTTAGATTCTATTTACTTGTGTTTCAACTGTTTGTTACACGTTCATATTCATTTCCTGGAAAGAGAATTGTGTATTTTTAGAGTTTTAACACATTTTGACAGTTTCCTGAGAAGTATATACTAGAACTTTCAGGATATAAACTGTTTCAGTCAAAAAACGCCACGGCTACTCAGGTTCACGTGTAAACATAAACAGTATTCTCCACATTTCAAATCATTATACACAAGTTCTGAGCTCTATAAACAGGAATTCTTAAAGTTCCGGAGAGGTTAATATTATCAGAATTCTCGTCATTTCAAAGTTCCTACCTGTAATCTCGGGAATTGAACTCGGCTTTAAATGTAGTTAGATTCTATTTACTTGTTTTTTTAACTGTTTGTTACACGTTCATATTCATTTCCTGGAAAGAATACTGTGTATTTTAAGAGTTTTAACACATTCTCACAGTTTCCTTAGAATTATATACTAGAACCTTGAGGATATAAACTGTCTCAGTCAAAAAAAGCCAGGGCGACTCAGGATCAACTGTAAACATAAACAGTGTTCTCGTCATTTCAAATCATTATACACTAGTTCTTAGCTCTATAAACAGGAATTCTTAAAGTTTGAAATGACATTTTAGTGAAAACGCCACTTAAAATAGCCTGAGTTGTTAATATTATCAGAATTGCCGTCATTTCAGAGCTTTCGACCTGTAATCTCGGTAACTGAACTCGGCCTTAAATGAAGTTAGATTCTATTTACTTGTGTTTCAACTGTTTGTTACACGTTCATATTCATTTCCTGGAAAGAAAATTGTGTATTTTAAGAGTTTTAACACATTTTGACAGTTTCCTGAGAAGTATATACTAGAACCTTCAGGATATAAACTGTTTCAGTCAAAAAACGCCACGGCAACTCAGAATCAACTGTAAACATAAACAGTATTCTCCACATTTCAAATCATTATACACAAGTTCTGAGCTCTATAAACAGGAATTCTTAAAGTTCCGGAGATGTTAATATTATCAGAATTCTCGTCATTTCAAAGTTTCTACCTGTAATCTCGGGAATTGAACTCGGCTTTAAATGTAGTTAGATTCTATTTACTTGTTTTTTAACTGTTTGTTACACGTTCATATTCATTTCCTGGAAAGAAAACTGAGTATTTTAAGAGTTTTAACACATTCTCACAGTTTCCTTAGAATTATATAATAGAACCTTGAGGATATAAACTGTCTCAGTCAAAAAAAGCCGTGGCAACTCAGGATCAACTGTAAACATAAACAGTATTCTCCTCATTTCAAATCATTATACACAAGTACTGAGCTCTATAAACAGGAATTCGTAAAGTTTGAAATGACATTTTAGTTAAAACGCCACTTAAAATAGCCTGAGTTGTTAATATTATCAGAATTGCCGACATTTCAGAGTTTTCGATCTGTAATCTTGGTAACTAAACTCGGCCTTAAATGAAGTTAAATTCTATTTACTTGTGTTTCAACTGTTTGTTACACGTTCATATTCATTTCCTGGAAAGAAAATTGTGTATTTTAAGAGTTTTAACACATTTTGACAGTTTCCTGAGAAGTATATACTAGAACCTTCAGGATATAAACTGTTTCAGTCAAAAAAGGCCACGGCAACTCAGAATCAACTGTAAACATAAACAGTATTCTCCACATTTCAAATCATTATACACAAGTTCTGAGCTCTATAAACAGGAATTCTTAAAGTTCCGGAGAGGTTAATATTATCAGAATTCTCGTCATTTCAAAGTTCCTACCTGTAATCTCGGGAATTGAACTCGGCTTTAAATGTAGTTAGATTCTATTTACTTGTTTTTTAACTGTTTGTTACACGTTCATATTCATTTCCTGGAAAGAATACTGTGTATTTTAAGAGTTTTAACACATTCTCACAGTTTCCTTAGAATTATATACTAGAACCTTGAGGATATAAACTGTCTCAGTCAAAAAAAGCCGTGGCAACTCAGGATCAACTGTAAATATAAACAGTATTCTCCTCATTTCAAATCATTATACACAAGTACTGAGCTCTATAAACAGGAATTCTTAAAGTTTGAAATGACATTTTAGTTAAAACGCCACTTAAAAGAGCCTGAGTTGTTAATATTATCAGAATTGCCGTCATTTCAGAGCTTTCCACCTCTCATCTCGGTAACTGAACTGGGCCTTAAATGTAGTTAGATTCTATTTACTTGTGTTTCAACTGTTTGTTACACGTTCATATTCATTTCCTGGAAAGAGAATTGTGTATTTTTAGAGTTTTAACACATTTTGACAGTTTCCTGAGAAGTATATACTAGAACTTTCAGGATATAAACTGTTTCAGTCAAAAAACGCCACGGCAACTCAGGTTCACGTGTAAACATAAACAGTATTCTCCACATTTCAAGTCATTATACACAAGTTCTGAGCTCTATAAACAGGAATTCTTAAAGTTCCGGAGAGGTTAATATTATCAGAATTCTCGTCATTTCAAAGTTTCTACCTGTAATCTCGGGAATTGAACTCGGCTTTAAATGTAGTTAGATTCTATTTACTTGTTTTTTTAACTGTTTGTTACACGTTCATATTCATTTCCTGGAAAGAATACTGTGTATTTTAAGAGTTTTAACACATTCTCACAGTTTCCTTAGAATTATATACTAGAACCTTGAGGATATAAACTGTCTCAGTCAAAAAAAGGCAGGGCGACTCAGGATCAACTGTAAACATAAACAGTGTTCTCGTCATTTCAAATCATTATACACTAGTTCTTAGCTCTATAAACAGGAATTCTTAAAGTTTGAAATGACATTTTAGTGAAAACGCCACTTAAAATAGCCTGAGTTGTTAATATTATCAGAATTGCCGTCATTTCAGAGCTTTCGACCTGTAATCTCAGTAACTGAACTCGGCCTTAAATGAAGTTAGATTCTATTTACTTGTGTTTCAACTGTTTGTTACACGTTCATATTCATTTCCTGGAAAGAAAATTGTGTATTTTTAGAGTTTTAACACATTTTGACAGTTTCCTGAGAAGTATATACTAGAACCTTCAGGATATAAACTGTTTCAGTCAAAAAACGCCACGGCAACTCAGAATCAACTGTAAACATAAACAGTATTCTCCACATTTCAAATCATTATACACAAGTTCTGAGCTCTATAAACAGGAATTCTTAAAGTTCCGGAGATGTTAATATTATCAGAATTCTCGTCATTTCAAAGTTTATACCTGTAATCTCGGGAATTGAACTCGGCTTTAAATGTAGTTAGATTCTATTTACTTGTTTTTTAACTGTTTGTTACACGTTCATATTCATTTCCTGGAAAGAAAACTGAGTATTTTAAGAGTTTTAACACATTCTCACAGTTTCCTTAGAATTATATAATAGAACCTTGAGGATATAAACTGTCTCAGTCAAAAAAAGCCGTGGCAACTCAGGATCAACTGTAAACATAAACAGTATTCTCCTCATTTCAAATCATTATACACAAGTACTGAGCTCTATAAACAGGAATTCGTAAAGTTTGAAATGACATTTTAGTTAAAACGCCACTTAATATAGCCTGAGTTGTTAATATTATCAGAATTGCCGACATTTCAAAGTTTTCGATCTGTAATCTTGGTAACTGAACTCGGCCTTAAATGAAGTTAGATTCTATTTACTTGTGTTTCAACTGTTTGTTACACGTTCATATTCATTTCCTGGAAAGAAAATTGTGTATTTTAAGAGTTTTAACACATTTTGACAGTTTCCTGAGAAGTATATACTAGAACCTTCAGGATATAAACTGTTTCAGTCAAAAAACGCCACGGCAACTCAGAATCAACTGTAAACATAAACAGTATTCTCCACATTTCAAATCATTATACACAAGTTCTGAGCTCTATAAACAGGAATTCTTAAAGTTCCGGAGATGTTAATATTATCAGAATTCTCGTCATTTCAAAGTTTCTACCTGTAATCTCGGGAATTGAACTCGGCTTTAAATGTACTTAGATTCTATTTACTTGTGTTTTAACTGTTTGTTACACGTTCATATTCATTTCCTGGAAAGAAAACTGAGTATTTTAAGAGTTTTAACACATTCTCACAGTTTCCTTAGAATTATATACTAGAACCTTGAGGATATAAACTGTCTCAGTCAAAAAAAGCCGTGGCAACTCAGGATCAACTGTAAACATAAACAGTATTCTCCTCATTTCAAATCATTATACACAAGTACTGAGCTCTATAAACAGGAATTCTTAAAGTTTGAAATGACATTTTAGTTAAAACGCCACTTAAAAGAGCCTGAGTTGTTAATATTATCAGAATTGCCGTCATTTCAGAGCTTTCCACCTCTCATCTCGGTAACTGAACTGGGCCTTAAATGTAGTTAGATTCTATTTACTTGTGTTTCAACTGTTTGTTACACGTTCATATTCATTTCCTGGAAAGAGAATTGTGTATTTTTAGAGTTTTAACACATTTTGACAGTTTCCTGAGAAGTATATACTAGAACTTTCAGGATATAAACTGTTTCAGTCAAAAAACTCCACGGCAACTCAGGTTCACGTGTAAACATAAACAGTATTCTCCACATTTCAAGTCATTATACACAAGTTCTGAGCTCTATAAACAGGAATTCTTAAAGTTCCGGAGAGGTTAATATTATCAGAATTCTCGTCATTTCAAAGTTCCTACCAGTAATCTCGGGAATTGAACTCGGCTTTAAATGTAGTTAGATTCTATTTACTTGTTTTTTAACTGTTTGTTACACGTTCATATTCATTTCCTGGAAAGAAAACTGAGTATTTTAAGAGTTTTAACACATTCTCACAGTTTCCTTAGAATTATATACTAGAACCTTGAGGATATAAACTGTCTCAGTCAAAAAAAGCCATGGCGACTCAGGATCAACTGTAAACATAAACAGTATTCTCGTCATTTCAAATCATTATACACTAGTTCTTAGCTCTATAAACAGGAATTCTTAAAGTTTGAAATGACATTTTAGTGAAAACGCCACTTAAAATAGCCTGAGTTGTTAATATTATCAGAATTGCCGTCATTTCAGAGCTTTCGACCTGTAATCTCGGTAACTGAACTCGGCCTTAAATGAAGTTAGATTCTATTTACTTGTGTTTCAACTGTTTGTTACACGTTCATATTCATTTCCTGGAAAGAAAATTGTGTATTTTAAGAGTTTTAACACATTTTGACAGTTTCCTGAGAAGTATATACTAGAACCTTCAGGATATAAACTGTTTCAGTCAAAAAACGCCACGGCAACTCAGAATCAACTGTAAACATAAACAGTATTCTCCACATTTCAAATCATTATACACAAGTTCTGAGCTCTATAAACAGGAATTCTTAAAGTTCCGGAGATGTTAATATTATCAGAATTCTCGTCATTTCAAAGTTTCTACCTGTAATCTCGGGAATTGAACTCGGCTTTAAATGTACTTAGATTCTATTTACTTGTGTTTTAACTGTTTGTTACACGTTCATATTCATTTCCTGGAAAGAAAACTGAGTATTTTAAGAGTTTTAACACATTCTCACAGTTTCCTTAGAATTATATACTAGAACCTTGAGGATATAAACTGTCTCAGTCAAAAAAAGCCGTGGCAACTCAGGATCAACTGTAAACATAAACAGTATTCTCCTCATTTCAAATCATTATACACAAGTACTGAGCTCTATAAACAGGAATTCGTAAAGTTTGAAATGACATTTTAGTTAAAACGCCACTTAAAATAGCCTGAGTTGTTAATATTATCAGAATTGCCGACATTTCAGAGTTTTCGATCTGTAATCTTGGTAACTGAACTCGGCCTTAAATGAAGTTAGATTCTATTGTGTTTCAACTGTTTGTTACACGTTCATATTCATTTCCTGGAAAGAAAATTGTGTATTTTAAGAGTTTTAACACATTTTGACAGTTTCCTGAGAAGTATATACTAGAACCTTCAGGATATAAACTGTTTCAGTCAAAAAACGCCACGGCAACTCAGAATCAACTGTAAACATAAACAGTATTCTCCACATTTCAAATCATTATACACAAGTTCTGAGCTCTATAAACAGGAATTCTTAAAGTTCCGGAGAGGTTAATATTATCAGAATTCTCGTCATTTCAAAGTTCCTACCTGTAATCTCGGGAATTGAACTCGGCTTTAAATGTAGTTAGATTCTATTTACTTGTTTTTTAACTGTTTGTTACACGTTCATATTCATTTCCTGGAAAGAATACTGTGTATTTTAAGAGTTTTAACACATTTTCACAGTTTCCTTAGAATTATATACTAGAACCTTGAGGATATAAACTGTCTCAGTCAAAAAAAGCCAGGGCGACTCAGGATCAACTGTAAACATAAACAGTGTTCTCGTCATTTCAAATCATTATACACTAGTTCTTAGCTCTATAAACAGGAATTCTTAAAGTTTGAAATGACATTTTAGTGAAAACGCCACTTAAAATAGCCTGAGTTGTTAATATTATCAGAATTGCCGTCATTTCAGAGCTTTCGACCTGTAATCTCGGTAACTGAACTCGGCCTTAAATGAAGTTAGATTCTATTTACTTGTGTTTCAACTGTTTGTTACACGTTCATATTCATTTCCTGGAAAGAAAATTGTGTATTTTAAGAGTTTTAACACATTTTGACAGTTTCCTGAGAAGTATATACTAGAACCTTCAGGATATAAACTGTTTCAGTCAAAAAACGCCACGGCAACTCAGAATCAACTGTAAACATAAACAGTATTCTCCACATTTCAAATCATTATACACAAGTTCTGAGCTCTATAAACAGGAATTCTTAAAGTTCCGGAGATGTTAATATTATCAGAATTCTCGTCATTTCAAAGTTTCTACCTGTAATCTCGGGAATTGAACTCGGCTTTAAATGTACTTAGATTCTATTTACTTGTGTTTTAACTGTTTGTTACACGTTCATATTCATTTCCTGGAAAGAAAACGGAGTGTTTTAAGAGTTTTAACACATTCTCACAGTTTCCTTAGAATTATATACTAGAACCTTGAGGATATAAACTGTCTCAGTCAAAAAAAGCCATGGCGACTCAGGATCAACTGTAAACATAAACAGTATTCTCCTCATTTCAAATCATTATACACAAGTACTGAGCTCTATAAACAGGAATTCGTAAAGTTTGAAATGACATTTTAGTTAAAACGCCACTTAAAATAGCCTGAGTTGTTAATATTATCAGAATTGCCGACATTTCAGAGTTTTCGATCTGTAATCTTGGTAACTGAACTCGGCCTTAAATGAAGTTAGATTCTATTGTGTTTCAACTGTTTGTTACACGTTCATATTCATTTCCTGGAAAGAAAATTGTGTATTTTAAGAGTTTTAACACATTTTGACAGTTTCCTGAGAAGTATATACTAGAACCTTCAGGATATAAACTGTTTCAGTCAAAAAACGCCACGGCAACTCAGAATCAACTGTAAACATAAACAGTATTCTCCACATTTCAAATCATTACACACAAGTTCTGAGCTCTATAAACAGGAATTCTTAAAGTTCCGGAGAGGTTAATATTATCAGAATTCTCGTCATTTCAAAGTTCCTACCTGTAATCTCGGGAATTGAACTCGGCTTTAAATGTAGTTAGATTCTATTTACTTGTTTTTTAACTGTTTGTTACACGTTCATATTCATTTCCTGGAAAGAATACTGTGTATTTTAAGAGTTTTAACACATTCTCACAGTTTCCTTAGAATTATATACTAGAACCTTGAGGATATAAACTGTCTCAGTCAAAAAAAGCCAGGGCGACTCAGGATCAACTGTAAACATAAACAGTGTTCTCGTCATTTCAAATCATTATACACTAGTTCTTAGCTCTATAAACAGGAATTCTTAAAGTTTGAAATGACATTTTAGTGAAAACGCCACTTAAAATAGCCTGAGTTGTTAATATTATCAGAATTGCCGTCATTTCAGAGCTTTCGACCTGTAATCTCGGTAACTGAACTCGGCCTTAAATGAAGTTAGATTCTATTTACTTGTGTTTCAACTGTTTGTTACACGTTCATATTCATTTCCTGGAAAGAAAATTGTGTATTTTAAGAGTTTTAACACATTTTGACAGTTTCCTGAGAAGTATATACTAGAACCTTCAGGATATAAACTGTTTCAGTCAAAAAACGCCACGGCAACTCAGAATCAACTGTAAACATAAACAGTATTCTCCACATTTCAAATCATTATACACAAGTTCTGAGCTCTATAAACAGGAATTCTTAAAGTTCCGGAGATGTTAATATTATCAGAATTCTCGTCATTTCAAAGTTTCTACCTGTAATCTCGGGAATTGAACTCGGCTTTAAATGTACTTAGATTCTATTTACTTGTGTTTTAACTGTTTGTTACACGTTCATATTCATTTCCTGGAAAGAAAACTGAGTATTTTAAGAGTTTTAACACATTCTCACAGTTTCCTTAGAATTATATACTAGAACCTTGAGGATATAAACTGTCTCAGTCAAAAAAAGCCGTGGCAACTCAGGATCAACTGTAAACATAAACAGTATTCTCCTCATTTCAAATCATTATACACAAGTACTGAGCTCTATAAACAGGAATTCTTAAAGTTTGAAATGACATTTTAGTTAAAACGCCACTTAAAAGAGCCTGAGTTGTTAATATTATCAGAATTGCCGTCATTTCAGAGCTTTCCACCTCTCATCTCGGTAACTGAACTGGGCCTTAAATGTAGTTAGATTCTATTTACTTGTGTTTCAACTGTTTGTTACACGTTCATATTCATTTCCTGGAAAGAGAATTGTGTATTTTTAGAGTTTTAACACATTTTGACAGTTTCCTGAGAAGTATATACTAGAACTTTCAGGATATAAACTGTTTCAGTCAAAAAACGCCACGGCAACTCAGGTTCACCTGTAAACATAAACAGTATTCTCCACATTTCAAGTCATTATACACAAGTTCTGAGCTCTATAAACAGGAATTCTTAAAGTTCCGGAGAGGTTAATATTATCAGAATTCTCGTCATTTCAAAGTTTCTACCTGTAATCTCGGGAATTGAACTCGGCTTTAAATGTAGTTAGATTCTATTTACTTGTTTTTTTAACTGTTTGTTACACGTTCATATTCATTTCCTGGAAAGAATACTGTGTATTTTAAGAGTTTTAACACATTCTCACAGTTTCCTTAGAATTATATACTAGAACCTTGAGGATATAAACTGTCTCAGTCAAAAAAAGCCAGGGCGACTCAGGATCAACTGTAAACATAAACAGTGTTCTCGTCATTTCAAATCATTATACACTAGTTCTTAGCTCTATAAACAGGAATTCTTAAAGTTTGAAATGACATTTTAGTGAAAACGCCACTTAAAATAGCCTGAGTTGTTAATATTATCAGAATTGCCGTCATTTCAGAGCTTTCGACCTGTAATCTCGGTAACTGAACTCGGCCTTAAATGAAGTTAGATTCTATTTACTTGTGTTTCAACTGTTTGTTACACGTTCATATTCATTTCCTGGAAAGAAAATTGTGTATTTTAAGAGTTTTAACACATTTTGACAGTTTCCTGAGAAGTATATACTAGAACCTTCAGGATATAAACTGTTTCAGTCAAAAAACGCCACGGCAACTCAGAATCAACTGTAAACATAAACAGTATTCTCCACATTTCAAATCATTATACACAAGTTCTGAGCTCTATAAACAGGAATTCTTAAAGTTCCGGAGATGTTAATATTATCAGAATTCTCGTCATTTCAAAGTTTCTACCTGTAATCTCGGGAATTGAACTCGGCTTTAAATGTACTTAGATTCTATTTACTTGTGTTTTAACTGTTTGTTACACGTTCATATTCATTTCCTGGAAAGAAAACTGAGTATTTTAAGAGTTTTAACACATTCTCACAGTTTCCTTAGAATTATATACTAGAACCTTGAGGATATATACTGTCTCAGTCAAAAAAAGCCGTGGCAACTCAGGATCAACTGTAAACATAAACAGTATTCTCCTCATTTCAAATCATTATACACAAGTACTGAGCTCTATAAACAGGAATTCTTAATGTTTGAAATGACATTGCAGTTAAAACGCCACTTAAAATAGCCTGAGTTGTTAATATTATCAGAATTGCCGACATTTCAGAGTTTTCGATCTGTAATCTTGGTAACTGAACTCGGCCTTAAATGAAGTTAGATTCTATTTACTTGTGTTTCAACTGTTTGTTACACGTTCATATTCATTTCCTGGAAAGAAAATTGTGTATTTTAA
Source organism: Myotis daubentonii (assembly GCF_963259705.1). Classification (NCBI taxonomy): domain Eukaryota; kingdom Metazoa; phylum Chordata; class Mammalia; order Chiroptera; family Vespertilionidae; genus Myotis; species Myotis daubentonii. The sequence goes on from NC_081844.1 coordinate 9,830,167, forward strand.
GAGTTTTAACACATTTTGACAGTTTCCTGAGAAGTATATACTAGAACCTTCAGGATATAAACTGTTTCAGTCAAAAAACGCCACAGCAACTCAGAATCAACTGTAAACATAAACAGTATTCTCCACATTTCAAATCATTATACACAAGTTCTGAGCTCTATAAACAGGAATTCTTAAAGTTCCGGAGAGGTTAATATTATCAGAATTCTCGTCATTTCAAAGTTCCTACCTGTAATCTCGGGAATTGAACTCGGCTTTAAATGTAGTTAGATTCTATTTACTTGTTTTTTAACTGTTTGTTACACGTTCATATTCATTTCCTGGAAAGAATACTGTGTATTTTAAGAGTTTTAACACATTCTCACAGTTTCCTTAGAATTATATACTAGAACCTTGAGGATATAAACTGTCTCAGTCAAAAAAAGCCAGGGCGACTCAGGATCAACTGTAAACATAAACAGTGTTCTCGTCATTTCAAATCATTATACACAAGTTCTGAGTTCTATAAACAGGAATTCTTAAAGTTTGAAATGACATTTTAGTTAAAACGCCACTTAAAAGAGCCTGAGTTGTTAATATTATCAGAATTGCCGTCATTTCAGAGCTTTCCACCTCTCATCTCGGTAACTGAACTGGGCCTTAAATGTAGTTAGATTCTATTTACTTGTGTTTCAACTGTTTGTTACACGTTCATATTCATTTCCTGGAAAGAAAATTGTGTATTTTAAGAGTTTTAACACATTTTGACAGTTTCCTGAGAAGTATATACTAGAACCTTCAGGATATAAACTGTTTCAGTCAAAAAACGCCACGGCAACTCAGAATCAACTGTAAACATAAACAGTATTCTCCACATTTCAAATCATTATACACAAGTTCTGAGCTCTATAAACAGGAATTCTTAAAGTTCCGGAGAGGTTAATATTATCAGAATTCTCGTCATTTCAAAGTTCCTACCTGTAATCTCGGGAATTGAACTCGGCTTTAAATGTAGTTAGATTCTATTTACTTGTTTTTTAACTGTTTGTTACACGTTCATATTCATTTCCTGGAAAGAAAACTGAGTATTTTAAGAGTTTTAACACATTCTCACAGTTTCCTTAGAATTATATACTAGAACCTTGAGGATATAAACTGTCTCAGTCAAAAAAAGCCATGGCGACTCAGGATCAACTGTAAACATAAACAGTGTTCTCGTCATTTCAAATCATTATACACTAGTTCTTAGCTCTATAAACAGGAATTCTTAAAGTTTGAAATGACATTTTAGTGAAAACGCCACTTAAAATAGCCTGAGTTGTTAATATTATCAGAATTGCCGTCATTTCAGAGCTTTCGACCTGTAATCTCGGTAACTGAACTCGGCCTTAAATGAAGTTAGATTCTATTTACTTGTGTTTCAACTGTTTGTTACACGTTCATATTCATTTCCTGGAAAGAAAATTGTGTATTTTAAGAGTTTTAACACATTTTGACAGTTTCCTGAGAAGTATATACTAGAACCTTCAGGATATAAACTGTTTCAGTCAAAAAACGCCACGGCAACTCAGAATCAACTGTAAACATAAACAGTATTCTCCACATTTCAAATCATTATACACAAGTTCTGAGCTCTATAAACAGGAATTCTTAAAGTTCCGGAGATGTTAATATTATCAGAATTCTCGTCATTTCAAAGTTTCTACCTCTAATCTCGGGAATTTAACTCGGCTTTAAATGTACTTAGATTCTATTTACTTGTGTTTTAACTGTTTGTTACACGTTCATATTCATTTCCTGGAAAGAAAACTGAGTATTTTAAGAGTTTTAACACATTCTCACAGTTTCCTTAGAATTATATACTAGATCCTTGAGGATATAAACTGTCTCAGTCAAAAAAAGCCGTGGCAACTCAGGATCAACTGTAAACATAAACAGTATTCTCCTCATTTCAAATCATTATACACAAGTACTGAGCTCTATAAACAGGAATTCGTAAAGTTTGAAATGACATTTTAGTTAAAACGCCACTTAAAATAGCCTGAGTTGTTAATATTATCAGAATTGCCGACATTTCAGAGTTTTCGATCTGTAATCTTGGTAACTGAACTCGGCCTTAAATGAAGTTAGATTCTATTTACTTGTGTTTCAACTGTTTGTTACACGTTCATATTCATTTCCTGGAAAGAAAATTGTGTATTTTAAGAGTTTTAACACATTTTGACAGTTTCCTGAGAAGTATATACTAGAACCTTCAGGATATAAACTGTTTCAGTCAAAAAACGCCACGGCAACTCAGAATCAACTGTAAACATACACAGTATTCTCCACATTTCAAATCATTATACACAAGTTCTGAGCTCTATAAACAGGAATTCTTAAAGTTCCGGAGATGTTAATATTATCAGAATTCTCGTCATTTCAAAGTTTATACCTGTAATCTCGGGAATTGAACTCGGCTTTAAATGTACTTAGATTCTATTTACTTGTGTTTTAACTGTTTGTTACACGTTCATATTCATTTCCTGGAAAGAAAACTGAGTATTTTAAGAGTTTTAACACATTCTCACAGTTTCCTTAGAATTATATACTAGAACCTTGAGGATATAAACTGTCTCAGTCAAAAAAAGCCGTGGCAACTCAGGATCAACTGTAAACATAAACAGTATTCTCCTCATTTCAAATCATTATACACAAGTACTGAGCTCTATAAACAGGAATTCTTAATGTTTGAAATGACATTGCAGTTAAAACGCCACTTAAAATAGCCTGAGTTGTTAATATTATCAGAATTGCCGACATTTCAGAGTTTTCGATCTGTAATCTTGGTAACTGAACTCGGCCTTAAATGAAGTTAGATTCTATTTACTTGTGTTTCAACTGTTTGTTACACGTTCATATTCATTTCCTGGAAAGAAAATTGTGTATTTTAAGAGTTTTAACACATTTTGACAGTTTCCTGAGAAGTATATACTAGAACCTTCAGGATATAAACTGTTTCAGTCAAAAAACGCCACGGCAACTCAGAATCAACTGTAAACATAAACAGTATTCTCCACATTTCAAATCATTATACACAAGTTCTGAGCTCTATAAACAGGAATTCTTAAAGTTCCGGAGAGGTTAATATTATCAGAATTCTCGTCATTTCAAAGTTCCTACCTGTAATCTCGGGAATTGAACTCGGCTTTAAATGTAGTTAGATTCTATTTACTTGTTTTTTAACTGTTTGTTACACGTTCATATTCATTTCCTGGAAAGAATACTGTGTATTTTAAGAGTTTTAACACATTCTCACAGTTTCCTTAGAATTATATACTAGAACCTTGAGGATATAAACTGTCTCAGTCAAAAAAAGCCAGGGCGACTCAGGATCAACTGTAAACATAAACAGTGTTCTCGTCATTTCAAATCATTATACACAAGTTCTGAGTTCTATAAACAGGAATTCTTAAAGTTTGAAATGACATTTTAGTTAAAACGCCACTTAAAAGAGCCTGAGTTGTTAATATTATCAGAATTGCCGTCATTTCAGAGCTTTCCACCTCTCATCTCGGTAACTGAACTGGGCCTTAAATGTAGTTAGATTCTATTTACTTGTGTTTCAACTGTTTGTTACACGTTCATATTCATTTCCTGGAAAGAAAATTGTGTATTTTAAGAGTTTTAACACATTTTGACAGTTTCCTGAGAAGTATATACTAGAACCTTCAGGATATAAACTGTTTCAGTCAAAAAACGCCACGGCAACTCAGAATCAACTGTAAACATAAACAGTATTCTCCACATTTCAAATCATTATACACAAGTTCTGAGCTCTATAAACAGGAATTCTTAAAGTTCCGGAGAGGTTAATATTATCAGAATTCTCGTCATTTCAAAGTTCCTACCTGTAATCTCGGGAATTGAACTCGGCTTTAAATGTAGTTAGATTCTATTTACTTGTTTTTTAACTGTTTGTTACACGTTCATATTCATTTCCTGGAAAGAAAACTGAGTATTTTAAGAGTTTTAACACATTCTCACAGTTTCCTTAGAATTATATACTAGAACCTTGAGGATATAAACTGTCTCAGTCAAAAAAAGCCATGGCGACTCAGGATCAACTGTAAACATAAACAGTGTTCTCGTCATTTCAAATCATTATACACTAGTTCTTAGCTCTATAAACAGGAATTCTTAAAGTTTGAAATGACATTTTAGTGAAAACGCCACTTAAAATAGCCTGAGTTGTTAATATTATCAGAATTGCCGTCATTTCAGAGCTTTCGACCTGTAATCTCGGTAACTGAACTCGGCCTTAAATGAAGTTAGATTCTATTTACTTGTGTTTCAACTGTTGGTTACACGTTCATATTCATTTCCTGGAAAGAAAATTGTGTATTTTAAGAGTTTTAACACATTTTGACAGTTTCCTGAGAAGTATATACTAGAACCTTCAGGATATAAACTGTTTCAGTCAAAAAACGCCACGGCAACTCAGAATCAACTGTAAACATAAACAGTATTCTCCACATTTCAAATCATTATACACAAGTTCTGAGCTCTATAAACAGGAATTCTTAAAGTTCCGGAGATGTTAATATTATCAGAATTCTCGTCATTTCAAAGTTTCTACCTCTAATCTCGGGAATTTAACTCGGCTTTAAATGTACTTAGATTCTATTTACTTGTGTTTTAACTGTTTGTTACACGTTCATATTCATTTCCTGGAAAGAAAACTGAGTATTTTAAGAGTTTTAACACATTCTCACAGTTTCCTTAGAATTATATACTAGATCCTTGAGGATATAAACTGTCTCAGTCAAAAAAAGCCGTGGCGACTCAGGATCAACTGTAAACATAAACAGTATTCTCCTCATTTCAAATCATTATACACAAGTACTGAGCTCTATAAACAGGAATTCGTAAAGTTTGAAATGACATTTTAGTTAAAACGCCACTTAAAATAGCCTGAGTTGTTAATATTATCAGAATTGCCGACATTTCAGAGTTTTCGATCTGTAATCTTGGTAACTGAACTCGGCCTTAAATGAAGTTAGATTCTATTTACTTGTGTTTCAACTGTTTGTTACACGTTCATATTCATTTCCTGGAAAGAAAATTGTGTATTTTAAGAGTTTTAACACATTTTGACAGTTTCCTGAGAAGTATATACTAGAACCTTCAGGATATAAACTGTTTCAGTCAAAAAACGCCACGGCAACTCAGAATCAACTGTAAACATACACAGTATTCTCCACATTTCAAATCATTATACACAAGTTCTGAGCTCTATAAACAGGAATTCTTAAAGTTCCGGAGATGTTAATATTATCAGAATTCTCGTCATTTCAAAGTTTATACCTGTAATCTCGGGAATTGAACTCGGCTTTAAATGTACTTAGATTCTATTTACTTGTGTTTTAACTGTTTGTTACACGTTCATATTCATTTCCTGGAAAGAAAACTGAGTATTTTAAGAGTTTTAACACATTCTCACAGTTTCCTTAGAATTATATACTAGAACCTTGAGGATATAAACTGTCTCAGTCAAAAAAAGCCGTGGCAACTCAGGATCAACTGTAAACATAAACAGTATTCTCCTCATTTCAAATCATTATACACAAGTACTGAGCTCTATAAACAGGAATTCTTAATGTTTGAAATGACATTGCAGTTAAAACGCCACTTAAAATAGCCTGAGTTGTTAATATTATCAGAATTGCCGACATTTCAGAGTTTTCGATCTGTAATCTTGGTAACTGAACTCGGCCTTAAATGAAGTTAGATTCTATTTACTTGTGTTTCAACTGTTTGTTACACGTTCATATTCATTTCCTGGAAAGAAAATTGTGTATTTTAAGAGTTTTAACACATTTTGACAGTTTCCTGAGAAGTATATACTAGAACCTTCAGGATATAAACTGTTTCAGTCAAAAAACGCCACGGCAACTCAGAATCAACTGTAAACATAAACAGTATTCTCCACATTTCAAATCATTATACACAAGTTCTGAGCTCTATAAACAGGAATTCTTAAAGTTCCGGAGAGGTTAATATTATCAGAATTCTCGTCATTTCAAAGTTCCTACCTGTAATCTCGGGAATTGAACTCGGCTTTAAATGTAGTTAGATTCTATTTACTTGTTTTTTAACTGTTTGTTACACGTTCATATTCATTTCCTGGAAAGAATACTGTGTATTTTAAGAGTTTTAACACATTCTCACAGTTTCCTTAGAATTATATACTAGAACCTTGAGGATATAAACTGTCTCAGTCAAAAAAAGCCAGGGCGACTCAGGATCAACTGTAAACATAAACAGTGTTCTCGTCATTTCAAATCATTATACACAAGTTCTGAGTTCTATAAACAGGAATTCTTAAAGTTTGAAATGACATTTTAGTTAAAACGCCACTTAAAAGAGCCTGAGTTGTTAATATTATCAGAATTGCCGTCATTTCAGAGCTTTCCACCTCTCATCTCGGTAACTGAACTGGGCCTTAAATGTAGTTAGATTCTATTTACTTGTGTTTCAACTGTTTGTTACACGTTCATATTCATTTCCTGGAAAGAAAATTGTGTATTTTAAGAGTTTTAACACATTTTGACAGTTTCCTGAGAAGTATATACTAGAACCTTCAGGATATAAACTGTTTCAGTCAAAAAACGCCACGGCAACTCAGAATCAACTGTAAACATAAACAGTATTCTCCACATTTCAAATCATTATACACAAGTTCTGAGCTCTATAAACAGGAATTCTTAAAGTTCCGGAGAGGTTAATATTATCAGAATTCTCGTCATTTCAAAGTTCCTACCTGTAATCTCGGGAATTGAACTCGGCTTTAAATGTAGTTAGATTCTATTTACTTGTTTTTTAACTGTTTGTTACACGTTCATATTCATTTCCTGGAAAGAAAACTGAGTATTTTAAGAGTTTTAACACATTCTCACAGTTTCCTTAGAATTATATACTAGAACCTTGAGGATATAAACTGTCTCAGTCAAAAAAAGCCATGGCGACTCAGGATCAACTGTAAACATAAACAGTGTTCTCGTCATTTCAAATCATTATACACTAGTTCTTAGCTCTATAAACAGGAATTCTTAAAGTTTGAAATGACATTTTAGTGAAAACGCCACTTAAAATAGCCTGAGTTGTTAATATTATCAGAATTGCCGTCATTTCAGAGCTTTAGACCTGTAATCTCGGTAACTGAACTCGGCCTTAAATGAAGTTAGATTCTATTTACTTGTGTTTCAACTGTTTGTTACACGTTCATATTCATTTCCTGGAAAGAAAATTGTGTATTTTAAGAGTTTTAACACATTTTGACAGTTTCCTGAGAAGTATATACTAGAACCTTCAGGATATAAACTGTTTCAGTCAAAAAACGCCACGGCAACTCAGAATCAACTGTAAACATAAACAGTATTCTCCACATTTCAAATCATTATACACAAGTTCTGAGCTCTATAAACAGGAATTCTTAAAGTTCCGGAGATGTTAATATTATCAGAATTCTCGTCATTTCAAAGTTTCTACCTCTAATCTCGGGAATTTAACTCGGCTTTAAATGTACTTAGATTCTATTTACTTGTGTTTTAACTGTTTGTTACACGTTCATATTCATTTCCTGGAAAGAAAACTGAGTATTTTAAGAGTTTTAACACATTCTCACAGTTTCCTTAGAATTATATACTAGATCCTTGAGGATATAAACTGTCTCAGTCAAAAAAAGCCGTGGCAACTCAGGATCAACTGTAAACATAAACAGTATTCTCCTCATTTCAAATCATTATACACAAGTACTGAGCTCTATAAACAGGAATTCGTAAAGTTTGAAATGACATTTTAGTGAAAACGCCACTTAAAATAGCCTGAGTTGTTAATATTATCAGAATTGCCGACAATTTAGAGTTTTCGATCTGTAATCTTGGTAACTGAACTCGGCCTTAAATGAAGTTAGATTCTATTTACTTGTGTTTCAACTGTTTGTTACACGTTCATATTCATTTCCTGGAAAGAAAATTGTGTATTTTAAGAGTTTTAACACATTTTGACAGTTTCCTGAGAAGTATATACTAGAACCTTCAGGATATAAACTGTTTCAGTCAAAAAACGCCACGGCAACTCAGAATCAACTGTAAACATAAACAGTATTCTCCACATTTCAAATCATTATACACAAGTTCTGAGCTCTATAAACAGGAATTCTTAAAGTTCCGGAGAGGTTAATATTATCAGAATTCTCGTCATTTCAAAGTTCCTACCTGTAATCTCGGGAATTGAACTCGGCTTTAAATGTAGTTAGATTCTATTTACTTGTTTTTTAACTGTTTGTTACACGTTCATATTCATTTCCTGGAAAGAATACTGTGTATTTTAAGAGTTTTAACACATTCTCACAGTTTCCTTAGAATTATATACTAGAACCTTGAGGATATAAACTGTCTCAGTCAAAAAAAGCCAGGGCGACTCAGGATCAACTGTAAACATAAACAGTGTTCTCATCATTTCAAATCATTATACACTAGTTCTTAGCTCTATAAACAGGAATTCTTAAAGTTTGAAATGACATTTTAGTGAAAACGCCACTTAAAATAGCCTGAGTTGTTAATATTATCAGAATTGCCGTCATTTCAGAGCTTTCGACCTGTAATCTCGGTAACTGAACTCGGCCTTAAATGAAGTTAGATTCTATTTACTTGTGTTTCAACTGTTTGTTACACGTTCATATTCATTTCCTGGAAAGAAAATTGTGTATTTTAGGAGTTTTAACACATTTTGACAGTTTCCTGAGAAGTATATACTAGAACCTTCAGGATATAAACTGTTTCAGTCAAAAAACGCCACGGCAACTCAGAATCAACTGTAAACATACACAGTATTCTCCACATTTCAAATCATTATACACAAGTTCTGAGCTCTATAAACAGGAATTCTTAAAGTTCCGGAGATGTTAATATTATCAGAATTCTCGTCATTTCAAAGTTTATACCTGTAATCTCGGGAATTGAACTCGGCTTTAAATGTACTTAGATTCTATTTACTTGTGTTTTAACTGTTTGTTACACGTTCATATTCATTTCCTGGAAAGAAAACTGAGTATTTTAAGAGTTTTAACACATTCTCACAGTTTCCTTAGAATTATATACTAGAACCTTGAGGATATAAACTGTCTCAGTCAAAAAAAGCCGTGGCAACTCAGGATCAACTGTAAACATAAACAGTATTCTCCTCATTTCAAATCATTATACACAAGTACTGAGCTCTATAAACAGGAATTCTTAATGTTTGAAATGACATTGCAGTTAAAACGCCACTTAAAATAGCCTGAGTTGTTAATATTATCAGAATTGCCGACATTTCAGAGTTTTCGATCTGTAATCTTGGTAACTGAACTCGGCCTTAAATGAAGTTAGATTCTATTTACTTGTGTTTCAACTGTTTGTTACACGTTCATATTCATTTCCTGGAAAGAAAATTGTGTATTTTAAGAGTTTTAACACATTTTGACAGTTTCCTGAGAAGTATATACTAGAACCTTCAGGATATAAACTGTTTCAGTCAAAAAACGCCACGGCAACTCAGAATCAACTGTAAACATAAACAGTATTCTCCACATTTCAAATCATTATACACAAGTTCTGAGCTCTATAAACAGGAATTCTTAAAGTTCCGGAGATGTTAATATTATCAGAATTCTCGTCATTTCAAAGTTTATACCTGTAATCTCGGGAATTGAACTCGGCTTTAAATGTAGTTAGATTCTATTTACTTGTTTTTTAACTGTTTGTTACACGTTCATATTCATTTCCTGGAAAGAAAACTGAGTATTTTAAGAGTTTTAACACATTCTCACAGTTTCCTTAGAATTATATAATAGAACCTTGAGGATATAAACTATCTCAGTCAAAAAAAGCCGTGGCAACTCAGGATCAACTGTAAACATAAACAGTATTCTCCTCATTTCAAATCATTATACACAAGTACTGAGCTCTATAAACAGGAATTCGTAAAGTTTGAAATGACATTTTAGTTAAAACGCCACTTAAAATAGCCTGAGTTGTTAATATTATCAGAATTGCCGACATTTCAGAGTTTTCGATCTGTAATCTTGGTAACTGAACTCGGCCTTAAATGAAGTTAGATTCTATTTACTTGTGTTTCAACTGTTTGTTACACGTTCATATTCATTTCCTGGAAAGAAAATTGTGTATTTTAAGAGTTTTAACACATTATGACAGTTTCCTGAGAAGTATACACTAGAACCTTCAGGATATAAACTGTTTCAGTCAAAAAACGCCACGGCAACTCAGAATCAACTGTAAACATAAACAGTATTCTCCACATTTCAAATCATTATACACAAGTTCTGAGCTCTATAAACAGGAATTCTTAAAGTTCCGGAGAGGTTAATATTATCAGAATTCTCGTCATTTCAAAGTTCCTACCTGTAATCTCGGGAATTGAACTCGGCTTTAAATGTAGTTAGATTCTATTTACTTGTGTTTCAACTGTTTGTTACACGTTCATATTCATTTCCTGGAAAGAAAATTGTGTATTTTAAGAGTTTTAACACATTTTGACAGTTTCCTGAGAAGTATATACTAGAACCTTCAGGATATAAACTGTTTCAGTCAAAAAACGCCACGGCAACTCAGAATCAACTGTAAACATAAACAGTATTCTCCACATTTCAAATCATTATACACAAGTTCTGAGCTCTATAAACAGGAATTCTTAAAGTTCCGGAGAGGTTAATATTATCAGAATTCTCGTCATTTCAAAGTTCCTACCTGTAATCTCGGGAATTGAACTCGGCTTTAAATGTAGTTAGATTCTATTTACTTGTTTTTTAACTGTTTGTTACACGTTCATATTCATTTCCTGGAAAGAATACTGTGTATTTTAAGAGTTTTAACACATTCTCACAGTTTCCTTAGAATTATATACTAGAACCTTGAGGATATAAACTGTCTCAGTCAAAAAAAGCCAGGGCGACTCAGGATCAACTGTAAACATAAACAGTGTTCTCATCATTTCAAATCATTATACACTAGTTCTTAGCTCTATAAACAGGAATTCTTAAAGTTTGAAATGACATTTTAGTGAAAACGCCACTTAAAATAGCCTGAGTTGTTAATATTATCAGAATTGCCGTCATTTCAGAGCTTTCGACCTGTAATCTCGGTAACTGAACTCGGCCTTAAATGAAGTTAGATTCTATTTACTTGTGTTTCAACTGTTTGTTACACGTTCATATTCATTTCCTGGAAAGAAAATTGTGTATTTTAGGAGTTTTAACACATTTTGACAGTTTCCTGAGAAGTATATACTAGAACCTTCAGGATATAAACTGTTTCAGTCAAAAAACGCCACGGCAACTCAGAATCAACTGTAAACATACACAGTATTCTCCACATTTCAAATCATTATACACAAGTTCTGAGCTCTATAAACAGGAATTCTTAAAGTTCCGGAGATGTTAATATTATCAGAATTCTCGTCATTTCAAAGTTTATACCTGTAATCTCGGGAATTGAACTCGGCTTTAAATGTACTTAGATTCTATTTACTTGTGTTTTAACTGTTTGTTACACGTTCATATTCATTTCCTGGAAAGAAAACTGAGTATTTTAAGAGTTTTAACACATTCTCACAGTTTCCTTAGAATTATATACTAGAACCTTGAGGATATAAACTGTCTCAGTCAAAAAAAGCCGTGGCAACTCAGGATCAACTGTAAACATAAACAGTATTCTCCTCATTTCAAATCATTATACACAAGTACTGAGCTCTATAAACAGGAATTCTTAATGTTTGAAATGACATTGCAGTTAAAACGCCACTTAAAATAGCCTGAGTTGTTAATATTATCAGAATTGCCGACATTTCAGAGTTTTCGATCTGTAATCTTGGTAACTGAACTCGGCCTTAAATGAAGTTAGATTCTATTTACTTGTGTTTCAACTGTTTGTTACACGTTCATATTCATTTCCTGGAAAGAAAATTGTGTATTTTAAGAGTTTTAACACATTTTGACAGTTTCCTGAGAAGTATATACTAGAACCTTCAGGATATAAACTGTTTCAGTCAAAAAACGCCACGGCAACTCAGAATCAACTGTAAACATAAACAGTATTCTCCACATTTCAAATCATTATACACAAGTTCTGAGCTCTATAAACAGGAATTCTTAAAGTTCCGGAGATGTTAATATTATCAGAATTCTCGTCATTTCAAAGTTTATACCTGTAATCTCGGGAATTGAACTCGGCTTTAAATGTAGTTAGATTCTATTTACTTGTTTTTTAACTGTTTGTTACACGTTCATATTCATTTCCTGGAAAGAAAACTGAGTATTTTAAGAGTTTTAACACATTCTCACAGTTTCCTTAGAATTATATAATAGAACCTTGAGGATATAAACTATCTCAGTCAAAAAAAGCCGTGGCAACTCAGGATCAACTGTAAACATAAACAGTATTCTCCTCATTTCAAATCATTATACACAAGTACTGAGCTCTATAAACAGGAATTCGTAAAGTTTGAAATGACATTTTAGTTAAAACGCCACTTAAAATAGCCTGAGTTGTTAATATTATCAGAATTGCCGACATTTCAGAGTTTTCGATCTGTAATCTTGGTAACTGAACTCGGCCTTAAATGAAGTTAGATTCTATTTACTTGTGTTTCAACTGTTTGTTACACGTTCATATTCATTTCCTGGAAAGAAAATTGTGTATTTTAAGAGTTTTAACACATTATGACAGTTTCCTGAGAAGTATACACTAGAACCTTCAGGATATAAACTGTTTCAGTCAAAAAACGCCACGGCAACTCAGAATCAACTGTAAACATAAACAGTATTCTCCACATTTCAAATCATTATACACAAGTTCTGAGCTCTATAAACAGGAATTCTTAAAGTTCCGGAGAGGTTAATATTATCAGAATTCTCGTCATTTCAAAGTTCCTACCTGTAATCTCGGGAATTGAACTCGGCTTTAAATGTAGTTAGATTCTATTTACTTGTTTTTTAACTGTTTGTTACACGTTCATATTCATTTCCTGGAAAGAATACTGTGTATTTTAAGAGTTTTAACACATTCTCACAGTTTCCTTAGAATTATATACTAGAACCTTGAGGATATAAACTGTCTCAGTCAAAAAAAGCCAGGGCGACTCAGGATCAACTGTAAACATAAACAGTGTTCTCGTCATTTCAAATCATTATACACTAGTTCTTAGCTCTATAAACAGGAATTCTTAAAGTTTGAAATGACATTTTAGTGAAAACGCCACTTAAAATAGCCTGAGTTGTTAATATTATCAGAATTGCCGTCATTTCAGAGCTTTCGACCTGTAATCTCGGTAACTGAACTCGGCCTTAAATGAAGTTAGATTCTATTTACTTGTGTTTCAACTGTTTGTTACACGTTCATATTCATTTCCTGGAAAGAAAATTGTGTATTTTAAGAGTTTTAACACATTTTGACAGTTTCCTGAGAAGTATATACTAGAACCTTCAGGATATAAACTGTTTCAGTCAAAAAACGCCACGGCAACTCAGAATCAACTGTAAACATAAACAGTATTCTCCACATTTCAAATCATTATACACAAGTTCTGAGCTCTATAAACAGGAATTCTTAAAGTTCCGGAGAGGTTAATATTATCAGAATTCTCGTCATTTCAAAGTTTCTACCTGTAATCTCGGGAATTGAACTCGGCTTTAAATGTACTTAGATTCTATTTACTTGTGTTTTAACTGTTTGTTACACGTTCATATTCATTTCCTGGAAAGAAAACTGAGTATTTTAAGAGTTTTAACACATTCTCACAGTTTCCTTAGAATTATATACTAGAAACTTGAGGATATAAACTGTCTCAGTCAAAAAAAGCCGTGGCAACTCAGGATCAACTGTAAACATAAACAGTATTCTCCACATTTCAAATCATTATACACAAGTTCTGAGCTCTATAAACAGGAATTCTTAAAGTTCCGGAGAGGTTAATATTATCAGAATTCTCGTCATTTCAAAGTTCCTACCTGTAATCTCGGGAATTGAACTCGGCTTTAAATGTAGTTAGATTCTATTTACTTGTTTTTTAACTGTTTGTTACACGTTCATATTCATTTCCTGGAAAGAATACTGAGTATTTTAAGAGTTTTAACACATTCTCACAGTTTCCTTAGAATTATATAATAGAACCTTGAGGATATAAACTATCTCAGTCAAAAAAAGCCGTGGCAACTCAGGATCAACTGTAAACATAAACAGTATTCTCCTCATTTCAAATCATTATACACAAGTACTGAGCTCTATAAACAGGAATTCGTAAAGTTTGAAATGACATTTTAGTTAAAACGCCACTTAAAATAGCCTGAGTTGTTAATATTATCAGAATTGCCGACATTTCAGAGTTTTCGATCTGTAATCTTGGTAACTGAACTCGGCCTTAAATGAAGTTAGATTCTATTTACTTGTGTTTCAACTGTTTGTTACACGTTCATATTCATTTCCTGGAAAGAAAATTGTGTATTTTAAGAGTTTTAACACATTTTGACAGTTTCCTGAGAAGTATACACTAGAACCTTCAGGATATAAACTGTTTCAGTCAAAAAACGCCACGGCAACTCAGAATCAACTGTAAACATAAACAGTATTCTCCACATTTCAAATCATTATACACAAGTTCTGAGCTCTATAAACAGGAATTCTTAAAGTTCCGGAGAGGTTAATATTATCAGAATTCTCGTCATTTCAAAGTTCCTACCTGTAATCTCGGGAATTGAACTCGGCTTTAAATGTAGTTAGATTCTATTTACTTGTTTTTTAACTGTTTGTTACACGTTCATATTCATTTCCTGGAAAGAATACTGTGTATTTTAAGAGTTTTAACACATTCTCACAGTTTCCTTAGAATTATATACTAGAACCTTGAGGATATAAACTGTCTCAGTCAAAAAAAGCCAGGGCGACTCAGGATCAACTGTAAACATAAACAGTGTTCTCGTCATTTCAAATCATTATACACTAGTTCTTAGCTCTATAAACAGGAATTCTTAAAGTTTGAAATGACATTTTAGTGAAAACGCCACTTAAAATAGCCTGAGTTGTTAATATTATCAGAATTGCCGTCATTTCAGAGCTTTCGACCTGTAATCTCGGTAACTGAACTCGGCCTTAAATGAAGTTAGATTCTATTTACTTGTGTTTCAACTGTTTGTTACACGTTCATATTCATTTCCTGGAAAGAAAATTGTGTATTTTAAGAGTTTTAACACATTTTGACAGTTTCCTGAGAAGTATATACTAGAACCTTCAGGATATAAACTGTTTCAGTCAAAAAACGCCACGGCAACTCAGAATCAACTGTAAACATAAACAGTATTCTCCACATTTCAAATCATTATACACAAGTTCTGAGCTCTATAAACAGGAATTCTTAAAGTTCCGGAGATGTTAATATTATCAGAATTCTCGTCATTTCAAAGTTTCTACCTGTAATCTCGGGAATTGAACTCGGCTTTAAATGTACTTAGATTCTATTTACTTGTGTTTTAACTGTTTGTTACACGTTCATATTCATTTCCTGGAAAGAAAACTGAGTATTTTAAGAGTTTTAACACATTCTCACAGTTTCCTTAGAATTATATACTAGAAACTTGAGGATATAAACTGTCTCAGTCAAAAAAAGCCGTGGCAACTCAGGATCAACTGTAAACATAAACAGTATTCTCCACATTTCAAATCATTATACACAAGTTCTGAGCTCTATAAACAGGAATTCTTAAAGTTCCGGAGAGGTTAATATTATCAGAATTCTCGTCATTTCAAAGTTCCTACCTGTAATCTCGGGAATTGAACTCGGCTTTAAATGTAGTTAGATTCTATTTACTTGTTTTTTAACTGTTTGTTACACGTTCATATTCATTTCCTGGAAAGAATACTGTGTATTTTAAGAGTTTTAACACATTCTCACAGTTTCCTTAGAATTATATACTAGAACCTTGAGGATATAAACTGTCTCAGTCAAAAAAAGCCAGGGCGACTCAGGATCAACTGTAAACATAAACAGTGTTCTCGTCATTTCAAATCATTATACACTAGTTCTTAGCTCTATAAACAGGAATTCTTAAAGTTTGAAATGACATTTTAGTGAAAACGCCACTTAAAATAGCCTGAGTTGTTAATATTATCAGAATTGCCGTCATTTCAGAGCTTTCGACCTGTAATCTCGGTAACTGAACTCGGCCTTAAATGAAGTTAGATTCTATTTACTTGTGTTTCAACTGTTTGTTACACGTTCATATTCATTTCCTGGAAAGAAAATTGTGTATTTTAAGAGTTTTAACACATTTTGACAGTTTCCTGAGAAGTATATACTAGAACCTTCAGGATATAAACTGTTTCAGTCAAAAAACGCCACGGCAACTCAGAATCAACTGTAAACATAAACAGTATTCTCCACATTTCAAATCATTATACACAAGTTCTGAGCTCTATAAACAGGAATTCTTAAAGTTCCGGAGATGTTAATATTATCAGAATTCTCGTCATTTCAAAGTTCCTACCTGTAATCTCGGGAATTGAACTCGGCTTTAAATGTACTTAGATTCTATTTACTTGTGTTTTAACTGTTTGTTACACGTTCATATTCATTTCCTGGAAAGAAAACTGAGTATTTTAAGAGTTTTAACACATTCTCACAGTTTCCTTAGAATTATATACTAGAACCTTGAGGATATAAACTGTCTCAGTCAAAAAAAGCCGTGGCAACTCAGGATCAACTGTAAACATAAACAGTATTCTCCTCATTTCAAATCATTATACACAAGTACTGAGCTCTATAAACAGGAATTCGTAAAGTTTGAAATGACATTTTAGTTAAAATGCCACTTAAAATAGCCTGAGTTGTTAATATTATCAGAATTGCCGACATTTCAGAGTTTTCGATCTGTAATCTTGGTAACTGAACTCGGCCTTAAATGAAGTTAGATTCTATTTACTTGTGTTTCAACTGTTTGTTACACGTTCATATTCATTTCCTGGAAAGAAAATTGTGTATTTTAAGAGTTTTAACACATTTTGACAGTTTCCTGAGAAGTATATACTAGAACCTTCAGGATATAAACTGTTTCAGTCAAAAAACGCCACGGCAACTCAGAATCAACTGTAAACATAAACAGTATTCTCCACATTTCAAATCATTATACACAAGTTCTGAGCTCTATAAACAGGAATTCTTAAAGTTCCGGAGAGGTTAATATTATCAGAATTCTCGTCATTTCAAAGTTTCTACCTGTAATCTCGGGAATTGAACTCGGCTTTAAATGTAGTTAGATTCTATTTACTTGTTTTTTAACTGTTTGTTACACGTTCATATTCATTTCCTGGAAAGAATACTGTGTATTTTAAGAGTTTTAACACATTCTCACAGTTTCCTTAGAATTATATACTAGAACCTTGAGGATATAAACTGTCTCAGTCAAAAAAAGCCAGGGCGACTCAGGATCAACTGTAAACATAAACAGTGTTCTCGCCATTTCAAATCATTATACACTAGTTCTTAGCTCTATAAACAGGAATTCTTAAAGTTTGAAATGACATTTTAGTGAAAACGCCACTTAAAATAGCCTGAGTTGTTAATATTATCAGAATTGCCGTCATTTCAGAGCTTTCGACCTGTAATCTCGGTACCTGAACTCGGCCTTAAATGAAGTTAGATTCTATTTACTTGTGTTTCAACTGTTTGTTACACGTTCATATTCATTTCCTGGAAAGAAAATTGTATATTTTAAGAGTTTTAACACATTTTGACAGTTTCCTGAGAAGTATATACTAGAACCTTCAGGATATAAACTGTTTCAGTCAAAAAACGCCACGGCAACTCAGAATCAACTGTAAACATAAACAGTATTCTCCACATTTCAAATCATTATACACAAGTTCTGAGCTCTATAAACAGGAATTCTTAAAGTTCCGGAGATGTTAATATTATCAGAATTCTCGTCATTTCAAAGTTTATACCTGTAATCTCGGGAATTGAACTCGGCTTTAAATGTAGTTAGATTCTATTTACTTGTGTTTTAACTGTTTGTTACACGTTCATATTCATTTCCTGGAAAGAAAACTGAGTATTTTAAGAGTTTTAACACATTCTCACAGTTTCCTTAGAATTATATACTAGAACCTTGAGGATATAAACTGTCTCAGTCAAAAAAAGCCGTGGCAACTCAGGATCAACTGTAAACATAAACAGTATTCTCCTCATTTCAAATCATTATACACAAGTACTGAGCTCTATAAACAGGAATTCTTAAAGTTTGAAATGACATTGCAGTTAAAACGCCACTTAAAAGAGCCTGAGTTGTTAATATTATCAGAATTGCCGTCATTTCAGAGCTTTCCACCTCTCATCTCGGTAACTGAACTGGGCCTTAAATGTAGTTAGATTCTATTTACTTGTGTTTCAACTGTTTGTTACACGTTCATATTCATTTCCTGGAAAGAGAATTGTGTATTTTTAGAGTTTTAACACATTTTGACAGTTTCCTGAGAAGTATATACTAGAACTTTCAGGATATAAACTGTTTCAGTCAAAAAACGCCACGGCAACTCAGGTTCACGTGTAAACATAAACAGTATTCTCCACATTTCAAGTCATTATACACAAGTTCTGAGCTCTATAAACAGGAATTCTTAAAGTTCCGGAGAGGTTAATATTATCAGAATTCTCGTCATTTCAAAGTTCCTACCTGTAATCTCGGGAATTGAACTCGGCTTTAAATGTAGTTAGATTCTATTTACTTGTTTTTTAACTGTTTGTTACACGTTCATATTCATTTCCTGGAAAGAATACTGTGTATTTTAAGAGTTTTAACACATTCTCACAGTTTCCTTAGAATTATATACTAGAACCTTGAGGATATAAACTGTCTATGTCAAAAAAAGCCAGGGTGACTCAGGATCAACTGTAAACATAAACAGTGTTCTCGTCATTTCAAATCATTATACACTAGTTCTTAGCTCTATAAACAGGAATTCTTAAAGTTTGAAATGACATTTTAGTGAAAACGCCACTTAAAATAGCCTGAGTTGTTAATATTATCAGAATTGCCGTCATTTCAGAGCTTTCGACCTGTAATCTCGGTAACTGAACTCGGCCTTAAATGAAGTTAGATTCTATTTACTTGTGTTTCAACTGTTTGTTACACGTTCATATTCATTTCCTGGAAAGAAAATTGTGTATTTTAAGAGTTTTAACACATTTTGACAGTTTCCTGAGAAGTATATACTAGAACCTTCAGGATATAAACTGTTTCAGTCAAAAAACGCCACGGCAACTCAGAATCAACTGTAAACATAAACAGTATTCTCCACATTTCAAATCATTATACACAAGTTCTGAGCTCTATAAACAGGAATTCTTAAAGTTCCGGAGATGTTAATATTATCAGAATTCTCGTCATTTCAAAGTTCCTACCTGTAATCTCGGGAATTGAACTCGGCTTTAAATGTACTTAGATTCTATTTACTTGTGTTTTAACTGTTTGTTACACGTTCATATTCATTTCCTGGAAAGAAAACTGAGTATTTTAAGAGTTTTAACACATTCTCACAGTTTCCTTAGAATTATATACTAGAACCTTGAGGATATAAACTGTCTCAGTCAAAAAAAGCCGTGGCAACTCAGGATCAACTGTAAACATAAACAGTATTCTCCTCATTTCAAATCATTATACACAAGCACTGAGCTCTATAAACAGGAATTCGTAAAGTTTGAAATGACATTTTAGTTAAAATGCCACTTAAAATAGCCTGAGTTGTTAATATTATCAGAATTGCCGACATTTCAGAGTTTTCGATCTGTAATCTTGGTAACTGAACTCGGCCTTAAATGAAGTTAGATTCCATTTACTTGTGTTTCAACTGTTTGTTACACGTTCATATTCATTTCCTGGAAAGAAAATTGTGTATTTTAAGAGTTTTAACACATTTTGACAGTTTCCTGAGAAGTATATACTAGAACCTTCAGGATATAAACTGTTTCAGTCAAAAAACGCCACGGCAACTCAGAATCAACTGTAAACATAAACAGTATTCTCCACATTTCAAATCATTATACACAAGTTCTGAGCTCTATAAACAGGAATTCTTAAAGTTCCGGAGAGGTTAATATTATCAGAATTCTCGTCATTTCAAAGTTCCTACCTGTAATCTCGGGAATTGAACTCGGCTTTAAATGTAGTTAGATTCTATTTACTTGTTTTTTAACTGTTTGTTACACGTTCATATTCATTTCCTGGAAAGAATACTGTGTATTTTAAGAGTTTTAACACATTCTCACAGTTTCCTTAGAATTATATACTAGAACCTTGAGGATATAAACTGTCTCAGTCAAAAAAAGCCGTGGCAACTCAGGATCAACTGTAAACATAAACAGTATTCTCCTCATTTCAAATCATTATACACAAGTACTGAGCTCTATAAACAGGAATTCTTAAAGTTTGAAATGACATTGCAGTTAAAACGCCACTTAAAAGAGCCTGAGTTGTTAATATTATCAGAATTGCCTTCATTTCAGAGCTTTCCACCTCTCATCTCGGTAACTGAACTGGGCCTTAAATTTAGTTAGATTCTATTTACTTGTGTTTCAACTGTTTGTTACAGGTTCATATTCATTTCCTGGAAAGAGAATTGTGTATTTTTAGAGTTTTAACACATTTTGACAGTTTCCTGAGAAGTATATACTAGAACTTTCAGGATATAAACTGTTTCAGTCAAAAAACGCCACGGCAACTCAGGTTCACGTGTAAACATAAACAGTATTCTCCACATTTCAAGTATTTATACGCAAGTTCTGAGCTCTATAAACAGGAATTCTTAAAGTTCCGGAGAGGTTAATATTATCAGAATTCTCGTCATTTCAAAGTTTCTACCTGTAATCTCGGGAATTGAACTCGGCTTTAAATGTACTTAGATTCTATTTACTTGTGTTTTGTTTGTTACACGTTCATATTCATTTCCTGGAAAGAAAACTGAGTATTTTAAGAGTTTTAACACATTCTCACAGTTTCCTTAGAATTATATAATAGAACCTTGAGGATATAAACTGTCTCAGTCAAAAAAATCCAGGGCGACTCAGGATCAACTGTAAACATAAACAGTGTTCTCGTCATTTCAAATCATTATACACTAGTTCTTAGCTATATAAACAGGAATTCTTAAAGTTTGAAATGACATTTTAGTGAAAACGCCACTTAAAATGGCCTGAGTTGTTAATATTATCAGAATTGCCGTCATTTCAGAGCTTTCGACCTGTAATCTCGGTAACTGAACTCGGCCTTAAATGAAGTTAGATTCTATTTACTTGTGTTTCAACTGTTGGTTACACGTTCATATTCATTTCCTGGAAAGAAAATTGTGTATTTTAAGAGTTTTAACACATTTTGACAGTTTCCTGAGAAGTATGTACTAGAACCTTCAGGATATAAACTGTTTCAGTCAAAAAACGCCACGGCAACTCAGAATCAACTGTAAACATAAACAGTATTCTCCACATTTCAAATCATTATACACAAGTTCTGAGCTCTATAAACAGGAATTCTTAAAGTTCCGGAGAGGTTAATATTATCAGAATTCTCGTCATTTCAAAGTTTATACCTGTAATCTCGGGAATTGAACTCGGCTTTAAATGTACTTAGATTCTATTTACTTGTGTTTTAACTGTTTGTTACACGTTCATATTCATTTCCTGGAAAGAATACTGTGTATTTTAAGAGTTTTAACACATTCTCACAGTTTCCTTAGAATTATATACTAGAACCTTGAGGATATAAACTGTCTCAGTCAAAAAAAGCCGTGGCAACTCAGGATCAACTGTAAACATAAACAGTATTCTCCTCATTTCAAATCATTATACACAAGTACTGAGCTCTATAAACAGGAATTCTTAAAGTTTGAAATGACATTGCAGTTAAAACGCCACTTAAAAGAGCCTGAGTTGTTAATATTATCAGAATTGCCGTCATTTCAGAGCTTTCCACCTCTCATCTCGGTAACTGAACTGGGCCTTAAATGTAGTTAGATTCTATTTACTTGTGTTTCAACTGTTTGTTACACGTTCATATTCATTTCCTGGAAAGAGAATTGTGTATTTTTAGAGTTTTAACACATTTTGACAGTTTCCTGAGAAGTATATACTAGAACTTTCAGGATATAAACTGTTTCAGTCAAAAAACGCCACGGCAACTCAGGTTCACGTGTAAACATAAACAGTATTCTCCACATTTCAAGTATTTATACGCAAGTTCTGAGCTCTATAAACAGGAATTCTTAAAGTTCCGGAGAGGTTAATATTATCAGAATTCTCGTCATTTCAAAGTTTCTACCTGTAATCTCGGGAATTGAACTCGGCTTTAAATGTACTTAGATTCTATTTACTTGTGTTTTGTTTGTTACACGTTCATATTCATTTCCTGGAAAGAAAACTGAGTATTTTAAGAGTTTTAACACATTCTCACAGTTTCCTTAGAATTATATAATAGAACCTTGAGGATATAAACTGTCTCAGTCAAAAAAATCCAGGGCGACTCAGGATCAACTGTAAACATAAACAGTGTTCTCGTCATTTCAAATCATTATACACTAGTTCTTAGCTATATAAACAGGAATTCTTAAAGTTTGAAATGACATTTTAGTGAAAACGCCACTTAAAATAGCCTGAGTTGTTAATATTATCAGAATTGCCGTCATTTCAGAGCTTTCGACCTGTAATCTCGGTAACTGAACTCGGCCTTAAATGAAGTTAGATTCTATTTACTTGTGTTTCAACTGTTGGTTACACGTTCATATTCATTTCCTGGAAAGAAAATTGTGTATTTTAAGAGTTTTAACACATTTTGACAGTTTCCTGAGAAGTATGTACTAGAACCTTCAGGATATAAACTGTTTCAGTCAAAAAACGCCACGGTAACTCAGAATCAACTGTAAACATAAACAGTATTCTCCACATTTCAAATCATTATACACAAGTTCTGAGCTCTATAAACAGGAATTCTTAAAGTTCCGGAGAGGTTAATATTATCAGAATTCTCGTCATTTCAAAGTTCCTACCTGTTATCTCGGGAATTGAACTCGGCTTTAAATGTAGTTAGATTCTATTTACTTGTTTTTTAACTGTTTGTTACACGTTCATATTCATTTCCTGGAAAGAATACTGTGTATTTTAAGAGTTTTAACACATTCTCACAGTTTCCTTAGAATTATATACTAGAACCTTGAGGATATAAACTGTCTCAGTCATAAAAAGCCATGGCGACTCAGGATCAACTGTAAACATAAACAGTGTTCTCGTCATTTCAAATCATTATACACTAGTTCTTAGCTCTATAAACAGGAATTCTTAAAGTTTGAAATGACATTTTAGTGAAAACGCCACTTAAAATAGCCTGAGTTGTTAATATTATCAGAATTGCCGTCATTTCAGAGCTTTCCACCACTAATCTCGGTTATTGAACTCGGCGTTAAAGGTAGTTAGATTCTATTTACTTGTGTTTCAACTGTTTGTTACACGTTCATATTCATTTCCTGGAAAGAAAATTGTGTATTTTAAGAGTTTTAACACATTTTGACAGTTTCCTGAGAAGTATGTACTAGAACCTTCAGGATATAAACTGTTTCAGTCAAAAAAGGCCACGGCAACTCAGAATCAACTGTAAACATAAACAGTATCCTCCTCATTTCAAATCATTATACACAAGTTCTGAGCTCTATAAACAGGAATTCTTAAAGTTTGAAATGACATTTTAGTGAAAACGCCACTTAAAATGGCCTGAGTTGTTAATATTATCAGAATTGCCGTCATTTCAGAGCTTTCGACCTGTAATCTCGGTAACTGAACTCGGCCTTAAATGAAGTTAGATTCTATTTACTTGTGTTTCAACTGTTGGTTACACGTTCATATTCATTTCCTGGAAAGAAAATTGTGTATTTTAAGAGTTTTAACACATTTTGACAGTTTCCTGAGAAGTATGTACTAGAACCTTCAGGATATAAACTGTTTCAGTCAAAAAACGCCACGGCAACTCAGAATCAACTGTAAACATAAACAGTATTCTCCACATTTCAAATCATTATACACAAGTTCTGAGCTCTATAAACAGGAATTCTTAAAGTTCCGGAGAGGTTAATATTATCAGAATTCTCGTCATTTCAAAGTTTATACCTGTAATCTCGGGAATTGAACTCGGCTTTAAATGTACTTAGATTCTATTTACTTGTGTTTTAACTGTTTGTTACACGTTCATATTCATTTCCTGGAAAGAAAACTGAGTATTTTAAGAGTTTTAACACATTCTCACAGTTTCCTTAGAATTATATACTAGAACCTTGAGGATATAAACTGTCTCAGTCAAAAAAAGCCGTGGCAACTCAGGATCAACTGTAAACATAAACAGTATTCTCCTCATTTCAAATCATTATACACAAGTACTGAGCTCTATAAACAGGAATTCGTAAAGTTTGAAATGACATTTTAGTTAAAATGCCACTTAAAATAGCCTGAGTTGTTAATATTATCAGAATTGCCGACATTTCAGAGTTTTCGATCTGTAATCTTGGTAACTGAACTCGGCCTTAAATGAAGTTAGATTCCATTTACTTGTGTTTCAACTGTTTGTTACACGTTCATATTCATTTCCTGGAAAGAAAATTGTGTATTTTAAGAGTTTTAACACATTTTGACAGTTTCCTGAGAAGTATATACTAGAACCTTCAGGATATAAACTGTTTCAGTCAAAAAACGCCACGGCAACTCAGAATCAACTGTAAACATAAACAGTATTCTCCACATTTCAAATCATTATACACAAGTTCTGAGCTCTATAAACAGGAATTCTTAAAGTTCCGGAGAGGTTAATATTATCAGAATTCTCGTCATTTCAAAGTTCCTACCTGTAATCTCGGGAATTGAACTCGGCTTTAAATGTAGTTAGATTCTATTTACTTGTTTTTTAACTGTTTGTTACACGTTCATATTCATTTCCTGGAAAGAATACTGTGTATTTTAAGAGTTTTAACACATTCTCACAGTTTCCTTAGAATTATATACTAGAACCTT
This sequence comes from Myotis daubentonii, assembly GCF_963259705.1. NCBI lineage: Eukaryota > Metazoa > Chordata > Mammalia > Chiroptera > Vespertilionidae > Myotis > Myotis daubentonii. The sequence goes on from NC_081844.1 coordinate 9,855,268, forward strand.
GAGGATATAAACTGTCTCAGTCAAAAAAAGCCGTGGCAACTCAGGATCAACTGTAAACATAAACAGTATTCTCCTCATTTCAAATCATTATACACAAGTACTGAGCTCTATAAACAGGAATTCTTAAAGTTTGAAATGACATTGCAGTTAAAACGCCACTTAAAAGAGCCTGAGTTGTTAATATTATCAGAATTGCCGTCATTTCAGAGCTTTCCACCTCTCATCTCGGTAACTGAACTGGGCCTTAAATGTAGTTAGATTCTATTTACTTGTGTTTCAACTGTTTGTTACACGTTCATATTCATTTCCTGGAAAGAGAATTGTGTATTTTTAGAGTTTTAACACATTTTGACAGTTTCCTGAGAAGTATATACTAGAACTTTCAGGATATAAACTGTTTCAGTCAAAAAACGCCACGGCAACTCAGGTTCACGTGTAAACATAAACAGTATTCTCCACATTTCAAGTATTTATACGCAAGTTCTGAGCTCTATAAACAGGAATTCTTAAAGTTCCGGAGAGGTTAATATTATCAGAATTCTCGTCATTTCAAAGTTTCTACCTGTAATCTCGGGAATTGAACTCGGCTTTAAATGTACTTAGATTCTATTTACTTGTGTTTTGTTTGTTACACGTTCATATTCATTTCCTGGAAAGAAAACTGAGTATTTTAAGAGTTTTAACACATTCTCACAGTTTCCTTAGAATTATATAATAGAACCTTGAGGATATAAACTGTCTCAGTCAAAAAAATCCAGGGCGACTCAGGATCAACTGTAAACATAAACAGTGTTCTCGTCATTTCAAATCATTATACACTAGTTCTTAGCTATATAAACAGGAATTCTTAAAGTTTGAAATGACATTTTAGTGAAAACGCCACTTAAAATAGCCTGAGTTGTTAATATTATCAGAATTGCCGTCATTTCAGAGCTTTCGACCTGTAATCTCGGTAACTGAACTCGGCCTTAAATGAAGTTAGATTCTATTTACTTGTGTTTCAACTGTTGGTTACACGTTCATATTCATTTCCTGGAAAGAAAATTGTGTATTTTAAGAGTTTTAACACATTTTGACAGTTTCCTGAGAAGTATGTACTAGAACCTTCAGGATATAAACTGTTTCAGTCAAAAAACGCCACGGAAACTCAGAATCAACTGTAAACATAAACAGTATTCTCCACATTTCAAATCATTATACACAAGTTCTGAGCTCTATAAACAGGAATTCTTAAAGTTCCGGAGAGGTTAATATTATCAGAATTCTCGTCATTTCAAAGTTCCTACCTGTTATCTCGGGAATTGAACTCGGCTTTAAATGTAGTTAGATTCTATTTACTTGTTTTTTAACTGTTTGTTACACGTTCATATTCATTTCCTGGAAAGAATACTGTGTATTTTAAGAGTTTTAACACATTCTCACAGTTTCCTTAGAATTATATACTAGAACCTTGAGGATATAAACTGTCTCAGTCATAAAAAGCCATGGCGACTCAGGATCAACTGTAAACATAAACAGTGTTCTCGTCATTTCAAATCATTATACACTAGTTCTTAGCTCTATAAACAGGAATTCTTAAAGTTTGAAATGACATTTTAGTGAAAACGCCACTTAAAATAGCCTGAGTTGTTAATATTATCAGAATTGCCGTCATTTCAGAGCTTTCCACCACTAATCTCGGTTATTGAACTCGGCGTTAAAGGTAGTTAGATTCTATTTACTTGTGTTTCAACTGTTTGTTACACGTTCATATTCATTTCCTGGAAAGAAAATTGTGTATTTTAAGAGTTTTAACACATTTTGACAGTTTCCTGAGAAGTATGTACTAGAACCTTCAGGATATAAACTGTTTCAGTCAAAAAAGGCCACGGCAACTCAGAATCAACTGTAAACATAAACAGTATCCTCCTCATTTCAAATCATTATACACAAGTTCTGAGCTCTATAAACAGGAATTCTTAAAGTTTGAAATGACATTTTAGTGAAAACGCCACTTAAAATAGCCTGAGTTATTAATATTATCAGAATTGCCGTCATTTCAGAGCTTTCGACCTGTAATCTCGGTAACAGAACTCGGCCTTAAATGTAGTTAGATTCTAATTACTTGTGTTTCAACTGTTTGTTACACGTTCATATTCATTTCCGGGAAAGAAAATTGTGCATTTTAAGAGTTTTAACACATTTTGACAGTTTCCTGAGAAGTATATACTAGAACCTTCAGGATATAAACTGTTTCAGTCAAAAAACGCCACGGCAACTCAGAATCAACTGTAAACATAAACAGTATTCTCCACATTTCAAATCATTATACACAAGTTCTGAGCTCTATAAACAGGAATTCTTAAAGTTCCGGAGATGTTAATATTATCAGAATTCTCGTCATTTCAAAGTTTCTACCTGTAATCTCGGGAATTGAACTCGGCTTTAAATGTACTTAGATTCTATTTACTTGTGTTTTAACTGTTTGTTACACGTTCATATTCATTTCCTGGAAAGAAAACTGAGTATTTTAAGAGTTTTAACACATTCTCACAGTTTCCTTAGAATTATATAATAGAACCTTGAGGATATAAACTGTCTCAGTCAAAAAAAGCCGTGGCAACTCAGGATCAACTGTAAACATAAACAGTATTCTCCTCATTTCAAATCATTATACACAAGTACTGAGCTCTATAAACAGGAATTCGTAAAGTTTGAAATGACATTTTAGTTTAAACGCCACTAAAAATAGCCTGAGTTGTTAATATTATCAGAATTGCCGACATTTCAGAGTTTTCGATCTGTAATCTTGGTAACTGAACTCGGCCTTAAATGTAGTTAGATTCTATTTACTTGTGTTTCAACTGTTTGTTACACGTTCATATTCATTTCCTGGAAAGAAAATTGTGTATTTTAAGAGTTTTAACACATTTTGACAGTTTCCTGAGAAGTATATACTAGAACCTTCAGGATATAAACTGTTTCAGTCAAAAAACGCCACGGCAACTCAGAATCAACTGTAAACATAAACAGTATTCTCCACATTTCAAATCATTATACACAAGTTCTGAGCTCTATAAACAGGAATTCTTAAAGTTCCGGAGAGGTTAATATTATCAGAATTCTCGTCATTTCAAAGTTTCTACCTGTAATCTCGGGAATTGAACTCGGCTTTAAATGTAGTTAGATTCTATTTACTTGTTTTTTAACTGTTTGTTACACGTTCATATTCATTTCCTGGAAAGAATACTGTGTATTTTAAGAGTTTTAACACATTCTCACAGTTTCCTTAGAATTATATACTAGAACCTTGAGGATATAAACTGTCTCAGTCAAAAAAAGCCGTGGCAACTCAGGATCAACTGTAAACATAAACAGTATTCTCCTCATTTCAAATCATTATACACAAGTACTGAGCTCTATAAACAGGAATTCTTAAAGTTTGAAATGACATTGCAGTTAAAACGCCACTTAAAAGAGCCTGAGTTGTTAATATTATCAGAATTGCCGTCATTTCAGAGCTTTCCACCTCTCATCTCGGTAACTGAACTGGGCCTTAAATGTAGTTAGATTCTATTTACTTGTGTTTCAACTGTTTGTTACACGTTCATATTCATTTCCTGGAAAGAGAATTGTGTATTTTTAGAGTTTTAACACATTTTGACAGTTTCCTGAGAAGTATATACTAGAACTTTCAGGATATAAACTGTTTCAGTCAAAAAACGCCACGGCAACTCAGGTTCACGTGTAAACATAAACAGTATTCTCCACATTTCAAGTATTTATACGCAAGTTCTGAGCTCTATAAACAGGAATTCTTAAAGTTCCGGAGAGGTTAATATTATCAGAATTCTCGTCATTTCAAAGTTTCTACCTGTAATCTCGGGAATTGAACTCGGCTTTAAATGTACTTAGATTCTATTTACTTGTGTTTTGTTTGTTACACGTTCATATTCATTTCCTGGAAAGAAAACTGAGTATTTTAAGAGTTTTAACACATTCTCACAGTTTCCTTAGAATTATATAATAGAACCTTGAGGATATAAACTGTCTCAGTCAAAAAAATCCAGGGCGACTCAGGATCAACTGTAAACATAAACAGTGTTCTCGTCATTTCAAATCATTATACACTAGTTCTTAGCTATATAAACAGGAATTCTTAAAGTTTGAAATGACATTTTAGTGAAAACGCCACTTAAAATAGCCTGAGTTGTTAATATTATCAGAATTGCCGTCATTTCAGAGCTTTCGACCTGTAATCTCGGTAACTGAACTCGGCCTTAAATGAAGTTAGATTCTATTTACTTGTGTTTCAACTGTTGGTTACACGTTCATATTCATTTCCTGGAAAGAAAATTGTGTATTTTAAGAGTTTTAACACATTTTGACAGTTTCCTGAGAAGTATGTACTAGAACCTTCAGGATATAAACTGTTTCAGTCAAAAAACGCCACGGAAACTCAGAATCAACTGTAAACATAAACAGTATTCTCCACATTTCAAATCATTATACACAAGTTCTGAGCTCTATAAAGAGGAATTCTTAAAGTTCCGGAGAGGTTAATATTATCAGAATTCTCGTCATTTCAAAGTTCCTACCTGTTATCTCGGGAATTGAACTCGGCTTTAAATGTAGTTAGATTCTATTTACTTGTTTTTTAACTGTTTGTTACACGTTCATATTCATTTCCTGGAAAGAATACTGTGTATTTTAAGAGTTTTAACACATTCTCACAGTTTCCTTAGAATTATATACTAGAACCTTGAGGATATAAACTGTCTCAGTCATAAAAAGCCATGGCGACTCAGGATCAACTGTAAACATAAACAGTGTTCTCGTCATTTCAAATCATTATACACTAGTTCTTAGCTCTATAAACAGGAATTCTTAAAGTTTGAAATGACATTTTAGTGAAAACGCCACTTAAAATAGCCTGAGTTGTTAATATTATCAGAATTGCCGTCATTTCAGAGCTTTCCACCACTAATCTCGGTTATTGAACTCGGCGTTAAAGGTAGTTAGATTCTATTTACTTGTGTTTCAACTGTTTGTTACACGTTCATATTCATTTCCTGGAAAGAAAATTGTGTATTTTAAGAGTTTTAACACATTTTGACAGTTTCCTGAGAAGTATGTACTAGAACCTTCAGGATATAAACTGTTTCAGTCAAAAAAGGCCACGGCAACTCAGAATCAACTGTAAACATAAACAGTATCCTCCTCATTTCAAATCATTATACACAAGTTCTGAGCTCTATAAACAGGAATTCTTAAAGTTTGAAATGACATTTTAGTGAAAACGCCACTTAAAATAGCCTGAGTTATTAATATTATCAGAATTGCCGTCATTTCAGAGCTTTCGACCTGTAATCTCGGTAACAGAACTCGGCCTTAAATGTAGTTAGATTCTAATTACTTGTGTTTCAACTGTTTGTTACACGTTCATATTCATTTCCGGGAAAGAAAATTGTGCATTTTAAGAGTTTTAACACATTTTGACAGTTTCCTGAGAAGTATATACTAGAACCTTCAGGATATAAACTGTTTCAGTCAAAAAACGCCACGGCAACTCAGAATCAACTGTAAACATAAACAGTATTCTCCACATTTCAAATCATTATACACAAGTTCTGAGCTCTATAAACAGGAATTCTTAAAGTTCCGGAGATGTTAATATTATCAGAATTCTCGTCATTTCAAAGTTTCTACCTGTAATCTCGGGAATTGAACTCGGCTTTAAATGTACTTAGATTCTATTTACTTGTGTTTTAACTGTTTGTTACACGTTCATATTCATTTCCTGGAAAGAAAACTGAGTATTTTAAGAGTTTTAACACATTCTCACAGTTTCCTTAGAATTATATAATAGAACCTTGAGGATATAAACTGTCTCAGTCAAAAAAAGCCGTGGCAACTCAGGATCAACTGTAAACATAAACAGTATTCTCCTCATTTCAAATCATTATACACAAGTACTGAGCTCTATAAACAGGAATTCGTAAAGTTTGAAATGACATTTTAGTTTAAACGCCACTAAAAATAGCCTGAGTTGTTAATATTATCAGAATTGCCGACATTTCAGAGTTTTCGATCTGTAATCTTGGTAACTGAACTCGGCCTTAAATGTAGTTAGATTCTATTTACTTGTGTTTCAACTGTTTGTTACACGTTCATATTCATTTCCTGGAAAGAAAATTGTGTATTTTAAGAGTTTTAACACATTTTGACAGTTTCCTGAGAAGTATATACTAGAACCTTCAGGATATAAACTGTTTCAGTCAAAAAACGCCACGGCAACTCAGAATCAACTGTAAACATAAACAGTATTCTCCACATTTCAAATCATTATACACAAGTTCTGAGCTCTATAAACAGGAATTCTTAAAGTTCCGGAGAGGTTAATATTATCAGAATTCTCGTCATTTCAAAGTTTCTACCTGTAATCTCGGGAATTGAACTCGGCTTTAAATGTAGTTAGATTCTATTTACTTGTTTTTTAACTGTTTGTTACACGTTCATATTCATTTCCTGGAAAGAATACTGTGTATTTTAAGAGTTTTAACACATTCTCACAGTTTCCTTAGAATTATATACTAGAACCTTGAGGATATAAACTGTCTCAGTCATAAAAAGCCATGGCGACTCAGGATCAACTGTAAACATAAACAGTGTTCTCGTCATTTCAAATCATTATACACTAGTTCTTAGCTCTATAAACAGGAATTCTTAAAGTTTGAAATGACATTTTAGTGAAAACGCCACTTAAAATAGCCTGAGTTGTTAATATTATCAGAATTGCCGTCATTTCAGAGCTTTCCACCACTAATCTCGGTTATTGAACTCGGCGTTAAATGTAGTTAGATTCTATTTACTTGTGTTTCAACTGTTTGTTACACGTTCATATTCATTTCCTGGAAAGAAAATTGTGTATTTTAAGAGTTTTAACACATTTTGACAGTTTCCTGAGAAGTATGTACTAGAACCTTCAGGATATAAACTGTTTCAGTCAAAAAAGGCCACGGCAACTCAGAATCAACTGTAAACATAAACAGTATCCTCCTCATTTCAAATCATTATACACAAGTTCTGAGCTCTATAAACAGGAATTCTTAAAGTTTGAAATGACATTTTAGTTAAAACGCCACTTAAAAGAGCCTGAGTTGTTAATATTATCAGAATTGCCGTCATTTCAGAGCTTTCCACCTCTCATCTCGGTAACTGAACTGGGCCTTAAATGTAGTTAGATTCTATTTACTTGTGTTTCAACTGTTTGTTACACGTTCATATTCATTTCCTGGAAAGAAAATTGTGTATTTTAAGAGTTTTAACACATTTTGACAGTTTCCTGAGAAGTATATACTAGAACCTTCAGGATATAAACTGTTTCAGTCAAAAAACGCCACGGCAACTCAGAATCAACTGTAAACATAAACAGTAATCTCCACATTTCAAATCATTATACACAAGTTCTGAGCTCTATAAACAGGAATTCTTAAAGTTCCGGAGATGTTAATATTATCAGAATTCTCGTCATTTCAAAGTTTATACCTGTAATCTCGGGAATTGAACTCGGCTTTAAATGTACTTAGATTCTATTTACTTGTGTTTTAACTGTTTGTTACACGTTCATATTCATTTCCTGGAAAGAAAACTGAGTATTTTAAGAGTTTTAACACATTCTCACAGTTTCCTTAGAATTATATAATAGAACCTTGAGGATATAAACTGTCTCAGTCAAAAAAAGCCGTGGCAACTCAGGATCAACTGTAAACATAAACAGTATTCTCCTCATTTCAAATCATTATACACAAGAACTGAGCTCTATAAACAGGAATTCGTAAAGTTTGAAATGACATTTTAGTTAAAACGCAACTTAAAATAGCCTGAGTTGTTAATATTATCAGAATTGCCGACATTTCAGAGTTTTCGATCTGTAATCTTGGTAACTGAACTCGGCCTTAAATGAAGTTAGATTCTATTTACTTGTGTTTCAACTGTTTGTTACACGTTCATATTCATTTCCTGGAAAGAAAATTGTGTATTTTAAGAGTTTTAACACATTTTGACAGTTTCCTGAGAAGTATATACTAGAACCTTCAGGATATAAACTGTTTCAGTCAAAAAACGCCACGGTAACTCAGAATCAACTGTAAACATAAACAATATTCTCCACATTTCAAATCATTATACACAAGTTCTGAGCTCTATAAACAGGAATTCTTAAAGTTCCGGAGAGGTTAATATTATCAGAATTCTCGTCATTTCAAAGTTCCTACCTGTAATCTCGGGAATTGAACTCGGCTTTAAATGTAGTTAGATTCTATTTACTTGTTTTTTAACTGTTTGTTACACGTTCATATTCATTTCCTGGAAAGAAAACTGAGTATTTTAAGAGTTTTAACACATTCTCACAGTTTCCTTAGAATTATATACTAGAACCTTGAGGATATAAACTGTCTCAGTCAAAAAAAGCCGTGGCAACTCAGGATCAACTGTAAACATAAACAGTATTCTCCTCATTTCAAATCATTATACACAAGTACTGAGCTCTATAAACAGGAATTCGTAAAGTTTGAAATGACATTTTAGTTAAAACGCCACTTAAAATAGCCTGAGTTGTTAATTATATCAGAATTGCCGACATTTCAGAGTTTTCGATCTGTAATCTTGGTAACTGAACTCGGCCTTAAATGAAGTTAGATTCTATTTACTTGTGTTTCAACTGTTTGTTACACGTTCATATTCATTTCCTGGAAAGAAAATTGTGTATTTTAAGAGTTTTAACACATTTTGACAGTTTCCTGAGAAGTATATACTAGAACCTTCAGGATATAAACTGTTTCAGTCAAAAAACGCCACGGCAACTCAGAATCAACTGTAAACATAAACAGTATTCTCCACATTTCAAATCATTATACACAAGTTCTGAGCTCTATAAACAGGAATTCTTAAAGTTCCGGAGAGGTTAATATTATCAGAATTCTCGTCATTTCAAAGTTTCTACCTGTAATCTCGGGAATTGAACTCGGCTTTAAATGTAGTTAGATTCTATTTACTTGTTTTTTAACTGTTTGTTACACGTTCATATTCATTTCCTGGAAAGAATACTGTGTATTTTAAGAGTTTTAACACATTCTCACAGTTTCCTTAGAATTATATACTAGAACCTTGAGGATATAAACTGTCTCAGTCATAAAAAGCCATGGCGACTCAGGATCAACTGTAAACATAAACAGTGTTCTCGTCATTTCAAATCATTATACACTAGTTCTTAGCTCTATAAACAGGAATTCTTAAAGTTTGAAATGACATTTTAGTGAAAACGCCACTTAAAATAGCCTGAGTTGTTAATATTATCAGAATTGCCGTCATTTCAGAGCTTTCCACCACTAATCTCGGTTATTGAACTCGGCGTTAAATGTAGTTAGATTCTATTTACTTGTGTTTCAACTGTTTGTTACACGTTCATATTCATTTCCTGGAAAGAAAATTGTGTATTTTAAGAGTTTTAACACATTTTGACAGTTTCCTGAGAAGTATGTACTAGAACCTTCAGGATATAAACTGTTTCAGTCAAAAAAGGCCACGGCAACTCAGAATCAACTGTAAACATAAACAGTATCCTCCTCATTTCAAATCATTATACACAAGTTCTGAGCTCTATAAACAGGAATTCTTAAAGTTTGAAATGACATTTTAGTTAAAACGCCACTTAAAAGAGCCTGAGTTGTTAATATTATCAGAATTGCCGTCATTTCAGAGCTTTCCACCTCTCATCTCGGTAACTGAACTGGGCCTTAAATGTAGTTAGATTCTATTTACTTGTGTTTCAACTGTTTGTTACACGTTCATATTCATTTCCTGGAAAGAAAATTGTGTATTTTAAGAGTTTTAACACATTTTGACAGTTTCCTGAGAAGTATATACTAGAACCTTCAGGATATAAACTGTTTCAGTCAAAAAACGCCACGGCAACTCAGAATCAACTGTAAACATAAACAGTAATCTCCACATTTCAAATCATTATACACAAGTTCTGAGCTCTATAAACAGGAATTCTTAAAGTTCCGGAGATGTTAATATTATCAGAATTCTCGTCATTTCAAAGTTTATACCTGTAATCTCGGGAATTGAACTCGGCTTTAAATGTACTTAGATTCTATTTACTTGTGTTTTAACTGTTTGTTACACGTTCATATTCATTTCCTGGAAAGAAAACTGAGTATTTTAAGAGTTTTAACACATTCTCACAGTTTCCTTAGAATTATATACTAGAACCTTGAGGATATAAACTGTCTCAGTCAAAAAAAGCCGTGGCAACTCAGGATCAACTGTAAACATAAACAGTATTCTCCTCATTTCAAATCATTATACACAAGAACTGAGCTCTATAAACAGGAATTCGTAAAGTTTGAAATGACATTTTAGTTAAAACGCAACTTAAAATAGCCTGAGTTGTTAATATTATCAGAATTGCCGACATTTCAGAGTTTTCGATCTGTAATCTTGGTAACTGAACTCGGCCTTAAATGAAGTTAGATTCTATTTACTTGTGTTTCAACTGTTTGTTACACGTTCATATTCATTTCCTGGAAAGAAAATTGTGTATTTTAAGAGTTTTAACACATTTTGACAGTTTCCTGAGAAGTATATACTAGAACCTTCAGGATATAAACTGTTTCAGTCAAAAAACGCCACGGTAACTCAGAATCAACTGTAAACATAAACAATATTCTCCACATTTCAAATCATTATACACAAGTTCTGAGCTCTATAAACAGGAATTCTTAAAGTTCCGGAGAGGTTAATATTATCAGAATTCTCGTCATTTCAAAGTTCCTACCTGTAATCTCGGGAATTGAACTCGGCTTTAAATGTAGTTAGATTCTATTTACTTGTTTTTTAACTGTTTGTTACACGTTCATATTCATTTCCTGGAAAGAAAACTGAGTATTTTAAGAGTTTTAACACATTCTCACAGTTTCCTTAGAATTATATACTAGAACCTTGAGGATATAAACTGTCTCAGTCAAAAAAAGCCGTGGCAACTCAGGATCAACTGTAAACATAAACAGTATTCTCCTCATTTCAAATCATTATACACAAGTACTGAGCTCTATAAACAGGAATTCGTAAAGTTTGAAATGACATTTTAGTTAAAACGCCACTTAAAATAGCCTGAGTTGTTAATTATATCAGAATTGCCGACATTTCAGAGTTTTCGATCTGTAATCTTGGTAACTGAACTCGGCCTTAAATGAAGTTAGATTCTATTTACTTGTGTTTCAACTGTTTGTTACACGTTCATATTCATTTCCTGGAAAGAAAATTGTGTATTTTAAGAGTTTTAACACATTTTGACAGTTTCCTGAGAAGTATATACTAGAACCTTCAGGATATAAACTGTTTCAGTCAAAAAACGCCACGGCAACTCAGAATCAACTGTAAACATAAACAGTATTCTCCACATTTCAAATCATTATACACAAGTTCTGAGCTCTATAAACAGGAATTCTTAAAGTTCCGGAGAGGTTAATATTATCAGAATTCTCGTCATTTCAAAGTTTCTACCTGTAATCTCGGGAATTGAACTCGGCTTTAAATGTAGTTAGATTCTATTTACTTGTTTTTTAACTGTTTGTTACACGTTCATATTCATTTCCTGGAAAGAATACTGTGTATTTTAAGAGTTTTAACACATTCTCACAGTTTCCTTAGAATTATATACTAGAACCTTGAGGATATAAACTGTCTCAGTCATAAAAAGCCATGGCGACTCAGGATCAACTGTAAACATAAACAGTGTTCTCGTCATTTCAAATCATTATACACTAGTTCTTAGCTCTATAAACAGGAATTCTTAAAGTTTGAAATGACATTTTAGTGAAAACGCCACTTAAAATAGCCTGAGTTGTTAATATTATCAGAATTGCCGTCATTTCAGAGCTTTCCACCACTAATCTCGGTTATTGAACTCGGCGTTAAATGTAGTTAGATTCTATTTACTTGTGTTTCAACTGTTTGTTACACGTTCATATTCATTTCCTGGAAAGAAAATTGTGTATTTTAAGAGTTTTAACACATTTTGACAGTTTCCTGAGAAGTATGTACTAGAACCTTCAGGATATAAACTGTTTCAGTCAAAAAAGGCCACGGCAACTCAGAATCAACTGTAAACATAAACAGTATCCTCCTCATTTCAAATCATTATACACAAGTTCTGAGCTCTATAAACAGGAATTCTTAAAGTTTGAAATGACATTTTAGTTAAAACGCCACTTAAAAGAGCCTGAGTTGTTAATATTATCAGAATTGCCGTCATTTCAGAGCTTTCCACCTCTCATCTCGGTAACTGAACTGGGCCTTAAATGTAGTTAGATTCTATTTACTTGTGTTTCAACTGTTTGTTACACGTTCATATTCATTTCCTGGAAAGAAAATTGTGTATTTTAAGAGTTTTAACACATTTTGACAGTTTCCTGAGAAGTATATACTAGAACCTTCAGGATATAAACTGTTTCAGTCAAAAAACGCCACGGCAACTCAGAATCAACTGTAAACATAAACAGTAATCTCCACATTTCAAATCATTATACACAAGTTCTGAGCTCTATAAACAGGAATTCTTAAAGTTCCGGAGATGTTAATATTATCAGAATTCTCGTCATTTCAAAGTTTATACCTGTAATCTCGGGAATTGAACTCGGCTTTAAATGTACTTAGATTCTATTTACTTGTGTTTTAACTGTTTGTTACACGTTCATATTCATTTCCTGGAAAGAAAACTGAGTATTTTAAGAGTTTTAACACATTCTCACAGTTTCCTTAGAATTATATAATAGAACCTTGAGGATATAAACTGTCTCAGTCAAAAAAAGCCGTGGCAACTCAGGATCAACTGTAAACATAAACAGTATTCTCCTCATTTCAAATCATTATACACAAGTACTGAGCTCTATAAACAGGAATTCGTAAAGTTTGAAATGACATTTTAGTTAAAACGCCACTTAAAATAGCCTGAGTTGTTAATATTATCAGAATTGCCGACATTTCAGAGTTTTCGATCTGTAATCTTGGTAACTGAACTCGGCCTTAAATGAAGTTAGATTCTATTTACTTGTGTTTCAACTGTTTGTTACACGTTCATATTCATTTCCTGGAAAGAAAATTGTGTATTTTAAGAGTTTTAACACATTTTGACAGTTTCCTGAGAAGTATATACTAGAACCTTCAGGATATAAACTGTTTCAGTCAAAAAACGCCACGGTAACTCAGAATCAACTGTAAACATAAACAGTATTCTCCACATTTCAAATCATTATACACAAGTTCTGAGCTCTATAAACAGGAATTCTTAAAGTTCCGGAGAGGTTAATATTATCAGAATTCTCGTCATTTCAAAGTTCCTACCTGTAATCTCGGGAATTGAACTCCGCTTTAAATGTAGTTAGATTCTATTTACTTGTTTTTTAACTGTTTGTTACACGTTCGTATTCATTTCCTGGAAAGAATACTGTGTATTTTAAGAGTTTTAACACATTCTCACAGTTTCCTTAGAATTATATACTAGAACCTTGAGGATATAAACTGTCTCAGTCATAAAAAGCCATGGCGACTCAGGATCAACTGTAAACATAAACAGTGTTCTCGTCATTTCAAATCATTATACACTAGTTCTTAGCTCTATAAACAGGAATTCTTAAAGTTTGAAATGACATTTTAGTGAAAACGCCACTTAAAATAGCCTGAGTTGTTAATATTATCAGAATTGCCGTCATTTCAGAGCTTTCCACCACTAATCTCGGTTATTGAACTCGGCGTTAAATGTAGTTAGATTCTATTTACTTGTGTTTCAACTGTTTGTTACACGTTCATATTCATTTCCTGGAAAGAAAATTGTGTATTTTAAGAGTTTTAACACATTTTGACAGTTTCCTGAGAAGTATGTACTAGAACCTTCAGGATATAAACTGTTTCAGTCAAAAAAGGCCACGGCAACTCAGAATCAACTGTAAACATAAACAGTATCCTCCTCATTTCAAATCATTATACACAAGTTCTGAGCTCTATAAACAGGAATTCTTAAAGTTTGAAATGACATTTTAGTTAAAACGTCACTTAAAAGAGCCTGAGTTGTTAATATTATCAGAATTGCCGTCATTTCAGAGCTTTCCACCTCTCATCTCGGTAACTGAACTGGGCCTTAAATGTAGTTAGATTCTATTTACTTGTGTTTCAACTGTTTGTTACACATTCATATTCATTTCCTGGAAAGAAAATTGTGTATTTTAAGAGTTTTAACACATTTTGACAGTTTCCTGAGAAGTATATACTAGAACCTTCAGGATATAAACTGTTTCAGTCAAAAAACGCCACGGCAACTCAGAATCAACTGTAAACATAAACAGTATTCTCCACATTTCAAATCATTATACACAAGTTCTGAGCTCTATAAACAGGAATTCTTAAAGTTCCGGAGATGTTAATATTATCAGAATTCTCGTCATTTCAAAGTTCCTACCTGTAATCTCGGGAATTGAACTCGGCTTTAAATGTAGTTAGATTCTATTTACTTGTTTTTTAACTGTTTGTTACACGTTCATATTCATTTCCTGGAAAGAAAACTGAGTATTTTAAGAGTTTTAACACATTCTCACAGTTTCCTTAGAATTATATACTAGAACCTTGAGGATATAAACTGTCTCAGTCAAAAAAAGCCGTGGCAACTCAGGATCAACTGTAAACATAAACAGTATTCTCCTCATTTCAAATCATTATACACAAGTACTGAGCTCTATAAACAGGAATTCGTAAAGTTTGAAATGACATTTTAGTTAAAACGCCACTTAAAATAGCCTGAGTTGTTAATTATATCAGAATTGCCGACATTTCAGAGTTTTCGATCTGTAATCTTGGTAACTGAACTCGGCCTTAAATGAAGTTAGATTCTATTTACTTGTGTTTCAACTGTTTGTTACACGTTCATATTCATTTCCTGGAAAGAAAATTGTGTATTTTAAGAGTTTTAACACATTTTGACAGTTTCCTGAGAAGTATATACTAGAACCTTCAGGATATAAACTGTTTCAGTCAAAAAACGCCACGGCAACTCAGAATCAACTGTAAACATAAACAGTATTCTCCACATTTCAAATCATTATACACAAGTTCTGAGCTCTATAAACAGGAATTCTTAAAGTTCCGGAGAGGTTAATATTATCAGAATTCTCGTCATTTCAAAGTTCCTACCTATAATCTCGGGAATTGAACTCGGCTTTAAATGTAGTTAGATTCTATTTACTTGTTTTTTAACTGTTTGTTACACGTTCATATTCATTTCCTGGAAAGAATACTGTGTATTTTAAGAGTTTTAACACATTCTCACAGTTTCCTTAGAATTATATACTAGAACCTTGAGGATATAAACTGTCTCAGTCAAAAAAATCCAGGGCGACTCAGGATCAACTGTAAACATAAACAGTGTTCTCGTCATTTCAAATCATTATACACTAGTTCTTAGCTCTATAAACAGGAATTCTTAAAGTTTGAAATGACATTTTAGTGAAAACGCCACTTAAAATAGCCTGAGTTGTTAATATTATCAGAATTGCCGTCATTTCAGAGCTTTCGACCTGTAATCTCGGTAACTGAACTCGGCCTTAAATGAAGTTAGATTCTATTTACTTGTGTTTCAACTGTTTGTTACACGTTCATATTCATTTCCTGGAAAGAAAATTGTGTATTTTAAGAGTTTTAACAAATTTTGACAGTTTCCTGAGAAGTATATACTAGAACCTTCAGGATATAAACTGTTTCAGTCAAAAAACGCCACGGCAACTCAGAATCAACTGTAAACATAAACAGTATTCTCCACATTTCAAATCATTATACACAAGTTCTGAGCTCTATAAACAGGAATTCTTAAAGTTCCGGAGATGTTAATATTATCAGAATTCTCGTCATTTCAAAGTTTCTACCTGTAATCTCGGGAATTGAACTCGGCTTTAAATGTAGTTAGATTCTATTTACTTGTGTTTTAACTGTTTGTTACACGTTCATATTCATTTCCTGGAAAGAAAACTGAGTATTTTAAGAGTTTTAACACATTCTCACAGTTTCCTTAGAATTATATACTAGAACCTTGAGGATATAAACTGTCTCAGTCAAAAAAAGCCGTGGCAACTCAGGATCAACTGTAAACATAAACAGTATTCTCCTCATTTCAAATCATTATACACAAGTACTGAGCTCTATAAACAGGAATTCTTAAAGTTTGAAATGACATTTTAGTTAAAACGCCACTTAAAAGAGCCTGAGTTGTTAATATTATCAGAATTGCCGTCATTTCAGAGCTTTCCACCTCTCATCTCGGTAACTGAACTGGGCCTTAAATGTAGTTAGATTCTATTTACTTGTGTTTCAACTGTTTGTTACACGTTCATATTCATTTCCTGGAAAGAGAATTGTGTATTTTTAGAGTTTTAACACATTTTGACAGTTTCCTGAGAAGTATATACTAGAACTTTCAGGATATAAACTGTTTCAGTCAAAAAACGCCACGGCAACTCAGGTTCACGTGTAAACGTAAACAGTATTCTCCACATTTCAAGTCATTATACACAAATTCTGAGCTCTATAAACAGGAATTCTTAAAGTTCCAGAGAGGTTAATATTATCAGAATTCTCGTCATTTCAAAGTTTATACCTGTAATCTCGGGAATTGAACTTGGCTTTAAATGTAGTTAGATTCTATTTACTTGTTTTTTTAACTGTTTGTTACACGTTCATATTCATTTCCTGGAAAGAATACTGTGTATTTTAAGAGTTTTAACACATTCTCACAGTTTCCTTAGAATTATATAATAGAACCTTGAGGATATAAACTGTCTCAGTCAAAAAAAGCCGTGGCAACTCAGGATCAACTGTAAACATAAACAGTATTTTCCTCATTTCAAATCATTATACACAAGTACTGAGCTCTATAAACAGGAATTCATAAAGTTTGAAATGACATTTTAGTTAAAACGCCACTTAAAATAGCCTGAGTTGTTAATATTATCAGAATTGCCGTCATTTCAGAGCTTTCCACCTCTCATCTCGGTTACTGAACTGGGCCTTAAATGTAGTTAGATTCTATTTACTTGTGTTTCAACTGTTTGTTACACGTTCATATTCATTTCCTGGAAAGAAAATTGTGTATTTTAAGAGTTTTAACACATTTTGACAGTTTCCTGAGAAGTATATACTAGAACCTTCAGGATATAAACTGTTTCAGTCAAAAAACGCCACGGCAACTCAGAATCAACTGTAAACATAAACAGTATTCTCCACATTTCAAATCATTATACACAAGTTCTGAGCTCTATAAACAGGAATTCTTAAAGTTCCGGAGATGTTAATATTATCAGAATTCTCGTCATTTCAAAGTTCCTACCTGTAATCTCGGGAATTGAACTCGGCTTTAAATGTAGTTAGATTCTATTTACTTGTTTTTTAACTGTTTGTTACACGTTCATATTCATTTCCTGGAAAGAAAACTGAGTATTTTAAGAGTTTTAACACATTCTCACAGTTTCCTTAGAATTATATACTAGAACCTTGAGGATATAAACTGTCTCAGTCAAAAAAAGCCGTGGCAACTCAGGATCAACTGTAAACATAAACAGTATTCTCCTCATTTCAAATCATTATACACAAGTACTGAGCTCTATAAACAGGAATTCGTAAAGTTTGAAATGACATTTTAGTTAAAACGCCACTTAAAATAGCCTGAGTTGTTAATTATATCAGAATTGCCGACATTTCAGAGTTTTCGATCTGTAATCTTGGTAACTGAACTCGGCCTTAAATGAAGTTAGATTCTATTTACTTGTGTTTCAACTGTTTGTTACACGTTCATATTCATTTCCTGGAAAGAAAATTGTGTATTTTAAGAGTTTTAACACATTTTGACAGTTTCCTGAGAAGTATATACTAGAACCTTCAGGATATAAACTGTTTCAGTCAAAAAACGCCACGGCAACTCAGAATCAACTGTAAACATAAACAGTATTCTCCACATTTCAAATCATTATACACAAGTTCTGAGCTCTATAAACAGGAATTCTTAAAGTTCCGGAGAGGTTAATATTATCAGAATTCTCGTCATTTCAAAGTTCCTACCTATAATCTCGGGAATTGAACTCGGCTTTAAATGTAGTTAGATTCTATTTACTTGTTTTTTAACTGTTTGTTACACGTTCATATTCATTTCCTGGAAAGAATACTGTGTATTTTAAGAGTTTTAACACATTCTCACAGTTTCCTTAGAATTATATACTAGAACCTTGAGGATATAAACTGTCTCAGTCAAAAAAAGCCAGGGCGACTCAGGATCAACTGTAAACATAAACAGTGTTCTCGTCATTTCAAATCATTATACACTAGTTCTTAGCTCTATAAACAGGAATTCTTAAAGTTTGAAATGACATTTTAGTTAAAACGCCACTTAAAATAGCCTGAGTTGTTAATATTATCAGAATTGCCGTCATTTCAGAGCTTTCGACCTGTAATCTCGGTAACTGAACTCGGCCTTAAATGAAGTTAGATTCTATTTACTTGTGTTTCAACTGTTTGTTACACGTTCATATTCATTTCCTGGAAAGAAAATTGTGTATTTTAAGAGTTTTAACACATTTTGACAGTTTCCTGAGAAGTATATACTAGAACCTTCAGGATATAAACTGTTTCAGTCAAAAAACGCCACGGCAACTCAGAATCAACTGTAAACATAAACAGTATTCTCCACATTTCAAATCATTATACACAAGTTCTGAGCTCTATAAACAGGAATTCTTAAAGTTCCGGAGATGTTAATATTATCAGAATTCTCGTCATTTCAAAGTTTCTACCTGTAATCTCGGGAATTGAACTCGGCTTTAAATGTAGTTAGATTCTATTTACTTGTGTTTTAACTGTTTGTTACACGTTCATATTCATTTCCTGGAAAGAAAACTGAGTATTTTAAGAGTTTTAACACATTCTCACAGTTTCCTTAGAATTATATACTAGAACCTTGAGGATATAAACTGTCTCAGTCAAAAAAAGCCGTGGCAACTCAGGATCAACTGTAAACATAAACAGTATTCTCCTCATTTCAAATCATTATACACAAGTACTGAGCTCTATAAACAGGAATTCTTAAAGTTTGAAATGACATTTTAGTTAAAACGCCACTTAAAAGAGCCTGAGTTGTTAATATTATCAGAATTGCCGTCATTTCAGAGCTTTCCACCTCTCATCTCGGTAACTGAACTGGGCCTTAAATGTAGTTAGATTCTATTTACTTGTGTTTCAACTGTTTGTTACACGTTCATATTCATTTCCTGGAAAGAGAATTGTGTATTTTTAGAGTTTTAACACATTTTGACAGTTTCCTGAGAAGTATATACTAGAACTTTCAGGATATAAACTGTTTCAGTCAAAAAACGCCACGGCAACTCAGGTTCACGTGTAAACGTAAACAGTATTCTCCACATTTCAAGTCATTATACACAAATTCTGAGCTCTATAAACAGGAATTCTTAAAGTTCCAGAGAGGTTAATATTATCAGAATTCTCGTCATTTCAAAGTTTATACCTGTAATCTCGGGAATTGAACTTGGCTTTAAATGTAGTTAGATTCTATTTACTTGTTTTTTTAACTGTTTGTTACACGTTCATATTCATTTCCTGTAAAGAATACTGTGTATTTTAAGAGTTTTAACACATTCTCACAGTTTCCTTAGAATTATATACTAGAACCTTGAGGATATAAACTGTCTCAGTCAAAAAAAGCCGTGGCAACTCAGGATCAACTGTAAACATAAACAGTATTTTCCTCATTTCAAATCATTATACACAAGTACTGAGCTCTATAAACAGGAATTCATAAAGTTTGAAATGACATTTTAGTTAAAACGCCACTTAAAATAGCCTGAGTTGTTAATATTATCAGAATTGCCGTCATTTCAGAGATTTCCACCACTAATCTCGGTTATTGAACTCGGCGTTAAATGTAGTTAGATTCTATTTACTTGTGTTTCAACTGTTTGTTACACGTTCATATTCATTTCCTGGAAAGAAAATTGTGTATTTTAAGAGTTTTAACACATTTTGACAGTTTCCTGAGAAGTATGTACTAGAACCTTCAGGATATAAACTGTTTCAGTCAAAAAAGGCCACGGCAACTCAGAATCAACTGTAAACATAAACAGTATCCTCCTCATTTCAAATCATTATACACAAGTTCTGAGCTATATAAACAGGAATTCTTAAAGTTTGAAATGACATTTTAGTTAAAACGCCACTTAAAAGAGCCTGAGTTGTTAATATTATCAGAATTGCCGTCATTTCAGAGCTTTCCACCTCTCATCTCGGTAACTGAACTGGGCCTTAAATGTAGTTAGATTCTATTTACTTGTGTTTCAACTGTTTGTTACACGTTCATATTCATTTCCTGGAAAGAAAATTGTGTATTTTAAGAGTTTTAACACATTTTGACAGTTTCCTGAGAAGTATATACTAGAACCTTCAGGATATAAACTGTTTCAGTCAAAAAACGCCACGGCAACTCAGAATCAACTGTAAACATAAACAGTATTCTCCACATTTCAAATCATTATACACAAGTTCTGAGCTCTATAAACAGGAATTCTTAAAGTTCCGGAGATGTTAATATTATCAGAATTCTCGTCATTTCAAAGTTTCTACCTGTAATCTCGGGAATTGAACTCGGCTTTAAATGTACTTAGATTCTATTTACTTGTTTTTTAACTGTTTGTTACACGTTCATATTCATTTCCTGGAAAGAAAACTGAGTATTTTAAGAGTTTTAACACATTCTCACAGTTTCCTTAGAATTATATACTAGAACCTTGAGGATATAAACTGTCTCAGTCAAAAAAAGCCGTGGCAACTCAGGATCAACTGTAAACATAAACAGTATTCTCCTCATTTCAAATCATTATACACAAGTACTGAGCTCTATAAACAGGAATTCTTAATGTTTGAAATGACATTGCAGTTAAAACGCCACTTAAAATAGCCTGAGTTGTTAATATTATCAGAATTGCCGTCATTTCAGAGCTTTTGACCTGTAATCTCGGTAACTGAACTCGGCCTTAAATGAAGTTAGATTCTATTTACTTGTGTTTCAACTGTTTGTTACACGTTCATATTCATTTCCTGGAAAGAAAATTGTGTATTTTAAGAGTTTTAACACATTTTGACAGTTTCCTGAGAAGTATATACTAGAACCTTCAGGATATAAACTGTTTCAGTCAAAAAACGCCACGGCAACTCAGAATCAACTGTAAACATAAACAGTATTCTCCACATTTCAAATAATTATACACAAGTTCTGAGCTCTATAAACAGGAATTCTTAAAGTTCCGGAGAGGTTAATATTATCAGAATTCTCGTCATTTCAAAGTTCCTACCTGTAATCTCGGGAATTGAACTCGGCTTTAAATGTAGTTAGATTCTATTTACTTGTTTTTTAACTGTTTGTTACAAGTTCATATTCATTTCCTGGAAAGAATACTGTGTATTTTAAGAGTTTTAACACATTCTCACAGTTTCCTTAGAATTATATACTAGAACCTTGAGGATATAAACTGTCTCAGTCAAAAAAAGCCAGGGCGACTCAGGATCAACTGTAAACATAAACAGTGTTCTCGTCATTTCAAATCATTATACACTAGTTCTTAGCTCTATAAACAGGAATTCTTAAAGTTTGAAATGACATTTTAGTGAAAACGCCACTTAAAATAGCCTGAGTTGTTAATATTATCAGAATTGCCGTCATTTCAGAGCTTTCGACCTGTAATCTCGGTAACTGAACTCGGCCTTAAATGAAGTTAGATTCTATTTACTTGTGTTTCAACTGTTTGTTACACGTTCATATTCATTTCCTGGAAAGAAAATTGTGTATTTTAAGAGTTTTAACACATTTTGACAGTTTCCTGAGAAGTATATACTAGAACCTTCAGGATATAAACTGTTTCAGTCAAAAAACGCCACGGCAACTCAGAATCAACTGTAAACATAAACAGTATTCTCCACATTTCAAATCATTATACACAAGTTCTGAGCTCTATAAACAGGAATTCTTAAAGTTCCGGAGATGTTAATATTATCAGAATTCTCGTCATTTCAAAGTTTCTACCTCTAATCTCGGGAATTGAACTCGGCTTTAAATGTACTTAGATTCTATTTACTTGTGTTTTAACTGTTTGTTACACGTTCATATTCATTTCCTGGAAAGAAAACTGAGTATTTTAAGAGTTTTAACACATTCTCACAGTTTCCTTAGAATTATATACTAGAACCTTGAGGATATAAACTGTCTCAGTCAAAAAAAGCCGTGGCAACTCAGGATCAACTGTAAACATAAACAGTATTCTCCTCATTTCAAATCATTATACACAAGTACTGAGCTCTATAAACAGGAATTCGTAAAGTTTGAAATGACATTTTAGTTAAAACGCCACTTAAAATAGCCTGAGTTGTTAATATTATCAGAATTGCCGACATTTCAGAGTTTTCGATCTGTAATCTTGGTAACTGAACTCGGCCTTAAATGAAGTTAGATTCTATTTACTTGTGTTTCAACTGTTTGTTACACGTTCATATTCATTTCCTGGAAAGAAAATTGTGTATTTTAAGAGTTTTAACACATTTTGACAGTTTCCTGAGAAGTATATACTAGAACCTTCAGGATATAAACTGTTTCAGTCAAAAAACGCCACGGCAACTCAGAATCAACTGTAAACATAAACAGTATTCTCCACATTTCAAATCATTATACACAAGTTCTGAGCTCTATAAACAGGAATTCTTAAAGTTCCGGAGAGGTTAATATTATCAGAATTCTCGTCATTTCAAAGTTCCTACCTGTAATCTCGGGAATTGAACTCGGCTTTAAATGTAGTTAGATTCTATTTACTTGTTTTTTAACTGTTTGTTACAGGTTCATATTCATTTCCTGGAAAGAATACTGTGTATTTTAAGAGTTTTAACACATTCTCACAGTTTCCTTAGAATTATATACTAGAACCTTGAGGATATAAACTGTCTCAGTCAAAAAAAGCCAGGGCGACTCAGGATCAACTGTAAACATAAACAGTGTTCTCGTCATTTCAAATCATTATACACTAGTTCTTAGCTCTATAAACAGGAATTCTTAAAGTTTGAAATGACATTTTAGTGAAAACGCCACTTAAAATAGCCTGAGTTGTTAATATTATCAGAATTGCCGTCATTTCAGAGCTTTCGACCTGTAATCTCGGTAACTGAACTCGGCCTTAAATGAAGTTAGATTCTATTTACTTGTGTTTCAACTGTTTGTTACACGTTCATATTCATTTCCTGGAAAGAAAATTGTGTATTTTAAGAGTTTTAACACATTTTGACAGTTTCCTGAGAAGTATATACTAGAACTTTCAGGATATAAACTGTTTCAGTCAAAAAACGCCACGGCAACTCAGGTTCACGTGTAAACGTAAACAGTATTCTCCACATTTCAAGTCATTATACACAAATTCTGAGCTCTATAAACAGGAATTCTTAAAGTTCCAGAGAGGTTAATATTATCAGAATTCTCGTCATTTCAAAGTTTATACCTGTAATCTCGGGAATTGAACTTGGCTTTAAATGTAGTTAGATTCTATTTACTTGTTTTTTTAACTGTTTGTTACACGTTCATATTCATTTCCTGGAAAGAATACTGTGTATTTTAAGAGTTTTAACACATTCTCACAGTTTCCTTAGAATTATATAATAGAACCTTGAGGATATAAACTGTCTCAGTCAAAAAAAGCCGTGGCAACTCAGGATCAACTGTAAACATAAACAGTATTTTCCTCATTTCAAATCATTATACACAAGTACTGAGCTCTATAAACAGGAATTCATAAAGTTTGAAATGACATTTTAGTTAAAACGCCACTTAAAATAGCCTGAGTTGTTAATATTATCAGAATTGCCGTCATTTCAGAGCTTTCCACCTCTCATCTCGGTTACTGAACTGGGCCTTAAATGTAGTTAGATTCTATTTACTTGTGTTTCAACTGTTTGTTACACGTTCATATTCATTTCCTGGAAAGAAAATTGTGTATTTTAAGAGTTTTAACACATTTTGACAGTTTCCTGAGAAGTATATACTAGAACCTTCAGGATATAAACTGTTTCAGTCAAAAAACGCCACGGCAACTCAGAATCAACTGTAAACATAAACAGTATTCTCCACATTTCAAATCATTATACACAAGTTCTGAGCTCTATAAACAGGAATTCTTAAAGTTCCGGAGATGTTAATATTATCAGAATTCTCGTCATTTCAAAGTTCCTACCTGTAATCTCGGGAATTGAACTCGGCTTTAAATGTAGTTAGATTCTATTTACTTGTTTTTTAACTGTTTGTTACACGTTCATATTCATTTCCTGGAAAGAAAACTGAGTATTTTAAGAGTTTTAACACATTCTCACAGTTTCCTTAGAATTATATACTAGAACCTTGAGGATATAAACTGTCTCAGTCAAAAAAAGCCGTGGCAACTCAGGATCAACTGTAAACATAAACAGTATTCTCCTCATTTCAAATCATTATACACAAGTACTGAGCTCTATAAACAGGAATTCGTAAAGTTTGAAATGACATTTTAGTTAAAACGCCACTTAAAATAGCCTGAGTTGTTAATTATATCAGAATTGCCGACATTTCAGAGTTTTCGATCTGTAATCTTGGTAACTGAACTCGGCCTTAAATGAAGTTAGATTCTATTTACTTGTGTTTCAACTGTTTGTTACACGTTCATATTCATTTCCTGGAAAGAAAATTGTGTATTTTAAGAGTTTTAACACATTTTGACAGTTTCCTGAGAAGTATATACTAGAACCTTCAGGATATAAACTGTTTCAGTCAAAAAACGCCACGGCAACTCAGAATCAACTGTAAACATAAACAGTATTCTCCACATTTCAAATCATTATACACAAGTTCTGAGCTCTATAAACAGGAATTCTTAAAGTTCCGGAGAGGTTAATATTATCAGAATTCTCGTCATTTCAAAGTTCCTACCTATAATCTCGGGAATTGAACTCGGCTTTAAATGTAGTTAGATTCTATTTACTTGTT
This sequence comes from Myotis daubentonii, assembly GCF_963259705.1. Classification (NCBI taxonomy): domain Eukaryota; kingdom Metazoa; phylum Chordata; class Mammalia; order Chiroptera; family Vespertilionidae; genus Myotis; species Myotis daubentonii. The sequence continues at coordinate 9,880,403 of NC_081844.1, forward strand.
TTTTAACTGTTTGTTACACGTTCATATTCATTTCCTGGAAAGAATACTGTGTATTTTAAGAGTTTTAACACATTCTCACAGTTTCCTTAGAATTATATACTAGAACCTTGAGGATATAAACTGTCTCAGTCAAAAAAAGCCAGGGCGACTCAGGATCAACTGTAAACATAAACAGTGTTCTCGTCATTTCAAATCATTATACACTAGTTCTTAGCTCTATAAACAGGAATTCTTAAAGTTTGAAATGACATTTTAGTTAAAACGCCACTTAAAATAGCCTGAGTTGTTAATATTATCAGAATTGCCGTCATTTCAGAGCTTTCGACCTGTAATCTCGGTAACTGAACTCGGCCTTAAATGAAGTTAGATTCTATTTACTTGTGTTTCAACTGTTTGTTACACGTTCATATTCATTTCCTGGAAAGAAAATTGTGTATTTTAAGAGTTTTAACACATTTTGACAGTTTCCTGAGAAGTATATACTAGAACCTTCAGGATATAAACTGTTTCAGTCAAAAAACGCCACGGCAACTCAGAATCAACTGTAAACATAAACAGTATTCTCCACATTTCAAATCATTATACACAAGTTCTGAGCTCTATAAACAGGAATTCTTAAAGTTCCGGAGATGTTAATATTATCAGAATTCTCGTCATTTCAAAGTTTCTACCTGTAATCTCGGGAATTGAACTCGGCTTTAAATGTAGTTAGATTCTATTTACTTGTGTTTTAACTGTTTGTTACACGTTCATATTCATTTCCTGGAAAGAAAACTGAGTATTTTAAGAGTTTTAACACATTCTCACAGTTTCCTTAGAATTATATACTAGAACCTTGAGGATATAAACTGTCTCAGTCAAAAAAAGCCGTGGCAACTCAGGATCAACTGTAAACATAAACAGTATTCTCCTCATTTCAAATCATTATACACAAGTACTGAGCTCTATAAACAGGAATTCTTAAAGTTTGAAATGACATTTTAGTTAAAACGCCACTTAAAAGAGCCTGAGTTGTTAATATTATCAGAATTGCCGTCATTTCAGAGCTTTCCACCTCTCATCTCGGTAACTGAACTGGGCCTTAAATGTAGTTAGATTCTATTTACTTGTGTTTCAACTGTTTGTTACACGTTCATATTCATTTCCTGGAAAGAGAATTGTGTATTTTTAGAGTTTTAACACATTTTGACAGTTTCCTGAGAAGTATATACTAGAACTTTCAGGATATAAACTGTTTCAGTCAAAAAACGCCACGGCAACTCAGGTTCACGTGTAAACGTAAACAGTATTCTCCACATTTCAAGTCATTATACACAAATTCTGAGCTCTATAAACAGGAATTCTTAAAGTTCCAGAGAGGTTAATATTATCAGAATTCTCGTCATTTCAAAGTTTATACCTGTAATCTCGGGAATTGAACTTGGCTTTAAATGTAGTTAGATTCTATTTACTTGTTTTTTTAACTGTTTGTTACACGTTCATATTCATTTCCTGTAAAGAATACTGTGTATTTTAAGAGTTTTAACACATTCTCACAGTTTCCTTAGAATTATATACTAGAACCTTGAGGATATAAACTGTCTCAGTCAAAAAAAGCCGTGGCAACTCAGGATCAACTGTAAACATAAACAGTATTTTCCTCATTTCAAATCATTATACACAAGTACTGAGCTCTATAAACAGGAATTCATAAAGTTTGAAATGACATTTTAGTTAAAACGCCACTTAAAATAGCCTGAGTTGTTAATATTATCAGAATTGCCGTCATTTCAGAGATTTCCACCACTAATCTCGGTTATTGAACTCGGCGTTAAATGTAGTTAGATTCTATTTACTTGTGTTTCAACTGTTTGTTACACGTTCATATTCATTTCCTGGAAAGAAAATTGTGTATTTTAAGAGTTTTAACACATTTTGACAGTTTCCTGAGAAGTATGTACTAGAACCTTCAGGATATAAACTGTTTCAGTCAAAAAAGGCCACGGCAACTCAGAATCAACTGTAAACATAAACAGTATCCTCCTCATTTCAAATCATTATACACAAGTTCTGAGCTATATAAACAGGAATTCTTAAAGTTTGAAATGACATTTTAGTTAAAACGCCACTTAAAAGAGCCTGAGTTGTTAATATTATCAGAATTGCCGTCATTTCAGAGCTTTCCACCTCTCATCTCGGTAACTGAACTGGGCCTTAAATGTAGTTAGATTCTATTTACTTGTGTTTCAACTGTTTGTTACACGTTCATATTCATTTCCTGGAAAGAAAATTGTGTATTTTAAGAGTTTTAACACATTTTGACAGTTTCCTGAGAAGTATATACTAGAACCTTCAGGATATAAACTGTTTCAGTCAAAAAACGCCACGGCAACTCAGAATCAACTGTAAACATAAACAGTATTCTCCACATTTCAAATCATTATACACAAGTTCTGAGCTCTATAAACAGGAATTCTTAAAGTTCCGGAGATGTTAATATTATCAGAATTCTCGTCATTTCAAAGTTTCTACCTGTAATCTCGGGAATTGAACTCGGCTTTAAATGTACTTAGATTCTATTTACTTGTTTTTTAACTGTTTGTTACACGTTCATATTCATTTCCTGGAAAGAAAACTGAGTATTTTAAGAGTTTTAACACATTCTCACAGTTTCCTTAGAATTATATACTAGAACCTTGAGGATATAAACTGTCTCAGTCAAAAAAAGCCGTGGCAACTCAGGATCAACTGTAAACATAAACAGTATTCTCCTCATTTCAAATCATTATACACAAGTACTGAGCTCTATAAACAGGAATTCTTAATGTTTGAAATGACATTGCAGTTAAAACGCCACTTAAAATAGCCTGAGTTGTTAATATTATCAGAATTGCCGTCATTTCAGAGCTTTTGACCTGTAATCTCGGTAACTGAACTCGGCCTTAAATGAAGTTAGATTCTATTTACTTGTGTTTCAACTGTTTGTTACACGTTCATATTCATTTCCTGGAAAGAAAATTGTGTATTTTAAGAGTTTTAACACATTTTGACAGTTTCCTGAGAAGTATATACTAGAACCTTCAGGATATAAACTGTTTCAGTCAAAAAACGCCACGGCAACTCAGAATCAACTGTAAACATAAACAGTATTCTCCACATTTCAAATAATTATACACAAGTTCTGAGCTCTATAAACAGGAATTCTTAAAGTTCCGGAGAGGTTAATATTATCAGAATTCTCGTCATTTCAAAGTTCCTACCTGTAATCTCGGGAATTGAACTCGGCTTTAAATGTAGTTAGATTCTATTTACTTGTTTTTTAACTGTTTGTTACAAGTTCATATTCATTTCCTGGAAAGAATACTGTGTATTTTAAGAGTTTTAACACATTCTCACAGTTTCCTTAGAATTATATACTAGAACCTTGAGGATATAAACTGTCTCAGTCAAAAAAAGCCAGGGCGACTCAGGATCAACTGTAAACATAAACAGTGTTCTCGTCATTTCAAATCATTATACACTAGTTCTTAGCTCTATAAACAGGAATTCTTAAAGTTTGAAATGACATTTTAGTGAAAACGCCACTTAAAATAGCCTGAGTTGTTAATATTATCAGAATTGCCGTCATTTCAGAGCTTTCGACCTGTAATCTCGGTAACTGAACTCGGCCTTAAATGAAGTTAGATTCTATTTACTTGTGTTTCAACTGTTTGTTACACGTTCATATTCATTTCCTGGAAAGAAAATTGTGTATTTTAAGAGTTTTAACACATTTTGACAGTTTCCTGAGAAGTATATACTAGAACCTTCAGGATATAAACTGTTTCAGTCAAAAAACGCCACGGCAACTCAGAATCAACTGTAAACATAAACAGTATTCTCCACATTTCAAATCATTATACACAAGTTCTGAGCTCTATAAACAGGAATTCTTAAAGTTCCGGAGATGTTAATATTATCAGAATTCTCGTCATTTCAAAGTTTCTACCTCTAATCTCGGGAATTGAACTCGGCTTTAAATGTACTTAGATTCTATTTACTTGTGTTTTAACTGTTTGTTACACGTTCATATTCATTTCCTGGAAAGAAAACTGAGTATTTTAAGAGTTTTAACACATTCTCACAGTTTCCTTAGAATTATATACTAGAACCTTGAGGATATAAACTGTCTCAGTCAAAAAAAGCCGTGGCAACTCAGGATCAACTGTAAACATAAACAGTATTCTCCTCATTTCAAATCATTATACACAAGTACTGAGCTCTATAAACAGGAATTCGTAAAGTTTGAAATGACATTTTAGTTAAAACGCCACTTAAAATAGCCTGAGTTGTTAATATTATCAGAATTGCCGACATTTCAGAGTTTTCGATCTGTAATCTTGGTAACTGAACTCGGCCTTAAATGAAGTTAGATTCTATTTACTTGTGTTTCAACTGTTTGTTACACGTTCATATTCATTTCCTGGAAAGAAAATTGTGTATTTTAAGAGTTTTAACACATTTTGACAGTTTCCTGAGAAGTATATACTAGAACCTTCAGGATATAAACTGTTTCAGTCAAAAAACGCCACGGCAACTCAGAATCAACTGTAAACATAAACAGTATTCTCCACATTTCAAATCATTATACACAAGTTCTGAGCTCTATAAACAGGAATTCTTAAAGTTCCGGAGAGGTTAATATTATCAGAATTCTCGTCATTTCAAAGTTCCTACCTGTAATCTCGGGAATTGAACTCGGCTTTAAATGTAGTTAGATTCTATTTACTTGTTTTTTAACTGTTTGTTACAGGTTCATATTCATTTCCTGGAAAGAATACTGTGTATTTTAAGAGTTTTAACACATTCTCACAGTTTCCTTAGAATTATATACTAGAACCTTGAGGATATAAACTGTCTCAGTCAAAAAAAGCCAGGGCGACTCAGGATCAACTGTAAACATAAACAGTGTTCTCGTCATTTCAAATCATTATACACTAGTTCTTAGCTCTATAAACAGGAATTCTTAAAGTTTGAAATGACATTTTAGTGAAAACGCCACTTAAAATAGCCTGAGTTGTTAATATTATCAGAATTGCCGTCATTTCAGAGCTTTCGACCTGTAATCTCGGTAACTGAACTCGGCCTTAAATGAAGTTAGATTCTATTTACTTGTGTTTCAACTGTTTGTTACACGTTCATATTCATTTCCTGGAAAGAAAATTGTGTATTTTAAGAGTTTTAACACATTTTGACAGTTTCCTGAGAAGTATATACTAGAACCTTCAGGATATAAACTGTTTCAGTCAAAAAACGCCACGGCAACTCAGAATCAACTGTAAACATAAACAGTATTCTCCACATTTCAAATCATTATACACAAGTTCTGAGCTCTATAAACAGGAATTCTTAAAGTTCCGGAGATGTTAATATTATCAGAATTCTCGTCATTTCAAAGTTTCTACCTCTAATCTCGGGAATTGAACTCGGCTTTAAATGTACTTAGATTCTATTTACTTGTGTTTTAACTGTTTGTTACACGTTCATATTCATTTCCTGGAAAGAAAACTGAGTATTTTAAGAGTTTTAACACATTCTCACAGTTTCCTTAGAATTATATACTAGAACCTTGAGGATATAAACTGTCTCAGTCAAAAAAAGCCGTGGCAACTCAGGATCAACTGTAAACATAAACAGTATTCTCCTCATTTCAAATCATTATACACAAGTACTGAGCTCTATAAACAGGAATTCGTAAAGTTTGAAATGACATTTTAGTTAAAACGCCACTTAAAATAGCCTGAGTTGTTAATATTATCAGAATTGCCGACATTTCAGAGTTTTCGATCTGTAATCTTGGTAACTGAACTCGGCCTTAAATGAAGTTAGATTCTATTTACTTGTGTTTCAACTGTTTGTTACACGTTCATATTCATTTCCTGGAAAGAAAATTGTGTATTTTAAGAGTTTTAACACATTTTGACAGTTTCCTGAGAAGTATATACTAGAACCTTCAGGATATAAACTGTTTCAGTCAAAAAACGCCACGGCAACTCAGAATCAACTGTAAACATAAACAGTATTCTCCACATTTCAAATCATTATACACAAGTTCTGAGCTCTATAAACAGGAATTCTTAAAGTTCCGGAGAGGTTAATATTATCAGAATTCTCGTCATTTCAAAGTTCCTACCTGTAATCTCGGGAATTGAACTCGGCTTTAAATGTAGTTAGATTCTATTTACTTGTTTTTTAACTGTTTGTTACAGGTTCATATTCATTTCCTGGAAAGAATACTGTGTATTTTAAGAGTTTTAACACATTCTCACAGTTTCCTTAGAATTATATACTAGAACCTTGAGGATATAAACTGTCTCAGTCAAAAAAAGCCAGGGCGACTCAGGATCAACTGTAAACATAAACAGTGTTCTCGTTATTTCAAATCATTATACACTAGTTCTTAGCTCTATAAACAGGAATTCTTAAAGTTTGAAATGACATTTTAGTGAAAACGCCACTTAAAATAGCCTGAGTTGTTAATATTATCAGAATTGCCGTCATTTCAGAGCTTTCCACCTCTCATCTCGGTAACTGAACTCGGCCTTAAATGAAGTTAGATTCTATTTACTTGTGTTTCAACTGTTTGTTACACGTTCATATTCATTTCCTGGAAAGAAAATTGTGTATTTTAAGAGTTTTAACACATTTTGACAGTTTCCTGAGAAGTATATACTAGAACCTTCAGGATATAAACTGTTTCAGTCAAAAAACGCCACGGCAACTCAGAATCAACTGTAAACATAAACAGTATTCTCCACATTTCAAATCATTATACACAAGTTCTGAGCTCTATAAACAGGAATTCTTAAAGTTCCGGAGATGTTAATATTATCAGAATTCTCGTCATTTCAAAGTTTCTACCTCTAATCTCGGGAATTGAACTCGGCTTTAAATGTACTTAGATTCTATTTACTTGTGTTTTAACTGTTTGTTACACGTTCATATTCATTTCCTGGAAAGAAAACTGAGTATTTTAAGAGTTTTAACACATTCTCACAGTTTCCTTAGAATTATATACTAGAACCTTGAGGATATAAACTGTCTCAGTCAAAAAAAGCCGTGGCAACTCAGGATCAACTGTAAACATAAACAGTATTCTCCTCATTTCAAATCATTATACACAAGTACTGAGCTCTATAAACAGGAATTCGTAAAGTTTGAAATGACATTTTAGTTAAAACGCCACTTAAAATAGCCTGAGTTGTTAATATTATCAGAATTGCCGACATTTCAGAGTTTTCGATCTGTAATCTTGGTAACTGAACTCGGCCTTAAATGAAGTTAGATTCTATTTACTTGTGTTTCAACTGTTTGTTACACGTTCATATTCATTTCCTGGAAAGAAAATTGTGTATTTTAAGAGTTTTAACACATTTTGACAGTTTCCTGAGAAGTATATACTAGAACCTTCAGGATATAAACTGTTTCAGTCAAAAAACGCCACGGCAACTCAGAATCAACTGTAAACATAAACAGTATTCTCCACATTTCAAATCATTATACACAAGTTCTGAGCTCTATAAACAGGAATTCTTAAAGTTCCGGAGAGGTTAATATTATCAGAATTCTCGTCATTTCAAAGTTCCTACCTGTAATCTCGGGAATTGAACTCGGCTTTAAATGTAGTTAGATTCTATTTACTTGTTTTTTAACTGTTTGTTACAGGTTCATATTCATTTCCTGGAAAGAATACTGTGTATTTTAAGAGTTTTAACACATTCTCACAGTTTCCTTAGAATTATATACTAGAACCTTGAGGATATAAACTGTCTCAGTCAAAAAAAGCCAGGGCGACTCAGGATCAACTGTAAACATAAACAGTGTTCTCGTCATTTCAAATCATTATACACTAGTTCTTAGCTCTATAAACAGGAATTCTTAAAGTTTGAAATGACATTTTAGTGAAAACGCCACTTAAAATAGCCTGAGTTGTTAATATTATCAGAATTGCCGTCATTTCAGAGCTTTCGACCTGTAATCTCGATAACTGAACTCGGCCTTAAATGAAGTTAGATTCTATTTACTTGTGTTTCAACTGTTTGTTACACGTTCATATTCATTTCCTGGAGAGAAAATTGTGTATTTTAAGAGTTTTAACACATTTTGACAGTTTCCTGAGAAGTATATACTAGAACCTTCAGGATATAAACTGTTTCAGTCAAAAAACGCCACGGCAACTCAGAATCAACTGTAAACATAAACAGTATTCTCCACATTTCAAATCATTATACACAAGTTCTGAGCTCTATAAACAGGAATTCTTAAAGTTCCGGAGATGTTAATATTATCAGAATTCTCGTCATTTCAAAGTTTCTACCTCTAATCTCGGGAATTGAACTCGGCTTTAAATGTACTTAGATTCTATTTACTTGTGTTTTAACTGTTTGTTACACGTTCATATTCATTTCCTGGAAAGAAAACTGAGTATTTTAAGAGTTTTAACACATTCTCACAGTTTCCTTAGAATTATATACTAGAACCTTGAGGATATAAACTGTCTCAGTCAAAAAAAGCCGTGGCAACTCAGGATCAACTGTAAACATAAACAGTATTCTCCTCATTTCAAATCATTATACACAAGTACTGAGCTCTATAAACAGGAATTCGTAAAGTTTGAAATGACATTTTAGTTAAAACGCCACTTAAAATAGCCTGAGTTGTTAATATTATCAGAATTGCCGACATTTCAGAGTTTTCGATCTGTAATCTTGGTAACTGAACTCGGCCTTAAATGAAGTTAGATTCTATTTACTTGTGTTTCAACTGTTTGTTACACGTTCATATTCATTTCCTGGAAAGAAAATTGTGTATTTTAAGAGTTTTAACACATTTTGACAGTTTCCTGAGAAGTATATACTAGAACCTTCAGGATATAAACTGTTTCAGTCAAAAAACGCCACGGCAACTCAGAATCAACTGTAAACATAAACAGTATTCTCCACATTTCAAATCATTATACACAAGTTCTGAGCTCTATAAACAGGAATTCTTAAAGTTCCGGAGAGGTTAATATTATCAGAATTCTCGTCATTTCAAAGTTCCTACCTGTAATCTCGGGAATTGAACTCGGCTTTAAATGTAGTTAGATTCTATTTACTTGTTTTTTAACTGTTTGTTACAGGTTCATATTCATTTCCTGGAAAGAATACTGTGTATTTTAAGAGTTTTAACACATTCTCACAGTTTCCTTAGAATTATATACTAGAACCTTGAGGATATAAACTGTCTCAGTCAAAAAAAGCCAGGGCGACTCAGGATCAACTGTAAACATAAACAGTGTTCTCGTCATTTCAAATCATTATACACAAGTACTGAGCTCTATAAACAGGAATTCTTAAAGTTTGAAATGACATTGCAGTTAAAACGCCACTTAAAAGAGCCTGAGTTGTTAATATTATCAGAATTGCCGTCATTTCAGAGCTTTCGACCTGTAATCTCGGTAACTGAACTCGGCATTAAATGAAGTTAGATTCTATTTACTTGTGTTTCAACTGTTTGTTACACGTTCATATTCATTTCCTGGAAAGAAAATTGTGTATTTTAAGAGTTTTAACACATTTTGACAGTTTCCTGAGAAGTATATACTAGAACCTTCAGGATATAAACTGTTTCAGTCAAAAAACGCCACGGCAACTCAGAATCAACTGTAAACATAAACAGTATTCTCCACATTTCAAATCATTATACACAAGTTCTGAGCTCTATAAACAGGAATTCTTAAAGTTCCGGAGATGTTAATATTATCAGAATTCTCGTCATTTCAAAGTTTATACCTGTAATCTCGGGAATTGAACTCGGCTTTAAATGTACTTAGATTCTATTTACTTGTGTTTTAACTGTTTGTTACACGTTCATATTCATTTCCTGGAAAGAAAACTGAGTATTTTAAGAGTTTTAACACATTCTCACACTTTCCTTAGAATTATATACTAGAACCTTGAGGATATAAACTGTCTCAGTCAAAAAAAGCCGTGGCAACTCAGGATCAACTGTAAACATAAACAGTATTCTCCTCATTTCAAATCATTATACACAAGTACTGAGCTCTATAAACAGGAATTCTTAATGTTTGAAATGACATTGCAGTTAAACCGCCACTTAAAAGAGCCTGAGTTGTTAATATTATCAGAATTGCCGTCATTTCAGAGCTTTCCACCTCTCATCTCGGTAACTGAACTGGGCCTTAAATGTAGTTAGATTCTATTTACTTGTGTTTCAACTGTTTGTTACACGTTCATATTCATTTCCTGGAAAGAGAATTGTGTATTTTTAGAGTTTTAACACATTTTGACAGTTTCCTGAGAAGTATATACTAGAACTTTCAGGATATAAACTGTTTCAGTCAAAAAACGGCACGGCAACTCAGGTTCACGAGTAAACATAAACAGTTTTCTCCACATTTCAAGTCATTATACACAAGTTCTGAGCTCTATAAACAGGAATTCTTAAAGTTCCGGAGAGGTTAATATTATCAGAATTCTCGTCATTTCAAAGTTTCTACCTGTAATCTCGGGAATTGAACTCGGCTTTAAATGTACTTAGATTCTATTTACTTGTGTTTTAACTGTTTGTTACACGTTCATATTCATTTCCTGGAAAGAATACTGTGTATTTTAAGAGTTTTAACACATTCTCACAGTTTCCTTAGAATTATATACTAGAACCTTGAGGATATAAACTGTCTCAGTCAAAAAAAGCCAGGGCGACTCAGGATCAACTGTAAACATAAACAGTATTCTCCTCATTTCAAATCATTATACACAAGTACTGAGCTCTATAAACAGGAATTCTTAAAGTTTGAAATGACATTGTAGTTAAAACGCCACTTAAAAGAGCCTGAGTTGTTAATATTATCAGAATTGCCGTCATTTCAGAGCTTTCCACCTCTCATCTCGGTAACTGAACTGGGCCTTAAATGTAGTTAGATTCTATTTACTTGTGTTTCAACTGTTTGTTACACGTTCATATTCATTTCCTGGAAAGAATACTGTGTATTTTAAGAGTTTTAACACATTCTCACAGTTTCCTTAGAATTATATACTAGAACCTTGAGGATATAAACTGTCTCAGTCAAAAAAAGCCAGGGCGACTCAGGATCAACTGTAAACATAAACAGTATTCTCCTCATTTCAAATCATTATACACTAGTTCTTAGCTCTATAAACAGGAATTCTTAAAGTTTGAAATGACATTTTAGTGAAAACGCCACTTAAAATAGCCTGAGTTGTTAATATTATCAGAATTGCCGTCATTTCAGAGCTTTCGACCTGTAATCTCGGTAACTGAACTCGGCCTTAAATGAAGTTAGATTCTATTTACTTGTGTTTCAACTGTTTGTTACACGTTCATATTCATTTCCTGGAAAGAAAATTGTGTATTTTAAGAATTTTAACACATTTTGACAGTTTCCTGAGAAGTATATACTAGAACCTTCAGGATATAAACTGTTTCAGTCAAAAAACGCCACGGCAACTCAGAATCAACTGTAAACATAAACAGTATTCTCCACATTTCAAATCATTATACACAAGTTCTGAGCTCTATAAACAGGAATTCTTAAAGTTCCGGAGATGTTAATATTATCAGAATTCTCGTCATTTCAAAGTTTCTACCTGTAATCTCGGGAATTGAACTCGGCTTTAAATGTAGTTAGATTCTATTTACTTGTTTTTTAACTGTTTGTTACAGGTTCATATTCATTTCCTGGAAAGAATACTGTGTATTTTAAGAGTTTTAACACATTCTCACAGTTTCCTTAGAATTATATACTAGAACCTTGAGGATATAAACTGTCTCAGTCAAAAAAAGCCAGGGCGACTCAGGATCAACTGTAAACATAAACAGTGTTCTCGTCATTTCAAATCATTATACACTAGTTCTTAGCTCTATAAACAGGAATTCTTAAAGTTTGAAATGACATTTTAGTGAAAACGCCACTTAAAATAGCCTGAGTTGTTAATATTATCAGAATTGCCGTCATTTCAGACCTTTCGACCTGTAATCTCGGTAACTGAACTCGGCCTTAAATGAAGTTAGATTCTATTTACTTGTGTTTCAACTGTTTGTTACACGTTCATATTCATTTCCTGGAAAGAAAATTGTGTATTTTAAGAGTTTTAACACATTTTGACAGTTTCCTGAGAAGTATATACTAGAACCTTCAGGATATAAACTGTTTCAGTCAAAAAACGCCACGGCAACTCAGAATCAACTGTAAACATAAACAGTATTCTCCACATTTCAAATCATTATACACAAGTTCTGAGCTCTATAAACAGGAATTCTTAAAGTTCCGGAGATGTTAATATTATCAGAATTCTCGTCATTTCAAAGTTTCTACCTCTAATCTCGGGAATTGAACTCGGCTTTAAATGTACTTAGATTCTATTTACTTGTGTTTTAACTGTTTGTTACACGTTCATATTCATTTCCTGGAAAGAAAACTGAGTATTTTAAGAGTTTTAACACATTCTCACAGTTTCCTTAGAATTATATACTAGAACCTTGAGGATATAAACTGTCTCAGTCAAAAAAAGCCGTGGCAACTCAGGATCAACTGTAAACATAAACAGTATTCTCCTCATTTCAAATCATTATACACAAGTACTGAGCTCTATAAACAGGAATTCGTAAAGTTTGAAATGACATTTTAGTTAAAACGCCACTTAAAATAGCCTGAGTTGTTAATATTATCAGAATTGCCGACATTTCAGAGTTTTCGATCTGTAATCTTGGTAACTGAACTCGGCCTTAAATGTACTTAGATTCTATTTACTTGTGTTTTAACTGTTTGTTACACGTTCATATTCATTTCCTGGAAAGAAAATTGTGTATTTTAAGAGTTTTAACACATTTTGACAGTTTCCTGAGAAGTATATACTAGAACCTTCAGGATATAAACTGTTTCAGTCAAAAAACGCCACGGCAACTCAGAATCAACTGTAAACATAAACAGTATTCTCCACATTTCAAATCATTATACACAAGTTCTGAGCTCTATAAACAGGAATTCTTAAAGTTCCGGAGAGGTTAATATTATCAGAATTCTCGTCATTTCAAAGTTCCTACCTATAATCTCGGGAATTGAACTCGGCTTTAAATGTAGTTAGATTCTATTTACTTGTTTTTTAACTGTTTGTTACACGTTCATATTCATTTCCTGGAAAGAATACTGTGTATTTTAAGAGTTTTAACACATTCTCACAGTTTCCTTAGAATTATATACTAGAACCTTGAGGATATAAACTGTCTCAGTCAAAAAAAGCCAGGGCGACTCAGGATCAACTGTAAACATAAACAGTGTTCTCGTCATTTCAAATCATTATACACTAGTTCTTAGCTCTATAAACAGGAATTCTTAAAGTTCCGGAGAGGTTAATATTATCAGAATTCTCGTCATTTCAAAGTTCCTACCTGTAATCTCGGGAATTGAACTCGGCTTTAAATGTAGTTAGATTCTATTTACTTGTTTTTTAACTGTTTGTTACAGGTTCATATTCATTTCCTGGAAAGAATACTGTGTATTTTAAGAGTTTTAACACATTCTCACAGTTTCCTTAGAATTATATACTAGAACCTTGAGGATATAAACTGTCTCAGTCAAAAAAAGCCAGGGCGACTCAGGATCAACTGTAAACATAAACAGTGTTCTCGTCATTTCAAATCATTATACACTAGTTCTTAGCTCTATAAACAGGAATTCTTAAAGTTTGAAATGACATTTTAGTGAAAACGCCACTTAAAATAGCCTGAGTTGTTAATATTATCAGAATTGCCGTCATTTCAGAGCTTTCGACCTGTAATCTCGGTAACTGAACTCGGCATTAAATGAAGTTAGATTCTATTTACTTGTGTTTCAACTGTTTGTTACACGTTCATATTCATTTCCTGGAAAGAAAATTGTGTATTTTAAGAGTTTTAACACATTTTGACAGTTTCCTGAGAAGTATATACTAGAACCTTCAGGATATAAACTGTTTCAGTCAAAAAACGCCACGGCAACTCAGAATCAACTGTAAACATAAACAGTATTCTCCACATTTCAAATCATTATACACAAGTTCTGAGCTCTATAAACAGGAATTCTTAAAGTTCCGGAGATGTTAATATTATCAGAATTCTCGTCATTTCAAAGTTTATACCTGTAATCTCGGGAATTGAACTCGGCTTTAAATGTACTTAGATTCTATTTACTTGTGTTTTAACTGTTTGTTACACGTTCATATTCATTTCCTGGAAAGAAAACTGAGTATTTTAAGAGTTTTAACACATTCTCACACTTTCCTTAGAATTATATACTAGAACCTTGAGGATATAAACTGTCTCAGTCAAAAAAAGCCGTGGCAACTCAGGATCAACTGTAAACATAAACAGTATTCTCCTCATTTCAAATCATTATACACAAGTACTGAGCTCTATAAACAGGAATTCTTAATGTTTGAAATGACATTGCAGTTAAACCGCCACTTAAAAGAGCCTGAGTTGTTAATATTATCAGAATTGCCGTCATTTCAGAGCTTTCCACCTCTCATCTCGGTAACTGAACTGGGCCTTAAATGTAGTTAGATTCTATTTACTTGTGTTTCAACTGTTTGTTACACGTTCATATTCATTTCCTGGAAAGAGAATTGTGTATTTTTAGAGTTTTAACACATTTTGACAGTTTCCTGAGAAGTATATACTAGAACTTTCAGGATATAAACTGTTTCAGTCAAAAAACGGCACGGCAACTCAGGTTCACGAGTAAACATAAACAGTTTTCTCCACATTTCAAGTCATTATACACAAGTTCTGAGCTCTATAAACAGGAATTCTTAAAGTTCCGGAGAGGTTAATATTATCAGAATTCTCGTCATTTCAAAGTTTCTACCTGTAATCTCGGGAATTGAACTCGGCTTTAAATGTACTTAGATTCTATTTACTTGTGTTTTAACTGTTTGTTACACGTTCATATTCATTTCCTGGAAAGAATACTGTGTATTTTAAGAGTTTTAACACATTCTCACAGTTTCCTTAGAATTATATACTAGAACCTTGAGGATATAAACTGTCTCAGTCAAAAAAAGCCAGGGCGACTCAGGATCAACTGTAAACATAAACAGTATTCTCCTCATTTCAAATCATTATACACAAGTACTGAGCTCTATAAACAGGAATTCTTAAAGTTTGAAATGACATTGTAGTTAAAACGCCACTTAAAAGAGCCTGAGTTGTTAATATTATCAGAATTGCCGTCATTTCAGAGCTTTCCACCTCTCATCTCGGTAACTGAACTGGGCCTTAAATGTAGTTAGATTCTATTTACTTGTGTTTCAACTGTTTGTTACACGTTCATATTCATTTCCTGGAAAGAGAATTGTGTATTTTTAGAGTTTTAACACATTTTGACAGTTTCCTGAGAAGTATATACTAGAACTTTCAGGATATAAACTGTTTCAGTCAAAAAACGCCACGGCAACTCAGGTTCACGTGTAAACATAAACAGTATTCTCCACATTTCAAGTCATTATACACAAGTTCTGAGCTCTATAAACAGGAATTCTTAAAGTTCCGGAGAGGTTAATATTATCAGAATTCTCGTCATTTCAAAGTTTCTACCTGTAATCTCGGGAATTGAACTCGGCTTTAAATGTAGTTAGATTCTATTTACTTGTGTTTTTAACTGTTTGTTACACGTTCATATTCATTTCCTGGAAAGAATACTGTGTATTTTAAGAGTTTTAACACATTCTCACAGTTTCCTTAGAATTATATACTAGAACCTTGAGGATATAAACTGTCTCAGTCAAAAAAAGCCAGGGCGACTCAGGATCAACTGTAAACATAAACAGTATTCTCCTCATTTCAAATCATTATACACTAGTTCTTAGCTCTATAAACAGGAATTCTTAAAGTTTGAAATGACATTTTAGTGAAAACGCCACTTAAAATAGCCTGAGTTGTTAATATTATCAGAATTGCCGTCATTTCAGAGCTTTCGACCTGTAATCTCGGTAACTGAACTCGGCCTTAAATGAAGTTAGATTCTATTTACTTGTGTTTCAACTGTTTGTTACACGTTCATATTCATTTCCTGGAAAGAAAATTGTGTATTTTAAGAATTTTAACACATTTTGACAGTTTCCTGAGAAGTATATACTAGAACCTTCAGGATATAAACTGTTTCAGTCAAAAAACGCCACGGCAACTCAGAATCAACTGTAAACATAAACAGTATTCTCCACATTTCAAATCATTATACACAAGTTCTGAGCTCTTTAAACAGGAATTCTTAAAGTTCCGGAGAGGTTAATATTATCAGAATTCTCGTCATTTCAAAGTTTCTACCTCTAATCTCGGGAATTGAACTCGGCTTTAAATGTACTTAGATTCTATTTACTTGTGTTTTAACTGTTTGTTACACGTTCATATTCATTTCCTGGAAAGAAAACTGAGTATTTTAAGAGTTTTAACACATTCTCACAGTTTCCTTAGAATTATATACTAGAACCTTGAGGATATAAACTGTCTCAGTCAAAAAAAGCCGTGGCAACTCAGGATCAACTGTAAACATAAACAGTATTCTCCTCATTTCAAATCATTATACACAAGTACTGAGCTCTATAAACAGGAATTCTTAAAGTTTGAAATGACATTTTAGTGAAAACGCCACTTAAAATAGCCTGAGTTGTTAATATTATCAGAATTGCCGTCATTTCAGAGCTTTCGACCTGTAATCTCGGTAACTGAACTCGGCCTTAAATGAAGTTAGATTCTATTTACTTGTGTTTCAACTGTTTGTTACACGTTCATATTCATTTCCTGGAAAGAAAATTGTGTATTTTAAGAGTTTTAACACATTTTGACAGTTTCCTGAGAAGTATATACTAGAACCTTCAGGATATAAACTGTTTCAGTCAAAAAACGCCACGGCAACTCAGAATCAACTGTAAACATAAACAGTATTCTCCACATTTCAAATCATTATACACAAGTTCTGAGCTCTATAAACAGGAATTCTTAAAGTTCCGGAGATGTTAATATTATCAGAATTCTCGTCATTTCAAAGTTTCTACCTCTAATCTCGGGAATTGAACTCGGCTTTAAATGTAGTTAGATTCTATTTACTTGTTTTTTAACTGTTTGTTACAGGTTCATATTCATTTCCTGGAAAGAATACTGTGTATTTTAAGAGTTTTAACACATTCTCACAGTTTCCTTAGAATTATATACTAGAACCTTGAGGATATAAACTGTCTCAGTCAAAAAAAGCCAGGGCGACTCAGGATCAACTGTAAACATAAACAGTGTTCTCGTCATTTCAAATCATTATACACTAGTTCTTAGCTCTATAAACAGGAATTCTTAAAGTTTGAAATGACATTTTAGTGAAAACGCCACTTAAAATAGCCTGAGTTGTTAATATTATCAGAATTGCCGTCATTTCAGAGCTTTCCACCTCTCATCTCGGTAACTGAACTCGGCCTTAAATGAAGTTAGATTCTATTTACTTGTGTTTCAGCTGTTTGTTACACGTTCATATTCATTTCCTGGAAAGAAAATTGTGTATTTTAAGAGTTTTAACACATTTTGACAGTTTCCTGAGAAGTATATACTAGAACCTTCAGGATATAAACTGTTTCAGTCAAAAAACGCCACGGCAACTCAGAATCAACTGTAAACATAAACAGTATTCTCCACATTTCAAATCATTATACACAAGTTCTGAGCTCTATAAACAGGAATTCTTAAAGTTCCGGAGATGTTAATATTATCAGAATTCTCGTCATTTCAAAGTTTCTACCTCTAATCTCGGGAATTGAACTCGGCTTTAAATGTACTTAGATTCTATTTACTTGTGTTTTAACTGTTTGTTACACGTTCATATTCATTTCCTGGAAAGAAAACTGAGTATTTTAAGAGTTTTAACACATTCTCACAGTTTCCTTAGAATTATATACTAGAACCTTGAGGATATAAACTGTCTCAGTCAAAAAAAGCCGTGGCAACTCAGGATCAACTGTAAACATAAACAGTATTCTCCTCATTTCAAATCATTATACACAAGTACTGAGCTCTATAAACAGGAATTCGTAAAGTTTGAAATGACATTTTAGTTAAAACGCCACTTAAAATAGCCTGAGTTGTTAATATTATCAGAATTGCCGACATTTCAGAGTTTTCGATCTGTAATCTTGGTAACTGAACTCGGCCTTAAATGAAGTTAGATTCTATTTACTTGTGTTTCAACTGTTTGTTACACGTTCATATTCATTTCCTGGAAAGAAAATTGTGTATTTTAAGAGTTTTAACACATTTTGACAGTTTCCTGAGAAGTATATACTAGAACCTTCAGGATATAAACTGTTTCAGTCAAAAAACGTCACGGCAACTCAGAATCAACTGTAAACATAAACAGTATTCTCCACATTTCAAATCATTATACACAAGTTCTGAGCTCTATAAACAGGAATTCTTAAAGTTCCGGAGAGGTTAATATTATCAGAATTCTCGTCATTTCAAAGTTCCTACCTGTAATCTCGGGAATTGAACTCGGCTTTAAATGTAGTTAGATTCTATTTACTTGTTTTTTAACTGTTTGTTACAGGTTCATATTCATTTCCTGGAAAGAATACTGTGTATTTTAAGAGTTTTAACACATTCTCACAGTTTCCTTAGAATTATATACTAGAACCTTGAGGATATAAACTGTCTCAGTCAAAAAAAGCCAGGGCGACTCAGGATCAACTGTAAACATAAACAGTGTTCTCGTCATTTCAAATCATTATACACTAGTTCTTAGCTCTATAAACAGGAATTCTTAAAGTTTGAAATGACATTTTAGTGAAAACGCCACTTAAAATAGCCTGAGTTGTTAATATTATCAGAATTGCCGTCATTTCAGAGCTTTCGACCTGTAATCTCGGTAACTGAACTCGGCCTTAAATGAAGTTAGATTCTATTTACTTGTGTTTCAACTGTTTGTTACACGTTCATATTCATTTCCTGGAGAGAAAATTGTGTATTTTAAGAGTTTTAACACATTTTGACAGTTTCCTGAGAAGTATATACTAGAACCTTCAGGATATAAACTGTTTCAGTCAAAAAACGCCACGGCAACTCAGAATCAACTGTAAACATAAACAGTATTCTCCACATTTCAAATCATTATACACAAGTTCTGAGCTCTATAAACAGGAATTCTTAAAGTTCCGGAGATGTTAATATTATCAGAATTCTCGTCATTTCAAAGTTTCTACCTCTAATCTCGGGAATTGAACTCGGCTTTAAATGTAGTTAGATTCTATTTACTTGTTTTTTAACTGTTTGTTACAGGTTCATATTCATTTCCTGGAAAGAATACTGTGTATTTTAAGAGTTTTAACACATTCTCACAGTTTCCTTAGAATTATATACTAGAACCTTGAGGATATAAACTGTCTCAGTCAAAAAAAGCCAGGGCGACTCAGGATCAACTGTAAACATAAACAGTGTTCTCGTCATTTCAAATCATTATACACTAGTTCTTAGCTCTATAAACAGGAATTCTTAAAGTTTGAAATGACATTTTAGTGAAAACGCCACTTAAAATAGCCTGAGTTGTTAATATTATCAGAATTGCCGTCATTTCAGAGCTTTCCACCTCTCATCTCGGTAACTGAACTCGGCCTTAAATGAAGTTAGATTCTATTTACTTGTGTTTCAACTGTTTGTTACACGTTCATATTCATTTCCTGGAAAGAAAATTGTGTATTTTAAGAGTTTTAACACATTTTGACAGTTTCCTGAGAAGTATATACTAGAACCTTCAGGATATAAACTGTTTCAGTCAAAAAACGCCACGGCAACTCAGAATCAACTGTAAACATAAACAGTATTCTCCACATTTCAAATCATTATACACAAGTTCTGAGCTCTATAAACAGGAATTCTTAAAGTTCCGGAGAGGTTAATATTATCAGAATTCTCGTCATTTCAAAGTTCCTACCTGTAATCTCGGGAATTGAACTCGGCTTTAAATGTAGTTAGATTCTATTTACTTGTTTTTTAACTGTTTGTTACAGGTTCATATTCATTTCCTGGAAAGAATACTGTGTATTTTAAGAGTTTTAACACATTCTCACAGTTTCCTTAGAATTATATACTAGAACCTTGAGGATATAAACTGTCTCAGTCAAAAAAAGCCAGGGCGACTCAGGATCAACTGTAAACATAAACAGTGTTCTCGTCATTTCAAATCATTATACACTAGTTCTTAGCTCTATAAACAGGAATTCTTAAAGTTTGAAATGACATTTTAGTGAAAACGCCACTTAAAATAGCCTGAGTTGTTAATATTATCAGAATTGCCGTCATTTCAGAGCTTTCGACCTGTAATCTCGGTAACTGAACTCGGCATTAAATGAAGTTAGATTCTATTTACTTGTGTTTCAACTGTTTGTTACACGTTCATATTCATTTCCTGGAAAGAAAATTGTGTATTTTAAGAGTTTTAACACATTTTGACAGTTTCCTGAGAAGTATATACTAGAACCTTCAGGATATAAACTGTTTCAGTCAAAAAACGCCACGGCAACTCAGAATCAACTGTAAACATAAACAGTATTCTCCACATTTCAAATCATTATACACAAGTTCTGAGCTCTATAAACAGGAATTCTTAAAGTTCCGGAGATGTTAATATTATCAGAATTCTCGTCATTTCAAAGTTTATACCTGTAATCTCGGGAATTGAACTCGGCTTTAAATGTACTTAGATTCTATTTACTTGTGTTTTAACTGTTTGTTACACGTTCATATTCATTTCCTGGAAAGAAAACTGAGTATTTTAAGAGTTTTAACACATTCTCACAGTTTCCTTAGAATTATATACTAGAACCTTGAGGATATAAACTGTCTCAGTCAAAAAAAGCCGTGGCAACTCAGGATCAACTGTAAACATAAACAGTATTCTCCTCATTTCAAATCATTATACACAAGTACTGAGCTCTATAAACAGGAATTCTTAATGTTTGAAATGACATTGCAGTTAAACCGCCACTTAAAAGAGCCTGAGTTGTTAATATTATCAGAATTGCCGTCATTTCAGAGCTTTCCACCTCTCATCTCGGTAACTGAACTGGGCCTTAAATGTAGTTAGATTCTATTTACTTGTGTTTCAACTGTTTGTTACACGTTCATATTCATTTCCTGGAAAGAGAATTGTGTATTTTTAGAGTTTTAACACATTTTGACAGTTTCCTGAGAAGTATATACTAGAACTTTCAGGATATAAACTGTTTCAGTCAAAAAACGCCACGGCAACTCAGGTTCACGTGTAAACATAAACAGTTTTCTCCACATTTCAAGTCATTATACACAAGTTCTGAGCTCTATAAACAGGAATTCTTAAAGTTCCGGAGAGGTTAATATTATCAGAATTCTCGTCATTTCAAAGTTTCTACCTGTAATCTCGGGAATTGAACTCGGCTTTAAATGTACTTAGATTCTATTTACTTGTGTTTTAACTGTTTGTTACACGTTCATATTCCTTTCCTGGAAAGAATACTGTGTATTTTAAGAGTTTTAACACATTCTCACAGTTTCCTTAGAATTATATACTAGAACCTTGAGGATATAAACTGTCTCAGTCAAAAAAAGCCAGGGCGACTCAGGATCAACTGTAAACATAAACAGTATTCTCCTCATTTCAAATCATTATACACAAGTACTGAGCTCTATAAACAGGAATTCTTAATGTTTGAAATGACATTGCAGTTAAACCGCCACTTAAAAGAGCCTGAGTTGTTAATATTATCAGAATTGCCGTCATTTCAGAGCTTTCCACCTCTCATCTCGGTAACTGAACTGGGCCTTAAATGTAGTTAGATTCTATTTACTTGTGTTTCAACTGTTTGTTACACGTTCATATTCATTTCCTGGAAAGAGAATTGTGTATTTTTAGAGTTTTAACACATTTTGACAGTTTCCTGAGAAGTATATACTAGAACTTTCAGGATATAAACTGTTTCAGTCAAAAAACGCCACGGCAACTCAGGTTCACGTGTAAACATAAACAGTATTCTCCACATTTCAAGTCATTATACACAAGTTCTGAGCTCTATAAACAGGAATTCTTAAAGTTCCGGAGAGGTTAATATTATCAGAATTCTCGTCATTTCAAAGTTTCTACCTGTAATCTCGGGAATTGAACTCGGCTTTAAATGTACTTAGATTCTATTTACTTGTGTTTTAACTGTTTGTTACACGTTCATATTCATTTCCTGGAAAGAAAACTGAGTATTTTAAGAGTTTTAACACATTCTCACAGTTTCCTTAGAATTATATACTAGAACCTTGAGGATATAAACTGTCTCAGTCAAAAAAAGCCGTGGCAACTCAGGATCAACTGTAAACATAAACAGTATTCTCCTCATTTCAAATCATTATACACAAGTACTGAGCTCTATAAACAGGAATTCGTAAAGTTTGAAATAACATTTTAGTTAAAACGCCACTTAAAATAGCCTGAGTTGTTAATATTATCAGAATTGCCGTCATTTCAGAGCTTTCGACCTGTAATCTCGGTAACTGAACTCGGCATTAAATGAAGTTAGATTCTATTTACTTGTGTTTCAACTGTTTGTTACACGTTCATATTCATTTCCTGGAAAGAAAATTGTGTATTTTAAGAGTTTTAACACATTTTGACAGTTTCCTGAGAAGTATATACTAGAACCTTCAGGATATAAACTGTTTCAGTCAAAAAACGCCACGGCAACTCAGAATCAACTGTAAACATAAACAGTATTCTCCACATTTCAAATCATTATACACAAGTTCTGAGCTCTATAAACAGGAATTCTTAAAGTTCCGGAGATGTTAATATTATCAGAATTCTCGTCATTTCAAAGTTTCTACCTCTAATCTCGGGAATTGAACTCGGCTTTAAATGTACTTAGATTCTATTTACTTGTGTTTTAACTGTTTGTTACACGTTCATATTCATTTCCTGGAAAGAAAACTGAGTATTTTAAGAGTTTTAACACATTCTCACAGTTTCCTTAGAATTATATAATAGAACCTTGAGGATATAAACTGTCTCAGTCAAAAAAAGCCGTGGCAACTCAGGATCAACTGTAAACATAAACAGTATTCTCCTCATTTCAAATCATTATACACAAGTACTGAGCTCTATAAACAGGAATTCGTAAAGTTTGAAATGACATTTTAGTTAAAACGCCACTTAAAATAGCCTGAGTTGTTAATATTATCAGAATTGCCGTCATTTCAGAGCTTTCGACCTGTAATCTCGGTAACTGAACTCGGCATTAAATGAAGTTAGATTCTATTTACTTGTGTTTCAACTGTTTGTTACACGTTCATATTCATTTCCTGGAAAGAAAATTGTGTATTTTAAGAGTTTTAACACATTTTGACAGTTTCCTGAGAAGTATATACTAGAACCTTCAGGATATAAACTGTTTCAGTCAAAAAACGCCACGGCAACTCAGAATCAACTGTAAACATAAACAGTATTCTCCACATTTCAAATCATTATACACAAGTTCTGAGCTCTATAAACAGGAATTCTTAAAGTTCCGGAGATGTTAATATTATCAGAATTCTCGTCATTTCAAAGTTTATACCTGTAATCTCGGGAATTGAACTCGGCTTTAAATGTACTTAGATTCTATTTACTTGTGTTTTAACTGTTTGTTACACGTTCATATTCATTTCCTGGAAAGAAAACTGAGTATTTTAAGAGTTTTAACACATTCTCACACTTTCCTTAGAATTATATACTAGAACCTTGAGGATATAAACTGTCTCAGTCAAAAAAAGCCGTGGCAACTCAGGATCAACTGTAAACATAAACAGTATTCTCCTCATTTCAAATCATTATACACAAGTACTGAGCTCTATAAACAGGAATTCTTAATGTTTGAAATGACATTGCAGTTAAACCGCCACTTAAAAGAGCCTGAGTTGTTAATATTATCAGAATTGCCGTCATTTCAGAGCTTTCCACCTCTCATCTCGGTAACTGAACTGGGCCTTAAATGTAGTTAGATTCTATTTACTTGTGTTTCAACTGTTTGTTACACGTTCATATTCATTTCCTGGAAAGAGAATTGTGTATTTTTAGAGTTTTAACACATTTTGACAGTTTCCTGAGAAGTATATACTAGAACTTTCAGGATATAAACTGTTTCAGTCAAAAAACGGCACGGCAACTCAGGTTCACGTGTAAACATAAACAGTTTTCTCCACATTTCAAGTCATTATACACAAGTTCTGAGCTCTATAAACAGGAATTCTTAAAGTTCCGGAGAGGTTAATATTATCAGAATTCTCGTCATTTCAAAGTTTCTACCTGTAATCTCGGGAATTGAACTCGGCTTTAAATGTACTTAGATTCTATTTACTTGTGTTTTAACTGTTTGTTACACGTTCATATTCATTTCCTGGAAAGAATACTGTGTATTTTAAGAGTTTTAACACATTCTCACAGTTTCCTTAGAATTATATACTAGAACCTTGAGGATATAAACTGTCTCAGTCAAAAAAAGCCAGGGCGACTCAGGATCAACTGTAAACATAAACAGTATTCTCCTCATTTCAAATCATTATACACAAGTACTGAGCTCTATAAACAGGAATTCTTAAAGTTTGAAATGACATTGTAGTTAAAACGCCACTTAAAAGAGCCTGAGTTGTTAATATTATCAGAATTGCCGTCATTTCAGAGCTTTCCACCTCTCATCTCGGTAACTGAACTGGGCATTAAATGTAGTTAGATTCTATTTACTTGTGTTTCAACTGTTTGTTACACGTTCATATTCATTTCCTGGAAAGAGAATTGTGTATTTTTAGAGTTTTAACACATTTTGACAGTTTCCTGAGAAGTATATACTAGAACTTTCAGGATATAAACTGTTTCAGTCAAAAAACGCCACGGCAACTCAGGTTCACGTGTAAACATAAACAGTATTCTCCACATTTCAAGTCATTATACACAAGTTCTGAGCTCTATAAACAGGAATTCTTAAAGTTCCGGAGAGGTTAATATTATCAGAATTCTCGTCATTTCAAAGTTTCTACCTGTAATCTCGGGAATTGAACTCGGCTTTGAATGTAGTTAGATTCTATTTACTTGTGTTTTTAACTGTTTGTTACACGTTCATATTCATTTCCTGGAAAGAATACTGTGTATTTTAAGAGTTTTAACACATTCTCACAGTTTCCTTAGAATTATATACTAGAACCTTGAGGATATAAACTGTCTCAGTCAAAAAAAGCCAGGGCGACTCAGGATCAACTGTAAACATAAACAGTATTCTCCTCATTTCAAATCATTATACACTAGTTCTTAGCTCTATAAACAGGAATTCTTAAAGTTTGAAATGACATTTTAGTGAAAACGCCACTTAAAATAGCCTGAGTTGTTAATATTATCAGAATTGCCGTCATTTCAGAGCTTTCGACCTGTAATCTCGGTAACTGAACTCGGCCTTAAATGAAGTTAGATTCTATTTACTTGTGTTTCAACTGTTTGTTACACGTTCATATTCATTTCCTGGAAAGAAAATTGTGTATTTTAAGAGTTTTAACACATTTTGACAGTTTCCTGAGAAGTATATACTAGAACCTTCAGGATATAAACTGTTTCAGTCAAAAAACGCCACGGCAACTCAGAATCAACTGTAAACATAAACAGTATTCTCCACATTTCAAATCATTATACACAAGTTCTGAGCTCTATAAACAGGAATTCTTAAAGTTCCGGAGAGGTTAATATTATCAGAATTCTCGTCATTTCAAAGTTCCTACCTGTAATCTCGGGAATTGAACTCGGCTTTAAATGTAGTTAGATTCTATTTACTTGTTTTTTAACTGTTTGTTACAGGTTCATATTCATTTCCTGGAAAGAATACTGTGTATTTTAAGAGTTTTAACACATTCTCACAGTTTCCTTAGAATTATATACTAGAACCTTGAGGATATAAACTGTCTCAGTCAAAAAAAGCCAGGGCGACTCAGGATCAACTGTAAACATAAACAGTGTTCTCGTCATTTCAAATCATTATACACTAGTTCTTAGCTCTATAAACAGGAATTCTTAAAGTTTGAAATGACATTTTAGTGAAAACGCCACTTAAAATAGCCTGAGTTGTTAATATTATCAGAATTGCCGTCATTTCAGAGCTTTCGACCTGTAATCTCGGTAACTGAACTCGGCCTTAAATGAAGTTAGATTCTATTTACTTGTGTTTCAACTGTTTGTTACACGTTCATATTCATTTCCTGGAAAGAAAATTGTGTATTTTAAGAGTTTTAACACATTTTGACAGTTTCCTGAGAAGTATATACTAGAACCTTCAGGATATAAACTGTTTCAGTCAAAAAACGCCACGGCAACTCAGAATCAACTGTAAACATAAACAGTATTCTCCACATTTCAAATCATTATACACAAGTTCTGAGCTCTATAAACAGGAATTCTTAAAGTTCCGGAGATGTTAATATTATCAGAATTCTCGTCATTTCAAAGTTTCTACCTGTAATCTCGGGAATTGAACTCGGCTTTAAATGTACTTAGATTCTATTTACTTGTGTTTTAACTGTTTGTTACACGTTCATATTCATTTCCTGGAAAGAAAACTGAGTATTTTAAGAGTTTTAACACATTCTCACAGTTTCCTTAGAATTATATACTAGAACCTTGAGGATATAAACTGTCTCAGTCAAAAAAAGCCGTGGCAA
The DNA here is from genome assembly GCF_963259705.1 of Myotis daubentonii. Taxonomy (NCBI): domain Eukaryota; kingdom Metazoa; phylum Chordata; class Mammalia; order Chiroptera; family Vespertilionidae; genus Myotis; species Myotis daubentonii. The sequence continues at coordinate 9,907,145 of NC_081844.1, forward strand.
CTCAGGATCAACTGTAAACATAAACAGTATTCTCCTCATTTCAAATCATTATACACAAGTACTGAGCTCTATAAACAGGAATTCGTAAAGTTTGAAATGACATTTTAGTTAAAACGCCACTTAAAATAGCCTGAGTTGTTAATATTATCAGAATTGCCGACATTTCAGAGTTTTCGATCTGTAATCTTGGTAACTGAACTCGGCCTTAAATGAAGTTAGATTCTATTTACTTGTGTTTCAACTGTTTGTTACACGTTCATATTCATTTCCTGGAAAGAAAATTGTGTATTTTAAGAGTTTTAACACATTTTGACAGTTTCCTGAGAAGTATATACTAGAACCTTCAGGATATAAACTGTTTCAGTCAAAAAACACCACGGCAACTCAGAATCAACTGTAAACATAAACAGTATTCTCCACATTTCAAATCATTATACACAAGTTCTGAGCTCTATAAACAGGAATTCTTAAAGTTCCGAAGAGGTTAATATTATCAGAATTCTCGTCATTTCAAAGTTCCTACCTGTAATCTCGGGAATTGAACTCGGCTTTAAATGTAGTTAGATTCTATTTACTTGTTTTTTAACTGTTTGTTACACGTTCATATTCATTTCCTGGAAAGAATACTGTGTATTTTAAGAGTTTTAACACATTCTCACAGTTTCCTTAGAATTATATACTAGAACCTTGAGGATATAAACTGTCTCAGTCAAAAAAAGCCAGGGCGACTCAGGATCAACTGTAAACATAAACAGTGTTCTCGTCATTTCAAATCATTATACACTAGTTCTTAGCTCTATAAACAGGAATTCTTAAAGTTTGAAATGACATTTTAGTGAAAACGCCACTTAAAATAGCCTGAGTTGTTAATATTATCAGAATTGCCGTCATTTCAGAGCTTTCGACCTGTAATCTCGGTAACTGAACTCGGCCTTAAATGAAGTTAGATTCTATTTACTTGTGTTTCAACTGTTTGTTACACGTTCATATTCATTTCCTGGAAAGAAAATTGTGTATTTTAAGAGTTTTAACACATTTTGACAGTTTCCTGAGAAGTATATACTAGAACCTTCAGGATATAAACTGTTTCAGTCAAAAAACGCCACGGCAACTCAGAATCAACTGTAAACATAAACAGTATTCTCCACATTTCAAATCATTATACACAAGTTCTGAGCTCTATAAACAGGAATTCTTAAAGTTCCGGAGATGTTAATATTATCAGAATTCTCGTCATTTAAAAGTTTCTACCTGTAATCTCGGGAATTGAACTCGGCTTTAAATGTACTTAGATTCTATTTACTTGTGTTTTAACTGTTTGTTACACGTTCATATTCATTTCCTGGAAAGAAAACTGAGTATTTTAAGAGTTTTAACACATTCTCACAGTTTCCTTAGAATTATATACTAGAACCTTGAGGATATAAACTGTCTCAGTCAAAAAAAGCCGTGGCAACTCAGGATCAACTGTAAACATAAACAGTATTCTCCTCATTTCAAATCATTATACACAAGTACTGAGCTCTATAAACAGGAGTTCTTAATGTTTGAAATGACATTGCAGTTAAAACGCCACTTAAAATAGCCTGAGTTGTTAATATTATCAGAATTGCCGTCATTTCAGAGCTTTCGACCTGTAATCTCGGTAACTGAACTCGGCCTTAAATGAAGTTAGATTCTATTTACTTGTGTTTCAACTGTTTGTTACACGTTCATATTCATTTCCTGGAAAGAAAATTGTGTATTTTAAGAGTTTTAACACATTTTGACAGTTTCCTGAGAAGTATATACTAGAACCTTCAGGATATAAACTGTTTCAGTCAAAAAACGCCACGGCAACTCAGAATCAACTGTAAACATAAACAGTATTCTCCACATTTCAAATCATTATACACAAGTTCTGAGCTCTATAAACAGGAATTCTTAAAGTTCCGGAGAGGTTAATATTGTCAGAATTCTCGTCATTTCAAAGTTCCTACCTGTAATCTCGGGAATTGAACTCGGCTTTAAATGTAGTTAGATTCTATTTACTTGTTTTTTAACTGTTTGTTACAAGTTCATATTCATTTCCTGGAAAGAATACTGTGTATTTTAAGAGTTTTAACACATTCTCACAGTTTCCTTAGAATTATATACTAGAACCTTGAGGATATAAACTGTCTCAGTCAAAAAAAGCCGTGGCAACTCAGGATCAACTGTAAACATAAACAGTATTCTCCTCATTTCAAATCATTATACACAAGTACTGAGCTCTATAAACAGGAATTCGTAAAGTTTGAAATGACATTTTAGTTAAAACGCCACTTAAAATAGCCTGAGTTGTTAATATTATCAGAATTGCCGACATTTCAGAGTTTTCGATCTATAATCTTGGTAACTGAACTCGGCCTTAAATGAAGTTAGATTCTATTTACTTGTGTTTCAACTGTTTGTTACACGTTCATATTCATTTCCTGGAAAGAAAATTGTGTATTTTAAGAGTTTTAACACATTTTGACAGTTTCCTGAGAAGTATATACTAGAACCTTCAGGATATAAACTGTTTCAGTCAAAAAACGCCACGGCAACTCAGAATCAACTGTAAACATAAACAGTATTCTCCACATTTCAAATCATTATACACAAGTTCTGAGCTCTATAAACAGGAATTCTTAAAGTTCCGGAGAGGTTAATATTATCAGAATTCTCGTCATTTCAAAGTTCCTACCTGTAATCTCGGGAATTGAACTCGGCTTTAAATGTAGTTAGATTCTATTTACTTGTTTTTTAACTGTTTGTTACAGGTTCATATTCATTTCCTGGAAAGAATACTGTGTATTTTAAGAGTTTTAACACATTCTCACAGTTTCCTTAGAATTATATACTAGAACCTTGAGGATATAAACTGTCTCAGTCAAAAAAAGCCAGGGCGACTCAGGATCAACTGTAAACATAAACAGTATTCTCCTCATTTCAAATCATTATACACAAGTACTGAGCTCTATAAACAGGAATTCTTAATGTTTGAAATGACATTGCAGTTAAACCGCCACTTAAAAGAGCCTGAGTTGTTAATATTATCAGAATTGCCGTCATTTCAGAGCTTTCCACCTCTCATCTCGGTAACTGAACTGGGCCTTAAATGTAGTTAGATTCTATTTACTTGTGTTTCAACTGTTTGTTACACGTTCATATTCATTTCCTGGAAAGAGAATTGTGTATTTTTAGAGTTTTAACACATTTTGACAGTTTCCTGAGAAGTATATACTAGAACTTTCAGGATATAAACTGTTTCAGTCAAAAAACGGCACGGCAACTCAGGTTCACGTGTAAACATAAACAGTTTTCTCCACATTTCAAGTCATTATACACAAGTTCTGAGCTCTATAAACAGGAATTCTTAAAGTTCCGGAGAGGTTAATATTATCAGAATTCTCGTCATTTCAAAGTTTCTACCTGTAATCTCGGGAATTGAACTCGGCTTTAAATGTACTTAGATTCTATTTACTTGTGTTTTAACTGTTTGTTACACGTTCATATTCATTTCCTGGAAAGAATACTGTGTATTTTAAGAGTTTTAACACATTCTCACAGTTTCCTTAGAATTATATACTAGAACCTTGAGGATATAAAGTGTCTCAGTCAAAAAAAGCCAGGGCGACTCAGGATCAACTGTAAACATAAACAGTATTCTCCTCATTTCAAATCATTATACACAAGTACTGAGCTCTATAAACAGGAATTCTTAAAGTTTGAAATGACATTGTAGTTAAAACGCCACTTAAAAGAGCCTGAGTTGTTAATATTATCAGAATTGCCGTCATTTCAGAGCTTTCCACCTCTCATCTTGGTAACTGAACTGGGCCTTAAATGTAGTTAGATTCTATTTACTTGTGTTTCAACTGTTTGTTACACGTTCATATTCATTTCCTGGAAAGAGAATTGTGTATTTTTAGAGTTTTAACACATTTTGACAGTTTCCTGAGAAGTATATACTAGAACTTTCAGGATATAAACTGTTTCAGTCAAAAAACGCCACGGCAACTCAGGTTCACCTGTAAACATAAACAGTATTCTCCACATTTCAAGTCATTATACACAAGTTCTGAGCTCTATAAACAGGAATTCTTAAAGTTCCGGAGAGGTTAATATTACCAGAATTCTCGTCATTTCAAAGTTTCTACCTGTAATCTCGGGAATTGAACTCGGCTTTAAATGTAGTTAGATTCTATTTACTTGTTTTTTTAACTGTTTGTTACACGTTCATATTCATTTCCTGGAAAGAATACTGTGTATTTTAAGAGTTTTAACACATTCTCACAGTTTCCTTAGAATTATATACTAGAACCTTGAGGATATAAACTGTCTCAGTCAAAAAAAGCCAGGGCGACTCAGGATCAACTGTAAACATAAACAGTATTCTCCTCATTTCAAATCATTATACACTAGTTCTTAGCTCTATAAACAGGAATTCTTAAAGTTTGAAATGACATTTTAGTGAAAACGCCACTTAAAATAGCCTGAGTTGTTAATATTATCAGAATTGCCGTCATTTCAGAGCTTTCGACCTGTAATCTCGGTAACTGAACTCGGCCTTAAATGAAGTTAGATTCTATTTACTTGTGTTTCAACTGTTTGTTACACGTTCATATTCATTTCCTGGAAAGAAAATTGTGTATTTTAAGAGTTTTAACACATTTTGACAGTTTCCCTAGAAGTATATACTAGAACCTTCAGGATATAAACTGTTTCAGTCAAAAAACGCCACGGCAACTCAGAATCAACTGTAAACATAAACAGTATTCTCCACATTTCAAATCATTATACACAAGTTCTGAGCTCTATAAACAGGAATTCTTAAAGTTCCGGAGATGTTAATATTATCAGAATTCTCGTCATTTCAAAGTTTCTACCTCTAATCTCGGGAATTGAACTCGGCTTTAAATGTACTTAGATTCTATTTACTTGTGTTTTAACTGTTTGTTACACGTTCATATTCATTTCCTGGAAAGAAAACTGAGTATTTTAAGAGTTTTAACACATTCTCACAGTTTCCTTAGAATTATATACTAGAACCTTGAGGATATAAACTGTCTCAGTCAAAAAAAGCCGTGGCAACTCAGGATCAACTGTAAACATAAACAGTATTCTCCTCATTTCAAATCATTATACACAAGTACTGAGCTCTATAAACAGGAATTCGTAAAGTTTGAAATGACATTTTAGTTAAAACGCCACTTAAAATAGCCTGAGTTGTTAATATTATCAGAATTGCCGACATTTCAGAGTTTTCGATCTGTAATCTTGGTAACTGAACTCGGCCTTAAATGAAGTTAGATTCTATTTACTTGTGTTTCAACTGTTTGTTACACGTTCATATTCATTTCCTGGAAAGAAAATTGTGTATTTTAAGAGTTTTAACACATTTTGACAGTTTCCTGAGAAGTATATACTAGAACCTTCAGGATATAAACTGTTTCAGTCAAAAAACGCCACGGCAACTCAGAATCAACTGTAAACATAAACAGTATTCTCCACATTTCAAATCATTATACACAAGTTCTGAGCTCTATAAACAGGAATTCTTAAAGTTCCGGAGAGGTTAATATTATCAGAATTCTCGTCATTTCAAAGTTCCTACCTGTAATCTCGGGAATTGAACTCGGCTTTAAATGTAGTTAGATTCTATTTACTTGTTTTTTAACTGTTTGTTACAGGTTCATATTCATTTCCTGGAAAGAATACTGTGTATTTTAAGAGTTTTAACACATTCTCACAGTTTCCTTAGAATTATATACTAGAACCTTGAGGATATAAACTGTCTCAGTCAAAAAAAGCCAGGGCGACTCAGGATCAACTGTAAACATAAACAGTGTTCTCGTCATTTCAAATCATTATACACTAGTTCTTAGCTCTATAAACAGGAATTCTTAAAGTTTGAAATGACATTTTAGTGAAAACGCCACTTAAAATAGCCTGAGTTGTTAATATTATCAGAATTGCCGTCATTTCAGAGCTTTCGACCTGTAATCTCGGTAACTGAACTCGGCCTTAAATGAAGTTAGATTCTATTTACTTGTGTTTCAACTGTTTGTTACACGTTCATATTCATTTCCTGGAAAGAAAATTGTGTATTTTAAGAGTTTTAACACATTTTGACAGTTTCCTGAGAAGTATATACTAGAACCTTCAGGATATAAACTGTTTCAGTCAAAAAACGCCACGGCAACTCAGAATCAACTGTAAACATAAACAGTATTCTCCACATTTCAAATCATTATACACAAGTTCTGAGCTCTATAAACAGGAATTCTTAAAGTTCCGGAGATGTTAATATTATCAGAATTCTCGTCATTTCAAAGTTTCTACCTGTAATCTCGGGAATTGAACTCGGCTTTAAATGTACTTAGATTCTATTTACTTGTGTTTTAACTGTTTGTTACACGTTCATATTCATTTCCTGGAAAGAAAACTGAGTATTTTAAGAGTTTTAACACATTCTCACAGTTTCCTTAGAATTATATACTAGAACCTTGAGGATATAAACTGTCTCAGTCAAAAAAAGCCGTGGCAACTCAGGATCAACTGTAAACATAAACAGTATTCTCCTCATTTCAAATCATTATACACAAGTACTGAGCTCTATAAACAGGAATTCTTAATGTTTGAAATGACATTGCAGTTAAAACGCCACTTAAAATAGCCTGAGTTGTTAATATTATCAGAATTGCCGACATTTCAGAGTTTTCGATCTGTAATCTTGGTAACTGAACTCGGCCTTAAATGAAGTTAGATTCTATTTACTTGTGTTTCAACTGTTTGTTACACGTTCATATTCATTTCCTGGAAAGAAAATTGTGTATTTTAAGAGTTTTAACACATTTTGACAGTTTCCTGAGAAGTATATACTAGAACCTTCAGGATATAAACTGTTTCAGTCAAAAAACGCCACGGCAACTCAGAATCAACTGTAAACATAAACAGTATTCTCCACATTTCAAATCATTATACACAAGTTCTGAGCTCTATAAACAGGAATTCTTAAAGTTCCGGAGATGTTAATATTATCAGAATTCTCGTCATTTCAAAGTTCCTACCTGTAATCTCGGGAATTGAACTCGGCTTTAAATGTAGTTAGATTCTATTTACTTGTTTTTTAACTGTTTGTTACACGTTCATATTCATTTCCTGGAAAGAATACTGTGTATTTTAAGAGTTTTAACACATTCTCACAGTTTCCTTAGAATTATATACTAGAACCTTGAGGATATAAACTGTCTCAGTCATAAAAAGCCATGGCGACTCAGGATCAACTGTAAACATAAACAGTGTTCTCGTCATTTCAAATCATTATACACTAGTTCTTAGCTCTATAAACAGGAATTCTTAAAGTTTGAAATGACATTTTAGTGAAAACGCCACTTAAAATAGCCTGAGTTGTTAATATTATCAGAATTGCCGTCATTTCAGAGCTTTCGACCTGTAATCTCGGTAACTGAACTCGGCCTTAAATGAAGTTAGATTCTATTTACTTGTGTTTCAACTGTTTGTTACACGTTCATATTCATTTCCTGGAAAGAAAATTGTGTATTTTAAGAGTTTTAACACATTTTGACAGTTTCCTGAGAAGTATATACTAGAACCTTCAGGATATAAACTGTTTCAGTCAAAAAACGCCACGGCAACTCAGAATCAACTGTAAACATAAACAGTATTCTCCACATTTCAAATCATTATACACAAGTTCTGAGCTCTATAAACAGGAATTCTTAAAGTTCCGGAGATGTTAATATTATCAGAATTCTCGTCATTTCAAAGTTTATACCTGTAATCTCGGGAATTGAACTCGGCTTTAAATGTACTTAGATTATATTTACTTGTGTTTTAACTGTTTGTTACACGTTCATATTCATTTCCTGGAAAGAAAACTGAGTATTTTAAGAGTTTTAACACATTCTCACAGTTTCCTTAGAATTATATACTAGAACCTTGAGGATATAAACTGTCTCAGTCAAAAAAAGCCGTGGCAACTCAGGATCAACTGTAAACATAAACAGTATTCTCCTCATTTCAAATCATTATACACAAGTACTGAGCTCTATAAACAGGAATTCTTAATGTTTGAAATGACATTGCAGTTAAACCGCCACTTAAAAGAGCCTGAGTTGTTAATATTATCAGAATTGCCGTCATTTCAGAGCTTTCCACCTCTCATCTCGGTAACTGAACTGGGCCTTAAATGTAGTTAGATTCTATTTACTTGTGTTTCAACTGTTTGTTACACGTTCATATTCATTTCCTGGAAAGAGAATTGTGTATTTTTAGAGTTTTAACACATTTTGACAGTTTCCTGAGAAGTATATACTAGAACCTTCAGGATATAAACTGTTTCAGTCAAAAAACGCCACGGCAACTCAGGTTCACGTGTAAACATAAACAGTTTTCTCCACATTTCAAGTCATTATACACAAGTTCTGAGCTCTATAAACAGGAATTCTTAAAGTTCCGGAGAGGTTAATATTATCAGAATTCTCGTCATTTCAAAGTTTCTACCTGTAATCTCGGGAATTGAACTCGGCTTTAAATGTACTTAGATTCTATTTACTTGTGTTTTAACTGTTTGTTACACGTTCATATTCATTTCCTGGAAAGAAAACTGAGTATTTTAAGAGTTTTAACACATTCTCACAGTTTCCTTAGAATTATATACTAGAACCTTGAGGATATAAACTGTTTCAGTCAAAAAGGCCAGGGCAACTCAGAATCAACTGTAAACATAAACAGTATCCTCCTCATTTCAAATCATTATACACAAGTTCTGAGCTCTATAAACAGGAATTCTTAAAGTTTGAAATGACATTTTAGTTAAAACGCCACTTAAAAGAGCCTGAGTTGTTAATATTATCAGAATTGCCGTCATTTCAGAGCTTTCCACCTCTCATCTCGGTAACTGAACTGGGCCTTAAATGTAGTTAGATTCTATTTACTTGTGTTTCAACTGTTGGTTACACGTTCATATTCATTTCCTGGAAAGAAAATTGTGTATTTTAAGAGTTTTAACACATTTTGACAGTTTCCTGAGAAGTATATACTAGAACCTTCAGGATATAAACTGTTTCAGTCAAAAAACGCCACGGCAACTCAGAATCAACTGTAAACATAAACAGTATTCTCCACATTCCAAATCATTATACACAAGTTCTGAGCTCTATAAACAGGAATTCTTAAAGTTCCGGAGATGTTAATATTATCAGAATTCTCGTCATTTCAAAGTTTCTACCTGTAATCTCGGGAATTGAACTCGGCTTTAAATGTACTTAGATTCTATTTACTTGTGTTTTAACTGTTTGTTACACGTTCATATTCATTTCCTGGAAAGAAAACTGAGTATTTTAAGAGTTTTAACACATTCTCACAGTTTCCTTAGAATTATATACTAGAACCTTCAGGATATGAACTGTCTCAGTCAAAAAAAGCCATGGCAACTCAGGATCAACTGTAAACATAAACAGTATTCTCCTCATTTTAAATCATTATACACAAGTACTGAGCTCTATAAACAGGAATTCTTAAAGTTTGAAATGACATTTTAGTGAAAACGCCACTTAAAATAGCCTGAGTTGTTAATATTATCAGAATTGCCGTCATTTCAGAGCTTTCCACCACTAATCTCGGTTATTGAACTCGGCGTTAAATGTAGTTAGATTCTATTTACTTGTGTTTCAACTGTTTGTTACACGTTCATATTCATTTCCTGGAAAGAAAATTGTGTATTTTAAGAGTTTTAACACATTTTGACAGTTTCCTGAGAAGTATGTACTAGAACCTTCAGGATATAAACTGTTTCAGTCAAAAAAGGCCACGGCAACTCAGAATCAACTGTAAACATAAACAGTATCCTCCTCATTTCAAATCATTATACACAAGTTCTGATCTCTATAAACAGGAATTCTTAAAGTTCCGGAGAGGTTAATATTATCAGAATTCTCGTCATTTCAAAGTTTCTACCTGTAATCTCGAGAATTGAACTCGGCTTTAAATGTAGTTAGATTCTATTTACTTGTTTTTTAACTGTTTGTTACACGTTCATATTCATTTCCTGGAAAGAATACTGTGTATTTTAAGAGTTTTAACACATTCTCACAGTTTCCTTAGAATTATATACTAGAACCTTGAGGATATAAACTGTCTCAGTCAAAAAAAGCCATGGAGACTCAGGATCAACTGTAAACATAAACAGTGTTCTCGTCATTTCAAATCATTATACACTAGTTCTTAGCTCTATAAACAGGAATTCTTAAAGTTTGAAATGACATTTTAGTGAAAACGCCACTTAAAAGAGCCTGAGTTGTTAATATCAGAATTGCCGTCATTTCAGAGCTTTCCACCTCTCATCTCGGTAACTGAACTGGGCCTTAAATGTAGTTAGATTCTATTTACTTGTGTTTCAACTGTTTGTTACATGTTCATATTCATTTCCTGGAAAGAGAATTGTGTATTTTTAGAGTTTTAACACATTTTGACAGTTTCCTGAGAAGTATATACTAGAACCTTCAGGATATAAACTGTTTCAGTCAAAAAACGCCACGGCAACTCAGAATCAACTGTAAACATAAACAGTATTCTCCACATTTCAAATCATTATACACAAGTTCTGAGCTCTATAAACAGGAATTCTTAAAGTTCCGGAGATGTTAATATTATCAGAATTCTCGTCATTTCAAAGTTTCTACCTGTAATCTCGGGAATTGAACTCGGCTTTAAATGTACTTAGATTGTATTTACTTGTGTTTTAACTGTTTGTTACACGTTCATATTCATTTCCTGGAAAGAAAACTGAGTATTTTAAGAGTTTTAACACATTCTCACAGTTTCCTTAGAATTATATACTAGAACCTTGAGGATATAAACTGTCTCAGTCAAAAAAAGCCAGGGCGACTCAGGATCAACTGTAAACATAAACAGTATTCTCCTCATTTCAAATCATTATACACTAGTTCTTAGCTCTATAAACAGGAATTCTTAAAGTTTGAAATGACATTTTAGTGAAAACGCCACTTAAAATAGCCTGAGTTGTTAATATTATCAGAATTGCCGTCATTTCAGAGCTTTCGACCTGTAATCTCGGTAACTGAACTCGGCCTTAAATGAAGTTAGATTCTATTTACTTGTGTTTCAACTGTTTGTTACACGTTCATATTCATTTCCTGGAAAGAAAATTGTGTATTTTAAGAGTTTTAACACATTTTGACAGTTTCCTGAGAAGTATATACTAGAACCTTCAGGATATAAACTGTTTCAGTCAAAAAACGCCACGGCAACTCAGAATCAACTGTAAACATAAACAGTATTCTCCACATTTCAAATCATTATACACAAGTTCTGAGCTCTATAAACAGGAATTCTTAAAGTTCCGGAGATGTTAATATTATCAGAATTCTCGTCATTTCAAAGTTTCTACCTGTAATCTCGGGAATTGAACTCGGCTTTAAATGTAGTTAGATTCTATTTACTTGTGTTTCAACTGTTTGTTACACGTTCATATTCATTTCCTGGAAAGAGAATTGTGTATTTTTAGAGTTTTAACACATTTTGACAGTTTCCTGAGAAGTATATACTAGAACCTTCAGGATATAAACTGTTTCAGTCAAAAAACGCCACGGCAACTCAGGTTCACGTGTAAACATAAACAGTTTTCTCCACATTTCAAGTCATTATACACAAGTTCTGAGCTCTATAAACAGGAATTCTTAAAGTTCCGGAGAGGTTAATATTATCAGAATTCTCGTCATTTCAAAGTTTCTACCTGTAATCTCGGGAATTGAACTCGGCTTTAAATGTACTTAGATTCTATTTACTTGTGTTTTAACTGTTTGTTACACGTTCATATTCATTTCCTGGAAAGAAAACTGAGTATTTTAAGAGTTTTAACACATTCTCACAGTTTCCTTAGAATTATATAATAGAACCTTGAGGATATAAACTGTCTCAGTCAAAAAAAGCCGTGGCAACTCAGGATCAACTGTAAACATAAACAGTATTCTCCTCATTTCAAATCATTATACACAAGTACTGAGCTCTATAAACAGGAATTCGTAAAGTTTGAAATGACATTTTAGTTAAAACGCCACTTAAAATAGTCTGAGTTTTTAATATTATCAGAATTGCCGACATTTCAGAGTTTTCGATCTGTAATCTTGGTAACTGAACTCGGCCTTAAATGAAGTTAGATTCTATTTACTTGTGTTTCAACTGTTTGTTACACGTTCATATTCATTTCCTGGAAAGAAAATTGTGTATTTTAAGAGTTTTAACACATTTTGACAGTTTCCTGAGAAGTATATACTAGAACCTTCAGGATATAAACTTTCAGTCAAAAAACGCCACGGCAACTCAGAATCAACTGTAAACATAAACAGTATTCTCCACATTTCAAATCATTATACACAAGTTCTGAGCTCTATAAACAGGAATTCTTAAAGTTCCGGAGAGGTTAATATTATCAGAATTCTCGTCATTTCAATGTTCCTACCTGTAATCTCGGGAATTGAACTCGGCTTTAAATGTACTTAGATTCTATTTACTTGTGTTTTAACTGTTTGTTACACGTTCATATTCATTTCCTGGAAAGAAAACTGAGTATTTTAAGAGTTTTAACACATTCTCACAGTTTCCTTAGAATTATATACTAGAACCTTGAGGATATAAACTGTTTCAGTCAAAAAGGCCAGGGCAACTCAGAATCAACTGTAAACATAAACAGTATCCTCCTCATTTCAAATCATTATACACAAGTTCTGAGCTCTATAAACAGGAATTCTTAAAGTTTGAAATGACATTTTAGTTAAAACGCCACTTAAAAGAGCCTGAGTTGTTAATATTATCAGAATTGCCGTCATTTCAGAGCTTTCCACCTCTCATCTCGGTAACTGAACTGGGCCTTAAATGTAGTTAGATTCTATTTACTTGTGTTTCAACTGTTGGTTACACGTTCATATTCATTTCCTGGAAAGAAAATTGTGTATTTTAAGAGTTTTAACACATTTTGACAGTTTCCTGAGAAGTATATACTAGAACCTTCAGGATATAAACTGTTTCAGTCAAAAAACGCCACGGCAACTCAGAATCAACTGTAAACATAAACAGTATTCTCCACATTCCAAATCATTATACACAAGTTCTGAGCTCTATAAACAGGAATTCTTAAAGTTCCGGAGATGTTAATATTATCAGAATTCTCGTCATTTCAAAGTTTCTACCTGTAATCTCGGGAATTGAACTCGGCTTTAAATGTACTTAGATTCTATTTACTTGTGTTTTAACTGTTTGTTACACGTTCATATTCATTTCCTGGAAAGAAAACTGAGTATTTTAAGAGTTTTAACACATTCTCACAGTTTCCTTAGAATTATATAATAGAACCTTGAGGATATAAACTGTCTCAGTCAAAAAAAGCCGTGGCAACTCAGGATCAACTGTAAACATAAACAGTATTCTCCTCATTTCAAATCATTATACACAAGTACTGAGCTCTATAAACAGGAATTCGTAAAGTTTGAAATGACATTTTAGTTAAAACGCCACTTAAAATAGCCTGAGTTGTTAATATTATCAGAATTGCCGTCATTTCAGAGCTTTCGACCTGTAATCTCGGTAACTGAACTCGGCCTTAAATGAAGTTAGATTCTATTTACTTGTGTTTCAACTGTTTGTTACACGTTCATATTCATTTCCTGGAAAGAAAATTGTGTATTTTAAGAGTTTTAACACATTTTGACAGTTTCCTGAGAAGTATATACTAGAACCTTCAGGATATAAACTGTTTCAGTCAAAAAACGCCACGGCAACTCAGAATCAACTGTAAACATAAACAGTATTCTCCACATTTCAAATCATTATACACAAGTTCTGAGCTCTATAAACAGGAATTCTTAAAGTTCCGGAGATGTTAATATTATCAGAATTCTCGTCATTTCAAAGTTTCTACCTGTAATCTCGGGAATTGAACTCGGCTTTAAATGTACTTAGATTCTATTTACTTGTGTTTTAACTGTTTGTTACACGTTCATATTCATTTCCTGGAAAGAAAACTGAGTATTTTAAGAGTTTTAACACATTCTCACAGTTTCCTTAGAATTATATACTAGAACCTTCAGGATATGAACTGTCTCAGTCAAAAAAAGCCATGGCAACTCAGGATCAACTGTAAACATAAACAGTATTCTCCTCATTTTAAATCATTATACACAAGTACTGAGCTCTATAAACAGGAATTCTTAAAGTTTGAAATGACATTTTAGTGAAAACGCCACTTAAAATAGCCTGAGTTGTTAATATTATCAGAATTGCCGTCATTTCAGAGCTTTCCACCACTAATCTCGGTTATTGAACTCGGCGTTAAATGTAGTTAGATTCTATTTACTTGTGTTTCAACTGTTTGTTACACGTTCATATTCATTTCCTGGAAAGAAAATTGTGTATTTTAAGAGTTTTAACACATTTTGACAGTTTCCTGAGAAGTATGTACTAGAACCTTCAGGATATAAACTGTTTCAGTCAAAAAAGGCCACGGCAACTCAGAATCAACTGTAAACATAAACAGTATCCTCCTCATTTCAAATCATTATACACAAGTTCTGATCTCTATAAACAGGAATTCTTAAAGTTCCGGAGAGGTTAATATTATCAGAATTCTCGTCATTTCAAAGTTTCTACCTGTAATCTCGAGAATTGAACTCGGCTTTAAATGTAGTTAGATTCTATTTACTTGTTTTTTAACTGTTTGTTACACGTTCATATTCATTTCCTGGAAAGAATACTGTGTATTTTAAGAGTTTTAACACATTCTCACAGTTTCCTTAGAATTATATACTAGAACCTTGAGGATATAAACTGTCTCAGTCAAAAAAAGCCATGGAGACTCAGGATCAACTGTAAACATAAACAGTGTTCTCGTCATTTCAAATCATTATACACTAGTTCTTAGCTCTATAAACAGGAATTCTTAAAGTTTGAAATGACATTTTAGTGAAAACGCCACTTAAAAGAGCCTGAGTTGTTAATATCAGAATTGCCGTCATTTCAGAGCTTTCCACCTCTCATCTCGGTAACTGAACTGGGCCTTAAATGTAGTTAGATTCTATTTACTTGTGTTTCAACTGTTTGTTACATGTTCATATTCATTTCCTGGAAAGAGAATTGTGTATTTTTAGAGTTTTAACACATTTTGACAGTTTCCTGAGAAGTATATACTAGAACCTTCAGGATATAAACTGTTTCAGTCAAAAAACGCCACGGCAACTCAGAATCAACTGTAAACATAAACAGTATTCTCCACATTTCAAATCATTATACACAAGTTCTGAGCTCTATAAACAGGAATTCTTAAAGTTCCGGAGATGTTAATATTATCAGAATTCTCGTCATTTCAAAGTTTCTACCTGTAATCTCGGGAATTGAACTCGGCTTTAAATGTACTTAGATTGTATTTACTTGTGTTTTAACTGTTTGTTACACGTTCATATTCATTTCCTGGAAAGAAAACTGAGTATTTTAAGAGTTTTAACACATTCTCACAGTTTCCTTAGAATTATATACTAGAACCTTGAGGATATAAACTGTCTCAGTCAAAAAAAGCCAGGGCGACTCAGGATCAACTGTAAACATAAACAGTATTCTCCTCATTTCAAATCATTATACACTAGTTCTTAGCTCTATAAACAGGAATTCTTAAAGTTTGAAATGACATTTTAGTGAAAACGCCACTTAAAATAGCCTGAGTTGTTAATATTATCAGAATTGCCGTCATTTCAGAGCTTTCGACCTGTAATCTCGGTAACTGAACTCGGCCTTAAATGAAGTTAGATTCTATTTACTTGTGTTTCAACTGTTTGTTACACGTTCATATTCATTTCCTGGAAAGAAAATTGTGTATTTTAAGAGTTTTAACACATTTTGACAGTTTCCTGAGAAGTATATACTAGAACCTTCAGGATATAAACTGTTTCAGTCAAAAAACGCCACGGCAACTCAGAATCAACTGTAAACATAAACAGTATTCTCCACATTTCAAATCATTATACACAAGTTCTGAGCTCTATAAACAGGAATTCTTAAAGTTCCGGAGATGTTAATATTATCAGAATTCTCGTCATTTCAAAGTTTCTACCTGTAATCTCGGGAATTGAACTCGGCTTTAAATGTACTTAGATTCTATTTACTTGTGTTTTAACTGTTTGTTACACGTTCATATTCATTTCCTGGAAAGAAAACTGAGTATTTTAAGAGTTTTAACACATTCTCACAGTTTCCTTAGAATTATATACTAGAACCTTCAGGATATAAACTGTCTCAGTCAAAAAAAGCCGAGGCAACTCAGGATCAACTGTAAACATAAACAGTATTCTCCTCATTTTAAATCATTATACACAAGTACTGAGCTCTATAAACAGGAATTCTTAAAGTTTGAAATGACATTTTAGTGAAAACGCCACTTAAAATAGCCTGAGTTGTTAATATTATCAGAATTGCCGTCATTTCAGAGCTTTCCACCACTAATCTCGGTTATTGAACTCGGCGTTAAATGTAGTTAGATTCTATTTACTTGTGTTTCAACTGTTTGTTACACGTTCATATTCATTTCCTGGAAAGAAAATTGTGTATTTTAAGAGTTTTAACACATTTTGACAGTTTCCTGAGAAGTATATACTAGAACCTTCAGGATATAAACTGTTTCAGTCAAAAAACGCCACGGCAACTCAGAATCAACTGTAAACATAAACAGTATTCTCCACATTTCAAATCATTATACACAAGTTCTGAGCTCTATAAACAGGAATTCTTAAAGTTCCGGAGATGTTAATATTATCAGAATTCTCGTCATTTCAAAGTTTCTACCTGTAATCTCGGGAATTGAACTCGGCTTTAAATGTACTTAGATTCTATTTACTTGTGTTTTAACTGTTTGTTACACGTTCATATTCATTTCCTGGAAAGAAAACTGAGTATTTTAAGAGTTTTAACACATTCTCACAGTTTCCTTAGAATTATATACTAGAACCTTCAGGATATAAACTGTCTCAGTCAAAAAAAGCCGAGGCAACTCAGGATCAACTGTAAACATAAACAGTATTCTCCTCATTTTAAATCATTATACACAAGTACTGAGCTCTAGAAACAGGAATTCTTAAAGTTTGAAATGACATTTTAGTGAAAACGCCACTTAAAATAGCCTGAGTTGTTAATATTATCAGAATTGCCGTCATTTCAGAGCTTTCCACCACTAATCTCGGTTATTGAACTCGGCGTTAAATGTAGTTAGATTCTATTTACTTGTGTTTCAACTGTTTGTTACACGTTCATATTCATTTCCTGGAAAGAAAATTGTGTATTTTAAGAGTTTTAACACATTTTGACAGTTTCCTGAGAAGTATGTACTAGAACCTTCAGGATATAAACTGTTTCAGTCAAAAAAGGCCACGGCAAATCAGAATCAACTGTAAACATAAACAGTATCCTCGTCATTTCAAGTCATTATACACAAGTTCTGAGCTCTATAAACAGGAATTCTTAAAGTTCCGGAGATGTTAATATTATCAGAATTCTCGTCATTTCAAAGTTTCTACCTGTAATCTCGGGAAATGAACTCGGCTTTAAATGTACTTAGATTCTATTTACTTGTGTTTTAACTGTTTGTTACACGTTCATATTCATTTCCTGGAAAGAAAACTGAGTATTTTAAGAGTTTTAACACATTCTCACAGTTTCCTTAGAATTATATACTAGAACCTTGAGGATATAAACTGTCTCAGTCAAAAAAAGCCGTGGCAACTCAGGATCAACTGTAAACATAAACAGTATTCTCCTCATTTCAAATCATTATACACTAGTACTGAGCTCTATAAACAGGAATTCTTAAAGTTTGAAATGACATTTTAGTGAAAACGCCACTTAAAATAGCCTGAGTTGTTAATATTATCAGAATTGCCGTCATTTCAGAGCTTTCCAACTCTCATCTCGGTAACTGAACTGGGCCTTAAATGTAGTTAGATTCTATTTACTTGTGTTTCAACTGTTTGTTACACGTTCATATTCATTTCCTGGAAAGAGAATTGTGTATTTTTAGAGTTTTAACACATTTTGACAGTTTCCTGAGAAGTATATACTAGAACTTTCAGGATATAAACTGTTTCAGTCAAAAAACGCCACGGCAACTCAGAATCAACTGTAAACATAAACAGTATTCTCCACATTTCAAGTCATTATACACAAGTTCTGAGCTCTATAAACAGGAATTCTTAAAGTTCCGGAGATGTTAATATTATCAGAATTCTCGTCATTTCAAAGTTTCTACCTGTAATCTCGGGAATTGAACTCGGCTTTAAATGTACTTAGATTCTATTTACTTGTGTTTTAACTGTTTGTTACACGTTCATATTCATTTCCTGGAAAGAAAACTGAGTATTTTAAGAGTTTTAACACATTCTCACAGTTTCCTTAGAATAATATACTAGAACCTTGAGGATATAAACTGTCTCAGTCAAAAAAAGCCGTGGCAACTCAGGATCAACTGTAAACATAAACAGTATTCTCCTCATTTCAAATCATTATACACAAGTACTGAGCTCTATAAACAGGAATTCTTAAAGTTTGAAATGACATTGCAGTTAAAACGCCACTTAAAAGAGCCTGAGTTGTTAATATTATCAGAATTGCCGTCATTTCAGAGCTTTCCACCTCTCATCTCGGTAACTGAAATGGGCCTTAAATGTAGTTAGATTCTATTTACTTGTGTTTCAACTGTTTGTTACACGTTCATATTCATTTCCTGGAAAGAGAATTGTGTATTTTTAGAGTTTTAACACATTTTGACAGTTTCCTGAGAAGTATATACTAGAACCTTCAGGATATAAACTGTTTCAGTCAAAAAACGCCACGGCAACTCAGGTTCACGTGTAAACATAAACAGTATTCTCCACATTTCAAGTCATTATACACAAGTTCTGAGCTCTATAAACAGGAATTCTTAAAGTTCCGGAGAGGTTAATATTATCAGAATTCTCGTCATTTCAAAGTTTCTACCTGTAATCTCGGGAATTGAACTCGGCTTTAAATGTAGTTAGATTCTATTTACTTGTTTTTTAACTGTTTGTTACACGTTCATATTCATTTCCTGGAAAGAATACTGTGTATTTTAAGAGTTTTAACACATTCTCACAGTTTCCTTAGAATTATATACTAGAACCTTGAGGATATAAACTGTCTCAGTCAAAAAAAGCCAGGGCGACTCAGGATCAACTGTAAACATAAACAGTGTTCTCGTCATTTCAAATCATTATACACTAGTTCTTAGCTCTATAAACAGGAATTCTTAAAGTTTGAAATGACATTTTAGTGAAAACGCCACTTAAAATAGCCTGAGTTGTTAATATTATCAGAATTGCCGTCATTTCAGAGCTTTCGGCCTGTAATCTCGGTAACTGAACTCGGCCTTAAATGAAGTTAGATTCTATTTACTTGTGTTTCAACTGTTTGTTACACGTTCATATTCATTTCCTGGAAAGAAAATTGTGTATTTTAAGAGTTTTAAAACATTTTGACAGTTTCCTGAGAAGTATATACTAGAACCTTCAGGATATAAACTGTTTCAGTCAAAAAACGCCACGGCAACTCAGAATCAACTGTAAACATAAACAGTATTCTCCACATTTCAAATCATTATACACAAGTTCTGAGCTCTATAAACAGGAATTCTTAAAGTTCCGGAGATAATATTATCAGAATTCTCGTCATTTCAAAGTTTCTACCTGTAATCTCGGGAATTGAACTCGGCTTTAAATGTACTTAGATTCTATTTACTTGTGTTTTAACTGTTTGTTACACGTTCATATTCATTTCCTGGAAAGAAAACTGAGTATTTTAAGAGTTTTAACACATTCTCACAGTTTCCTTAGAATTATATACTAGAACCTTGAGGATATAAACTGTCTCAGTCAAAAAAAGCCGTGGCAACTCAGGATCAACTGTAAACATAAACAGTATTCTCCTCATTTTAAATCATTATACACAAGTACTGAGCTCTATAAACAGGAATTCTTAAAGTTTGAAATGACATTTTAGTGAAAACGCCACTTAAAATAGCCTGAGTTGTTAATATTATCAGAATTGCCGTCATTTCAGAGCTTTCTACCACTAATCTCGGTTATTGAACTCGGCGTTAAATGTAGTTAGATTCTATTTACTTGTGTTTCAACTGTTTGTTACACGTTCATATTCATTTCCTGGAAAGAAAATTGTGTATTTTAAGAGTTTTAACACATTTTGACAGTTTCCTGAGAAGTATGTACTAGAACCTTCAGGATATAAACTGTTTCAGTCAAAAAACGCCATGGCAACTCAGAATCAACTGTAAACATAAACAGTATCCTCCTCATTTCAAATCATTATACACAAGTTCTGAGCTCTATAAACAGGAATTCTTAAAGTTCCGGAGAGGTTAATATTATCAGAATTCTCGTCATTTCAAAGTTTCTACCTGTAATCTCGGGAATTGAACTCGGCTTTAAATGTAGTTAGATTCTATTTACTTGTTTTTTAACTGTTTGTTACACGTTCATATTCATTTCCTGGAAAGAATACTGTGTATTTTAAGAGTTTTAACACATTCTCACAGTTTCCTTAGAATTATATACTAGAACCTTGAGGATATAAACTGTCTCAGTCAAAAAAAGCCAGGGCGACTCAGGATCAACTGTAAACATAAACAGTGTTCTCGTCATTTCAAATCATTATACACTAGTTCTTAGCTCTATAAACAGGAATTCTTAAAGTTTGAAATGACATTTTAGTGAAAACGCCACTTAAAATAGCCTGAGTTGTTAATATTATCAGAATTGCCGTCATTTCAGAGCTTTCGACCTGTAATCTCGGTAACTGAACTCGGCCTTAAATGAAGTTAGATTCTATTTACTTGTGTTTCAACTGTTTGTTACACGTTCATATTCATTTCCTGGAAAGAAAATTTATATTTTAAGAGTTTTAACACATTTTGACAGTTTCCTGAGAAGTATATACTAGAACCTTCAGGATATAAACTGTTTCAGTCAATAAACGCCACGGCAACTCAGAATCAACTGTAAACATAAACAGTATTCTCCACATTTCAAATCATTATACACAAGTTCTGAGCTCTATAAACAGGAATTCTTAAAGTTCCGGAGATGTTAATATTATCAGAATTCTCGTCATTTCAAAGTTTCTACCTGTAATCTCGGGAATTGAACTCGGCTTTAAATGTACTTAGATTCTATTTACATGTGTTTTAACTGTTTGTTACACGTTCATATTCATTTCCTGGAAAGAAAACTGAGTATTTTAAGAGTTTTAACACATTCTCATAGTTTCCTTGGAATTATATACTAGAACCTTGAGGATATAAACTGTCTCAGTCAAAAAAAGCCGTGGCAACTCAGGATCAACTGTAAACATAAACAGTATTCTCCTCATTTTAAATCATTATACACAAGTACTGAGCTCTATAAACAGGAATTCTTAAAGTTTGAAATGACATTTTAGTGAAAACGCCACTTAAAATAGCCTGAGTTGTTAATATTATCAGAATTGCCGTCACTTCAGAGCTTTCCACCACTAATCTCGGTTATTGAACTCGGCGTTAAATGTAGTTAGATTCTATTTACTTGTGTTTCAACTGTTTGTTACACGTTCATATTCATTTCCTGGAAAGAAAATTGTGTATTTTAAGAGTTTTAACACATTTTGACAGTTTCCTGAGAAGTATGTACTAGAACCTTCAGGATATAAACTGTTTCAGTCAAAAAATGCCACGGCAACTCAGAATCAACTGTAAACATAAACAGTATCCTCCTCATTTCAAATCATTATACACAAGTTCTGAGCTCTATAAACAGGAATTCTTAAAGTTCCGGAGAGGTTAATATTATCAGAATTCTCGTCATTTCAAAGTTTCTACCTGTAATCTCGGGAATTGAACTCGGCTTTAAATGTAGTTAGATTCTATTTACTTGTTTTTTAACTGTTTGTTACACGTTCATATTCATTTCCTGGAAAGAATACTGTGTATTTTAAGAGTTTTAACACATTCTCACAGTTTCCTTAGAATTATATACTAGAACCTTGAGGATATAAACTGTCTCAGTCAAAAAAAGCCATGGCGACTCAGTATCAACTGTAAACATAAACAGTGTTCTCGTCATTTCAAATCATTATACACTACTTCTTAGCTGTATAAACAGGAATTCTTAAAGTTTGAAATGACATTTTAGTGAAAACGCCACTTAAAATAGCCTGAGTTGTTAATATTATCAGAATTGCCGTCATTTCAGAGCTTTCGACCTGTAATCTCGGTAACTGAACTCGACCTTAAATGAAGTTAGATTCTATTTACTTGTGTTTCAACTGTTTGTTACACGTTCATATTCATTTCCTGGAAAGAAAATTGTGTATTTTAAGAGTTTTAACACATTTTGACAGTTTCCTGAGAAGTATATACTAGAACCTTCAGGATATAAACTGTTTCAGTCAAAAAACGCCACGGCAACTCAGAATCAACTGTAAACATAAACAGTATTCTCCACATTTCAAATCATTATACACAAGTTCTGAGCTCTATAAACAGGAATTCTTAAAGTTCCGGAGATGTTAATATTATCAGAATTCTCGTCATTTCAAAGTTTCTACCTGTAATCTCGGGAATTGAACTCGGCTTTAAATGTACTTAGATTCTATTTACTTGTGTTTTAACTGTTTGTTACACGTTCATATTCATTTCCTGGAAAGAAAACTGAGTATTTTAAGAGTTTTAACACATTCTCACAGTTTCCTTAGAATTATATACTAGAACCTTCAGGATATAAACTGTCTCAGTCAAAAAAAGCCGAGGCAACTCAGGATCAACTGTAAACATAAACAGTATTCTCCTCATTTTAAATCATTATACACAAGTACTGAGCTCTAGAAACAGGAATTCTTAAAGTTTGAAATGACATTTTAGTGAAAACGCCACTTAAAATAGCCTGAGTTGTTAATATTATCAGAATTGCCGTCATTTCAGAGCTTTCCACCACTAATCTCGGTTATTGAACTCGGCGTTAAATGTAGTTAGATTCTATTTACTTGTGTTTCAACTGTTTGTTACACGTTCATATTCATTTCCTGGAAAGAAAATTGTGTATTTTAAGAGTTTTAACACATTTTGACAGTTTCCTGAGAAGTATGTACTAGAACCTTCAGGATATAAACTGTTTCAGTCAAAAAACGCCACGGCAACTCAGAATCAACTGTAAACATAAACAGTATTCTCCACATTTCAAGTCATTATACACAAGTTCTGAGCTCTATAAACAGGAATTCTTAAAGTTCCGGAGATGTTAATATTATCAGAATTCTCGTCATTTCAAAGTTTCTACCTGTAATCTCGGGAATTGAACTCGGCTTTAAATGTACTTAGATTCTATTTACTTGTGTTTTAACTGTTTGTTACACGTTCATATTCATTTCCTGGAAAGAAAACTGAGTATTTTAAGAGTTTTAACACATTCTCACAGTTTCCTTAGAATAATATACTAGAACCTTGAGGATATAAACTGTCTCAGTCAAAAAAAGCCGTGGCAACTCAGGATCAACTGTAAACATAAACAGTATTCTCCTCATTTCAAATCATTATACACAAGTACTGAGCTCTATAAACAGGAATTCTTAAAGTTTGAAATGACATTGCAGTTAAAACGCCACTTAAAAGAGCCTGAGTTGTTAATATTATCAGAATTGCCGTCATTTCAGAGCTTTCCACCTCTCATCTCGGTAACTGAAATGGGCCTTAAATGTAGTTAGATTCTATTTACTTGTGTTTCAACTGTTTGTTACACGTTCATATTCATTTCCTGGAAAGAGAATTGTGTATTTTTAGAGTTTTAACACATTTTGACAGTTTCCTGAGAAGTATATACTAGAACCTTCAGGATATAAACTGTTTCAGTCAAAAAACGCCACGGCAACTCAGGTTCACGTGTAAAC
Organism: Myotis daubentonii; assembly: GCF_963259705.1. Lineage (NCBI taxonomy): Eukaryota > Metazoa > Chordata > Mammalia > Chiroptera > Vespertilionidae > Myotis > Myotis daubentonii. The sequence goes on from NC_081844.1 coordinate 9,931,175, forward strand.
ATAAACAGTATTCTCCACATTTCAAGTCATTATACACAAGTTCTGAGCTCTATAAACAGGAATTCTTAAAGTTCCTGAGAGGTTAATATTATCAGAATTCTCGTCATTTCAAAGTTTCTACCTGTAATCTCGGGAATTGAACTCGGCTTTAAATGTAGTTAGATTCTATTTACTTGTTTTTTAACTGTTTGTTACACGTTCATATTCATTTCCTGGAAAGAATACTGTGTATTTTAAGAGTTTTAACACATTCTCACAGTTTCCTTAGAATTATATACTAGAACCTTGAGGATATAAACTGTCTCAGTCAAAAAAAGCCAGGGCGACTCAGGATCAACTGTAAACATAAACAGTGTTCTCGTCATTTCAAATCATTATACACTAGTTCTTAGCTCTATAAACAGGAATTCTTAAAGTTTGAAATGACATTTTAGTGAAAACGCCACTTAAAATAGCCTGAGTTGTTAATATTATCAGAATTGCCGTCATTTCAGAGCTTTCGACCTGTAATCTCGGTAACTGAACTCGGCCTTAAATGAAGTTAGATTCTATTTACTTGTGTTTCAACTGTTTGTTACACGTTCATATTCATTTCCTGGAAAGAAAATTGTGTATTTTAAGAGTTTTAAAACATTTTGACAGTTTCCTGAGAAGTATATACTAGAACCTTCAGGATATAAACTGTTTCAGTCAAAAAACGCCACGGCAACTCAGAATCAACTGTAAACATAAACAGTATTCTCCACATTTCAAATCATTATACACAAGTTCTGAGCTCTATAAACAGGAATTCTTAAAGTTCCGGAGATAATATTATCAGAATTCTCGTCATTTCAAAGTTTCTACCTGTAATCTCGGGAATTGAACTCGGCTTTAAATGTACTTAGATTCTATTTACTTGTGTTTTAACTGTTTGTTACACGTTCATATTCATTTCCTGGAAAGAAAACTGAGTATTTTAAGAGTTTTAACACATTCTCACAGTTTCCTTAGAATTATATACTAGAACCTTGAGGATATAAACTGTCTCAGTCAAAAAAAGCCGTGGCAACTCAGGATCAACTGTAAACATAAACAGTATTCTCCTCATTTTAAATCATTATACACAAGTACTGAGCTCTATAAACAGGAATTCTTAAAGTTTGAAATGACATTTTAGTGAAAACGCCACTTAAAATAGCCTGAGTTGTTAATATTATCAGAATTGCCGTCATTTCAGAGCTTTCTACCACTAATCTCGGTTATTGAACTCGGCGTTAAATGTAGTTAGATTCTATTTACTTGTGTTTCAACTGTTTGTTACACGTTCATATTCATTTCCTGGATAGAAAATTGTGTATTTTAAGAGTTTTAACACATTTTGACAGTTTCCTGAGAAGTATGTACTAGAACCTTCAGGATATAAACTGTTTCAGTCAAAAAACGCCATGGCAACTCAGAATCAACTGTAAACATAAACAGTATCCTCCTCATTTCAAATCATTATACACAAGTTCTGAGCTCTATAAACAGGAATTCTTAAAGTTCCGGAGAGGTTAATATTATCAGAATTCTCGTCATTTCAAAGTTTCTACCTGTAATCTCGGGAATTGAACTCGGCTTTAAATGTAGTTAGATTCTATTTACTTGTTTTTTAATTGTTTGTTACACGTTCATATTCATTTCCTGGAAAGAATACTGTGTATTTTAAGAGTTTTAACACATTCTCACAGTTTCCTTAGAATTATATACTAGAACCTTGAGGATATAAACTGTCTCAGTCAAAAAAAGCCAGGGCGACTCAGGATCAACTGTAAACATAAACAGTGTTCTCGTCATTTCAAATCATTATACACTAGTTCTTAGCTCTATAAACAGGAATTCTTAAAGTTTGAAATGACATTTTAGTGAAAACGCCACTTAAAATAGCCTGAGTTGTTAATATTATCAGAATTGCCGTCATTTCAGAGCTTTCGACCTGTAATCTCGGTAACTGAACTCGGCCTTAAATGAAGTTAGATTCTATTTACTTGTGTTTCAACTGTTTGTTACACGTTCATATTCATTTCCTGGAAAGAAAATTTATATTTTAAGAGTTTTAACACATTTTGACAGTTTCCTGAGAAGTATATACTAGAACCTTCAGGATATAAACTGTTTCAGTCAATAAACGCCACGGCAACTCAGAATCAACTGTAAACATAAACAGTATTCTCCACATTTCAAATCATTATACACAAGTTCTGAGCTCTATAAACAGGAATTCTTAAAGTTCCGGAGATGTTAATATTATCAGAATTCTCGTCATTTCAAAGTTTCTACCTGTAATCTCGGGAATTGAACTCGGCTTTAAATGTACTTAGATTCTATTTACATGTGTTTTAACTGTTTGTTACACGTTCATATTCATTTCCTGGAAAGAAAACTGAGTATTTTAAGAGTTTTAACACATTCTCATAGTTTCCTTGGAATTATATACTAGAACCTTGAGGATATAAACTGTCTCAGTCAAAAAAAGCCGTGGCAACTCAGGATCAACTGTAAACATAAACAGTATTCTCCTCATTTTAAATCATTATACACAAGTACTGAGCTCTATAAACAGGAATTCTTAAAGTTTGAAATGACATTTTAGTGAAAACGCCACTTAAAATAGCCTGAGTTGTTAATATTATCAGAATTGCCGTCATTTCAGAGCTTTCCACCACTAATCTCGGTTATTGAACTCGGCGTTAAATGTAGTTAGATTCTATTTACTTGTGTTTCAACTGTTTGTTACACGTTCATATTCATTTCCTGGAAAGAAAATTGTGTATTTTAAGAGTTTTAACACATTTTGACAGTTTCCTGAGAAGTATGTACTAGAACCTTCAGGATATAAACTGTTTCAGTCAAAAAATGCCACGGCAACTCAGAATCAACTGTAAACATAAACAGTATCCTCCTCATTTCAAATCATTATACACAAGTTCTGAGCTCTATAAACAGGAATTCTTAAAGTTCCGGAGAGGTTAATATTATCAGAATTCTCGTCATTTCAAAGTTTCTACCTGTAATCTCAGGAATTGAACTCGGCTTTAAATGTAGTTAGATTCTATTTACTTTTTTTTTACCTGTTTGTTACACGTTCATATTCATTTCCTGGAAAGAATACTGTGTATTTTAAGAGTTTTAACACATTCTCACAGTTTCCTTAGAATTATATACTAGAACCTTGAGGATATAAACTGTCTCAGTCAAAAAAAGCCATGGCGACTCAGGATCAAGTGTAAACATAAACAGTGTTCTCGTCATTTCAAATCATTATACACTAGTTCTTAGCTGTATAAACAGGAATTCTTAAAGTTTGAAATGACATTTTAGTGAAAACGCCACTTAAAATAGCCTGAGTTGTTAATATTATCAGAATTGCCGTCATTTCAGAGCTTTCGACCTGTAATCTCGGTAACTGAACTCGGCCTTAAATGAAGTTAGATTCTATTTACTTGTGTTTCAACTGTTTGTTACACGTTCATATTCATTTCCTGGAAAGAAAATTGTGTATTTTAAGAGTTTTAACACATTTTGACAGTTTCCTGAAAAGTATGTACTAGAACCTTCAGGATATAAACTGTTTCAGTCAAAAAAGGCCACGGCAACTCAGAATCAACTGTAAACATAAACAGTATCCTCCTCATTTCAAATCATTATACACAAGTTCTGATCTCTATAAACAGGAATTCTTAAAGTTCCGGAGAGGTTAATATTATCAGAATTCTCGTCATTTCAAAGTTTCTACCTGTAATCTCGGGAATTGAACTCGGCTTTAAATGTAGTTAGATTCTATTTACTTGTTTTTTAACTGTTTGTTACACGTTCATATTCATTTCCTTGAAAGAATACTGTGTATTTTAAGAGTTTTAACACATTCTCACAGTTTCCTTAGAATTATATACTAGAACCTTGAGGATATAAACTGTCTCAGTCAAAAAAAGCCATGGCGACTCAGGATCAACTGCAAACATAAACAGTGTTCTCGTCATTTCAAATCATTATACACTAGTTCTTAGCTCTATAAACAGGAATTCTTAAAGTTTGAAATGACATTTTAGTGAAAACGCCACTTAAAATAGCCTGAGTTGTTAATATTATCAGAATTGCCGTCATTTCAGAGCTTTCGACCTGTAATCTCGGTAACTGAACTCGGCCTTAAATGAAGTTAGATTCTATTTACTTGTGTTTCAACTGTTTGTTACACGTTCATATTCATTTCCTGGAAAGAAAATTGTGTATTTTAAGAGTTTTAACACATTTTGACAGTTTCCTGAGAAGTATATACTAGAACCTTCAGGATATAAACTGTTTCAGTCAAAAAACGCCACGGCAACTCAGAATCAACTGTAAACATAAACGGTATTCTCCACATTTCAAATCATTATACACAAGTTCTGAGCTCTATAAACAGGAATTCTTAAAGTTCCGGAGATAATATTATCAGAATTCTCGTCATTTCAAAGTTTCTACCTGTAATCTCGGGAATTGAACTCGGCTTTAAATGTACTTAGATTCTATTTACTTGTGTTTTAACTGTTTGTTACACGTTCATATTCATTTCCTGGAAAGAAAACTGAGTATTTTAAGAGTTTTAACACATTCTCACAGTTTCCTTAGAATTATATACTAGAACCTTGAGGATATAAACTGTCTCAGTCAAAAAAAGCCGTGGCAACTCAGGATCAACTGTAAACATAAACAGTATTCTCCTCATTTTAAATCATTATACACAAGTACTGAGCTCTATAAACAGGAATTCTTAAAGTTTGAAATGACATTTTAGTGAAAACGCCACTTAAAATAGCTTGAGTTGTTAATATTATCAGAATTGCCGTCATTTCAGAGCTTTCCACCACTAATCTCGGTTATTGAACTCGGCGTTAAATGTAGTTAGATTCTATTTACTTGTGTTTCAACTGTTTGTTACACGTTCATATTCATTTCCTGGAAAGAAAATTGTGTATTTTAAGAGTTTTAACACATTTTGACAGTTTCCTGAGAAGTATGTACTAGAACCTTCAGGATATAAACTGTTTCAGTCAAAAAAGGCCACGGCAACTCAGAATCAACTGTAAACATAAACAGTATCCTCCTCATTTCAAATCATTATACACAAGTTCTGAGCTCTATAAACAGGAATTCTTAAAGTTCCGGAGAGGTTAATATTATCAGAATTCTCGTCATTTCAAAGTTTCTACCTGTAATCTCGGGAATTGAACTCGGCTTTAAATGTAGTTAGATTCTATTTACTTTTTTTTTACCTGTTTGTTACACGTTCATATTCATTTCCTGGAAAGAATACTGTGTATTTTAAGAGTTTTAACACATTCTCACAGTTTCCTTAGAATTATATACTAGAACCTTGAGGATATAAACTGTCTCAGTCAAAAAAAGCCATGGAGACTCAGGATCAACTGTAAACATAAACAGTGTTCTCGTCATTTCAAATCATTATACACTAGTTCTTAGCTCTATAAACAGGAGTTCTTAAAGTTTGAAATGACATTTTAGTGAAAACGCCACTTAAAAGAGCCTGAGTTGTTAATATCAGAATTGCCGTCATTTCAGAGCTTTCCACCTCTCATCTCGGTAACTGAACTGGGCCTTAAATGTAGTTAGATTCTATTTACTTGTGTTTCAACTGTTTGTTACATGTTCATATTCATTTCCTGGAAAGAGAATTGTGTATTTTTAGAGTTTTAACACATTTTGACAGTTTCCTGAGAAGTATATACTAGAACCTTCAGGATATAAACTGTTTCAGTCAAAAAACGCCACGGCAACTCAGAATCAACTGTAAACATAAACAGTATTCTCCACATTTCAAATCATTATACACAAGTTCTGAGCTCTATAAACAGGAATTCTTAAAGTTCCGGAGATGTTAATATTATCAGAATTCTCGTCATTTCAAAGTTTCTACCTGTAATCTCGGGAATTGAACTCGGCTTTAAATGTACTTAGATTGTATTTACTTGTGTTTTAACTGTTTGTTACACGTTCATATTCATTTCCTGGAAAGAAAACTGAGTATTTTAAGAGTTTTAACACATTCTCACAGTTTCCTTAGAATTATATACTAGAACCTTGAGGATATAAACTGTCTCAGTCAAAAAAAGCCAGGGCGACTCAGGATCAACTGTAAACATAAACAGTATTCTCCTCATTTCAAATCATTATACACTAGTTCTTAGCTCTATAAACAGGAATTCTTAAAGTTTGAAATGACATTTTAGTGAAAACGCCACTTAAAATAGCCTGAGTTGTTAATATTATCAGAATTGCCGTCATTTCAGAGCTTTCGACCTGTAATCTCGGTAACTGAACTCGGCCTTAAATGAAGTTAGATTCTATTTACTTGTGTTTCAACTGTTTGTTACACGTTCATATTCATTTCCTGGAAAGAAAATTGTGTATTTTAAGAGTTTTAACACATTTTGACAGTTTCCTGAGAAGTATATACTAGAACCTTCAGGATATAAACTGTTTCAGTCAAAAAACGCCACGGCAACTCAGAATCAACTGTAAACATAAACAGTATTCTCCACATTTCAAATCATTATACACAAGTTCTGAGCTCTATAAACAGGAATTCTTAAAGTTCCGGAGATGTTAATATTATCAGAATTCTCGTCATTTCAAAGTTTCTACCTGTAATCTCGGGAATTGAACTCGGCTTTAAATGTACTTAGATTCTATTTACTTGTGTTTTAACTGTTTGTTACACGTTCATATTCATTTCCTGGAAAGAAAACTGAGTATTTTAAGAGTTTTAACACATTCTCACAGTTTCCTTAGAATTATATACTAGAACCTTCAGGATATAAACTGTCTCAGTCAAAAAAAGCCGAGGCAACTCAGGATCAACTGTAAACATAAACAGTATTCTCCTCATTTTAAATCATTATACACAAGTACTGAGCTCTATAAACAGGAATTCTTAAAGTTTGAAATGACATTTTAGTGAAAACGCCACTTAAAATAGCCTGAGTTGTTAATATTATCAGAATTGCCGTCATTTCAGAGCTTTCCACCACTAATCTCGGTTATTGAACTCGGCGTTAAATGTAGTTAGATTCTATTTACTTGTGTTTCAACTGTTTGTTACACGTTCATATTCATTTCCTGGAAAGAAAATTGTGTATTTTAAGAGTTTTAACACATTTTGACAGTTTCCTGAGAAGTATATACTAGAACCTTCAGGATATAAACTGTTTCAGTCAAAAAACGCCACGGCAACTCAGAATCAACTGTAAACATAAACAGTATTCTCCACATTTCAAATCATTATACACAAGTTCTGAGCTCTATAAACAGGAATTCTTAAAGTTCCGGAGATGTTAATATTATCAGAATTCTCGTCATTTCAAAGTTTCTACCTGTAATCTCGGGAATTGAACTCGGCTTTAAATGTACTTAGATTCTATTTACTTGTGTTTTAACTGTTTGTTACACGTTCATATTCATTTCCTGGAAAGAAAACTGAGTATTTTAAGAGTTTTAACACATTCTCACAGTTTCCTTAGAATTATACACTAGAACCTTCAGGATATAAACTGTCTCAGTCAAAAAAAGCCGAGGCAACTCAGGATCAACTGTAAACATAAACAGTATTCTCCTCATTTTAAATCATTATACACAAGTACTGAGCTCTAGAAACAGGAATTCTTAAAGTTTGAAATGACATTTTAGTGAAAACGCCACTTAAAATAGCCTGAGTTGTTAATATTATCAGAATTGCCGTCATTTCAGAGCTTTCCACCACTAATCTCGGTTATTGAACTCGGCGTTAAATGTAGTTAGATTCTATTTACTTGTGTTTCAACTGTTTGTTACACGTTCATATTCATTTCCTGGAAAGAAAATTGTGTATTTTAAGAGTTTTAACACATTTTGACAGTTTCCTGAGAAGTATGTACTAGAACCTTCAGGATATAAACTGTTTCAGTCAAAAAAGGCCACGGCAACTCAGAATCAACTGTAAACATAAACAGTATCCTCCTCATTTCAAATCATTATACACAAGTTCTGAGCTCTATAAACAGGAATTCTTAAAGTTCCGGAGAGGTTAATATTATCAGAATTCTCGTCATTTCAAAGTTTCTACCTGTAATCTCGGGAATTGAACTCGGCTTTAAATGTAGTTAGATTCTATTTACTTGTTTTTTAACTGTTTGTTACACGTTCATATTCATTTCCTGGAAAGAATACTGTGTATTTTAAGAGTTTTAACACATTCTCACAGTTTCCTTAGAATTATATACTAGAACCTTGAGGATATAAACTGTCTCAGTCAAAAAAAGCCATGGCGACTCAGTATCAACTGTAAACATAAACAGTGTTCTCGTCATTTCAAATCATTATACACTACTTCTTAGCTGTATAAAGAGGAATTCTTAAAGTTTGAAATGACATTTTAGTGAAAACGCCACTTAAAATAGCCTGAGTTGTTAATATTATCAGAATTGCCGTCATTTCAGAGCTTTCGACCTGTAATCTCGGTAACTGAACTCGGCCTTAAATGAAGTTAGATTCTATTTACTTGTGTTTCAACTGTTTGTTACACGTTCATATTCATTTCCTGGAAAGAAAATTGTGTATTTTAAGAGTTTTAACACATTTTGACAGTTTCCTGAGAAGTATATACTAGAACTTTCAGGATATAAACTGTTTCAGTCAAAAAACGCCACGGCAACTCAGGTTCACGTGTAAACATAAACAGTATTCTCCACATTTCAAGTCATTATACACAAGTTCTGAGCTCTATAAACAGGAATTCTTAAAGTTCCGGAGAGGTTAATATTATCAGAATTCTCGTCATTTCAAAGTTTCTACCTGTAATCTCGGGAATTGAACTCGGCTTTAAATGTAGTTAGATTCTATTTACTTGTTTTTTAACTGTTTGTTACACGTTCATATTCATTTCCTGGAAAGAATACTGTGTATTTTAAGAGTTTTAACACATTCTCACAGTTTCCTTAGAATTATATACTAGAACCTTGAGGATATAAACTGTCTCAGTCAAAAAAAGCCAGGGCGACTCAGGATCAACTGTAAACATAAACAGTATTCTCCTCATTTCAAATCATTATACACTAGTTCTTAGCTCTATAAACAGGAATTCTTAAAGTTTGAAATGACATTTTAGTGAAAACGCCACTTAAAATAGCCTGAGTTGTTAATATTATCAGAATTGCCGTCATTTCAGAGCTTTCGACCTGTAATCTCGGTAACTGAACTCGACCTTAAATGAAGTTAGATTCTATTTACTTGTGTTTCAACTGTTTGTTACACGTTCATATTCATTTCCTGGAAAGAAAATTGTGTATTTTAAGAGTTTTAACACATTTTGACAGTTTCCTGAGAAGTATATACTAGAACCTTCAGGATATAAACTGTTTCAGTCAAAAAACGCCACGGCAACTCAGAATCAACTGTAAACATAAACAGTATTCTCCACATTTCAAATCATTATACACAAGTTCTGAGCTCTATAAACAGGAATTCTTAAAGTTCCGGAGATGTTAATATTATCAGAATTCTCGTCATTTCAAAGTTTCTACCTGTAATCTCGGGAATTGAACTCGGCTTTAAATGTACTTAGATTCTATTTACTTGTGTTTTAACTGTTTGTTACACGTTCATATTCATTTCCTGGAAAGAAAACTGAGTATTTTAAGAGTTTTAACACATTCTCACAGTTTCCTTAGAATTATATACTAGAACCTTCAGGATATAAACTGTCTCAGTCAAAAAAAGCCGAGGAAACTCAGGATCAACTGTAAACATAAACAGTATTCTCCTCATTTTAAATCATTATACACAAGTACTGAGCTCTAGAAACAGGAATTCTTAAAGTTTGAAATGACATTTTAGTGAAAACGCCACTTAAAATAGCCTGAGTTGTTAATATTATCAGAATTGCCGTCATTTCAGAGCTTTCCACCACTAATCTCGGTTATTGAACTCGGCGTTAAATGTAGTTAGATTCTATTTACTTGTGTTTCAACTGTTTGTTACACGTTCATATTCATTTCCTGGAAAGAAAATTGTGTATTTTAAGAGTTTTAACACATTTTGACAGTTTCCTGAGAAGTATGTACTAGAACCTTCAGGATATAAACTGTTTCAGTCAAAAAAGGCCACGGCAAATCAGAATCAACTGTAAACATAAACAGTATCCTCGTCATTTCAAGTCATTATACACAAGTTCTGAGCTCTATAAACAGGAATTCTTAAAGTTCCGGAGATGTTAATATTATCAGAATTCTCGTCATTTCAAAGTTTCTACCTGTAATCTCGGGAAATGAACTCGGCTTTAAATGTACTTAGATTCTATTTACTTGTGTTTTAACTGTTTGTTACACGTTCATATTCATTTCCTGGAAAGAAAACTGAGTATTTTAAGAGTTTTAACACATTCTCACAGTTTCCTTAGAATTATATACTAGAACCTTGAGGATATAAACTGTCTCAGTCAAAAAAAGCCGTGGCAACTCAGGATCAACTGTAAACATAAACAGTATTCTCCTCATTTCAAATCATTATACACAAGTACTGAGCTCTATAAACAGGAATTCTTAAAGTTTGAAATGACATTTTAGTGAAAACGCCACTTAAAATAGCCTGAGTTGTTAATATTATCAGAATTGCCGTCATTTCAGAGCTTTCCAACTCTCATCTCGGTAACTGAACTGGGCCTTAAATGTAGTTAGATTCTATTTACTTGTGTTTCAACTGTTTGTTACACGTTCATATTCATTTCCTGGAAAGAGAATTGTGTATTTTTAGAGTTTTAACACATTTTGACAGTTTCCTGAGAAGTATATACTAGAACTTTCAGGATATAAACTGTTTCAGTCAAAAAACGCCACGGCAACTCAGAATCAACTGTAAACATAAACAGTATTCTCCACATTTCAAGTCATTATACACAAGTTCTGAGCTCTATAAACAGGAATTCTTAAAGTTCCGGAGATGTTAATATTATCAGAATTCTCGTCATTTCAAAGTTTCTACCTGTAATCTCGGGAATTGAACTCGGCTTTAAATGTACTTAGATTCTATTTACTTGTGTTTTAACTGTTTGTTACACGTTCATATTCATTTCCTGGAAAGAAAACTGAGTATTTTAAGAGTTTTAACACATTCTCACAGTTTCCTTAGAATAATATACTAGAACCTTGAGGATATAAACTGTCTCAGTCAAAAAAAGCCGTGGCAACTCAGGATCAACTGTAAACATAAACAGTATTCTCCTCATTTCAAATCATTATACACAAGTACTGAGCTCTATAAACAGGAATTCTTAAAGTTTGAAATGACATTGCAGTTAAAACGCCACTTAAAAGAGCCTGAGTTGTTAATATTATCAGAATTGCCGTCATTTCAGAGCTTTCCACCTCTCATCTCGGTAACTGAAATGGGCCTTAAATGTAGTTAGATTCTATTTACTTGTGTTTCAACTGTTTGTTACACGTTCATATTCATTTCCTGGAAAGAGAATTGTGTATTTTTAGAGTTTTAACACATTTTGACAGTTTCCTGAGAAGTATATACTAGAACCTTCAGGATATAAACTGTTTCAGTCAAAAAACGCCACGGCAACTCAGGTTCACGTGTAAACATAAACAGTATTCTCCACATTTCAAGTCATTATAAACAAGTTCTGAGCTCTATAAACAGGAATTCTTAAAGTTCCGGAGAGGTTAATATTATCAGAATTCTCGTCATTTCAAAGTTTCTACCTGTAATCTCGGGAATTGAACTCGGCTTTAAATGTAGTTAGATTCTATTTACTTGTTTTTTAACTGTTTGTTACACGTTCATATTCATTTCCTGGAAAGAATACTGTGTATTTTAAGAGTTTTAACACATTCTCACAGTTTCCTTAGAATTATATACTAGAACCTTGAGGATATAAACTGTCTCAGTCAAAAAAAGCCAGGGCGACTCAGGATCAACTGTAAACATAAACAGTGTTCTCGTCATTTCAAATCATTATACACTAGTTCTTAGCTCTATAAACAGGAATTCTTAAAGTTTGAAATGACATTTTAGTGAAAACGCCACTTAAAATAGCCTGAGTTGTTAATATTATCAGAATTGCCGTCATTTCAGAGCTTTCGACCTGTAATCTCGGTAACTGAACTCGGCCTTAAATGAAGTTAGATTCTATTTACTTGTGTTTCAACTGTTTGTTACACGTTCATATTCATTTCCTGGAAAGAAAATTTATATTTTAAGAGTTTTAACACATTTTGACAGTTTCCTGAGAAGTATATACTAGAACCTTCAGGATATAAACTGTTTCAGTCAATAAACGCCACGGCAACTCAGAATCAACTGTAAACATAAACAGTATTCTCCACATTTCAAATCATTATACACAAGTTCTGAGCTCTATAAACAGGAATTCTTAAAGTTCCGGAGATGTTAATATTATCAGAATTCTCGTCATTTCAAAGTTTCTACCTGTAATCTCGGGAATTGAACTCGGCTTTAAATGTACTTAGATTCTATTTACATGTGTTTTAACTGTTTGTTACACGTTCATATTCATTTCCTGGAAAGAAAACTGAGTATTTTAAGAGTTTTAACACATTCTCATAGTTTCCTTGGAATTATATACTAGAACCTTGAGGATATAAACTGTCTCAGTCAAAAAAAGCCGTGGCAACTCAGGATCAACTGTAAACATAAACAGTATTCTCCTCATTTTAAATCATTATACACAAGTACTGAGCTCTATAAACAGGAATTCTTAAAGTTTGAAATGACATTTTAGTGAAAACGCCACTTAAAATAGCCTGAGTTGTTAATATTATCAGAATTGCCGTCATTTCAGAGCTTTCCACCACTAATCTCGGTTATTGAACTCGGCGTTAAATGTAGTTAGATTCTATTTACTTGTGTTTCAACTGTTTGTTACACGTTCATATTCATTTCCTGGAAAGAAAATTGTGTATTTTAAGAGTTTTAACACATTTTGACAGTTTCCTGAGAAGTATGTACTAGAACCTTCAGGATATAAACTGTTTCAGTCAAAAAATGCCACGGCAACTCAGAATCAACTGTAAACATAAACAGTATCCTCCTCATTTCAAATCATTATACACAAGTTCTGAGCTCTATAAACAGGAATTCTTAAAGTTCCGGAGAGGTTAATATTATCAGAATTCTCGTCATTTCAAAGTTTCTACCTGTAATCTCGGGAATTGAACTCGGCTTTAAATGTAGTTAGATTCTATTTACTTTTTTTTTACCTGTTTGTTACACGTTCATATTCATTTCCTGGAAAGAATACTGTGTATTTTAAGAGTTTTAACACATTCTCACAGTTTCCTTAGAATTATATACTAGAACCTTGAGGATATAAACTGTCTCAGTCAAAAAAAGCCATGGCGACTCAGGATCAACTGTAAACATAAACAGTGTTCTCGTCATTTCAAATCATTATACACTAGTTCTTAGCTGTATAAACAGGAATTCTTAAAGTTTGAAATGACATTTTAGTGAAAACGCCACTTAAAATAGCCTGAGTTGTTAATATTATCAGAATTGCCGTCATTTCAGAGCTTTCGACCTGTAATCTCGGTAACTGAACTCGGCCTTAAATGAAGTTAGATTCTATTTACTTGTGTTTCAACTGTTTGTTACACGTTCATATTCATTTCCTGGAAAGAAAATTGTGTATTTTAAGAGTTTTAACACATTTTGACAGTTTCCTGAAAAGTATGTACTAGAACCTTCAGGATATAAACTGTTTCAGTCAAAAAAGGCCACGGCAACTCAGAATCAACTGTAAACATAAACAGTATCCTCCTCATTTCAAATCATTATACACAAGTTCTGATCTCTATAAACAGGAATTCTTAAAGTTCCGGAGAGGTTAATATTATCAGAATTCTCGTCATTTCAAAGTTTCTACCTGTAATCTCGGGAATTGAACTCGGCTTTAAATGTAGTTAGATTCTATTTACTTGTTTTTTAACTGTTTGTTACACGTTCATATTCATTTCCTGGAAAGAATACTGTGTATTTTAAGAGTTTTAACACATTCTCACAGTTTCCTTAGAATTATATACTAGAACCTTGAGGATATAAACTGTCTCAGTCAAAAAAAGCCATGGCGACTCAGGATCAACTGCAAACATAAACAGTGTTCTCGTCATTTCAAATCATTATACACTAGTTCTTAGCTCTATAAACAGGAATTCTTAAAGTTTGAAATGACATTTTAGTGAAAACGCCACTTAAAATAGCCTGAGTTGTTAATATTATCAGAATTGCCGTCATTTCAGAGCTTTCGACCTGTAATCTCGGTAACTGAACTCGGCCTTAAATGAAGTTAGATTCTATTTACTTGTGTTTCAACTGTTTGTTACACGTTCATATTCATTTCCTGGAAAGAAAATTGTGTATTTTAAGAGTTTTAACACATTTTGACAGTTTCCTGAGAAGTATATACTAGAACCTTCAGGATATAAACTGTTTCAGTCAATAAACGCCACGGCAACTCAGAATCAACTGTAAACATAAACAGTATTCTCCACATTTCAAATCATTATACACAAGTTCTGAGCTCTATAAACAGGAATTCTTAAAGTTCCGGAGATAATATTATCAGAATTCTCGTCATTTCAAAGTTTCTACCTGTAATCTCGGGAATTGAACTCGGCTTTAAATGTACTTAGATTCTATTTACTTGTGTTTTAACTGTTTGTTACACGTTCATATTCATTTCCTGGAAAGAAAACTGAGTATTTTAAGAGTTTTAACACATTCTCACAGTTTCCTTAGAATTATATACTAGAACCTTGAGGATATAAACTGTCTCAGTCAAAAAAAGCCGTGGCAACTCAGGATCAACTGTAAACATAAACAGTATTCTCCTCATTTCAAATCATTATACACAAGTACTGAGCTCTATAAACAGGAATTCTTAAAGTTTGAAATGACATTTTAGTGAAAACGCCACTTAAAATAGCCTGAGTTGTTAATATTATCAGAATTGCCGTCATTTCAGAGCTTTCCAACTCTCATCTCGGTAACTGAACTGGGCCTTAAATGTAGTTAGATTCTATTTACTTGTGTTTCAACTGTTTGTTACACGTTCATATTCATTTCCTGGAAAGAGAATTGTGTATTTTTAGAGTTTTAACACATTTTGACAGTTTCCTGAGAAGTATATACTAGAACTTTCAGGATATAAACTGTTTCAGTCAAAAAACGCCACGGCAACTCAGAATCAACTGTAAACATAAACAGTATTCTCCACATTTCAAGTCATTATACACAAGTTCTGAGCTCTATAAACAGGAATTCTTAAAGTTCCGGAGATGTTAATATTATCAGAATTCTCGTCATTTCAAAGTTTCTACCTGTAATCTCGGGAATTGAACTCGGCTTTAAATGTACTTAGATTCTATTTACTTGTGTTTTAACTGTTTGTTACACGTTCATATTCATTTCCTGGAAAGAAAACTGAGTATTTTAAGAGTTTTAACACATTCTCACAGTTTCCTTAGAATAATATACTAGAACCTTGAGTATATAAACTGTCTCAGTCAAAAAAAGCCGTGGCAACTCAGGATCAACTGTAAACATAAACAGTATTCTCCTCATTTCAAATCATTATACACAAGTACTGAGCTCTATAAACAGGAATTCTTAAAGTTTGAAATGACATTGCAGTTAAAACGCCACTTAAAAGAGCCTGAGTTGTTAATATTATCAGAATTGCCGTCATTTCAGAGCTTTCCACCTCTCATCTCGGTAACTGAAATGGGCCTTAAATGTAGTTAGATTCTATTTACTTGTGTTTCAACTGTTTGTTACACGTTCATATTCATTTCCTGGAAAGAGAATTGTGTATTTTTAGAGTTTTAACACATTTTGACAGTTTCCTGAGAAGTATATACTAGAACCTTCAGGATATAAACTGTTTCAGTCAAAAAACGCCACGGCAACTCAGGTTCACGTGTAAACATAAACAGTATTCTCCACATTTCAAGTCATTATACACAAGTTCTGAGCTCTATAAACAGGAATTCTTAAAGTTCCGGAGAGGTTAATATTATCAGAATTCTCGTCATTTCAAAGTTTCTACCTGTAATCTCGGGAATTGAACTCGGCTTTAAATGTAGTTAGATTCTATTTACTTGTTTTTTAACTGTTTGTTACACGTTCATATTCATTTCCTGGAAAGAATACTGTGTATTTTAAGAGTTTTAACACATTCTCACAGTTTCCTTAGAATTATATACTAGAACCTTGAGGATATAAACTGTCTCAGTCAAAAAAAGCCAGGGCGACTCAGGATCAACTGTAAACATAAACAGTGTTCTCGTCATTTCAAATCATTATACACTAGTTCTTAGCTCTATAAACAGGAATTCTTAAAGTTTGAAATGACATTTTAGTGAAAACGCCACTTAAAATAGCCTGAGTTGTTAATATTATCAGAATTGCCGTCATTTCAGAGCTTTCGACCTGTAATCTCGGTAACTGAACTCGGCCTTAAATGAAGTTAGATTCTATTTACTTGTGTTTCAACTGTTTGTTACACGTTCATATTCATTTCCTGGAAAGAAAATTTATATTTTAAGAGTTTTAACACATTTTGACAGTTTCCTGAGAAGTATATACTAGAACCTTCAGGATATAAACTCTTTCAGTCAATAAACGCCACGGCAACTCAGAATCAACTGTAAACATAAACAGTATTCTCCACATTTCAAATCATTATACACAAGTTCTGAGCTCTATAAACAGGAATTCTTAAAGTTCCGGAGATGTTAATATTATCAGAATTCTCGTCATTTCAAAGTTTCTACCTGTAATCTCGGGAATTGAACTCGGCTTTAAATGTACTTAGATTCTATTTACATGTGTTTTAACTGTTTGTTACACGTTCATATTCATTTCCTGGAAAGAAAACTGAGTATTTTAAGAGTTTTAACACATTCTCATAGTTTCCTTGGAATTATATACTAGAACCTTGAGGATATAAACTGTCTCAGTCAAAAAAAGCCGTGGCAACTCAGGATCAACTGTAAACATAAACAGTATTCTCCTCATTTTAAATCATTATACACAAGTACTGAGCTCTATAAACAGGAATTCTTAAAGTTTGAAATGACATTTTAGTGAAAACGCCACTTAAAATAGCCTGAGTTGTTAATATTATCAGAATTGCCGTCATTTCAGAGCTTTCCACCACTAATCTCGGTTATTGAACTCGGCGTTAAATGTAGTTAGATTCTATTTACTTGTGTTTCAACTGTTTGTTACACGTTCATATTCATTTCCTGGAAAGAAAATTGTGTATTTTAAGAGTTTTAACACATTTTGACAGTTTCCTGAGAAGTATGTACTAGAACCTTCAGGATATAAACTGTTTCAGTCAAAAAATGCCACGGCAACTCAGAATCAACTGTAAACATAAACAGTATCCTCCTCATTTCAAATCATTATACACAAGTTCTGAGCTCTATAAACAGGAATTCTTAAAGTTCCGGAGAGGTTAATATTATCAGAATTCTCGTCATTTCAAAGTTTCTACCTGTAATCTCGGGAATTGAACTCGGCTTTAAATGTAGTTAGATTCTATTTACTTTTTTTTTACCTGTTTGTTACACGTTCATATTCATTTCCTGGAAAGAATACTGTGTATTTTAAGAGTTTTAACACATTCTCACAGTTTCCTTAGAATTATATACTAGAACCTTGAGGATATAAACTGTCTCAGTCAAAAAAAGCCATGGCGACTCAGGATCAACTGTAAACATAAACAGTGTTCTCGTCATTTCAAATCATTATACACTAGTTCTTAGCTGTATAAACAGGAATTCTTAAAGTTTGAAATGACATTTTAGTGAAAACGCCACTTAAAATAGCCTGAGTTGTTAATATTATCAGAATTGCCGTCATTTCAGAGCTTTCGACCTGTAATCTCGGTAACTGAACTCGGCCTTAAATGAAGTTAGATTCTATTTACTTGTGTTTCAACTGTTTGTTACACGTTCATATTCATTTCCTGGAAAGAAAATTGTGTATTTTAAGAGTTTTAACACATTTTGACAGTTTCCTGAAAAGTATGTACTAGAACCTTCAGGATATAAACTGTTTCAGTCAAAAAAGGCCACGGCAACTCAGAATCAACTGTAAACATAAACAGTATCCTCCTCATTTCAAATCATTATACACAAGTTCTGATCTCTATAAACAGGAATTCTTAAAGTTCCGGAGAGGTTAATATTATCAGAATTCTCGTCATTTCAAAGTTTCTACCTGTAATCTCGGGAATTGAACTCGGCTTTAAATGTAGTTAGATTCTATTTACTTGTTTTTTAACTGTTTGTTACACGTTCATATTCATTTCCTGGAAAGAATACTGTGTATTTTAAGAGTTTTAACACATTCTCACAGTTTCCTTAGAATTATATACTAGAACCTTGAGGATATAAACTGTCTCAGTCAAAAAAAGCCATGGCGACTCAGGATCAACTGCAAACATAAACAGTGTTCTCGTCATTTCAAATCATTATACACTAGTTCTTAGCTCTATAAACAGGAATTCTTAAAGTTTGAAATGACATTTTAGTGAAAACGCCACTTAAAATAGCCTGAATTGTTAATATTATCAGAATTGCCGTCATTTCAGAGCTTTCGACCTGTAATCTCGGTAACTGAACTCGGCCTTAAATGAAGTTAGATTCTATTTACTTGTGTTTCAACTGTTTGTTACACGTTCATATTCATTTCCTGGAAAGAAAATTGTGTATTTTAAGAGTTTTAACACATTTTGACAGTTTCCTGAAAAGTATATTCTAGAACCTTCAGGATATAAACTGTTTCAGTCAATAAACGCCACGGCAACTCAGAATCAACTGTAAACATAAACAGTATTCTCCACATTTCAAATCATTATACACAAGTTCTGAGCTCTATAAACAGGAATTCTTAAAGTTCCGGAGATAATATTATCAGAATTCTCGTCATTTCAAAGTTTCTACCTGTAATCTCGGGAATTGAACTCGGCTTTAAATGTACTTAGATTCTATTTACTTGTGTTTTAACTGTTTGTTACACGTTCATATTCATTTCCTGGAAAGAAAACTGAGTATTTTAAGAGTTTTAACACATTCTCACAGTTTCCTTAGAATTATATACTAGAACCTTGAGGATATAAACTGTCTCAGTCAAAAAAAGCCGTGGCAACTCAGGATCAACTGTAAACATAAACAGTATTCTCCTCATTTTAAATCATTATACACAAGTACTGAGCTCTATAAACAGGAATTCTTAAAGTTTGAAATGACATTTTAGTGAAAACGCCACTTAAAATAGCCTGAGTTGTTAATATTATCAGAATTGCCGTCATTTCAGAGCTTTCCACCACTAATCTCGGTTATTGAACTCGGCGTTAAATGTAGTTAGATTCTATTTACTTGTGTTTCAACTGTTTGTTACACGTTCATATTCATTTCCTGGAAAGAAAATTGTGTATTTTAAGAGTTTTAACACATTTTGACAGTTTCCTGAGAAGTATGTACTAGAACCTTCAGGATATAAACTGTTTCAGTCAAAAAACGCCACGGCAACTCAGAATCAACTGTAAACATAAACAGTATCCTCCTCATTTCAAATCATTATACACAAGTTCTGAGCTCTATAAACAGGAATTCTTAAAGTTCCGGAGAGGTTAATATTATCAGAATTCTCGTCATTTCAAAGTTTCTACCTGTAATCTCGGGAATTGAACTCGGCTTTAAATGTAGTTAGATTCTATTTACTTGTTTTTTAACTGTTTGTTACACGTTCATATTCATTTCCTGGAAAGAATACTGTGTATTTTAAGAGTTTTAACACATTCTCACAGTTTCCTTAGAATTATATACTAGAACCTTGAGGATATAAACTGTCTCAGTCAAAAAAAGCCAGGGCGACTCAGGATCAACTGTAAACATAAACAGTGTTCTCGTCATTTCAAATCATTATACACTAGTTCTTAGCTCTATAAACAGGAATTCTTAAAGTTTGAAATGACATTTTAGTGAAAACGCCACTTAAAATAGCCTGAGTTGTTAATATTATCAGAATTGCCGTCATTTCAGAGCTTTCGACCTGTAATCTCGGTAACTGAACTCGGCCTTAAATGAAGTTAGATTCTATTTACTTGTGTTTCAACTGTTTGTTACACGTTCATATTCATTTCCTGGAAAGAAAATTGTGTATTTTAAGAGTTTTAACACATTTTGACAGTTTCCTGAGAAGTATATACTAGAACCTTCAGGATATAAACTGTTTCAGTCAATAAACGCCACGGCAACTCAGAATCAACTGTAAACATAAACAGTATTCTCCACATTTCAAATCATTATACAAAAGTTCTGAGCTCTATAAACAGGAATTCTTAAAGTTCCGGAGATGTTAATATTATCAGAATTCTCGTCATTTCAAAGTTTCTACCTGTAATCTCGGGAATTGAACTCGGCTTTAAATGTACTTAGATTCTATTTACTTGTGTTTTAACTGTTTGTTACACGTTCATATTCATTTCCTGGAAAGAAAACTGAGTATTTTAAGAGTTTTAACACATTCTCACAGTTTCCTTGGAATTATATACTAGAACCTTGAGGATATAAACTGTCTCAGTCAAAAAAAGCCGTGGCAACTCATGATCAACTGTAAACATAAACAGTATTCTCCTCATTTTAAATCATTATACACAAGTACTGAGCTCTATAAACAGGAATTCTTAAAGTTTGAAATGACATTTTAGTGAAAACGCCACTTAAAATAGCCTGAGTTGTTAATATTATCAGAATTGCCGTCATTTCAGAGCTTTCCACCACTAATTTCGGTTATTGAACTCGGCGTTAAATGTAGTTAGATTCTATTTACTTGTGTTTCAACTGTTTGTTACACGTTCATATTCATTTCCTGGAAAGAAAATTGTGTATTTTAAGAGTTTTAACACATTTTGACAGTTTCCTGAGAAGTATGTACTTGAACCTTCAGGATATAAACTGTTTCAGTCAAAAAAGGCCACGGCAACTCAGAATCAACTGTAAACATAAACAGTATCCTCCTCATTTCAAATCATTATACACAAGTTCTGAGCTCTATAAACAGGAATTCTTAAAGTTCCGGAGAGGTTAATATTATCAGAATTCTCGTCATTTCAAAGTTTCTACCTGTAATCTCGGGAATTGAACTCGGCTTTAAATGTAGTTAGATTCTATTTACTTTTTTTTTACCTGTTTGTTACACGTTCATATTCATTTCCTGGAAAGAATACTGTGTATTTTAAGAGTTTTAACACATTCTCACAGTTTCCTTAGAATTATATACTAGAACCTTGAGGATATAAACTGTCTCAGTCAAAAAAAGCCGTGGCAACTCAGGATCAACTGTAAACATAAACAGTATTCTCCTCATTTTAAATCATTATACACAAGTACTGAGCTCTATAAACAGGAATTCTTAAAGTTTGAAATGACATTTTAGTGAAAACGCCACTTAAAATAGCCTGAGTTGTTAATATTATCAGAATTGCCGTCATTTCAGAGCTTTCCACCACTAATCTCGGTTATTGAACTCGGCGTTAAATGTAGTTAGATTCTATTTACTTGTGTTTCAACTGTTTGTTACACGTTCATATTCATTTCCTGGAAAGAAAATTGTGTATTTTAAGAGTTTTAACACATTTTGACAGTTTCCTGAGAAGTATGTACTAGAACCTTCAGGATATAAACTGTTTCAGTCAAAAAACGCCACGGCAACTCAGAATCAACTGTAAACATAAACAGTATCCTCCTCATTTCAAATCATTATACACAAGTTCTGAGCTCTATAAACAGGAATTCTTAAAGTTCCGGAGAGGTTAATATTATCAGAATTCTCGTCATTTCAAAGTTTCTACCTGTAATCTCGGGAATTGAACTCGGCTTTAAATGTAGTTAGATTCTATTTACTTGTTTTTTAACTGTTTGTTACACGTTCATATTCATTTCCTGGAAAGAATACTGTGTATTTTAAGAGTTTTAACACATTCTCACAGTTTCCTTAGAATTATATACTAGAACCTTGAGGATATAAACTGTCTCAGTCAAAAAAAGCCAGGGCGACTCAGGATCAACTGTAAACATAAACAGTGTTCTCGTCATTTCAAATCATTATACACTAGTTCTTAGCTCTATAAACAGGAATTCTTAAAGTTTGAAATGACATTTTAGTGAAAACGCCACTTAAAATAGCCTGAGTTGTTAATATTATCAGAATTGCCGTCATTTCAGAGCTTTCGACCTGTAATCTCGGTAACTGAACTCGGCCTTAAATGAAGTTAGATTCTATTTACTTGTGTTTCAACTGTTTGTTACACGTTCATATTCATTTCCTGGAAAGAAAATTGTGTATTTTAAGAGTTTTAACACATTTTGACAGTTTCCTGAGAAGTATATACTAGAACCTTCAGGATATAAACTGTTTCAGTCAATAAACGCCACGGCAACTCAGAATCAACTGTAAACATAAACAGTATTCTCCACATTTCAAATCATTATACAAAAGTTCTGAGCTCTATAAACAGGAATTCTTAAAGTTCCGGAGATGTTAATATTATCAGAATTCTCGTCATTTCAAAGTTTCTACCTGTAATCTCGGGAATTGAACTCGGCTTTAAATGTACTTAGATTCTATTTACTTGTGTTTTAACTGTTTGTTACACGTTCATATTCATTTCCTGGAAAGAAAACTGAGTATTTTAAGAGTTTTAACACATTCTCACAGTTTCCTTGGAATTATATACTAGAACCTTGAGGATATAAACTGTCTCAGTCAAAAAAAGCCGTGGCAACTCATGATCAACTGTAAACATAAACAGTATTCTCCTCATTTTAAATCATTATACACAAGTACTGAGCTCTATAAACAGGAATTCTTAAAGTTTGAAATGACATTTTAGTGAAAACGCCACTTAAAATAGCCTGAGTTGTTAATATTATCAGAATTGCCGTCATTTCAGAGCTTTCGACCACTAATTTCGGTTATTGAACTCGGCGTTAAATGTAGTTAGATTCTATTTACTTGTGTTTCAACTGTTTGTTACACGTTCATATTCATTTCCTGGAAAGAAAATTGTGTATTTTAAGAGTTTTAACACATTTTGACAGTTTCCTGAGAAGTATGTACTTGAACCTTCAGGATATAAACTGTTTCAGTCAAAAAAGGCCACGGCAACTCAGAATCAACTGTAAACATAAACAGTATCCTCCTCATTTCAAATCATTATACACAAGTTCTGAGCTCTATAAACAGGAATTCTTAAAGTTCCGGAGAGGTTAATATTATCAGAATTCTCGTCATTTCAAAGTTTCTACCTGTAATCTCGGGAATTGAACTCGGCTTTAAATGTAGTTAGATTCTATTTACTTTTTTTTTACCTGTTTGTTACACGTTCATATTCATTTCCTGGAAAGAATACTGTGTATTTTAAGAGTTTTAACACATTCTCACAGTTTCCTTAGAATTATATACTAGAACCTTGAGGATATAAACTGTCTCAGTCAAAAAAAGCCATGGCGACTCAGGATCAACTGCAAACATAAACAGTGTTCTCGTCATTTCAAATCATTATACACTAGTTCTTAGCTGTATAAACAGGAATTCTTAAAGTTTGAAATGACATTTTAGTGAAAACGCCACTTAAAATAGCCTGAGTTGTTAATATTATCAGAATTGCCGTCATTTCAGAGCTTTCGACCTGTAATCTCGGTAACTGAACTCGGCCTTAAATGAAGTTAGATTCTATTTACTTGTGTTTCAACTGTTTGTTACACGTTCATATTCATTTCCTGGAAAGAAAATTGTGTATTTTAAGAGTTTTAACACATTTTGACAGTTTCCTGAAAAGTATGTACTAGAACCTTCAGGATATAAACTGTTTCAGTCAAAAAAGGCCATGGCAACTCAGAATCAACTGTAAACATAAACAGTATCCTCCTCATTTCAAATCATTATACACAAGTTCTGATCTCTATAAACAGGAATTCTTAAAGTTCCGGAGAGGTTAATATTATCAGAATTCTCGTCATTTCAAAGTTTCTACCTGTAATCTCGGGAATTGAACTCGGCTTTAAATGTAGTTAGATTCTATTTACTTGTTTTTTAACTGTTTGTTACACGTTCATATTCATTTCCTTGAAAGAATACTGTGTATTTTAAGAGTTTTAACACATTCTCACAGTTTCCTTAGAATTATATACTAGAACCTTGAGGATATAAACTGTCTCAGTAAAAAAAAGCCATGGCGACTCAGGATCAACTGCAAA
Organism: Myotis daubentonii; assembly: GCF_963259705.1. Taxonomy (NCBI): domain Eukaryota; kingdom Metazoa; phylum Chordata; class Mammalia; order Chiroptera; family Vespertilionidae; genus Myotis; species Myotis daubentonii. The sequence continues at coordinate 9,955,525 of NC_081844.1, forward strand.
CATAAACAGTGTTCTCGTCATTTCAAATCATTATACACTAGTTCTTAGCTCTATAAACAGGAATTCTTAAAGTTTGAAATGACATTTTAGTGAAAACGCCACTTAAAATAGCCTGAGTTGTTAATATTATCAGAATTGCCGTCATTTCAGAGCTTTCGACCTGTAATCTCGGTAACTGAACTCGGCCTTAAATGAAGTTAGATTCTATTTACTTGTGTTTCAACTGTTTGTTACACGTTCATATTCATTTCCTGGAAAGAAAATTGTGTATTTTAAGAGTTTTAACACATTTTGACAGTTTCCTGAGAAGTATATACTAGAACCTTCAGGATATAAACTGTTTCAGTCAAAAAAGGCCACGGCAACTCAGAATCAACTGTAAACATAAACAGTATTCTCCACATTTCAAATCATTATACACAAGTTCTGAGCTCTATAAACAGGAATTCTTAAAGTTCCGGAGAGGTTAATATTATCAGAATTCTCGTCATTTCAAAGTTTCTACCTGTAATCTCGGGAATTGAACTCGGCTTTAAATGTAGTTAGATTCTATTTACTTTTTTTTTACCTGTTTGTTACACGTTCATATTCATTTCCTGGAAAGAATACTGTGTATTTTAAGAGTTTTAACACATTCTCACAGTTTCCTTAGAATTATATACTAGAACCTTGAGGATATAAACTGTCTCAGTCAAAAAAAGCCATGGCGACTCAGGATCAACTGTAAACATAAACAGTGTTCTCGTCATTTCAAATCATTATACACTAGTTCTTAGCTGTATAAAGAGGAATTCTTAAAGTTTGAAATGACATTTTAGTGAAAACGCCACTTAAAATAGCCTGAGTTGTTAATATTATCAGAATTGCCGTCATTTCAGAGCTTTCGACCTGTAATCTCGGTAACTGAACTCGGCCTTAAATGAAGTTAGATTCTATTTACTTGTGTTTCAACTGTTTGTTACACGTTCATATTCATTTCCTGGAAAGAAAATTGTGTATTTTAAGAGTTTTAACACATTTTGACAGTTTCCTGAAAAGTATGTACTAGAACCTTCAGGATATAAACTGTTTCAGTCAAAAAAGGCCACGGCAACTCAGAATCAACTGTAAACATAAACAGTATCCTCCTCATTTCAAATCATTATACACAAGTTCTGAGCTCTATAAACAGGAATTCTTAAAGTTCCGGAGAGGTTAATATTATCAGAATTCTCGTCATTTCAAAGTTTCTACCTGTAATCTCGGGAATTGAACTCGGCTTTAAATGTAGTTAGATTCTATTTACTTGTTTTTTAACTGTTTGTTACACGTTCATATTCATTTCCTTGAAAGAATACTGTGTATTTTAAGAGTTTTAACACATTCTCACAGTTTCCTTAGAATTATATACTAGAACCTTGAGGATATAAACTGTCTCAGTCAAAAAAAGCCATGGCGACTCAGGATCAACTGCAAACATAAACAGTGTTCTCGTCATTTCAAATCATTATACACTAGTTCTTAGCTCTATAAACAGGAATTCTTAAAGTTTGAAATGACATTTTAGTGAAAACGCCACTTAAAATAGCCTGAGTTGTTAATATTATCAGAATTGCCGTCATTTCAGAGCTTTCCACCACTAATCTCGCTTATTGAACTCGGCGTTAAATGTAGTTAGATTCTATTTACTTATGTTTCAACTGTTTGTTACACGTTCATATTCATTTCCTGGAAAGAAAATTGTGTATTTTAAGAGTTTTAACACATTTTGACAGTTTCCTGAGAAGTATGTACTAGAACCTTCAGGATATAAACTGTTTCAGTCAAAAAAGGCCACGGCAACTCAGAATCAACTGTAAACATAAACAGTATCCTCCTCATTTCAAATCATTATACACAAGTTCTGAGCTCTATAAACAGGAATTCTTAAAGTTCCGGAGAGGTTAATATTATCAGAATTCTCGTCATTTCAAAGTTTCTACCTGTAATCTCGGGAATTGAACTCGGCTTTAAATGTAGTTAGATTCTATTTACTTTTTTTTTACCTGTTTGTTACACGTTCATATTCATTTCCTGGAAAGAATACTGTGTATTTTAAGAGTTTTAACACATTCTCACAGTTTCCTTAGAATTATATACTAGAACCTTGAGGATATAAACTGTCTCAGTCAAAAAAAGCCATGGCGACTCAGGATCAACTGTAAACATAAACAGTGTTCTCGTCATTTCAAATCATTATACACTAGTTCTTAGCTGTATAAACAGGAATTCTTAAAGTTTGAAATGACATTTTAGTGAAAACGCCACTTAAAATAGCCTGAGTTGTTAATATTATCAGAATTGCCGTCATTTCAGAGCTTTCGACCTGTAATCTCGGTAACTGAACTCGGCCTTAAATGAAGTTAGATTCTATTTACTTGTGTTTCAACTGTTTGTTACACGTTCATACTCATTTCCTGGAAAGAAAATTGTGTATTTTAAGAGTTTTAACACATTTTGACAGTTTCCTGAAAAGTATGTACTAGAACCTTCAGGATATAAACTGTTTCAGTCAAAAAAGGCCACGGCAACTCAGAATCAACTGTAAACATAAACAGTATCCTCCTCATTTCAAATCATTATACACAAGTTCTGATCTCTATAAACAGGAATTCTTAAAGTTCCGGAGAGGTTAATATTATCAGAATTCTCGTCATTTCAAAGTTTCTACCTGTAATCTCGGGAATTGAACTCGGCTTTAAATGTAGTTAGATTCTATTTACTTGTTTTTTAACTGTTTGTTACACGTTCATATTCATTTCCTTGAAAGAATACTGTGTATTTTAAGAGTTTTAACACATTCTCACAGTTTCCTTAGAATTATATACTAGAACCTTGAGGATATAAACTGTCTCAGTCAAAAAAAGCCATGGCGACTCAGGATCAACTGCAAACATAAACAGTGTTCTCGTCATTTCAAATCATTATACACTAGTTCTTAGCTCTATAAACAGGAATTCTTAAAGTTTGAAATGACATTTTAGTGAAAACGCCACTTAAAATAGCCTGAGTTGTTAATATTATCAGAATTGCCGTCATTTCAGAGCTTTCGACCTGTAATCTCGGTAACTGAACTCGGCCTTAAATGAAGTTAGATTCTATTTACTTGTGTTTCAACTGTTTGTTACACGTTCATATTCATTTCCTGGAAAGAAAATTGTGTATTTTAAGAGTTTTAACACATTTTGACAGTTTCCTGAAAAGTATGTACTAGAACCTTCAGGATATAAACTGTTTCAGTCAAAAAAGGCCACGGCAACTCAGAATCAACTGTAAACATAAACAGTATCCTCCTCATTTCAAATCATTATACACAAGTTCTGATCTCTATAAACAGGAATTCTTAAAGTTCCGGAGAGGTTAATATTATCAGAATTCTCGTCATTTCAAAGTTTCTACCTGTAATCTCGGGAATTGAACTCGGCTTTAAATGTAGTTAGATTCTATTTACTTGTTTTTTAACTGTTTGTTACACGTTCATATTCATTTCCTTGAAAGAATACTGTGTATTTTAAGAGTTTTAACACATTCTCACAGTTTCCTTAGAATTATATACTAGAACCTTGAGGATATAAACTGTCTCAGTCAAAAAAAGCCATGGCGACTCAGGATCAACTGCAAACATAAACAGTGTTCTCGTCATTTCAAATCATTATACACTAGTTCTTAGCTCTATAAACAGGAATTCTTAAAGTTTGAAATGACATTTTAGTGAAAACGCCACTTAAAATAGCCTGAGTTGTTAATATTATCAGAATTGCCGTCATTTCATTGCTTTCGACCTGTAATCTCGGTAACTGAACTCGGCCTTAAATGAAGTTAGATTCTATTTACTTGTGTTTCAACTGTTTGTTACACGTTCATATTCATTTCCTGGAAAGAAAATTGTGTATTTTAAGAGTTTTAACACATTTTGACAGTTTCCTGAGAAGTATATACTAGAACCTTCAGGATATAAACTGTTTCAGTCAAAAAACGCCACGGCAACTCAGAATCAACTGTAAACATAAACGGTATTCTCCACATTTCAAATCATTATACACAAGTTCTGAGCTCTATAAACAGGAATTCTTAAAGTTCCGGAGATAATATTATCAGAATTCTCGTCATTTCAAAGTTTCTACCTGTAATCTCGGGAATTGAACTCGGCTTTAAATGTAGTTAGATTCTATTTACTTTTTTTTTACCTGTTTGTTACACGTTCATATTCATTTCCTGGAAAGAATACTGTGTATTTTAAGAGTTTTAACACATTCTCACAGTTTCCTTAGAATTATATACTAGAACCTTGAGGATATAAACTGTCTCAGTCAAAAAAAGCCATGGCGACTCAGGATCAACTGTAAACATAAACAGTGTTCTCGTCATTTCAAATCATTATACACTAGTTCTTAGCTGTATAAACAGGAATTCTTAAAGTTTGAAATGACATTTTAGTGAAAACGCCACTTAAAATAGCCTGAGTTGTTAATATTATCAGAATTGCCGTCATTTCAGAGCTTTCCACCACTAATCTCGGTTATTGAACTCGGCGTTAAATGTAGTTAGATTCTATTTACTTGTGTTTCAACTGTTTGTTACACGTTCATATTCATTTCCTGGAAAGAAAATTGTGTATTTTAAGAGTTTTAACACATTTTGACAGTTTCCTGAGAAGTATGTACTAGAACCTTCAGGATATAAACTGTTTCAGTCAAAAAACGCCACGGCAACTCAGAATCAACTGTAAACATAAACAGTATCCTCCTCATTTCAAATCATTATACACAAGTTCTGAGCTCTATAAACAGGAATTCTTAAAGTTCCGGAGAGGTTAATATTATCAGAATTCTCGTCATTTCAAAGTTTCTACCTGTAATCTCGGGAATTGAACTCGGCTTTAAATGTAGTTAGATTCTATTTACTTGTTTTTTAACTGTTTGTTACACGTTCATATTCATTTCCTGGAAAGAATACTGTGTATTTTAAGAGTTTTAACACATTCTCACAGTTTCCTTAGAATTATATACTAGAACCTTGAGGATATAAACTGTCTCAGTCAAAAAAAGCCAGGGCGACTCAGGATCAACTGTAAACATAAACAGTGTTCTCGTCATTTCAAATCATTATACACTAGTTCTTAGCTCTATAAACAGGAATTCTTAAAGTTTGAAATGACATTTTAGTGAAAACGCCACTTAAAATAGCCTGAGTTGTTAATATTATCAGAATTGCCGTCATTTCAGAGCTTTCGACCTGTAATCTCGGTAACTGAACTCGGCCTTAAATGAAGTTAGATTCTATTTACTTGTGTTTCAACTGTTTGTTACACGTTCATATTCATTTCCTGGAAAGAAAATTGTGTATTTTAAGAGTTTTAACACATTTTGACAGTTTCCTGAGAAGTATATACTAGAACCTTCAGGATATAAACTGTTTCAGTCAATAAACGCCACGGCAACTCAGAATCAACTGTAAACATAAACAGTATTCTCCACATTTCAAATCATTATACACAAGTTCTGAGCTCTATAAACAGGAATTCTTAAAGTTCCGGAGATGTTAATATTATCAGAATTCTCGTCATTTCAAAGTTTCTACCTGTAATCTCGGGAATTGAACTCGGCTTTAAATGTACTTAGATTCTATTTACTTGTGTTTTAACTGTTTGTTACACGTTCATATTCATTTCCTGGAAAGAAAACTGAGTATTTTAAGAGTTTTAACACATTCTCACAGTTTCCTTGGAATTATATACTAGAACCTTGAGGATATAAACTGTCTCAGTCAAAAAAAGCCGTGGCAACTCATGATCAACTGTAAACATAAACAGTATTCTCCTCATTTTAAATCATTATACACAAGTACTGAGCTCTATAAACAGGAATTCTTAAAGTTTGAAATGACATTTTAGTGAAAACGCCACTTAAAATAGCCTGAGTTGTTAATATTATCAGAATTGCCGTCATTTCAGAGCTTTCCACCACTAATTTCGGTTATTGAACTCGGCGTTAAATGTAGTTAGATTCTATTTACTTGTGTTTCAACTGTTTGTTACACGTTCATATTCATTTCCTGGAAAGAAAATTGTGTATTTTAAGAGTTTTAACACATTTTGACAGTTTCCTGAGAAGTATGTACTTGAACCTTCAGGATATAAACTGTTTCAGTCAAAAAAGGCCACGGCAACTCAGAATCAACTGTAAACATAAACAGTATCCTCCTCATTTCAAATCATTATACACAAGTTCTGAGCTCTATAAACAGGAATTCTTAAAGTTCCGGAGAGGTTAATATTATCAGAATTCTCGTCATTTCAAAGTTTCTACCTGTAATCTCGGGAATTGAACTCGGCTTTAAATGTAGTTAGATTCTATTTACTTTTTTTTTACCTGTTTGTTACACGTTCATATTCATTTCCTGGAAAGAATACTGTGTATTTTAAGAGTTTTAACACATTCTCACAGTTTCCTTAGAATTATATACTAGAACCTTGAGGATATAAACTGTCTCAGTCAAAAAAAGCCATGGCGACTCAGGATCAAGTGTAAACATAAACAGTGTTCTCGTCATTTCAAATCATTATACACTAGTTCTTAGCTGTATAAACAGGAATTCTTAAAGTTTGAAATGACATTTTAGTGAAAACGCCACTTAAAATAGCCTGAGTTGTTAATATTATCAGAATTGCCGTCATTTCAGAGCTTTCGACCTGTAATCTCGGTAACTGAACTCGGCCTTAAATGAAGTTAGATTCTATTTACTTGTGTTTCAACTGTTTGTTACACGTTCATATTCATTTCCTGGAAAGAAAATTGTGTATTTTAAGAGTTTTAACACATTTTGACAGTTTCCTGAAAAGTATGTACTAGAACCTTCAGGATATAAACTGTTTCAGTCAAAAAAGGCCATGGCAACTCAGAATCAACTGTAAACATAAACAGTATCCTCCTCATTTCAAATCATTATACACAAGTTCTGATCTCTATAAACAGGAATTCTTAAAGTTCCGGAGAGGTTAATATTATCAGAATTCTCGTCATTTCAAAGTTTCTACCTGTAATCTCGGGAATTGAACTCGGCTTTAAATGTAGTTAGATTCTATTTACTTGTTTTTTAACTGTTTGTTACACGTTCATATTCATTTCCTTGAAAGAATACTGTGTATTTTAAGAGTTTTAACACATTCTCACAGTTTCCTTAGAATTATATACTAGAACCTTGAGGATATAAACTGTCTCAGTCAAAAAAAGCCATGGCGACTCAGGATCAACTGCAAACATAAACAGTGTTCTCGTCATTTCAAATCATTATACACTAGTTCTTAGCTCTATAAACAGGAATTCTTAAAGTTTGAAATGACATTTTAGTGAAAACGCCACTTAAAATAGCCTGAGTTGTTAATATTATCAGAATTGCCGTCATTTCAGAGCTTTCGACCTGTAATCTCGGTAACTGAACTCGGCCTTAAATGAAGTTAGATTCTATTTACTTGTGTTTCAACTGTTTGTTACACGTTCATATTCATTTCCTGGAAAGAAAATTGTGTATTTTAAGAGTTTTAACACATTTTGACAGTTTCCTGAGAAGTATATACTAGAACCTTCAGGATATAAACTGTTTCAGTCAAAAAACGCCACGGCAACTCAGAATCAACTGTAAACATAAAAAGTATTCTCCACATTTCAAATCATTATACACAAGTTCTGAGCTCTATAAACAGGAATTCTTAAAGTTCCGGAGATAATATTATCAGAATTCTCGTCATTTCAAAGTTTCTAACTGTAATCTCGGGAATTGAACTCGGCTTTAAATGTACTTAGATTCTATTTACTTGTGTTTTAACTGTTTGTTACACGTTCATATTCATTTCCTGGAAAGAAAACTGAGTATTTTAAGAGTTTTAACACATTCTCACAGTTTCCTTAGAATTATATACTAGAACCTTGAGGATATAAACTGTCTCAGTCAAAAAAAGCCGTGGCAACTCAGGATCAACTGTAAACATAAACAGTATTCTCCTCATTTTAAATCATTATACACAAGTACTGAGCTCTATAAACAGGAATTCTTAAAGTTTGAAATGACATTTTAGTGAAAACGCCACTTAAAATAGCCTGAGTTGTTAATATTATCAGAATTGCCGTCATTTCAGAGCTTTCCACCACTAATCTCGCTTATTGAACTCGGCGTTAAATGTAGTTAGATTCTATTTACTTATGTTTCAACTGTTTGTTACACGTTCATATTCATTTCCTGGAAAGAAAATTGTGTATTTTAAGAGTTTTAACACATTTTGACAGTTTCCTGAGAAGTATGTACTAGAACCTTCAGGATATAAACTGTTTCAGTCTAAAAAGGCCACGGCAACTCAGAATCAACTGTAAACATAAACAGTATCCTCCTCATTTCAAATCATTATACACAAGTTCTGAGCTCTATAAACAGGAATTCTTAAAGTTCCGGAGAGGTTAATATTATCAGAATTCTCGTCATTTCAAAGTTTCTACCTGTAATCTCGGGAATTGAACTCGGCTTTAAATGTAGTTAGATTCTATTTACTTTTTTTTTACCTGTTTGTTACACGTTCATATTCATTTCCTGGAAAGAATACTGTGTATTTTAAGAGTTTTAACACATTCTCACAGTTTCCTTAGAATTATATACTAGAACCTTGAGGATATAAACTGTCTCAGTCAAAAAAAGCCATGGCGACTCAGGATCAAGTGTAAACATAAACAGTGTTCTCGTCATTTCAAATCATTATACACTAGTTCTTAGCTGTATAAACAGGAATTCTTAAAGTTTGAAATGACATTTTAGTGAAAACGCCACTTAAAATAGCCTGAGTTGTTAATATTATCAGAATTGCCGTCATTTCAGAGCTTTCGACCTGTAATCTCGGTAACTGAACTCGGCCTTAAATGAAGTTAGATTCTATTTACTTGTGTTTCAACTGTTTGTTACACGTTCATATTCATTTCCTGGAAAGAAAATTGTGTATTTTAAGAGTTTTAACACATTTTGACAGTTTCCTGAAAAGTATGTACTAGAACCTTCAGGATATAAACTGTTTCAGTCAAAAAACGCCACGGCAACTCAGAATCAACTGTAAACATAAACAGTATCCTCCTCATTTCAAATCATTATACACAAGTTCTGAGCTCTATAAACAGGAATTCTTAAAGTTCCGGAGAGGTTAATATTATCAGAATTCTCGTCATTTCAAAGTTTCTACCTGTAATCTCGGGAATTGAACTCGGCTTTAAATGTAGTTAGATTCTATTTACTTGTTTTTTAACTGTTTGTTACACGTTCATATTCATTTCCTTGAAAGAATACTGTGTATTTTAAGAGTTTTAACACATTCTCACAGTTTCCTTAGAATTATATACTAGAACCTTGAGGATATAAACTGTCTCAGTCAAAAAAAGCCATGGCGACTCAGGATCAACTGCAAACATAAACAGTGTTCTCGTCCTTTCAAATCATTATACACTAGTTCTTAGCTCTATAAACAGGAATTCTTAAAGTTTGAAATGACATTTTAGTGAAAACGCCACTTAAAATAGCCTGAGTTGTTAATATTATCAGAATTGCCGTCATTTCAGAGCTTTCGACCTGTAATCTCGGTAACTGAACTCGGCCTTAAATGAAGTTAGATTCTATTTACTTGTGTTTCAACTGTTTGTTACACGTTCATATTCATTTCCTGGAAAGAAAATTGTGTATTTTAAGAGTTTTAACACATTTTGACAGTTTCCTGAGAAGTATATACTAGAACCTTCAGGATATAAACTGTTTCAGTCAATAAACGCCACGGCAACTCAGAATCAACTGTAAACATAAACAGTATTCTCCACATTTCAAATCATTATACACAAGTTCTGAGCTCTATAAACAGGAATTCTTAAAGTTCCGGAGATAATATTATCAGAATTCTCGTCATTTCAAAGTTTCTACCTGTAATCTCGGGAATTGAACTCGGCTTTAAATGTACTTAGATTCTATTTACTTGTGTTTTAACTGTTTGTTACACGTTCATATTCATTTCCTGGAAAGAAAACTGAGTATTTTAAGAGTTTTAACACATTCTCACAGTTTCCTTAGAATTATATACTAGAACCTTGAGGATATAAACTGTCTCAGTCAAAAAAAGCCGTGGCAACTCAGGATCAACTGTAAACATAAACAGTATTCTCCTCATTTTAAATCATTATACACAAGTACTGAGCTCTATAAACAGGAATTCTTAAAGTTTGAAATGACATTTTAGTGAAAACGCCACTTAAAATAGCCTGAGTTGTTAATATTATCAGAATTGCCGTCATTTCAGAGCTTTCCACCACTAATCTCGGTTATTGAACTCGGCGTTAAATGTAGTTAGATTCTATTTACTTGTGTTTCAACTGTTTGTTACACGTTCATATTCATTTCCTGGAAAGAAAATTGTGTATTTTAAGAGTTTTAACACATTTTGACAGTTTCCTGAGAAGTATGTACTAGAACCTTCAGGATATAAACTGTTTCAGTCAAAAAACGCCACGGCAACTCAGAATCAACTGTAAACATAAACAGTATCCTCCTCATTTCAAATCATTATACACAAGTTCTGAGCTCTATAAACAGGAATTCTTAAAGTTCCGGAGAGGTTAATATTATCAGAATTCTCGTCATTTCAAAGTTTCTACCTGTAATCTCGGGAATTGAACTCGGCTTTAAATGTAGTTAGATTCTATTTACTTGTTTTTTAACTGTTTGTTACACGTTCATATTCATTTCCTGGAAAGAATACTGTGTATTTTAAGAGTTTTAACACATTCTCACAGTTTCCTTAGAATTATATACTAGAACCTTGAGGATATAAACTGTCTCAGTCAAAAAAAGCCAGGGCGACTCAGGATCAACTGTAAACATAAACAGTGTTCTCGTCATTTCAAATCATTATACACTAGTTCTTAGCTCTATAAACAGGAATTCTTAAAGTTTGAAATGACATTTTAGTGAAAACGCCACTTAAAATAGCCTGAGTTGTTAATATTATCAGAATTGCCGTCATTTCAGAGCTTTCGACCTGTAATCTCGGTAACTGAACTCGGCCTTAAATGAAGTTAGATTCTATTTACTTGTGTTTCAACTGTTTGTTACACGTTCATATTCATTTCCTGGAAAGAAAATTGTGTATTTTAAGAGTTTTAACACATTTTGACAGTTTCCTGAGAAGTATATACTAGAACCTTCAGGATATAAACTGTTTCAGTCAATAAACGCCACGGCAACTCAGAATCAACTGTAAACATAAACAGTATTCTCCACATTTCAAATCATTATACACAAGTTCTGAGCTCTATAAACAGGAATTCTTAAAGTTCCGGAGATGTTAATATTATCAGAATTCTCGTCATTTCAAAGTTTCTACCTGTAATCTCGGGAATTGAACTCGGCTTTAAATGTACTTAGATTCTATTTACTTGTGTTTTAACTGTTTGTTACACGTTCATATTCATTTCCTGGAAAGAAAACTGAGTATTTTAAGAGTTTTAACACATTCTCACAGTTTCCTTGGAATTATATACTAGAACCTTGAGGATATAAACTGTCTCAGTCAAAAAAAGCCGTGGCAACTCAGGATCAACTGTAAACATAAACAGTATTCTCCTCATTTTAAATCATTATACACAAGTACTGAGCTCTATAAACAGGAATTCTTAAAGTTTGAAATGACATTTTAGTGAAAACGCCACTTAAAATAGCCTGAGTTGTTAATATTATCAGAATTGCCGTCATTTCAGAGCTTTCGACCTGTAATCTCGGTAACTGAACTCGGCCTTAAATGAAGTTAGATTCTATTTACTTGTGTTTCAACTGTTTGTTACACGTTCATATTCATTTCCTGGAAAGAAAATTGTGTATTTTAAGAGTTTTAACACATTTTGACAGTTTCCTGAAAAGTATGTACTAGAACCTTCAGGATATAAACTGTTTCAGTCAAAAAAGGCCACGGCAACTCAGAATCAACTGTAAACATAAACAGTATCCTCCTCATTTCAAATCATTATACACAAGTTCTGATCTCTATAAACAGGAATTCTTAAAGTTCCGGAGAGGTTAATATTATCAGAATTCTCGTCATTTCAAAGTTTCTACCTGTAATCTCGGGAATTGAACTCGGCTTTAAATGTAGTTAGATTCTATTTACTTGTTTTTTAACTGTTTGTTACACGTTCATATTCATTTCCTTGAAAGAATACTGTGTATTTTAAGAGTTTTAACACATTCTCACAGTTTCCTTAGAATTATATACTAGAACCTTGAGGATATAAACTGTCTCAGTCAAAAAAAGCCATGGCGACTCAGGATCAACTGCAAACATAAACAGTGTTCTCGTCATTTCAAATCATTATACACTAGTTCTTAGCTCTATAAACAGGAATTCTTAAAGTTTGAAATGACATTTTAGTGAAAACGCCACTTAAAATAGCCTGAGTTGTTAATATTATCAGAATTGCCGTCATTTCAGAGCTTTCGACCTGTAATCTCGGTAACTGAACTCGGCCTTAAATGAAGTTAGATTCTATTTACTTGTGTTTCAACTGTTTGTTACACGTTCATATTCATTTCCTGGAAAGAAAATTGTGTATTTTAAGAGTTTTAACACATTATGACAGTTTCCTGAGAAGTATATACTAGAACCTTCAGGATATAAACTGTTTCAGTCAAAAAACGCCACGGCAACTCAGAATCAACTGTAAACATAAACAGTATTCTCCACATTTCAAATCATTATACACAAGTTCTGAGCTCTATAAACAGGAATTCTTAAAGGTCCGGAGATGTTAATATTATCAGAATTCTCGTCATTTCAAAGTTTATACCTGTAATCTCGGGAATTGAACTCGGCTTTAAATGTACTTAGATTCCATTTACTTGTGTTTTAACTGTTTGTTACACGTTCATATTCATTTCCTGGAAAGAAAACTGAGTATTTTAAGAGTTTTAACACATTCTCACAGTTTCCTTAGAATTATATACTAGAACCTTGAGGATATAAACTGTCTCAGTCAAAAAAAGCCGTGGTAACTCAGGATCAACTGTAAACATAAACAGTATTCTCCTCATTTCAAATCATTATACACAAGTACTGAGCTCTATAAACAGGAATTCTTAAAGTTTGAAATGACATTGCAGTTAAAACGCCACTTAAAAGAGCCTGAGTTGTTAATATTATCAGAATTGCCGTCGTTTCAGAGCTTTCCACCTCTCATCTCGGTAACTGAACTGGGCCTTAAATGTAGTTAGATTCTATTTACTTGTGTTTCAACTGTTTGTTACACGTTCATATTCATTTCCTGGAAAGAGAATTGTGTATTTTTAGAGTTTTAACACATTTTGACAGTTTCCTGAGAAGTATATACTAGAACTTTCAGGATATAAACTGTTTCAGTCAAAAAACGCCACGGCAACTCAGGTTCACGTGTAAACATAAACAGTATTCTCCACATTTCAAGTCATTATACACAAGTTCTGAGCTCTATAAACAGGAATTCTTAAAGTTCCGGAGAGGTTAATATTATCAGAATTCTCGTCATTTCAAAGTTTCTACCTGTAATCTCGGGAATTGAACTCGGCTTTAAATGTAGTTAGATTCTATTTACTTGTTTTTTAACTGTTTGTTACACGTTCATATTCATTTCCTGGAAAGAATACTGTGTATTTTAAGAGTTTTAACACATTCTCACAGTTTCCTTAGAATTATATACTAGAACCTTGAGGATATAAACTGTCTCAGTCAAAAAAAGCCAGGGCGACTCAGGATCAACTGTAAACATACACAGTGTTCTCGTCATTTCAAATCATTATACACTAGTTCTTAGCTCTATAAACAGGAATTCTTAAAGTTTGAAATGACATTTTAGTGAAAACGCCACTTAAAATAGCCTGAGTTGTTAATATTATCAGAATTGCCGTCATTTCAGAGCTTTCGACCTGTAATCTCGGTAACTGAACTCGGCCTTAAATGAAGTTAGATTCTATTTACTTGTGTTTCAACTGTTTGTTACACGTTCATATTCATTTCCTGGAAAGAAAATTGTGTATTTTAAGAGTTTTAACACATTTTGACAGTTTCCTGAGAAGTATGTACTAGAACCTTCAGGATATAAACTGTTTCAGTCAAAAAAGGCCACGGCAACTCAGAATCAACTGTAAACATAAACAGTATTCTCCACATTTCAAATCATTATACACAAGTTCTGAGCTCTATAAACAGGAATTCTTAAAGGTCCGGAGATGTTAATATTATCAGAATTCTCGTCATTTCAAAGTTTATACCTGTAATCTCGGGAATTGAACTCGGCTTTAAATGTACTTAGATTCCATTTACTTGTGTTTTAACTGTTTGTTACACGTTCATATTCATTTCCTGGAAAGAAAACTGAGTATTTTAAGAGTTTTAACACATTCTCACAGTTTCCTTAGAATTATATACTAGAACCTTGAGGATATAAACTGTCTCAGTCAAAAAAAGCCGTGGTAACTCAGGATCAACTGTAAACATAAACAGTATTCTCCTCATTTCAAATCATTATACACAAGTACTGAGCTCTATAAACAGGAATTCTTAAAGTTTGAAATGACATTGCAGTTAAAACGCCACTTAAAAGAGCCTGAGTTGTTAATATTATCAGAATTGCCGTCGTTTCAGAGCTTTCCACCTCTCATCTCGGTAACTGAACTGGGCCTTAAATGTAGTTAGATTCTATTTACTTGTGTTTCAACTGTTTGTTACACGTTCATATTCATTTCCTGGAAAGAGAATTGTGTATTTTTAGAGTTTTAACACATTTTGACAGTTTCCTGAGAAGTATATACTAGAACTTTCAGGATATAAACTGTTTCAGTCAAAAAACGCCACGGCAACTCAGGTTCACGTGTAAACATAAACAGTATTCTCCACATTTCAAGTCATTATACACAAGTTCTGAGCTCTATAAACAGGAATTCTTAAAGTTCCGGAGAGGTTAATATTATCAGAATTCTCGTCATTTCAAAGTTTCTACCTGTAATCTCGGGAATTGAACTCGGCTTTAAATGTAGTTAGATTCTATTTACTTGTTTTTTAACTGTTTGTTACACGTTCATATTCATTTCCTGGAAAGAATACTGTGTATTTTAAGAGTTTTAACACATTCTCACAGTTTCCTTAGAATTATATACTAGAACCTTGAGGATATAAACTGTCTCAGTCAAAAAAAGCCAGGGCGACTCAGGATCAACTGTAAACATACACAGTGTTCTCGTCATTTCAAATCATTATACACTAGTTCTTAGCTCTATAAACAGGAATTCTTAAAGTTTGAAATGACATTTTAGTGAAAACGCCACTTAAAATAGCCTGAGTTGTTAATATTATCAGAATTGCCGTCATTTCAGAGCTTTCGACCTGTAATCTCGGTAACTGAACTCGGCCTTAAATGAAGTTAGATTCTATTTACTTGTGTTTCAACTGTTTGTTACACGTTCATATTCATTTCCTGGAAAGAAAATTGTGTATTTTAAGAGTTTTAACACATTTTGACAGTTTCCTGAGAAGTATGTACTAGAACCTTCAGGATATAAACTGTTTCAGTCAAAAAAGGCCACGGCAACTCAGAATCAACTGTAAACATAAACAGTATCCTCCTCATTTCAAATCATTATACACAAGTTCTGAGCTCTATAAACAGGAATTCTTAAAGTTCCGGAGAGGTTAATATTATCAGAATTCTCGTCATTTCAAAGTTTCTACCTGTAATCTCGGGAATTGAACTCGGCTTTAAATGTAGTTAGATTCTATTGACTTTTTTTTTACCTGTTTGTTACACGTTCATATTCATTTCCTAGAAAGAATACTGTGTATTTTAAGAGTTTTAACACATTCTCACAATTTCCTTAGAATTATATACTAGAACCTTGAGGATATAAACTGTCTCAGTCAAAAAAAGCCATGGCGACTCAGGATCAACTGTAAACATAAACAGTGTTCTCGTCATTTCAAATCATTATACACTAGTTCTTAGCTCTATAAACAGGAATTCTTAAAGTTTGAAATGACATTTTAGTGAAAACGCCACTTAAAATAGCCTGAGTTGTTAATATTATCAGAATTGCCGTCATTTCAGAGCTTTCGACCTGTAATCTCGGTAACTGAACTCGGCCTTAAATGAAGTTAGATTCTATTTACTTGTGTTTCAACTGTTTGTTACACGTTCATATTCATTTCCTGGAAAGAAAATTGTGTATTTAAAGAGTTTTAACACATTTTGACAGTTTCCTGAGAAGTATATACTAGAACCTTCAGGATATAAACTGTTTCAGTCACAAAACGCCACGGCAACTCAGAATCAACTGTAAACATAAACAGTATTCTCCACATTTCAAGTCATTATACACAAGTTCTGAGCTCTATAAACAGGAATTCTTAAAGTTCCGGAGATAATATTATCAGAATTCTCGTCATTTCAAAGTTTCTACCTGTAATCTCGGGAATTGAACTCGGCTTTAAATGTACTTAGATTCTATTTACTTGTGTTTTAACTGTTTGTTACACGTTCATATTCATTTCCTGGAAAGAAAACTGAGTATTTTAAGAGTTTTAACACATTCTCACAGTTTCCTTAGAATTATATACTAGAACCTTGAGGATATAAACTGTCTCAGTCAAAAAAAGCCGTGGCAACTCAGGATCAACTGTAAACATAAACAGTATTCTCCTCATTTTAAATCATTATACACAAGTACTGAGCTCTATAAACAGGAATTCTTAAAGTTTGAAATGACATTTTAGTGAAAACGCCACTTAAAATAGCCTGAGTTGTTAATATTATCAGAATTGCCGTCATTTCAGAGCTTTCAACCTCTAATCTCGGTAACTGAACTCGGCGTTAAATGTAGTTAGATTCTATTTACTTGTGTTTCAACTGTTTGTTACACGTTCATATTCATTTCCTGGAAAGAAAATTGTGTATTTTAAGAGTTTTAACACATTTTGACAGTTTCCTGAGAAGTATGTACTAGAACCTTCAGGATATAAACTGTTTCAGTCAAAAAAGGCCACGGCAACTCAGAATCAACTGTAAACATAAACAGTATACTCCTCATTTCTAATCAT
The DNA here is from genome assembly GCF_963259705.1 of Myotis daubentonii. Classification (NCBI taxonomy): domain Eukaryota; kingdom Metazoa; phylum Chordata; class Mammalia; order Chiroptera; family Vespertilionidae; genus Myotis; species Myotis daubentonii. The sequence goes on from NC_081844.1 coordinate 9,972,671, forward strand.
TATACACAAGTTCTGAGCTCTATAAACAGGAATTCTTAAAGTTCCGGAGAGGTTAATATTATCAGAATTCTCGTCATTTCAAAGTTTCTACCTGTAATCTCGGGAATTGAACTCGGCTTTAAATGTAGTTAGATTCTATTTACTTGTTTTTTAACTGTTTGTTACACGTTCTTATTCATTTCCTGGAAAGAATACTGTGTATTTTAAGAGTTTTAACACATTCTCACAGTTTCCTTAGAATTATATACTAGAACCTTGAGGATATAAACTGTCTCAGTCAAAAAAAGCCAGGGCGACTCAGGATCAACTGTAAACATAAACAGTGTTCTCGTCATTTCAAATCATTATACACTAGTTCTTAGCTCTATAAACAGGAATTCTTAAAGTTTGAAATGACATTTTAGTGAAAACGCCACTTAAAATAGCCTGAGTTGTTAATATTATCAGAATTGCCGTCATTTCAGAGCTTTCGACCTGTAATCTCGGTAACTGAACTCGGCCTTAAATGAAGTTAGATTCTATTTACTTGTGTTTCAACTGTTTGTTACACGTTCATATTCATTTCCTGGAAAGAAAATTGTGTATTTTAAGAGTTTTAACACATTTTGACAGTTTCCTGAGAAGTATATACTAGAACCTTCAGGATATAAACTGTTTCAGTCAAAAAACGCCACGGCAACTCAGAATCAACTGTAAACATAAACAGTATTCTCCACATTTCAAATCATTATACACAAGTTCTGAGCTCTATAAACAGGAATTCTTAAAGTTCCGGAGATGTTAATATTATCAGAATTCTCGTCATTTCAAAGTTTATACCTGTAATCTCGGGAATTTAACTCGGCTTTAAATGTACTTAGATTCTATTTACTTGTGTTTTAACTGTTTGTTACACGTTCATATTCATTTCCTGGATGAAAACTGAGTATTTTAAGAGTTTTAACACATTCTCACAGTTTCCTTAGAATTATATACTAGAACCTTGAGGATATAAACTGTCTCAGTCAAAAAAAGCCGTGGCAACTCAGGATCAACTGTAAACATAAACAGTATTCTCCTCATTTCAAATCATTATACACAAGTACTGAGCTCTATAAACAGGAATTCTTAAAGTTTGAAATGACATTGCAGTTAAAACGCCACTTAAAAGAGCCTGAGTTGTTAATATTATCAGAATTGCCGTCGTTTCAGAGCTTTCCACCTCTCATCTCGGTAACTGAACTGGGCCTTAAATGTAGTTAGATTCTATTTACTTGTGTTTCAACTGTTTGTTACACGTTCATATTCATTTCCTGGAAAGAGAATTGTGTATTTTTAGAGTTTTAACACATTTTGACAGTTTCCTGAGAAGTATATACTAGAACTTTCAGGATATAAACTGTTTCAGCCAAAAAACGCCACGGCAACTCAGGTTCACGTGTAAACATAAACAGTATTCTCCACATTTCAAGTCATTATACACAAGTTCTGAGCTCTATAAACAGGAATTCTTAAAGTTCCGGAGAGGTTAATATTATCAGAATTCTCGTCATTTCAAAGTTTCTACCTGTAATCTCGGGAATTGAACTCGGCTTTAAATGTAGTTAGATTCTATTTACTTGTTTTTTAACTGTTTGTTACACGTTCATATTCATTTCCTGGAAAGAATACTGTGTATTTTAAGAGTTTTAACACATTCTCACAGTTTCCTTAGAATTATATACTAGAACCTTGAGGATATAAACTGTCTCAGTCAAAAAAAGCCATGGCGACTCAGGATCAACTGTAAACATAAACAGTGTTCTCGTCATTTCAAATCATTATACACTAGTTCTTAGCTCTATAAACAGGAATTCTTAAAGTTTGAAATGACATTTTAGTGAAAACGCCACTTAAAATAGCCTGAGTTGTTAATATTATCAGAATTGCCGTCATTTCAGAGCTTTCCACCACTAATCTCGGTTATTGAACTCGGCGTTAAATGTAGTTAGATTCTATTTACTTGTGTTTCAACTGTTTGTTACACGTTCATATTCATTTCCTGGAAAGAAAATTGTGTATTTTAAGATTTTTAACACATTTTGACAGTTTCCTGAGAAGTATGTACTAGAACCTTCAGGATATAAACTGTTTCAGTCAAAAAAGGCCACGGCAACTCAGAATCAACTGTAAACATAAACAGTATCCTCCTCATTTCAAATCATTATACACAAGTTCTGAGCTCTATAAACAGGAATTCTTAAAGTTCCGGAGAGGTTAATATTATCAGAATTCTCGTCATTTCAAAGTTTCTACCTGTAATCTCGGGAATTGAACTCGGCTTTAAATGTAGTTAGATTCTATTTACTTGTTTTTTAACTGTTTGTTACACGTTCATATTCATTTCCTGGAAAGAATACTGTGTATTTTAAGAGTTTTAACACATTCTCACAGTTTCCTTAGAATTATATACTAGAACCTTGAGGATATAAACTGTCTCAGTCAAAAAAAGCCAGGGCGACTCAGGATCAACTGTAAACATAAACAGTGTTCTCGTCATTTCAAATCATTATACACTAGTTCTTAGCTCTATAAACAGGAATTCTTAAAGTTTGAAATGACATTGCAGTTAAAACGCCACTTAAAAGAGCCTGAGTTGTTAATATTATCAGAATTGCCGTCATTTCAGAGCTTTCCACCTCTCATCTCGGTAACTGAACTGGGCCTTAAATGTAGTTAGATTCTATTTACTTGTGTTTCAACTGTTTGTTACACGTTCATATTCATTTCCTGGAAAGAGAATTGTGTATTTTTAGAGTTTTAACACATTTTGACAGTTTCCTGAGAAGTATATACTAGAACTTTCAGGATATAAACTGTTTCAGTCAAAAAACGCCACGGCAACTCAGGTTCACGTGTAAACATAAACAGTATTCTCCACAGTTCAAGTCATTATACACAAGTTCTGAGCTCTATAAACAGGAATTCTTAAAGTTCCGGAGAGGTTAATATTATCAGAATTCTCGTCATTTCAAAGTTTCTACCTGTAATCTCGGGAATTGAACTCGGCTTTAAATGTAGTTAGATTCTATTTACTTGTTTTTTAACTGTTTGTTACACGTTCATATTCATTTCCTGGAAAGAATACTGTGTATTTTAAGAGTTTTAACACATTCTCACAGTTTCCTTAGAATTATATACTAGAACCTTGAGGATATAAACTGTCTCAGTCAAAAAAAGCCATGGCGACTCAGGATCAACTGTAAACATAAACAGTGTTCTCGTCATTTCAAATCATTATACACTAGTTCTTAGCTCTATAAACAGGAATTCTTAAAGTTTGAAATGACATTTTAGTGAAAACGCCACTTAAAATAGCCTGAGTTGTTAATATTATCAGAATTGCCGTCATTTCAGAGCTTTCGACCTGTAATCTCGGTAACTGAACTCGGCCTTAAATGAAGTTAGATTCTATTTACTTGTGTTTCAACTGTTTGTTACACGTTCATATTCATTTCCTGGAAAGAAAATTGTGTATTTTAAGAGTTTTAATACATTTTGACAGTTTCCTGAGAAGTATATACTAGAACCTTCAGGATATAAACTGTTTCAGTCAAAAAACGCCACGGCAACTCAGAATCAATTGTAAACATAAACAGTATTCTCCACATTTCAAATCTTTATACAGAAGTTCTGAGCTCTATAAACAGGAATTCTTAAAGTTCCGGAGATGTTAATATTATCAGAATTCTCGTCATTTCAAAGTTTCTACCTGTAATCTCGGGAATAGAACTCGGCTTTAAATGTACTTAGATTCTATTTACTTGTGTTTTAACTGTTTGTTACACGTTCATATTCATTTCCTGGAAAGAAAACTGTGTATTTTAAGAGTTTTAACACATTCTCACAGTTTCCTTAGAATTATATACTAGAACCTTGGGGATATAAACTGTCTCAGTCAAAAAATCCGTGGCAACTCAGGATCAACTGTAAACATAAACAGTATTCTCCTCATTTCAAATCATTATACACAAGTACTGAGCTCTATAAACAGGAATTCTTAAAGTTTGAAATGACATTTTAGTGAAAACGCCACTTAAAATAGCCTGAGTTGTTAATATTATCAGAATTGCCGTCATTTCAGAGCTCTCGACCTGTAATCTCGGTAACTGAACTCGGCCTTAAATGTAGTTAGATTCTATTTACTTGTGTTTCAACTGTTTGTTACACGTTCATATTCATTTCCTGGAAAGAAAATTGTGTATTTTAAGAGTTTTAACACATTTTGACAGTTTCCTGAGAAGTATATACTAGAACCTTCAGGATATAAACTGTTTCAGTCAAAAAACGCCACGGCAACTCAGGTTCAAGTATAAACATAAACAGTATTCTCCTCATTTCAAATCATTATACACAAGTTCTGAGCTCTATAAACAGGAATTCTTAAAGTTCCGGAGAGGTTAATATTATCAGAATTCTCGTCATTTCAAAGTTTCTACCTGTAATCTCGGGAATTGAACTCGGCTTTAAATGTAGTTAGATTCTATTTACTTTTGTTTTAACTGTTACACGTTCATATTCTTTTCCTGGAAAGAAAACTGTGTATTTTAAGAGTTTTAACACATTCTCACAGTTTCCTTAGAATTATATACTAGAACCTTCAGGATATAAACTGTCTCAGTCAAAAAAAGCCGTGGCAACTCAGGATCAACTGTAAACATAAACAGTGTTCTCGTCATTTCAAATCATTATACACAAGTTCTGAGCTCTATAAACAGGAATTCTTAAAGTTTGAAATGACATTTTAGTGAAAACGCCACTTAAAATAGCCCGAGTTTTTAATATTATCAGAATTGCCGTCATTTCAGAGCTCTCGACCTGTAATCTCGGTAACTGAACTCGTCCTTAAATGTAGTTAGATTCTATTTACTTGTGTTTCAACTGTTTGTTACACGTTCATATTCATTTCCTGGAAAGAAAATTGTGCATTTTAAGAGTTTTAACACATTTTGACAGTTTCCTGAGAAGTATATACTAGAACCTTCAGGATATAAACTGTTTCAGTCAAAAAAATCCATGGCGACTCAGGATCAACTGTAAACATAAACAGTGTTCTCGTCATTTCAAATCATTATACACTAGTTCTGAGCTCTATAAACAGGAATTCTTAAAGTTTGAAATGACATTTTAGTGAAAACGCCACTTAAAATAGCCCGAGTTTTTAATATTATCAGAATTGCCGTCATTTCAGAGCTTTCAACCTCTAATCTCGGTAACTGAACTCGGCGTTAAATGTAGTTAGATTCTATTTACTTGTGTTTGAACTGTTTGTTACACGTTCATATTCATTTCCTGGAAAGAAAATTGTGTATTTTAAGAGTTTTAACACATTTTGACAGTTTCCTGAGAAGTATGTACTAGAACCTTCAGGATATAAACTGTTTCAGTCAAAAAAGGCCACGGCAACTCAGAATCAACTGTAAACATAAACAGTATCATCCTCATTTCAAATCATTATACACAAGTTCTGAGCTCTATAAACAGGAATTCTTAAAGTTTGAAATGACATTTTAGTTAAAACGCCACTTAAAAGAGCCTGAGTTGTTAATATTATCAGAATTGCCGTCATTTCAGAGCTTTCCACCTCTCATCTCGGTAACTGAACTGGGCCTTAAATGTAGTTAGATTCTATTTACTTGTGTTTCAACTGTTTGTTACACGTTCATATTCATTTCCTGGAAAGAGAATTGTGTATTTTTAGAGTTTTAACACATTTTGACAGTTTCCTGAGAAGTATATACTAGAACTTTCAGGATATAAACTGTTTCAGTCAAAAAACGCCACGGCAACTCAGGTTCACCTGTAAACATAAACAGTATTCTCCACATTTCAAGTCATTATACACAAGTTCTGAGCTCTATAAACAGGAATTCTTAAAGTTCCGGAGAAGTTAATATTATCAGAATTCTCGTCATTTCAAAGTTTCTACCTGTAATCTCGGGAATTGAACTCGGCTTTAAATGTAGTTAGATTCTATTTACTTGTGTTTTAACTGTTTGTTACACGTTCATGTTCATTTCCTGGAAAGGAAACTGTGTATTTTAAGAGTTTTAACACATTCTCACAGTTTCCTTAGAATTATATACTAGAACCTTGAGGATATAAACTGTCTCAGTCAAAAAAAGCCATGGCGACTCAGGATCAACTGTAAACATAAACAGTGTTCTCCTCATTTCAAATCATTATACACTAGTTCTTAGCTCTATAAACAGGAATTCTTAAAGTTTGAAATGACATTTTAGTGAAAACGCCACTTAAAATAGCCTGAGTTATTAATATTATCAGAATTGCCGTCATTTCAGAGCTTTCGACCTGTAATCTCGGTAACTGAACTCGGCCTTAAATGTAGTTAGATTCTATTTACTTGTGTTTCAACTGTTTGTTACACGTTCATATTCTTTTCCTGGAAAGAAAATTGTGTATTTTAAGAGTTTTAACACATTTTGACAGTTTCCTGAGAAGTATATACTAGAACATTCAGGATATAAACTGTTTCAGTCAAAAAAGGCCACGGCAACTCAGAATCAACTGTAAACATAAACAGTATACTCCTCATTTCGAATCATTATACACAAGTTCTGAGCTCTATAAACAGGAATTCTTAAAGTTCCGGAGAGGTTAATATTATCAGAATTCTCGTCATTTCAAAGTTTCTACCTGTAATCTCGGGAATTGAACTCGGCTTTAAATGTAGTTAGATTCTATTTACTTGTTTTTTAACTGTTTGTTACACGTTCTTATTCATTTCCTGGAAAGAATACTGTGTATTTTAAGAGTTTTAACACATTCTCACAGTTTCCTTAGAATTATATACTAGAACCTTGAGGATATAAACTGTCTCAGTCAAAAAAAGCCAGGGCGACTCAGGATCAACTGTAAACATAAACAGTGTTCTCGTCATTTCAAATCATTATACACTAGTTCTTAGCTCTATAAACAGGAATTCTTAAAGTTTGAAATGACATTTTAGTGAAAACGCCACTTAAAATAGCCTGAGTTGTTAATATTATCAGAATTGCCGTCATTTCAGAGCTTTCGACCTGTAATCTCGGTAACTGAACTCGGCCTTAAATGAAGTTAGATTCTATTTACTTGTGTTTCAACTGTTTGTTACACGTTCATATTCATTTCCTGGAAAGAAAATTGTGTATTTTAAGAGTTTTAACACATTTTGACAGTTTCCTGAGAAGTATATACTAGAACCTTCAGGATATAAACTGTTTCAGTCAAAAAACGCCACGGCAACTCAGAATCAACTGTAAACATAAACAGTATTCTCCACATTTCAAATCATTATACACAAGTTCTGAGCTCTATAAACAGGAATTCTTAAAGTTCCGGAGATGTTAATATTATCAGAATTCTCGTCATTTCAAAGTTTATACCTGTAATCTCGGGAATTTAACTCGGCTTTAAATGTACTTAGATTCTATTTACTTGTGTTTTAACTGTTTGTTACACGTTCATATTCATTTCCTGGATGAAAACTGAGTATTTTAAGAGTTTTAACACATTCTCACAGTTTCCTTAGAATTATATACTAGAACCTTGAGGATATAAACTGTCTCAGTCAAAAAAAGCCGTGGCAACTCAGGATCAACTGTAAACATAAACAGTATTCTCCTCATTTCAAATCATTATACACAAGTACTGAGCTCTATAAACAGGAATTCTTAAAGTTTGAAATGACATTGCAGTTAAAACGCCACTTAAAAGAGCCTGAGTTGTTAATATTATTAGAATTGCCGTCATTTCAGAGCTTTCCACCTCTCATCTCGGTAACTGAACTGGGCCTTAAATGTAGTTAGATTCTATTTACTTGTGTTTCAACTGTTTGTTACACGTTCATATTCATTTCCTGGAAAGAGAATTGTGTATTTTTAGAGTTTTAACACATTTTGACAGTTTCCTGAGAAGTATATACTAGAACTTTCAGGATATAAACTGTTTCAGCCAAAAAACGCCACGGCAACTCAGGTTCACGTGTAAACATAAACAGTATTCTCCACATTTCAAGTCATTATACACAAGTTCTGAGCTCTATAAACAGGAATTCTTAAAGTTCCGGAGAGGTTAATATTATCAGAATTCTCGTCATTTCAAAGTTTCTACCTGTAATCTCGGGAATTGAACTCGGCTTTAAATGTAGTTAGATTCTATTTACTTGTTTTTTAACTGTTTGTTACACGTTCATATTCATTTCCTGGAAAGAATACTGTGTATTTTAAGAGTTTTAACACATTCTCACAGTTTCCTTAGAATTATATACTAGAACCTTGAGGATATAAACTGTCTCAGTCAAAAAAAGCCATGGCGACTCAGGATCAACTGTAAACATAAACAGTGTTCTCGTCATTTCAAATCATTATACACTAGTTCTTAGCTCTATAAACAGGAATTCTTAAAGTTTGAAATGACATTTTAGTGAAAACGCCACTTAAAATAGCCTGAGTTGTTAATATTATCAGAATTGCCGTCATTTCAGAGCTTTCCACCACTAATCTCGGTTATTGAACTCGGCGTTAAATGTAGTTAGATTCTATTTACTTGTGTTTCAACTGTTTGTTACACGTTCATATTCATTTCCTGGAAAGAAAATTGTGTATTTTAAGATTTTTAACACATTTTGACAGTTTCCTGAGAAGTATGTACTAGAACCTTCAGGATATAAACTGTTTCAGTCAAAAAAGGCCACGGCAACTCAGAATCAACTGTAAACATAAACAGTATCCTCCTCATTTCAAATCATTATACACAAGTTCTGAGCTCTATAAACAGGAATTCTTAAAGTTCCGGATAGGTTAATATTATCAGAATTCTCGTCATTTCAAAGTTTCTACCTGTAATCTCGGGAATTGAACTCGGCTTTAAATGTAGTTAGATTCTATTTACTTGTTTTTTAACTGTTTGTTACACGTTCATATTCATTTCCTGGAAAGAATACTGTGTATTTTAAGAGTTTTAACACATTCTCACAGTTTCCTTAGAATTATATACTAGAACCTTGAGGATATAAACTGTCTCAGTCAAAAAAAGCCAGGGCGACTCAGGATCAACTGTAAACATAAACAGTGTTCTCGTCATTTCAAATCATTATACACTAGTTCTTAGCTCTATAAACAGGAATTCTTAAAGTTTGAAATGACATTGCAGTTAAAACGCCACTTAAAAGAGCCTGAGTTGTTAATATTATCAGAATTGCCGTCATTTCAGAGCTTTCCACCTCTCATCTCGGTAACTGAACTGGGCCTTAAATGTAGTTAGATTCTATTTACTTGTGTTTCAACTGTTTGTTACACGTTCATATTCATTTCCTGGAAAGAGAATTGTGTATTTTTAGAGTTTTAACACATTTTGACAGTTTCCTGAGAAGTATATACTAGAACTTTCAGGATATAAATTGTTTCAGTCAAAAAACGCCACGGCAACTCAGGTTCACGTGTAAACATAAACAGTATTCTCCACAGTTCAAGTCATTATACACAAGTTCTGAGCTCTATAAACAGGAATTCTTAAAGTTCCGGAGAGGTTAATATTATCAGAATTCTCGTCATTTCAAAGTTTCTACCTGTAATCTCGGGAATTGAACTCGGCTTTAAATGTAGTTAGATTCTATTTACTTGTTTTTTAACTGTTTGTTACACGTTCATATTCATTTCCTGGAAAGAATACTGTGTATTTTAAGAGTTTTAACACATTCTCACAGTTTCCTTAGAATTATATACTAGAACCTTGAGGATTTAAACTGTCTCAGTCAAAAAAAGCCATGGCGACTCAGGATCAACTGTAAACATAAACAGTGTTCTCGTCATTTCAAATCATTATACACTAGTTCTTAGCTCTATAAACAGGAATTCTTAAAGTTTGAAATGACATTTTTGTGAAAACGCCACTTAAAATAGCCTGAGTTGTTAATATTATCAGAATTGCCGTCATTTCAGAGCTTTCGACCTGTAATCTCGGTAACTGAACTCGGCCTTAAATGAAGTTAGATTCTATTTACTTGTGTTTCAACTGTTTGTTACACGTTCATATTCATTTCCTGGAAAGAAAATTGTGTATTTTAAGAGTTTTAATACATTTTGACAGTTTCCTGAGAAGTATATACTAGAACCTTCAGGATATAAACTGTTTCAGTCAAAAAACGCCACGGCAACTCAGAATCAATTGTAAACATAAACAGTATTCTCCACATTTCAAATCTTTATACACAAGTTCTGAGCTCTATAAACAGGAATTCTTAAAGTTCCGGAGATGTTAATATTATCAGAATTCTCGTCATTTCAAAGTTTCTACCTGTAATCTCGGGAATTGAACTCGGCTTTAAATGTACTTAGATTCTATTTACTTGTGTTTTAACTGTTTGTTACACGTTCATATTCATTTCCTGGAAAGAAAACTGTGTATTTTAAGAGTTTTAACACATTCTCACAGTTTCCTTAGAATTATATACTAGAACCTTGGGGATATAAACTGTCTCAGTCAAAAAATCCGTGGCAACTCAGGATCAACTGTAAACATAAACAGTATTCTCCTCATTTCAAATCATTATACACAAGTACTGAGCTCTATAAACAGGAATTCTTAAAGTTTGAAATGACATTTTAGTGAAAACGCCACTTAAAATAGCCTGAGTTGTTAATATTATCAGAATTGCCGTCATTTCAGAGCTCTCGACCTGTAATCTCGGTAACTGAACTCGGCCTTAAATGTAGTTAGATTCTATTTACTTGTGTTTCAACTGTTTGTTACACGTTCATATTCATTTCCTGGAAAGAAAATTGTGTATTTTAAGAGTTTTAACACATTTTGACAGTTTCCTGAGAAGTATATACTAGAACCTTCAGGATATAAACTGTTTCAGTCAAAAAACGCCACGGCAACTCAGGTTCAAGTATAAACATAAACAGTATTCTCCTCATTTCAAATCATTATACACAAGTTCTGAGCTCTATAAACAGGAATTCTTAAAGTTCCGGAGAGGTTAATATTATCAGAATTCTCGTCATTTCAAAGTTTCTACCTGTAATCTCGGGAATTGAACTCGGCTTTAAATGTAGTTAGATTCTATTTACTTTTGTTTTAACTGTTACACGTTCATATTCTTTTCCTGGAAAGAAAACTGTGTATTTTAAGAGTTTTAACACATTCTCACAGTTTCCTTAGAATTATATACTAGAACCTTCAGGATATAAACTGTCTCAGTCAAAAAAAGCCGTGGCAACTCAGGATCAACTGTAAACATAAACAGTGTTCTCGTCATTTCAAATCATTATACACAAGTTCTGAGCTCTATAAACAGGAATTCTTAAAGTTTGAAATGACATTTTAGTGAAAACGCCACTTAAAATAGCCCGAGTTTTTAATATTATCAGAATTGCCGTCATTTCAGAGCTCTCGACCTGTAATCTCGGTAACTGAACTCGTCCTTAAATGTAGTTAGATTCTATTTACTTGTGTTTCAACTGTTTGTTACACGTTCATATTCATTTCCTGGAAAGAAAATTGTGCATTTTAAGAGTTTTAACACATTTTGACAGTTTCCTGAGAAGTATATACTAGAACCTTCAGGATATAAACTGTTTCAGTCAAAAAAATCCATGGCGACTCAGGATCAACTGTAAACATAAACAGTGTTCTCGTCATTTCAAATCATTATACACTAGTTCTGAGCTCTATAAACAGGAATTCTTAAAGTTTGAAATGACATTTTAGTGAAAACGCCACTTAAAATAGCCCGAGTTTTTAATATTATCAGAATTGCCGTCATTTCAGAGCTTTCAACCTCTAATCTCGGTAACTGAACTCGGCGTTAAATGTAGTTAGATTCTATTTACTTGTGTTTGAACTGTTTGTTACATGTTCATATTCATTTCCTGGAAAGAAAATTGTGTATTTTAAGAGTTTTAACACATTTTGACAGTTTCCTGAGAAGTATGTACTAGAACCTTCAGGATATAAACTGTTTCAGTCAAAAAAGGCCACGGCAACTCAGAATCAACTGTAAACATAAACAGTATCATCCTCATTTCAAATCATTATACACAAGTTCTGAGCTCTATAAACAGGAATTCTTAAAGTTTGAAATGACATTTTAGTTAAAACGCCACTTAAAAGAGCCTGAGTTGTTAATATTATCAGAATTGCCGTCATTTCAGAGCTTTCCACCTCTCATCTCGGTAACTGAACTGGGCCTTAAATGTAGTTAGATTCTATTTACTTGTGTTTCAACTGTTTGTTACACGTTCATATTCATTTCCTGGAAAGAGAATTGTGTATTTTTAGAGTTTTAACACATTTTGACAGTTTCCTGAGAAGTATATACTAGAACTTTCAGGATATAAACTGTTTCAGTCAAAAAACGCCACGGCAACTCAGGTTCACGTGTAAACATAAACAGTATTCTCCACATTTCAAGTCATTATACACAAGTTCTGAGCTCTATAAACAGGAATTCTTAAAGTTCCGGAGAAGTTAATATTATCAGAATTCTCGTAATTTCAAAGTTTCTACCTGTAATCTCGGGAATTGAACTCGGCTTTAAATGTAGTTAGATTCTATTTACTTGTGTTTTAACTGTTTGTTACACGTTCATGTTCATTTCCTGGAAAGAAAACTGTGTATTTTAAGAGTTTTAACACATTCTCACAGTTTCCTTAGAATTATATACTAGAACCTTGAGGATATAAACTGTCTCAGTCAAAAAAAGCCATGGCGACTCAGGATCAACTGTAAACATAAACAGTGTTCTCCTCATTTCAAATCATTATACACTAGTTCTTAGCTCTATAAACAGGAATTCTTAAAGTTTGAAATGACATTTTAGTGAAAACGCCACTTAAAATAGCCTGAGTTATTAATATTATCAGAATTGCCGTCATTTCAGAGCTTTCGACCTGTAATCTCGGTAACTGAACTCGGCCTTAAATGTAGTTAGATTCTATTTACTTGTGTTTCAACTGTTTGTTACACGTTCATATTCTTTTCCTGGAAAGAAAATTGTGTATTTTAAGAGTTTTAACACATTTTGACAGTTTCCTGAGAAGTATATACTAGAACATTCAGGATATAAACTGTTTCAGTCAAAAAACGCCACGGCAACTCAGAATCAACTGTAAACATAAACAGTATTCTCCACATTTCAAATCATTATACACAAGTTCTGAGCTCTATAAACAGGAATTCTTAAAGTTCCGGAGAGGTTAATATTATCAGAATTCTCGTCATTTCGAAGTTTCTACCTGTAATCTCGGGAATTGAACTCGGCTTTAAATGTACTTAGATTCTATTTACTTGTGTTTTAACTGTTTGTTACACGTTTATATTCATTTCCTGGAAAGAAAACTGAGTATTATAAGAGTTTTAACACATTCTCACAGTTTCCTTAGAATTATATACTAGAACCTTGAGGATATAAACTGTCTCAGTCAAAAAAAGCCGTGGCAACTCAGGATCAACTGTAAACATAAACAGTATTCTCCTCATTTCAAATCATTATACGCAAGTACTGAGCTCTATAAACAGGAATTCTTAAAGTTTGAAATGACATTGTAGTTAAAACGCCACTTAAAAGAGCCTGAGTTGTTAATATTATCAGAATTGCCGTCATTTCAGAGCTTTCCACCTCTCATCTCGGTAACTGAACTCGGCCTTAAATGTAGTTAGATTCTATTTACTTGTGTTTCAAGTGTTTGTTACACGTTCATATTCATTTCCTGGAAAGAAAATTGTGTATTTTAAGAGTTTTAACACATTTTGACAGTTTCCTGAGAAGTATATACTAGAACTTTCAGGATATAAACTGTTTCAGTCAAAAAACGCCACGGCAACTCAGGTTCACGTGTAAACATAAACAGTATTCTCCACATTTCAAGTCATTATACACAAGTTCTGAGCTCTATAAACAGGAATTCTTAAAGTTCCGGAGAGGTTAATATTATCAGAATTCTCGTCATTTCAAAGTTTCTACCTGTAATCTCGGGAATTGAACTCGGCTTTAAATGTAGTTAGATTCTATTTACTTGTGTTTTAACTGTTTGTTACACGTTCATGTTCATTTCCTGGAAAGAAAACTGTGTATTTTAAGAGTTTTAACACATTCTCACAGTTTCCTTAGAATTATATACTAGAACCTTGAGGATATAAACTGTCTCAGTCAAAAAAAGCCATGGCGACTCAGGATCAACTGTAAACATAAACAGTGTTCTCCTCATTTCAAATCATTATACACTAGTTCTTAGCTCTATAAACAGGAATTCTTAAAGTTTGAAATGACATTTTAGTGAAAACGCCACTTAAAATAGCCTGAGTTATTAATATTATCAGAATTGCCGTCATTTCAGAGCTTTCGACCTGTAATCTCGGTAACTGAACTCGGCCTTAAATGTAGTTAGATTCTATTTACTTGTGTTTCAACTGTTTGTTACACGTTCATATTCTTTTCCTGGAAAGAAAATTGTGTATTTTAAGAGTTTTAACACATTTTGACAGTTTCCTGAGAAGTATATACTAGAACATTCAGGATATAAACTGTTTCAGTCAAAAAACGCCACGGCAACTCAGAATCAACTGTAAACATAAACAGTATTCTCCACATTTCAAATCATTATACACAAGTTCTGAGCTCTATAAACAGGAATTCTTAAAGTTCCGGAGATGTTAATATTATCAGAATTCTCGTCATTTCAAAGTTTCTACCTGTAATCTCGGGAATTGAACTCGGCTTTAAATGTACTTAGATTCTATTTACTTGTGTTTTAACTGTTTGTTACACGTTCATATTCATTTCCTGGAAAGAAAACTGAGTATTATAAGAGTTTTAACACATTCTCACAGTTTCCTTAGAATTATATACTAGAACCTTGAGGATATAAACTGTCTCAGTCAAAAAAAGCCGTGGCAACTCAGGATCAACTGTAAAGATAAACAGTATTCTCCTCATTTCAAATCATTATACGCAAGTACTGAGCTCTATAAACAGGAATTCTTAAAGTTTGAAATGACATTGTAGTTAAAACGCCACTTAAAATAGCCTGAGTTGTTAATATTATCAGAATTGTCGTCATTTAAGAGCTTTCGACCTGTAATCTCGGTAACTGAACTCGGCCTTAAATGTAGTTAGATTCTATTTACTTGTGTTTCAACTGTTTGTTACACGTTCATATTCATTTCCTGGAAAGAAAATTGTGTATTTTAAGAGTTTTAACACATTTTGACAGTTTCCTGAGAAGTATATACTAGAACCTTCAGGATATAAACTGTTTCAGTCAAAAAACGCCACGGCAACTCAGAATCAACTGTAAACATAAACAGTATTCTCCACATTTCAAATCATTATACACAAGTTCTGAGCTCTATAAACAGGAATTCTTAAAGTTCCGGAGAGGTTAATATTATCAGAATTCTCGTCATTTCAAAGTTTATACCTGTAATCTCGGGAATTGAACTCGCCTTTAAATGTAGTTAGATTCTATTAACTTGTGTTTTAACTGTTTGTTACACGTTCATATTCATTTCCTGGAAAGAAAACTGTGTGTTTTAAGAGTTTTAACACATTCTCACAGTTTCCTTAGAATTATATACTAGAACCTTCAGGATATAAACTGTCTCAGTCAAAAAAAGCCATGGCGACTCAGGATCAACTGTAAACATAAACAGTGTTCTCGTCATTTCAAATCATTATACACTAGTTCTGAGCTCTATAAACAGGAATTCTTAAAGTTTGAAATGACATTGTAGTTAAAACGCCACTTAAAAGAGCCTGAGTTGTTAATATTATCAGAATTGCCGTCATTTCAGAGCTTTCCACCTCTCATCTCGGTAACTGAACTCGGCCTTAAATGTAGTTAGATTCTATTTACTTGTGTTTCAACTGTTTGTTACACGTTCATATTCATTTCCTGGAAAGAAAATTGTGTATTTTAAGAGTTTTAACACATTTTGACAGTTTCCTGAGAAGTATATACTAGAACCTTCAGGATATAAACTGTTTCAGTCAAAAAACGCCACGGCAACTCAGAATCAACTGTAAACATAAACAGTATTCTCCACATTTCAAATCATTATACACAAGTTCTGAGCTCTATAAACAGGAATTCTTAAAGTTCCTGAGAGGTTAATATTATCAGAATTCTCGTCATTTCAAAGTTTATACCTGTAATCTCGGGAATTGAACTCGCCTTTAAATGTAGTTAGATTCTATTAACTTGTGTTTTAACTGTTTGTTACACGTTCATATTCATTTCCTGGAAAGAAAACTGTGTGTTTTAAGAGTTTTAACACATTCTCACAGTTTCCTTAGAATTATATACTAGAACCTTCAGGATATAAACTGTCTCAGTCAAAAAAAGCCATGGCGACTCAGGATCAACTGTAAACATAAACAGTGTTCTCGTCATTTCAAATCATTATACACTAGTTCTGAGCTCTATAAACAGGAATTCTTAAAGTTTGAAATGACATTTTAGTGAAAACGCCACTTAAAATAGCCTCAGTTGTTAATATTATCAGAATTGCCGTCATTTCAGAGCTTTCCACCTCTAATCTCGGTAACTGAACTCGGCGTTAAATGTAGTTAGATTCTATTTACTTGTGTTTCAACTGTTTGTTACACGTTCATATTCATTTCCTGGAAAGAAAATTGTGTATTTTAAGAGTTTTAACACATTTTGACAGTTTCCTGAGAAGTATATACTAGAACTTTCAGGATATAAAATGTTTCAGTCAAAAAAGGCCACGGCAACTCAGAATCAACTGTAAACATAAACTGTATCCTCCTCATTTCAAATCATTATACACAAGTTCTGAGCTCTATAAACAGGAATTCTTAAAGTTCCGGAGAGGTTAATATTATCAGAATTCTCGTCATTTCAAAGTTTCTACCTGTAATCTCGGGAATTGAACTCGGCTTTAAATGTAGTTAGCTTCTATTTACTTGTGTTTTAACTGTTTGTTATACGTTCATATTCATTTCCTGGAAAGAATACTGTGTATTTTAAGAGTTTTAACACATGCTCACAGTTTCCTTAGAATTATATACTAGAACCTTGAGGATATAAACTGTCTCAGTCAAAAAAAGCCATGGCGACTCAGGATCAACTGTAAATATAAACAGTGTTCTCGTCATTTCAAATCATTATACACTAGTTCTGAGCTCTATAAACAGGAATTCTTAAAGTTTGAAATGACATTTTAGTGAAAACGCCACTTAAAATAGCCTGAGTTATTAATATTATCAGAATTGCCGTCATTTCAGAGCTTTCGACCTGTAATCTCGGTAACTGAACTCGGCCTTAAATGTAGTTAGATTCTATTTACTTGTGTTTCAACTGTTTGTTACACGTTCATATTCTTTTCCTGGAAAGAAAATTGTGTATTTTAAGAGTTTTAACACATTTTGACAGTTTCCTGAGAAGTATATACTAGAACATTCAGGATATAAACTGTTTCAGTCAAAAAACGCCACGGCAACTCAGAATCAACTGTAAACATAAACAGTATTCTCCACATTTCAAATCATTATACACAAGTTCTGAGCTCTATAAACAGGAATTCTTAAAGTTCCGGAGATGTTAATATTATCAGAATTCTCGTCATTTCAAAGTTTCTACCTGTAATCTCGGGAATTGAACTCGGCTTTAAATGTACTTAGATTCTATTTACTTGTGTTTTAACTGTTTGTTACACGTTCATATTCATTTCCTGGAAAGAAAACTGAGTATTTTAAGAGTTTTAACACATTCTCACAGTTTCCTTAGAATTATATACTAGAACCTTGAGGATATAAACTGTCTCAGTCAAAAAAAGCCGTGGCAACTCAGGATCAACTGTAAACATAAACAGTATTCTCCTCATTTCAAATCATTATACGCAAGTACTGAGCTCTGTAAACAGGAATTCTTAAAGTTTGAAATGACATTGTAGTTAAAACGCCACTTAAAATAACCTGAGTTGTTAATATTATCAGAATTGTCGTCATTTCAGAGCTTTCGACCTGTAATCTCGGTAACTGAACTCGGCCTTAAATGTAGTTAGATTCTATTTACTTGTGTTTCAACTGTTTGTTACACGTTCATATTCATTTCCTGGAAAGAAAATTGTGTATTTTAAGAGTTTTAACACATTATGACAGTTTCCTGAGAAGTATATACTAGAACCTTCAGGATATAAACTGTTTCAGTCAAAAAACGCCACGGCAACTCAGAATCAACTGTAAACATAAACAGTATTCTCCACATTTCAAATCATTATACACAAGTTCTGAGCTCTATAAACAGGAATTCTTAAAGTTCCGGAGAGGTTAATATTATCAGAATTCTCATCATTTCAAAGTTTATACCTGTAATCTCGGGAATTGAACTCGCCTTTAAATGTAGTTAGATTCTATTAACTTGTGTTTTAACTGTTTGTTACACGTTCATATTCATTTCCTGGAAAGAAAACTGTGTGTTTTAAGAGTTTTAACACATTCTCACAGTTTCCTTAGAATTATATACTAGAACCTACAGGATATAAACTGTCTCAGTCAAAAGAAGCCATGGCGACTCAGGATCAACTGTAAACATAAACAGTGTTCTCGTCATTTCAAATCATTATACACTAGTTCTGAGCTCTATAAACAGGAATTCTTAAAGTTTGAAATGACATTTTAGTGAAAACGCCACTTAAAATAGCCTCAGTTGTTAATATTATCAGAATTGCCGTCATTTCAGAGCTTTCCACCTCTAATCTCGGTAACTGAACTCGGCGTTAAATGTAGTTAGATTCTATTTACTTGTGTTTCAACTGTTTGTTACACGTTCATATTCATTTCCTGGAAAGAAAATTGTGTATTTTAAGAGTTTTAACACATTTTGACAGTTTCCTGAGAAGTATGTACTAGAACCTTCAGGATATAAACTGTTTCAGTCAAAAAACGCCACGGCAACTCAGAATCAACTGTAAACATAAACAGTATCCTCCTCATTTCAAATCATTATACACAAGTTCTGAGCTCTATAAACAGGAATTCTTAAAGTTCCGGAGATGTTAATATTATCAGAATTCTCGTCATTTCAAAGTTTCTACCTGTAATCTCGGGAATTGAACTCGGCTTTAAATGTACTTAGATTCTATTTACTTGTGTTTTAACTGTTTGTTACACGTTCATATTCATTTCCTGGAAAGAAAACTGAGTATTTTAAGAGTTTTAACACATTCTCACAGTTTCCTTAGAATTATATACTAGAACCTTGAGGATATAAACTGTCTCAGTAAAAAAAGCCGTGGCAACTCAGGATCAACTGTAAACATAAACAGTATTCTCCTCATTTCAAATCATTATACACAAGTACTGAGCTCTATAAACAGGAATTCTTAAAGTTTGAAATGACATTGTAGTTAAAACGCCACTTAAAAGAGCCTGAGTTGTTAATATTATCAGAATTGCCGTCATTTCAGAGCTTTCCACCTCTCATCTCGGTAACTGAACTGGGCCTTAAATGTAGTTAGATTCTATTTACTTGTGTTTCAACTGTTTGTTACACGTTCATATTCATTTCCTGGAAAGAGAATTGTGTATTTTAAGAGTTTTAACACATTTTGACAGTTTCCTGAGAAGTATATACTAGAACCTTCAGGATATAAACTGTTTCAGTCAAAAAACGCCACGGCAACTCAGAATCAACTGTAAACATAAACAGTATTCTCCACATTTCAAATCATTATACACAAGTTCTGAGCTCTATAAACAGGAATTCTTAAAGTTCCGGAGAGGTTAATATTATCAGAATTCTCGTCATTTCAAAGTTTCTACCTGTAATCTCGGGAATTGAACTCGGCTTTAAATGTAGTTAGATTCTATTTACTTGTGTTTTAACTATTTGTTACACGTTCATATTCATTTCCTGGAAAGAAAACTGTGTATTTTAAGAGTTTTAACACATTCTCACAGTTTCCTTAGAATTATATACTAGAACCTTCAGGATATAAACTGTCTCAGTCAAAAAAAGCCATGGCGACTCAGGATCAACTGTAAACATAAACAGTGTTCTCGTCATTTCAAATCATTATACACTAGTTCTGAGCTCTATAAACAGGAATTCTTAAAGTTTGAAATGACATTTTAGTGAAAAGCCACTTAAAATAGCCCGAGTTTTTAATATTATCAGAATTGCCGTCATTTCAGAGCTTTCAACCTCTAATCTCGGTAACTGAACTCGGCCTTAAATGTAGTTAGATTCTATTTACTTGTGTTTGAACTGTTTGTTACACGTTCATATTCATTTCCTGGAAAGAAAATTGTGTATTTTAAGAGTTTTAACACATTTTGACAGTTTCCTGAGAAGTATATACTAGAACCTTCAGGATATAAACTGTTTCAGTCAAAAAACGCCACGGCAACTCAGGTTCACGTGTAAACATAAACAGTATTCTCCACATTTCAAGTCATTATACACAAGTTCTGAGCTCTATAAACAGGAATTCTTAAAGTTCCGGAGATGTTAATATTATCAGAATTCTCGTCATTTCAAAGTTTCTACCTGTAATCTCGGGAATTGAACTCGGCTTTAAATGTACTTAGATTCTATTTACTTGTGTTTTAACTGTTTGTTACACGTTCATATTCATTTCCTGGAAAGAAAACTGAGTATTTTAAGAGTTTTAACACATTCTCACAGTTTCCTTAGAATTATATACTAGAACCTTGAGGATATAAACTGTCTCAGTAAAAAAAGCCGTGGCAACTCAGGATCAACTGTAAACATAAACAGTATTCTCCTCATTTCAAATCATTATACACAAGTACTGAGCTCTATAAACAGGAATTCTTAAAGTTTGAAATGACATTGTAGTTAAAACGCCACTTAAAAGAGCCTGAGTTGTTAATATTATCAGAATTGCCGTCATTTCAGAGCTTTCCACCTCTCATCTCGGTAACTGAACTGGGCCTTAAATGTAGTTAGATTCTATTTACTTGTGTTTCAACTGTTTGTTACACGTTCATATTCATTTCCTGGAAAGAGAATTGTGTATTTTAAGAGTTTTAACACATTTTGACAGTTTCCTGAGAAGTATATACTAGAACTTTCAGGATATAAACTGTTTCAGTCAAAAAAGGCCACGGCAACTCAGAATCAACTGTAAACATAAACTGTATCCTCCTCATTTCAAATCATTATACACAAGTTCTGAGCTCTATAAACAGGAATTCTTAAAGTTCCGGAGAGGTTAATATTATCAGAATTCTCGTCATTTCAAAGTTTCTACCTGTAATCTCGGGAATTGAACTCGGCTTTAAATGTAGTTAGATTCTATTTACTTGTGTTTTAACTGTTTGTTACACGTTCATATTCATTTCCTGGAAAGAATACTGTGTATTTTAAGAGTTTTAACACATGCTCACAGTTTCCTTAGAATTATATACTAGAACCTTGAGGATATAAACTGTCTCAGTCAAAAAAAGCCATGGCGACTCAGGATCAACTGTAAATATAAACAGTGTTCTCGTCATTTCAAATCATTATACACAAGTACTGAGCTCTATAAACAGGAATTCTTAAAGTTTGAAATGAGATTTTAGTGAAAACGCCACTTAAAATAGCCCGAGTTTTTAATATTATCAGAATTGCCGTCATTTCAGAGCTTTCGACCTGTAATCTAGGTAACTGAACTCGGCCTTAAATGTAGTTAGATTCTATTTACTTGTGTTTCAACTGTTTGTTACACGTTCATATTCATTTCCTGGAAAGAAAATTGTGTATTTTAAGAGTTTTAACACATTTTGACAGTTTCCTGAGAAGTATATACTAGAACCTTCAGGATATAAACTGTTTCAGTCAAAAAACGCCACGGCAACTCAGAATCAACTGTAAACATAAACAGTATTCTCCACATTTCAAATCATTATACACAAGTTCTGAGCTCTATAAACAGGAATTCTTAAAGTTCCGGAGATGTTAATATTATCAGAATTCTCGTCATTTCAAAGTTTCTACCTGTAATCTCGGGAATTGAACTCGGCTTTAAATGTACTTAGATTCTATTTACTTGTGTTTTAACTGTTTGTTACACGTTCATATTCATTTCCTGGAAAGAAAACTGAGTATTTTAAGAGTTTTAACACATGCTCACAGTTTCCTTAGAATTATATACTAGAACCTTGAGGATATAAACTGTCTCAGTCAAAAAAAGCCGTGGCAACTCAGGATCAACTGTAAACATAAACAGTATTCTCCTCATTTCAAATCATTATACACAAGTACTGAGCTCTATAAACAGGAATTCGTAAAGTTTGAAATGACATTTTAGTTAAAACGCCACTTAAAATAGCCTGAGTTGTTAATATTATCAGAATTGCCGACATTTCAGAGTTTTCGATCTGTAATCTCGGTAACTGAACTGGGCCTTAAATGTAGTTAGATTCTATTTACTTGTGTTTCAACTGTTTGTTACACGTTCATATTCATTTCCTGGAAAGAAAATTGTGTATTTTAAGAGTTTTAACACATTTTGACAGTTTCCTGAGAAGTACATACTAAAACCTTCAGGATATAAACTGTTTCAGTCAAAAAACGCCACGGCAACTCAGAATCAACTGTAAACATAAACAGTATTCTCCACATTTCAAATCATTATACACAAGTTCTGAGCTCTATAAACAGGAATTCTTAAAGTTCCGGAGAGGTTAATATTATCAGAATTCTCGTCATTTCAAAGTTTATACCTGTAATCTCGGGAATTGAACTCGGCTTTAAATGTAGTTAGATTCTATTTACTTGTGTTTTAACTGTTTGTTACACGTTCATATTCATTTCCTGGAAAGAAAACTGTGTATTTTAAGAGTTTTAACACATTCTCACAGTTTCCTTAGAATTATATACTAGAACCTTCAGGATATAAACTGTCTCAGTCAAAAAAAGCCATGGCGACTCAGGATCAACTGTAAACATAAACAGTGTTCTCGTCATTTCAAATCATTATACACTAGTTCTGAGCTCTATAAACAGGAATTCTTAAAGTTTGAAATGACATTTTAGTGAAAAGCCACTTAAAATAGCCCGAGTTTTTAATATTATCAGAATTGCCGTCATTTCAGAGCTTTCAACCTCTAATCTCGGTAACTGAACTCGGCCTTAAATGTAGTTAGATTCTATTTACTTGTGTTTGAACTGTTTGTTACACGTTCATATTCATTTCCTGGAAAGAAAATTGTGTATTTTAAGAGTTTTAACACATTTTGACAGTTTCCTGAGAAGTATATACTAGAACCTTCAGGATATAAACTGTTTCAGTCAAAAAACGCCACGGCAACTCAGGTTCACGTGTAAACATAAACAGTATTCTCCACATTTCAAGTCATTATACACAAGTTCTGAGCTCTATAAACAGGAATTCTTAAAGTTCCGGAGATGTTAATATTATCAGAATTCTCGTCATTTCAAAGTTTCTACCTGTAATCTCGGGAATTGAACTCGGCTTTAAATGTACTTAGATTCTATTTACTTGTGTTTTAACTGTTTGTTACACGTTCATATTCATTTCCTGGAAAGAAAACTGAGTATTTTAAGAGTTTTAACACATTCTCACAGTTTCCTTAGAATTATATACTAGAACCTTGAGGATATAAACTGTCTCAGTCAAAAAAAGCCGTGGCAACTCAGGATCAACTGTAAACATAAACAGTATTCTCCTCATTTCAAATCATTATACACAAGTACTGAGCTCTATAAACAGGAATTCTTAAAGTTTGAAATGACATTGTAGTTAAAACGCCACTTAAAAGAGCCTGAGTTGTTAATATTATCAGAATTGCCGTCATTTCAGAGCTTTCCACCTCTCATCTCGGTAACTGAACTGGGCCTTAAATGTAGTTAGATTCTATTTACTTGTGTTTCAACTGTTTGTTACACGTTCATATTCATTTCCTGGAAAGAGAATTGTGTATTTTAAGAGTTTTAACACATTTTGACAGTTTCCTGAGAAGTATATACTAGAACTTTCAGGATATAAACTGTTTCAGTCAAAAAAGGCCACGGCAACTCAGAATCAACTGTAAACATAAATTGTATCCTCCTCATTTCAAATCATTATACACAAGTTCTGAGCTCTATAAACAGGAATTCTTAAAGTTCCGGAGAGGTTAATATTATCAGAATTCTCGTCATTTCAAAGTTTCTACCTGTAATCTCGGGAATTGAACTCGGCTTTAAATGTAGTTAGATTCTATTTACTTGTGTTTTAACTGTTTGTTACACGTTCATATTCATTTCCTGGAAAGAATACTGTGTATTTTAAGAGTTTTAACACATGCTCACAGTTTCCTTAGAATTATATACTAGAACCTTGAGGATATAAACTGTCTCAGTCAAAAAAAGCCGTGGCAACTCAGGATCAACTGTAAACATAAACAGTATTCTCCTCATTACAAATCATTATACACAAGTACTGAGCTCTATAAACAGGAATTCTTAAAGTTTGAAATGACATTTTAGTTAAAACGCCACTTAAAATAGCCTGAGTTGTTAATATTATCAGAATTGCCGTCATTTCAGAGCTTTCGACCTGTAATCTAGGTAACTGAACTCGGCCTTAAATGTAGTTAGATTCTATTTACTTGTGTTTCAACTGTTTCTTACACGTTCATATTCATTTCCTGGAAAGAAAATTGTGTATTTTAAGAGTTTTAACACATTTTGACAGTTTCCTGAGAAGTATATACTAGAACCTTCAGGATATAAACTGTTTCAGTCAAAAAACGCCACGGCAACTCAGAATCAACTGTAAACATAAACAGTATTCTCCACATTTCAAATCATTATACACAAGTTCTGAGCTCTATAAACAGGAATTCTTAAAGTTCCGGAGATGTTAATATTATCAGAATTCTCGTCATTTCAAAGTTTCTACCTGTAATCTCGGGAATTGAACTCGGCTTTAAATGTACTTAGATTCTATTTACTTGTGTTTTAACTGTTTGTTACACGTTCATATTCATTTCCTGGAAAGAAAACTGAGTATTTTAAGAGTTTTAACACATGCTCACAGTTTCCTTAGAATTATATACTAGAACCTTGAGGATATAAACTGTCTCAGTCAAAAAAAGCCGTGGCAACTCAGGATCAACTGTAAACATAAACAGTATTCTCCTCATTTCAAATCATTATACACAAGTACTGAGCTCTATAAACAGGAATTCGTAAAGTTTGAAATGACATTTTAGTTAAAACGCCACTTAAAATAGCCTGAGTTGTTAATATTATCAGAATTGCCGACATTTCAGAGTTTTCGATCTGTAATCTCGGTAACTGAACTGGGCCTTAAATGTAGTTAGATTCTATTTACTTGTGTTTCAACTGTTTGTTACACGTTCATATTCATTTCCTGGAAAGAAAATTGTGTATTTTAAGAGTTTTAACACATTTTGACAGTTTCCTGAGAAGTATATACTAAAACCTTCAGGATATAAACTGTTTCAGTCAAAAAACGCCACGGCAACTCAGAATCAACTGTAAACATAAACAGTATTCTCCACATTTCAAATCATTATACACAAGTTCTGAGCTCTATAAACAGGAATTCTTAAAGTTCCGGAGATGTTAATATTATCAGAATTCTCGTCATTTCAAAGTTTATACCTGTAATCTCGGGAATTGAACTCGGCTTTAAATGTAGTTAGATTCTATTTACTTGTTTTTTAACTGTTTGTTACACGTTCATATTCATTTCCTGGAAAGAAAACTGAGTATTTTAAGAGTTTTAACACATTCTCACAGTTTCCTTAGAATTATATACTAGAACCTTGAGGATATAAACTGTCTCAGTCAAAAAAAGCCGTGGCAACTCAGGATCAACTGTAAACATAAACAGTGTTCTCGTCATTTCAAATCATTATACACAAGTACTGAGCTCTATAAACAGGAATTCTTAAAGTTTGAAATGACATTTTAGTTAAAACGCCACTTAAAATAGCCTGAGTTGTTAATATTATCAGAATTGCCGACATTTCAGAGTTTTCGATCGGTAATCTTGGTAACTGAACTCGGCCTTAAATGAAGTTAGATTCTATTTACTTGTGTTTCAACTGTTTGTTACACGTTCATATTCATTTCCTGGAAAGAAAATTGTG
Source organism: Myotis daubentonii (assembly GCF_963259705.1). Lineage (NCBI taxonomy): Eukaryota > Metazoa > Chordata > Mammalia > Chiroptera > Vespertilionidae > Myotis > Myotis daubentonii. The sequence goes on from NC_081844.1 coordinate 9,998,793, forward strand.
TATTTTAAGAGTTTTAACACATTTTGACAGTTTCCTGAGAAGTATATACTAGAACCTTCAGGATATAAACTGTTTCAGTCAAAAAACGCCACGGCAACTCAGAATCAACTGTAAACATAAACAGTATTCTCCACATTTCAAATCATTATACACAAGTTCTGAGCTCTATAAACAGGAATTCTTAAAGTTCCGGAGAGGTTAATATTATCAGAATTCTCGTCATTTCAAAGTTTCTACCTGTAATCTCGGGAATTGAACTCGGCTTTAAATGTAGTTAGATTCTATTTACTTGTGTTTTAACTGTTTGTTACACGTTCATATTCATTTCCTGGAAAGAAAACTGTGTATTTTAAGAGTTTTAACACATTCTCACAGTTTCCTTAGAATTATATACTAGAACCTTCAGGATATAAACTGTCTCAGTCAAAAAAAGCCATGGCGACTCAGGATCAACTGTAAACATAAACAGTGTTCTCGTCATTTCAAATCATTATACACTAGTTCTGAGCTCTATAAACAGGAATTCTTAAAGTTTGAAATGAAATTTTAGTGAAAACGCCACTTAAAATAGCCCGAGTTTTTAATATTATCAGAATTGCCGTCATTTCAGAGCTTTCAACCTCTAATCTCGGTAACTGAACTCGGCCTTAAATGTAGTTAAATTCTATTTACTTGTGTTTGAACTGTTTGTTACACGTTCATATTCATTTCCTGGAAGGAAAATTGTGTATTTTAAGAGTTTTAACACATTTTGACAGTTTCCTGAGAAGTATATACTAGAACCTTCAGGATATAAACTGTTTCAGTCAAAAAAAGCCACGGCAACTCAGGTTCACGTGTAAACATAAACAGTATTCTCCACATTTCAAGTCATTATACACAAGTTCTGAGCTCTATAAACAGGAATTCTTAAAGTTCCGGAGATGTTAATATTATCAGAATTCTCGTCATTTCAAAGTTTCTACCTGTAATCTCGGGAATTGAACTCGGCTTTAAATGTACTTAGATTCTATTTACTTGTGTTTTAACTGTTTGTTACACGTTCATATTCATTTCCTGGAAAGAAAACTAAGTATTTTAAGAGTTTTAACACATTCTCACAGTTTCCTTAGAATTATATACTAGAACCTTGAGGATATAAACTGTCTCAGTAAAAAAAGCCGTGGCAACTCAGGATCAACTGTAAACATAAACAGTATTCTCCTCATTTCAAATCATTATACACAAGTACTGAGCTCTATAAACAGGAATTCTTAAAGTTTGAAATGACATTGTAGTTAAAACGCCACTTAAAAGAGCCTGAGTTGTTAATATTATCAGAATTGCCGTCATTTCAGAGCTTTCCACCTCTCATCTCGGTAACTGAACTGGGCCTTAAATGTAGTTAGATTCTATTTACTTGTGTTTCAACTGTTTGTTACACGTTCATATTCATTTCCTGGAATGAGAATTGTGTATTTTAAGAGTTTTAACACATTTTGACAGTTTCCTGAGAAGTATATACTAGAACTTTCAGGATATAAACTGTTTCAGTCAAAAAAGGCCACGGCAACTCAGAATCAACTGTAAACATAAACTGTATCCTCCTCATTTCAAATCATTATACACAAGTTCTGAGCTCTATAAACAGGAATTCTTAAAGTTCCGGAGAGGTTAATATTATCAGAATTCTCATCATTTCAAAGTTTCTACCTGTAATCTCGGGAATTGAACTCGGCTTTAAATGTAGTTAGATTCTATTTACTTGTGTTTTAACTGTTTGTTACACGTTCATATTCATTTCCTGGAAAGAATACTGTGTATTTTAAGAGTTTTAACACATGCTCACAGTTTCCTTAGAATTATATACTAGAACCTTGAGGATATAAACTGTCTCAGTCAAAAAAAGCCATGGCGACTCAGGATCAACTGTAAATATAAACAGTGTTCTCGTCATTTCAAATCATTATACACAAGTACTGAGCTCTATAAACAGGAATTCTTAAAGTTTGAAATGAGATTTTAGTGAAAACGCCACTTAAAATAGCCCGAGTTTTTAATATTATCAGAATTGCCGTCATTTCAGAGCTTTCGACCTGTAATCTAGGTAACTGAACTCGGCCTTAAATGTAGTTAGATTCTATTTACTTGTGTTTCAACTGTTTGTTACACGTTCATATTCATTTCCTGGAAAGAAAATTGTGTATTTTAAGAGTTTTAACACATTTTGACAGTTTCCTGAGAAGTATATACTAGAACCTTCAGGATATAAACTGTTTCAGTCAAAAAACGCCACGGCAACTCAGAATCAACTGTAAACATAAACAGTATTCTCCACATTTCAAATCATTATACACAAGTTCTGAGCTCTATAAACAGGAATTCTTAAAGTTCCGGAGATGTTAATATTATCAGAATTCTCGTCATTTCAAAGTTTCTACCTGTAATCTCGGGAATTGAACTCGGCTTTAAATGTACTTAGATTCTATTTACTTCTGTTTTAACTGTTTGTTACACGTTCATATTCATTTCCTGGAAAGAAAACTGAGTATTTTAAGAGTTTTAACACATGCTCACAGTTTCCTTAGAATTATATACTAGAACCTTGAGGATATAAACTGTCTCAGTCAAAAAAAGCCGTGGCAACTCAGGATCAACTGTAAACATAAACAGTATTCTCCTCATTTCAAATCATTATACACAAGTACTGAGCTCTATAAACAGGAATTCGTAAAGTTTGAAATGACATTTTAGTTAAAACGCCACTTAAAATAGCCTGAGTTGTTAATATTATCAGAATTGCCGACATTTCAGAGTTTTCGATCTGTAATCTCGGTAACTGAACTGGGCCTTAAATGTAGTTAGATTCTATTTACTTGTGTTTCAACTGTTTGTTACACGTTCATATTCATTTCCTGGAAAGAAAATTGTGTATTTTAAGAGTTTTAACACATTTTGACAGTTTCCTGAGAAGTATATACTAAAACCTTCAGGATATAAACTGTTTCAGTCAAAAAACGCCACGGCAACTCAGAATCAACTGTAAACATAAACAGTATTCTCCACATTTCAAATCATTATACACAAGTTCTGAGCTCTATAAACAGGAATTCTTAAAGTTCCGGAGATGTTAATATTATCAGAATTCTCGTCATTTCAAAGTTTATACCTGTAATCTCGGGAATTGAACTCGGCTTTAAATGTACTTAGATTCTATTTACTTGTTTTTTAACTGTTTGTTACACGTTCATATTCATTTCCTGGAAAGAAAACTGAGTATTTTAAGAGTTTTAACACATTCTCACAGTTTCCTTAGAATTATATACTAGAACCTTGAGGATATAAACTGTCTCAGTCAAAAAAAGCCGTGGCAACTCACGATCAACTGTAAACATAAACAGTGTTCTCGTCATTTCAAATCATTATACACAAGTACTGAGCTCTATAAACAGGAATTCTTAAAGTTTGAAATGACATTTTAGTTAAAACGCCACTTAAAATAGCCTGAGTTGTTAATATTATCAGAATTGCCGACATTTCAGAGTTTTCGATCGGTAATCTTGGTAACTGAACTCGGCCTTAAATGAAGTTAGATTCTATTTACTTGTGTTTCAACTGTTTGTTACACGTTCATATTCATTTCCTGGAAAGAAAATTGTGTATTTTAAGAGTTTTAACACATTTTGACAGTTTCCTGAGAAGTATATACTAGAACCTTCAGGATATAAACTGTTTCAGTCAAAAAACGCCACGGCAACTCAGAATCAACTGTAAACATAAACAGTATTCTCCACATTTCAAATCATTATACACAAGTTCTGAGCTCTATAAACAGGAATTCTTAAAGTTCCGGAGAGGTTAATATTATCAGAATTCTCGTCATTTCAAAGTTTCTACCTGTAATCTCGGGAATTGAACTCGGCTTTAAATGTAGTTAGATTCTATTTACTTGTGTTTTAACTGTTTGTTACACGTTCATATTCATTTCCTGGAAAGAAAACTGTGTATTTTAAGAGTTTTAACACATTCTCACAGTTTCCTTAGAATTATATACTAGAACCTTCAGGATATAAACTGTCTCAGTCAAAAAAAGCCATGGCGACTCAGGATCAACTGTAAACATAAACAGTGTTCTCGTCATTTCAAATCATTATACACTAGTTCTGAGATCTATAAACAGGAATTCTTAAAGTTTGAAATGAAATTTTAGTGAAAACGCCACTTAAAATAGCCCGAGTTTTTAATATTATCAGAATTGCCGTCATTTCAGAGCTTTCAACCTCTAATCTCGGTAACTGAACTCGGCCTTAAATGTAGTTAGATTCTATTTACTTGTGTTTGAACTGTTTGTTACACGTTCATATTCATTTCCTGGAAGGAAAATTGTGTATTTTAAGAGTTTTAACACATTTTGACAGTTTCCTGAGAAGTATATACTAGAACCTTCAGGATATAAACTGTTTCAGTCAAAAAAAGCCACGGCAACTCAGGTTCACGTGTAAACATAAACAGTATTCTCCACATTTCAAGTCATTATACACAAGTTCTGAGCTCTATAAACAGGAATTCTTAAAGTTCCGGAGATGTTAATATTATCAGAATTCTCGTCATTTCAAAGTTTCTACCTGTAATCTCGGGAATTGAACTCGGCTTTAAATGTACTTAGATTCTATTTACTTGTGTTTTAACTGTTTGTTAAACGTTCATATTCATTTCCTGGAAAGAAAACTAAGTATTTTAAGAGTTTTAACACATTCTCACAGTTTCCTTAGAATTATATACTAGAACCTTGAGGATATAAACTGTCTCAGTAAAAAAAGCCGTGGCAACTCAGGATCAACTGTAAACATAAACAGTATTCTCCTCATTTCAAATCATTATACACAAGTACTGAGCTCTATAAACAGGAATTCTTAAAGTTTGAAATGACATTGTAGTTAAAACGCCACTTAAAAGAGCCTGAGTTGTTAATATTATCAGAATTGCCGTCATTTCAGAGCTTTCCACCTCTCATCTCGGTAACTGAACTGGGCCTTAAATGTAGTTAGATTCTATTTACTTGTGTTTCAACTGTTTGTTACACGTTCATATTCATTTCCTGGAATGAGAATTGTGTATTTTAAGAGTTTTAACACATTTTGACAGTTTCCTGAGAAGTATATACTAGAACTTTCAGGATATAAACTGTTTCAGTCTAAAAAGGCCACGGCAACTCAGAATCAACTGTAAACATAAACTGTATCCTCCTCATTTCAAATCATTATACACAAGTTCTGAGCTCTATAAACAGGAATTCTTAAAGTTCCGGAGAGGTTAATATTATCAGAATTCTCGTCATTTCAAAGTTTCTACCTGTAATCTCGGGAATTGAACTCGGCTTTAAATGTAGTTAGATTCTATTTACTTGTGTTTTAACTGTTTGTTACACGTTCATATTCATTTCCTGGAAAGAATACTGTGTATTTTAAGAGTTTTAACACATTCTCACAGTTTCCTTAGAATTATATACTAGAACCTTGAGGATATAAACTGTCTCAGTCAAAAATAGCCATGGCGACTCAGGATCAACTGTAAATATAAACAGTGTTCTCGTCATTTCAAATCATTATACACTAGTTCTTAGCTCTATAAACAGGAATTCTTAAAGTTTGAAATGACATTTTAGTGAAAACGCCACTTAAAATAGCCTGAGTTGTTAATATTATCAGAATTGCCGACATTTCAGAGTTTTCGATCGGTAATCTTGGTAACTGAACTCGGCCTTAAATGAAGTTAGATTCTATTTACTTGTGTTTCAACTGTTTGTTACACGTTCATATTCATTTCCTGGAAAGAAAATTGTGTATTTTAAGAGTTTTAACACATTTTGACAGTTTCCTGAGAAGTATATACTAGAACCTTCAGGATATAAACTGTTTCAGTCAAAAAACGCCACGGCAACTCAGAATCAACTGTAAACATAAACAGTATTCTCCACATTTCAAATCATTATACACAAGTTCTGAGCTCTATAAACAGGAATTCTTAAAGTTCCGGAGAGGTTAATATTATCAGAATTCTCGTCATTTCAAAGTTTCTACCTGTAATCTCGGGAATTGAACTCGGCTTTAAATGTAGTTAGATTGTATTTACTTGTGTTTTAACTGTTTGTTACACGTTCATATTCATTTCCTGGAAAGAAAACTGTGTATTTTAAGAGTTTTAACACATTCTCACAGTTTCCTTAGAATTATATACTAGAACCTTCAGGATATAAACGGTCTCAGTCAAAAAAAGCCATGGCGACTCAGGATCAACTGTAAACATAAACAGTGTTCTCGTCATTTCAAATCATTATACACTAGTTCTGAGCTCTATAAACAGGAATTCTTAAAGTTTGAAATGAAATTTTAGTGAAAACGCCACTTAAAATAGCCCGAGTTTTTAATATTATCAGAATTGCCGTCATTTCAGAGCTTTCAACCTCTAATCTCGGTAACTGAACTCGGCCTTAAATGTAGTTAGATTCTATTTACTTGTGTTTGAACTGTTTGTTACACGTTCATATTCATTTCCTGGAAGGAAAATTGTGTATTTTAAGAGTTTTAACACATTTTGACAGTTTCCTGAGAAGTATATACTAGAACCTTCAGGATATAAACTGTTTCAGTCAAAAAAAGCCACGGCAACTCAGGTTCACGTGTAAACATAAACAGTATTCTCCACATTTCAAGTCATTATACACAAGTTCTGAGCTCTATAAACAGGAATTCTTAAAGTTCCGGAGATGTTAATATTATCAGAATTCTCGTCATTTCAAAGTTTCTACCTGTAATCTCGGGAATTGAACTCGGCTTTAAATGTACTTAGATTCTATTTACTTGTGTTTTAACTGTTTGTTACACGTTCATATTCATTTCCTGGAAAGAAAACTAAGTATTTTAAGAGTTTTAACACATTCTCACAGTTTCCTTAGAATTATATACTAGAACCTTGAGGATATAAACTGTCTCAGTAAAAAAAGCCGTGGCAACTCAGGATCAACTGTAAACATAAACAGTATTCTCCTCATTTCAAATCATTATACACAAGTACTGAGCTCTATAAACAGGAATTCTTAAAGTTTGAAATGACATTGTAGTTAAAACGCCACTTAAAAGAGCCTGAGTTGTTAATATTATCAGAATTGCCGTCATTTCAGAGCTTTCCACCTCTCATCTCGGTAACTGAACTGGGCCTTAAATGTAGTTAGATTCTATTTACTTGTGTTTCAACTGTTTGTTACACGTTCATATTAATTTCCTGGAATGAGAATTGTGTATTTTAAGAGTTTTAACACATTTTGACAGTTTCCTGAGAAGTATATACTAGAACTTTCAGGATATAAACTGTTTCAGTCAAAAAAGGCCACGGCAACTCAGAATCAACTGTAAACATAAACTGTATCCTCCTCATTTCAAATCATTATACACAAGTTCTGAGCTCTATAAACAGGAATTCTTAAAGTTCCGGAGAGGTTAATATTATCAGAATTCTCATCATTTCAAAGTTTCTACCTGTAATCTCGGGAATTGAACTCGGCTTTAAATGTAGTTAGATTCTATTTACTTGTGTTTTAACTGTTTGTTACACGTTCATATTCATTTCCTGGAAAGAATACTGTGTATTTTAAGAGTTTTAACACATGCTCACAGTTTCCTTAGAATTATATACTAGAACCTTGAGGATATAAACTGTCTCAGTCAAAAAAAGCCATGGCGACTCAGGATCAACTGTAAATATAAACAGTGTTCTCGTCATTTCAAATCATTATACACAAGTACTGAGCTCTATAAACAGGAATTCTTAAAGTTTGAAATGAGATTTTAGTGAAAACGCCACTTAAAATAGCCCGAGTTTTTAATATTATCAGAATTGCCGTCATTTCAGAGCTTTCGACCTGTAATCTAGGTAACTGAACTCGGCCTTAAATGTAGTTAGATTCTATTTACTTGTGTTTCAACTGTTTGTTACACGTTCATATTCATTTCCTGGAAAGAAAATTGTGTATTTTAAGAGTTTTAACACATTTTGACAGTTTCCTGAGAAGTATATACTAGAACCTTCAGGATATAAACTGTTTCAGTCAAAAAACGCCACGGCAACTCAGAATCAACTGTAAACATAAACAGTATTCTCCACATTTCAAATCATTATACACAAGTTCTGAGCTCTATAAACAGGAATTCTTAAAGTTCCGGAGATGTTAATATTATCAGAATTCTCGTCATTTCAAAGTTTCTACCTGTAATCTCGGGAATTGAACTCGGCTTTAAATGTACTTAGATTCTATTTACTTGTGTTTTAACTGTTTGTTACACGTTCATATTCATTTCCTGGAAAGAAAACTGAGTATTTTAAGAGTTTTAACACATGCTCACAGTTTCCTTAGAATTATATACTAGAACCTTGAGGATATAAACTGTCTCAGTCAAAAAAAGCCGTGGCAACTCAGGATCAACTGTAAACATAAACAGTATTCTCCTCATTTCAAATCATTATACACAAGTACTGAGCTCTATAAACAGGAATTCTTAAAGTTTGAAATGACATTTTAGTTAAAATGCCACTTAAAATAGCCTGAGTTGTTAATATTATCAGAATTGCCGACATTTCAGAGTTTTCGATCTGTAATCTCAGTAACTGAACTGGGCCTTAAATGTAGTTAGATTCTATTTACTTGTGTTTCAACTGTTTGTTACACGTTCATATTCATTTCCTGGAAAGAAAATTGTGTATTTTAAGAGTTTTAACACATTTTGACAGTTTCCTGAGAAGTATATACTAAAACCTTCAGGATATAAACTGTTTCAGTCAAAAAACGCCACGGCAACTCAGAATCAACTGTAAACATAAACAGTATTCTCCACATTTCAAATCATTATACACAAGTTCTGAGCTCTATAAACAGGAATTCTTAAAGTTCCGGAGATGTTAATATTATCAGAATTCTCGTCATTTCAAAGTTTATACCTGTAATCTCGGGAATTGAACTCGGCTTTAAATGTAGTTAGATTCTATTTACTTGTTTTTTAACTGTTTGTTACACGTTCATATTCATTTCCTGGAAAGAAAACTGAGTATTTTAAGAGTTTTAACACATTCTCACAGTTTCCTTAGAATTATATACTAGAACCTTGAGGATATAAACTGTCTCAGTCAAAAAAAGCCGTGGCAACTCAGGATCAACTGTAAACATAAACAGTGTTCTCGTCATTTCAAATCATTATACACAAGTACTGAGCTCTATAAACAGGAATTCTTAAAGTTTGAAATGACATTTTAGTTAAAACGCCACTTAAAATAGCCTGAGTTGTTAATATTATCAGAATTGCCGACATTTCAGAGTTTTCGATCGGTAATCTTGGTAACTGAACTCGGCCTTAAATGAAGTTAGATTCTATTTACTTGTGTTTCAACTGTTTGTTACACGTTCATATTCATTTCCTGGAAAGAAAATTGTGTATTTTAAGAGTTTTAACACATTTTGACAGTTTCCTGAGAAGTATATACTAGAACCTTCAGGATATAAACTGTTTCAGTCAAAAAACGCCACGGCAACTCAGAATCAACTGTAAACATAAACAGTATTCTCCACATTTCAAATCATTATACACAAGTTCTGAGCTCTATAAACAGGAATTCTTAAAGTTCCGGAGAGGTTAATATTATCAGAATTCTCGTCATTTCAAAGTTTCTACCTGTAATCTCGGGAATTGAACTCGGCTTTAAATGTAGTTAGATTCTATTTACTTGTGTTTTAACTGTTTGTTACACGTTCATATTCATTTCCTGGAAAGAAAACTGTGTATTTTAAGAGTTTTAACACATTCTCACAGTTTCCTTAGAATTATATACTAGAACCTTGAGGATATAAACTGTCTCAGTCAAAAAAAGCCATGGCGACTCAGGATCAACTGTAAACATAAACAGTGTTCTCGTCATTTCAAATCATTATACACTAGTTCTGAGCTCTATAAACAGGAATTCTTAAAGTTTGAAATGAAATTTTAGTGAAAACGCCACTTAAAATAGCCCGAGTTTTTAATATTATCAGAATTGCCGTCATTTCAGAGCTTTCAACCTCTAATCTCGGTAACTGAACTCGGCCTTAAATGTAGTTAGATTCTATTTACTTGTGTTTGAACTGTTTGTTACACGTTCATATTCATTTCCTGGAAGGAAAATTGTGTATTTTAAGAGTTTTAACACATTTTGACAGTTTCCTGAGAAGTATATACTAGAACCTTCAGGATATAAACTGTTTCAGTCAAAAAAAGCCACGGCAACTCAGGTTCACGTGTAAACATAAACAGTATTCTCCACATTTCAAGTCATTATACACAAGTTCTGAGCTCTATAAACAGGAATTCTTAAAGTTCCGGAGATGTTAATATTATCAGAATTCTCGTCATTTCAAAGTTTCTACCTGTAATCTCGGGAATTGAACTCGGCTTTAAATGTACTTAGATTCTATTTACTTGTGTTTTAACTGTTTGTTACACGTTCATATTCATTTCCTGGAAAGAAAACTAAGTATTTTAAGAGTTTTAACACATTCTCACAGTTTCCTTAGAATTATATACTAGAACCTTGAGGATATAAACTGTCTCAGTAAAAAAAGCCGTGGAAACTCAGGATCAACTGTAAACATAAACAGTATTCTCCTCATTTCAAATCATTATACACAAGTACTGAGCTCTATAAACAGGAATTCTTAAAGTTTGAAATGACATTGTAGTTAAAACGCCACTTAAAAGAGCCTGAGTTGTTAATATTATCAGAATTGCCGTCATTTCAGAGCTTTCCACCTCTCATCTCGGTAACTGAACTGGGCCTTAAATGTAGTTAGATTCTATTTACTTGTGTTTCAACTGTTTGTTACACGTTCATATTAATTTCTTGGAATGAGAATTGTGTATTTTAAGAGTTTTAACACATTTTGACAGTTTCCTGAGAAGTATATACTAGAACTTTCAGGATATAAACTGTTTCAGTCAAAAAAGGCCACGGCAACTCAGAATCAACTGTAAACATAAACTGTATCCTCCTCATTTCAAATCATTATACACAAGTTCTGAGCTCTATAAACAGGAATTCTTAAAGTTCCGGAGAGGTTAATATTATCAGAATTCTCATCATTTCAAAGTTTCTACCTGTAATCTCGGGAATTGAACTCGGCTTTAAATGTAGTTAGATTCTATTTACTTGTGTTTTAACTGTTTGTTACACGTTCATATTCATTTCCTGGAAAGAATACTGTGTATTTTAAGAGTTTTAACACATTCTCACAGTTTCCTTAGAATTATATACTAGAACCTTGAGGATATAAACTGTCTCAGTCAAAAATAGCCATGGCGACTCAGGATCAACTGTAAATATAAACAGTGTTCTCGTCATTTCAAATCATTATACACTAGTTCTTAGCTCTATAAACAGGAATTCTTAAAGTTTGAAATGACATTTTAGTGAAAACGCCACTTAAAATAGCCTGAGTTGTTAATATTATCAGAATTGCCGTCATTTCAGAGCTTTCGACCTGTAATCTAGGTAACTGAACTCGGCCTTAAATGTAGTTAGATTCTATTTACTTGTGTTTCAACTGTTTGTTACACGTTCATATTCATTTCCTGGAAAGAAAATTGTGTATTTTAAGAGTTTTAACACATTTTGACAGTTTCCTGAGAAGTATATACTAGAACCTTCAGGATATAAACTGTTTCAGTCAAAAAACGCCACGGCAACTCAGAATCAACTGTAAACATAAACAGTATTCTCCACATTTCAAATCATTATACACAAGTTCTGAGCTCTATAAACAGGAATTCTTAAAGTTCCGGAGAGGTTAATATTATCAGAATTCTCGTCATTTCAAAGTTTCTACCTGTAATCTCGGGAATTGAACTCGGCTTTAAATGTAGTTAGATTCTATTTACTTGTGTTTTAACTGTTTGTTACACGTTCATATTCATTTCCTGGAAAGAAAACTGTGTATTTTAAGAGTTTTAACACATTCTCACAGTTTCCTTAGAATTATATACTAGAACCTTGAGGATATAAACTGTCTCAGTCAAAAAAAGCCGTGGCAACTCAGGATCAACTGTAAACATAAACAGTATTCTCCTCATTTCAAATCATTATACACAAGTACTGAGCTCTATAAACAGGAATTCTTAAAGTTTGAAATGACATTTTAGTTAAAACGCCACTTAAAATAGCCTGAGTTGTTAATATTATCAGAATTGCCGACATTTCAGAGTTTTCGATCTGTAATCTTGGTAACTGAACTCGGCCTTAAATGAAGTTAGATTCTATTTACTTGTGTTTCAACTGTTTGTTACACGTTCATATTCATTTCCTGGAAAGAAAATTGTGTATTTTAAGAGTTTTAACACATTTTGACAGTTTCCTGAGAAGTATATACTAGAACCTTCCGGATATAAACTGTTTCAGTCAAAAAACGCCACGGCAACTCAGAATCAACTGTAAACATAAACAGTATTCTCCACATTTCAAATCATTATACACAAGTTCTGAGCTCTATAAACAGGAATTCTTAAAGTTCCGGAGAGGTTAATATTATCAGAATTCTCGTCATTTCAAAGTTTCTACTTGTAATCTCGGGAATTGAACTCGGCTTTAAATGTAGTTAGATTCTATTTACTTGTGTTTTAACTGTTTGTTACACGTTCATATTCATTTCCTGGAAAGAAAACTGTGTATTTTAAGAGTTTTAACACATTCTCACAGTTTCCTTAGAATTATATACTAGAACCTTGAGGATATAAACTGTCTCATTCAAAAAAAGCCATGGCGACTCAGGATCAACTGTAAACATAAACAGTGTTCTCGTCATTTCAAATCATTATACACTAGTTCTGAGCTCTATAAACAGGAAATCTTAAAGTTTGAAATGACATTTTAGTGAAAACGCCACTTAAAATAGCCCGAGTTTTTAATATTATCAGAATTGCCGTCATTTCAGAGCTTTCAAACTCTAATCTCGGTAACTGAACTCGGCCTTAAATGTAGTTAGATTCTATTTACTTGTGTTTGAACTGTTTGTTACACGTTCATATTCATTTCCTGGAAAGAAAATTGTGTATTTTAAGAGTTTTAACACATTTTGACAGTTTCCTGAGAAGTATATACTAGAACCTTCAGGATATAAACTGTTTCAGTCAAAAAACGCCACGGCAACTCAGGTTCACGTGTAAACATAAACAGTATTCTCCACATTTCAAGTCATTATACACAAATTCTGAGCTCTATAAACAGGAATTCTTAAAGTTCCGGAGATGTTAATATTATCAGAATTCTCGTCATTTCAAAGTTTCTACCTGTAATCTCGGGAATTGAACTCGGCTTTAAATGTACTTAGATTCTATTTACTTGTGTTTTAACTGTTTGTTACACGTTCATATTCATTTCCTGGAAAGAAAACTGAGTATCTTAAGAGTTTTAACACATTCTCACAGTTTCCTTAGAATTATATACTAGAACCTTGAGGATATAAACTGTCTCAGTAAAAAAAGCCGTGGCAACTCAGGATCAACTGTAAACATAAACAGTATTCTCCTCATTTCAAATCATTATACACAAGTACTGAGCTCTATAAACAGGAATTCTTAAAGTTTGAAATGACATTGTAGTTAAAACGCCACTTAAAAGAGCCTGAGTTGTTAATATTATCAGAATTGCCGTCATTTCAGAGCTCTCGACCTGTAATCTCGGTAACTGAACTCGGCCTTAAATGTAGTTAGATTCTATTTACTTGTGTTTCAACTGTTTGTTACACGTTCATATTCATTTCCTGGAAAGAAAATTGTGTATTTTAAGAGTTTTAACACATTTTGACAGTTTCCTTAGAATTATATACTAGAACCTTGAGGATATAAACTGGCTCAGTCAAAAAAAGCCATGGCGACTCAGGATCAACTGTAAACATAAACAGTGTTCTCGTCATTTCAAATCATTATACACTAGTTCTGAGCTCTATAAACAGGAATTCTTAAAGTTTGAAATGACATTTTAGTGAAAACGCCACTTAAAATAGCCCGAGTTTTTAATATTATCAGAATTGCCGTCATTTCAGAGCTTTCAACCTCTAATCTCGGTAACTGAACTCGGTGTTAAATGTAGTTAGATTCTATTTACTTGTGTTTGAACTGTTTGTTACACGTTCATATTCATTTCCTGGAAAGAAAATTGTGTATTTTAAGAGTTTTAACATATTTTGACAGTTTCCTGAGAAGTATATACTAGAACCTTCAGGATATAAACTGTTTCAGTCAAAAAACGCCACGGCAACTCAGGTTCACGCGTAAACATAAACAGTATTCTCCAGATTTCAAGTCATTATACACAACTTCTGAGCTCTATAAACAGGAATTCTTAAAGTTCCGGAGAGGTTAATATTATTAGAATTCTCGTCATTTCAAAGTTTCTACCTGTAATCTCGGGAATTGAACTCGCCTTTAAATGTAGTTAGATTCTATTTACTTGTGTTTTCACACTTTGTTACACGTTCATATTCATTTCCTGGAAAGAAAACTGAGTATCTTAAGAGTTTTAACACATTCTCACAGTTTCCTTAGAATTATATACTAGAACCTTGAGGATATAAACTGTCTCAGTAAAAAAAGCCGTGGCAACTCAGGATCAACTGTAAACATAAACAGTATTCTCCTCATTTCAAATCATTATACACAAGTACTGAGCTCTATAAACAGGAATTCTTAAAGTTTGAAATGACATTGTAGTTAAAACGCCACTTAAAAGAGCCTGAGTTGTTAATATTATCAGAATTGCCGTCATTTCAGAGCTTTCCACCTCTCATCTCGGTAACTGAACTGGGCCTTAAATGTAGGTAGATTCTATTTACTTGTGTTTCAAGTGTTTGTTACACGTTCGTATTCATTTCCTGGAAAGAGAATTGTGTATTTTAAGAGTTTTAACACATTTTGACAGTTTCCTGAGAAGTATATACTAGAACTTTCAGGATATAAACTGTTTCAGTCAAAAAAGGCCACGGCAACTCAGAATCAACTGTAAACATAAACTGTATCCTCCTCATTTCAAATCATTATACACAAGTTCTGAGCTCTATAAACAGGAATTCTTAAAGTTCCGGAGAGGTTAATATTATCAAAATTCTCGTCATTTCAAAGTTTCTACCTGTAATCTCGGGAATTGAACTCGGCTTTAAATGTAGTTAGATTCTATTTACTTGTGTTTTAACTGTTTGTTCCACGTTCATATTCATTTCCTGGAAAGAATACTGTGTATTTTAAGAGTTTTAACACATGCTCACAGTTTCCTTAGAATTATATACTAGAACCTTGAGGATATAAACTGTCTCAGTCAAAAAAAGCCATGGCGACTCAGGATCAACTGTAAATATAAACAGTGTTCTCGTCATTTCAAATCATTATACACTAGTTCTTAGCTCTATAAACAGGAATTCTTAAAGTTTGAAATGACATTTTAGTGAAAACGCCACTTAAAATAGCCTGAGTTGTTAATATTATCAGAATTGCCGACATTTCAGAGTTTTCGATCTGTAATCTTGGTAACTGAACTCGGCCTTAAATGAAGTTAGATTCTATTTACTTGTGTTTCAACTGTTTGTTACACGTTCATATTCATTTCCTGGAAAGAAAATTGTGTATTTTAAGAGTTTTAACACATTTTGACAGTTTCCTGAGAAGTATATACTAGAACCTTCAGGATATAAACTGTTTCAGTCAAAAAACGCCACGGCAACTCAGAATCAACTGTAAACATAAACAGTATTCTCCACATTTCAAATCATTATACACAAGTTCTGAGCTCTATAAACAGGAATTCTTAAAGTTCCGGAGAGGTTAATATTATCAGAATTCTCGTCATTTCAAAGTTTCTACCTGTAATCTCGGGAATTGAACTCGGCTTTAAATGTAGTTAGATTCTATTTACTTGTGTTTTAACTGTTTGTTACACGTTCATATTCATTTCCTGGAAAGAAAGTTGTGTATTTTAAGAGTTTTAACACATTCTCACAGTTTCCTTAGAATTATATACTAGAACCTTGAGGATATAAACTGTCTCAGTCAAAAAAAGCCATGGCGACTCAGGATCAACTGTAAATATAAACAGTGTTCTCGTCATTTCAAATCATTATACACTAGTTCTGAGCTCTATAAACAGGAATTCTTAAAGTTGAAATGACATTTTAGTGAAAACGCCACTTAAAATAGCCCGAGTTTTTAATATTATCAGAATTGCCGTCATTTCAGAGCTTTCAACCTCTAATCTCGGTAACTGAACTCGGCCTTAAATGTAGTAAGATTCTATTTACTTGTGTTTGAACTGTTTGTTACACGTTCATATTCATTTCCTGGAAAGAAAATTGTGTATTTTAAGAGTTTTAACACATTTTGACAGTTTCCTGAGAAGTATATACTAGAACCTTCAGG
The DNA here is from genome assembly GCF_963259705.1 of Myotis daubentonii. Taxonomy (NCBI): domain Eukaryota; kingdom Metazoa; phylum Chordata; class Mammalia; order Chiroptera; family Vespertilionidae; genus Myotis; species Myotis daubentonii. Next base: position 10,015,247 of record NC_081844.1, read on the forward strand.
ATATAAACTGTTTCAGTCAAAAAACGCCACGGCAACTCAGGTTCACGTGTAAACATAAACAGTATTCTCCACATTTCAAGTCATTATACACAAGTACTGAGCTCTATAAACAGGAATTCTTAAAGTTTGAAATGACAATTTAGTTAAAACGCCACTTAAAATAGCCGGAGTTGTTAATATTATCAGAATTGCCATCATTTCAGAGCTCTCGACCTGTAATCTCGGTAACTGAACTCGGCCTTAAATGTAGTTAGATTCTATTTACTTGTGTTTCAACTGTTTGTTACACGTTCATATTCATTTCCTGGAAAGAAAATTGTGTATTTTAAGAGTTTTCACACATTTTGACAGTTTCCTGAGAAGTATATCCTAGAACCTTCAGGATATAAACTGTTTCAGTCAAAAAACGCCATTGCAACTCAGAATCAACTGTAAACATAAACAGTATTCTCCACATTTCAAATCATTATACACAAGTTCTGAGCTCTATAAACAGGAATTCTTAAAGTTCCGGAGATGTTAATATTATCAGAATTCTCGTCATTTGAAAGTTTCTACCTGTAATCTCGGGAATTGAACTCTTCTTTAAATGTACTTAGATTCTATTTACTTGTGTTTTAACTGTTTGTTACACGTTCATATTCATTTCCTGGAAAGAATACTGTGTATTTTAAGAGTTTTAACACATTCTCACAGTTTCATTAGAATTATATACTAGAACCTTGGGGATATAAACTGTCTCAGTCAAAAAAGCCGTGGCAACTCAGGATCAACTGTAAACATAAACAGTATTCTCCTCAATTCAAATCATTATACACAAGTACTGAGCTCTGTAAACAGGAATTCTTAAAGTTTGAAATGACATTTTAGTGAAAACGCCACTTAAAATAGCCTGAGTTGTTAATATTATAAGAATTGCCGTCATTTCAGAGCTTTCGACCTGTAATCTCGGTAACTGAACTGGGCCTTAAATGTAGTTAGATTCTATTTACTTGTGTTTCAACTGTTTGTTACACGTTCATATTCATTTCCTGGAAAGAAAATTGTGTATTTTAAGAGTTTTAACACATTTTGACAGTTTCCTGAAAAGTATATACTAGAACCTTCAGGATATAAACTGTTTCAGTCAAAAAAAGCCGTGGCAACTCAGGATCAACTGTAAACATAAACAGTGTTCTCGTCATTTCAAATCATTATACACAAGTTCTGAGCTCTATAAACAGGAATTCTTAAAGTTCCGGAGAGGTTAATATTATCAGAATTCTCGTCATTTCAAAGTTTCTACCTGTAATCTCGGGAATTGAACTCGGCTTTAAATGTAGTTAGATTCTATTTACTTGTGTTTTAACTGTTACACGTTCATATTCTTTTCCTGGAAAGAAAACTGTGTATTTTAAGAGTTTTAACACATTCTCACAGTTTCCTTAGAATTATATACTAGAACCTTCAGGATATAAACTGTCTCAGTCAAAAAAAGCCGTGGCAACTCAGGATCAACTGTAAACATAAACAGTGTTCTCGTCATTTCAAATCATTATACACAAGTTCTGAGCTCTATAAACAGGAATTCTTAAAGTTTGAAATGACATTTTAGTGAAAACGCCACTTAAAATAGCCCGAGTTTTTAATATTATCAGAATTGCCGTCATTTCAGAGCTCTCGACCTGTAATCTCGGTAACTGAACTCGGCCTTAAATGTAGTTAGATTCTATTTACTTGTGTTTCAACTGTTTGTTACACGTTCATATTCATTTCCTGGAAAGAAAATTGTGTATTTTAAGAGTTTTAACACATTTTGACAGTTTCCTTAGAATTATATACTAGAACCTTGAGGATATAAACTGGCTCAGTCAAAAAAAGCCATGGCGACTCAGGATCAACTGTAAACATAAACAGTGTTCTCGTCATTTCAAATCATTATACACTAGTTCTGAGCTCTATAAACAGGAATTCTTAAAGTTTGAAATGACATTTTAGTGAAAACGCCACTTAAAATAGCCCGAGTTTTTAATATTATCAGAATTGCCGTCATTTCAGAGCTTTCAACCTCTAATCTCGGTAACTGAACTCGGTGTTAAATGTAGTTAGATTCTATTTACTTGTGTTTGAACTGTTTGTTACACGTTCATATTCATTTCCTGGAAAGAAAATTGTGTATTTTAAGAGTTTTAACATATTTTGACAGTTTCCTGAGAAGTATATACTAGAACCTTCAGGATATAAACTGTTTCAGTCAAAAAACGCCACGGCAACTCAGGTTCACGCGTAAACATAAACAGTATTCTCCAGATTTCAAGTCATTATACACAACTTCTGAGCTCTATAAACAGGAATTCTTAAAGTTCCGGAGAGGTTAATATTATTAGAATTCTCGTCATTTCAAAGTTTCTACCTGTAATCTCGGGAATTGAACTCGCCTTTAAATGTAGTTAGATTCTATTTACTTGTGTTTTCACACTTTGTTACACGTTCATATTCATTTCCTGGAAAGAAAACTGTGTATTTTAAGAGTTTTAACACATTCTCACAGTTTCCTTAGAATTATATACTAGAACCTTCAGGATATAAACTGTCTCAGTCAAAAAAAGCCATGGCGACTCAGGATCAACTGTAAACATAAACAGTGTTCTCGTCATTTCAAATCATTATACACTAGTTCTGAGCTCTATAAACAGGAATTCTTAAAGTTTGAAATGACATTTTAGTGAAAACGCCACTTAAAATAGCCCGAGTTTTTAATATTATCAGAATTGCCGTCATTTCAGAGCTTTCAACCTCTAATCTCGGTAACTGAACTCGGCGTTAAAGGTAGTTAGATTCTATTTACTTGTGTTTCAAGTGTTTGTTACACGTTCATATTCATTTCCTGGAAAGAAAATTGTGTATTTTAAGAGTTTTAACACATTTTGACAGTTTCCTGAGAAGTATATACTAGAACCTTCAGGATATAAACTGTTTCAGTCACAAAACGCCACGGCAACTCAGAATCAACTGTAAACATAAACAGTATTCTCCTCATTTCAAATCATTATACACAAGTTCTGAGCTCTATAAACAGGAATTCTTAAAGTTCCGGAGAGGTTAATATTATCAGAATTCTCGTCATTTCAAAGTTTCTACCTGTAATCTCGGGAATTGAACTCGCCTTTAAATGTAGTTAGATTCTATTTACTTGTGTTTTAACTGTTTGTTACACGTTCATATTCATTTCCTGGAAAGAAAACTGTGTATTTTAAGAGTTTTAACACATTCTCACAGTTTCCTTAGAATTATATACTAGAACCTTGGGGATATAAACTGTCTCAGTCAAAAAAAGCCGTGGCAACTCAGGATCAACTGTAAACATAAACAGTATTCTCCTCATTTCAAATCATTATACACAAGTACTGAGCTCTATAAACAGGAATTCTTAAAGTTTGAAATGACATTTTAGTGAAAACGCCACTTAAAATAGCCTGAGTTGTTAATATTATCAGAATTGCCCTTATTTCAGAGCTCTCGACCTGTAATCTCGGTAACTGAACTCGGCCTTAAATGTAGTTAGATTCTATTTACTTGTGTTTCAACTGTTTGTTACACGTTCATATTCATTTCCTGGAAAGAAAATTGTGTATTTTAAGAGTTTTAACACATTTTGACAGTTTCCTGAGAAGTATATACTAGAACCTTCAGGATATAAACTGTTTCAGTCAAAAAACGCCACGGCAACTCAGGTTCAAGTATAAACATAAACAGTATTCTCCTCATTTCAAATCATTATACACAAGTTCTGAGCTCTATAAACAGGAATTCTTAAAGTTCCGGAGAGGTTAATATTATCAGAATTCTCGTCATTTCAAAGTTTCTACCTGTAATCTCGGGAATTGAACTCGGCTTTAAATGTAGTTAGATTCTATTTACTTTTATTTTAACTGTTACACGTTCATATTCTTTTCCTGGAAAGAAAACTGTGTATTTTAAGAGTTTTAACACATTCTCACAGTTTCCTTAGAATTATATACTAGAACCTTCAGGATATAAACTGTCTCAGTCAAAAAAAGCCGTGGCAACTCAGGATCAACTGTAAACATAAACAGTGTTCTCGTCATTTCAAATCATTATACACAAGTTCTGAGCTCTATAAACAGGAATTCTTAAAGTTTGAAATGACATTTTAGTGAAAACGCCACTTAAAATAGCCCGAGTTTTTAATATTATCAGAATTGCCGTCATTTCAGAGCTCTCGACCTGTAATCTCGGTAACTGAACTTGGCCTTAAATGTAGTTAGATTCTATTTACTTGTGTTTCAACTGTTTGTTACACGTTCATATTCATTTCCTGGAAAGAAAATTGTGTATTTTAAGAGTTTTAACACATTTTGACAGTTTCCTGAGAAGTATATACTAGAACCTTCAGGATATAAACTGTTTCAGTCAAAAAAATCCATGGCGACTCAGGATCAACTGTAAACATAAACAGTGTTCTCGTCATTTCAAATCATTATACACTAGTTCTGAGCTCTATAAACAGGAATTCTTAAAGTTTGAAATGACATTTTAGTGAAAACGCCACTTAAAATAGCCCGAGTTTTTAATATTATCAGAATTGCCGTCATTTCAGAGCTTTCAACCTCTAATCTCGGTAACTGAACTCGGCGTTAAATGTAGTTAGATTCTATTTACTTGTGTTTGAACTGTTTGTTACACGTTCATATTCATTTCCTGGAAAGAAAATTGTGTATTTTAAGAGTTTTAACATATTTTGACAGTTTCCTGAGAAGTATATACTAGAACCTTCAGGATATAAACTGTTTCAGTCAAAAAACGCCACGGCAACTCAGGTTCACGCGTAAACATAAACAGTATTCTCCAGATTTCAAGTCATTATACACAACTTCTGAGCTCTATAAACAGGAATTCTTAAAGTTCCGGAGAGGTTAATATTATTAGAATTCTCGTCATTTCAAAGTTTCTACCTGTAATCTCGGGAATTGAACTCGCCTTTAAATGTAGTTAGATTCTATTTACTTGTGTTTTCACTGTTTGTTACACGTTCATATTCATTTCCTGGAAAGAAAACTGTGTATTTTAAGAGTTTTAACACATTCTCACAGTTTCCTTAGAATTATATACTAGAACCTTCAGGATATAAACTGTCTCAGTCAAAAAAAGCCATGGCGACTCAGGATCAACTGTAAACATAAACAGTGTTCTCGTCATTTCAAATCATTATACACTAGTTCTGAGCTCTATAAACAGGAATTCTTAAAGTTTGAAATGACATTTTAGTGAAAACGCCACTTAAAATAGCCCGAGTTTTTAATATTATCAGAATTGCCGTCATTTCAGAGCTTTCAACCTCTAATCTCGGTAACTGAACTCGGCGTTAAAGGTAGTTAGATTCTATTTACTTGTGTTTCAAGTGTTTGTTACACGTTCATATTCATTTCCTGGAAAGAAAATTGTGTATTTTAAGAGTTTTAACACATTTTGACAGTTTCCTGAGAAGTATATACTAGAACCTTCAGGATATAAACTGTTTCAGTCACAAAACGCCACGGCAACTCAGAATCAACTGTAAACATAAACAGTATTCTCCTCATTTCAAATCATTATACACAAGTTCTGAGCTCTATAAACAGGAATTCTTAAAGTTCCGGAGAGGTTAATATTATCAGAATTCTCGTCATTTCAAAGTTTCTACCTGTAATCTCGGGAATTGAACTCGCCTTTAAATGTAGTTAGATTCTATTTACTTGTGTTTTAACTGTTTGTTACACGTTCATATTCATTTCCTGGAAAGAAAACTGTGTATTTTAAGAGTTTTAACACATTCTCACAGTTTCCTTAGAATTATATACTAGAACCTTGGGGATATAAACTGTCTCAGTCAAAAAAAGCCGTGGCAACTCAGGATCAACTGTAAACATAAACAGTATTCTCCTCATTTCAAATCATTATACACAAGTACTGAGCTGTATAAACAGGAATTCTTAAAGTTTGAAATGACATTTTAGTGAAAACGCCACTTAAAATAGCCTGAGTTGTTAATATTATCAGAATTGCCCTTATTTCAGAGCTCTCGACCTGTAATCTCGGTAACTGAACTCGGCCTTAAATGTAGTTAGATTCTATTTACTTGTGTTTCAACTGTTTGTTACACGTTCATATTCATTTCCTGGAAAGAAAATTGTGTATTTTAAGAGTTTTAACACATTTTGACAGTTTCCTGAGAAGTATATACTAGAACCTTCAGGATATAAACTGTTTCAGTCAAAAAACGCCACGGCAACTCAGGTTCAAGTATAAACATAAACAGTATTCTCCTCATTTCAAATCATTATACACAAGTTCTGAGCTCTATAAACAGGAATTCTTAAAGTTCCGGAGAGGTTAATATTATCAGAATTCTCGTCATTTCAAAGTTTCTACCTGTAATCTCGGGAATTGAACTCGGCTTTAAATGTAGTTAGATTCTATTTACTTTTGTTTTAACTGTTACACGTTCATATTCTTTTCCTGGAAAGAAAACTGTGTATTTTAAGAGTTTTAACACATTCTCACAGTTTCCTTAGAATTATATACTAGAACCTTCAGGATATAAACTGTCTCAGTCAAAAAAAGCCGTGGCAACTCAGGATCAACTGTAAACATAAACAGTGTTCTCGTCATTTCAAATCATTATACACAAGTTCTGAGCTCTATAAACAGGAATTCTTAAAGTTTGAAATGACATTTTAGTGAAAACGCCACTTAAAATAGCCCGAGTTTTTAATATTATCAGAATTGCCGTCATTTCAGAGCTCTCGACCTGTAATCTCGGTAACTGAACTTGGCCTTAAATGTAGTTAGATTCTATTTACTTGTGTTTCAACTGTTTCTTACACGTTCATATTCATTTCCTGGAAAGAAAATTGTGTATTTTAAGAGTTTTAACACATTTTGACAGTTTCCTGAGAAGTATATACTAGAACCTTCAGGATATAAACTGTTTCAGTCAAAAAAATCCATGGCGACTCAGGATCAACTGTAAACATAAACAGTGTTCTCGTCATTTCAAATCATTATACACTAGTTCTGAGCTCTATAAACAGGAATTCTTAAAGTTTGAAATGACATTTTAGTGAAAACGCCACTTAAAATAGCCCGAGTTTTTAATATTATCAGAATTGCCGTCATTTCAGAGCTTTCAACCTCTAATCTCGGTAACTGAACTCGGCGTTAAATGTAGTTAGATTCTATTTACTTGTGTTTGAACTGTTTGTTACACGTTCATATTCATTTCCTGGAAAGAAAATTGTGTATTTTAAGAGTTTTAACACATTTTGACAGTTTCCTGAGAAGTATATACTAGAACCTTCAGGATATAAACTGTTTCAGTCAAAAAACGCCACGGCAACTCAGGTTCACGCGTAAACATAAACAGTATTCTCCACATTTCAAGTCATTATACACAAGTTCTGAGCTCTATAAACAGGAATTCTTAAAGTTCCGGAGAGGTTAATATTATCAGAATTCTCGTCATTTCAAAGTTTCTACCTGTAATCTCGGGAATTGAACTCGCCTTTAAATGTAGTTAGATTCTATTTACTTGTGTTTTAACTGTTTGTTACACGTTCATATTCATTTCCTGGAAAGAAAACTGTGTATTTTAAGAGTTTTAACACATTCTCACAGTTTCCTTAGAATTATATACTAGAACCTTCAGGATATAAACTGTCTCAGTCAAAAAAAGCCATGGCGACTCAGAATCAACTGTAAACATAAACAGTGTTCTCGTCATTTCAAATCATTATACACTAGTTCTGAGCTCTATAAACAGGAATTCTTAAAGTTTGAAATGACATTTTAGTGAAAACGCCACTTAAAATAGCCCGAGTTTTTAATATTATCAGAATTGCCGTCATTTCAGAGCTTTCAACCTCTAATCTCGGTAACTGAACTCGGCGTTAAATGTACTTAGATTCTATTTACTTGTGTTTCAAGTGTTTGTTACACGTTCATATTCATTTCCTGGAAAGAAAATTGTGTATTTTAAGAGTTTTAACACATTTTGACAGTTTCCTGAGAAGTATATACTAGAACCTTCAGGATATAAACTGTTTCAGTCAAAAAACGCCACGGCAACTCAGGTTCAAGTATAAACATAAACAGTATTCTCCTCATTTCAAATCATTATACACAAGTTCTGAGCTCTATAAACAGGAATTCTTAAAGTTCCGGAGAGGTTAATATTATCAGAATTCTCGTCATTTCAAAGTTTCTACCTGTAATCTCGGGAATTGAACTCGGCTTTAAATGTAGTTAGATTCTATTTACTTGTGTTTTAACTGTTACACGTTCATATTCTTTTCCTGGAAAGAAAACTGTGTATTTTAAGAGTTTTAACACATTCTCACAGTTTCCTTAGAATTATATACTAGAACTTTCAGGATATAAACTGTCTCAGTCAAAAAAAGCCGTGGCAACTCAGGATCAACTGTAAACATAAACAGTGTTCTCGTCATTTCAAATCATTATACACAAGTTCTGAGCTCTATAAACAGGAATTCTTAAAGTTTGAAATGACATTTTAGTGAAAACGCCACTTAAAATAGCCCGAGTTTTTAATATTATCAGAATTGCCGTCATTTCAGAGCTTTCAACCTCTAATCTCGGTAACTGAACTCGGCGTTAAATGTAGTTAGATTCTATTTACTTGTGTTTCAACTGTTTGTTACACGTTCATATTCATTTCCTGGAAAGAAAATTGTGTATTTTAAGAGTTTTAACACATTTTGACAGTTTCCTGGGAAGTATATACTAGAACCTTCAGGATATAAACTGTTTCAGTCACAAAACGCCACGGCAACTCAGAATCAACTGTAAACATAAACAGTATTCTCCTCATTTCAAATCATTATACACAAGTTCTGAGCTCTATAAACAGGAATTCTTAAAGTTCCGGAGAGGTTAATATTATCAGAATTCTCGTCATTTCAAAGTTTCTACCTGTAATCTCGGGAATTGAACTCGCCTTTAAATGTAGTTAGATTCTATTTACTTGTGTTTTCACTGTTTGTTACACGTTCATATTCATTTCCTGGAAAGAAAACTGTGTATTTTAAGAGTTTTAACACATTCTCACAGTTTCCTTAGAATTATATACTAGAACCTTCAGGATATAAACTGTCTCAGTCAAAAAAAGCCATGGCGACTCAGGATCAACTGTAAACATAAACAGTGTTCTCGTCATTTCAGATCATTATACACTAGTTCTGAGCTCTATAAACAGGAATTCTTAAAGTTTGAAATGACATTTTAGTGAAAACGCCACTTAAAATAGCCCGAGTTTTTAATATTATCAGAATTGCCGTCATTCCAGAGCTTTCAACCTCTAATCTCGGTAACTGAACTCGGCGTTAAATGTAGTTAGATTCTATTTACTTGTGTTTGAACTGTTTGTTACACGTTCATATTCATTTCCTGGAAAGAAAATTGTGTATTTTAAGAGTTTTAACACATTTTGACAGTTTCCTGAGAAGTATATACTAGAACCTTCAGGATATAAACTGTTTCAGTCAAAAAACGCCACGGCAACTCAGGTTCACGCGTAAACATAAACAGTATTCTCCACATTTCAAGTCATTATACACAAGTTCTGAGCTCTATAAACAGGAATTCTTAAAGTTCCGGAGAGGTTAATATTATCAGAATTCTCGTCATTTCAAAGTTTCTACCTGTAATCTCGGGAATTGAACTCGCCTTTAAATGTAGTTAGATTCTATTTACTTGTGTTTTAACTGTTTGTTACACGTTCATATTCATTTCCTGGAAAGAAAACTGTGTATTTTAAGAGTTTTAACACATTCTCACAGTTTCCTTAGAATTATATACTAGAACCTTCAGGATATAAACTGTCTCAGTCAAAAAAAGCCATGGCGACTCAGAATCAACTGTAAACATAAACAGTGTTCTCGTCATTTCAAATCATTATACACTAGTTCTGAGCTCTATAAACAGGAATTCTTAAAGTTTGAAATGACATTTTAGTGAAAACGCCACTTAAAATAGCCCGAGTTTTTAATATTATCAGAATTGCCGTCATTTCAGAGCTTTCAACCTCTAATCTCGGTAACTGAACTCGGCGTTAAATGTACTTAGATTCTATTTACTTGTGTTTCAAGTGTTTGTTACACGTTCATATTCATTTCCTGGAAAGAAAATTGTGTATTTTAAGAGTTTTAACACATTTTGACAGTTTCCTGAGAAGTATATACTAGAACCTTCAGGATATAAACTGTTTCAGTCAAAAAACGCCACGGCAACTCAGGTTCAAGTATAAACATAAACAGTATTCTCCTCATTTCAAATCATTATACACAAGTTCTGAGCTCTATAAACAGGAATTCTTAAAGTTCCGGAGAGGTTAATATTATCAGAATTCTCGTCATTTCAAAGTTTCTACCTGTAATCTCGGGAATTGAACTCGGCTTTAAATGTAGTTAGATTCTATTTACTTGTGTTTTAACTGTTACACGTTCATATTCTTTTCCTGGAAAGAAAACTGTGTATTTTAAGAGTTTTAACACATTCTCACAGTTTCCTTAGAATTATATACTAGAACTTTCAGGATATAAACTGTCTCAGTCAAAAAAAGCCGTGGCAACTCAGGATCAACTGTAAACATAAACAGTGTTCTCGTCATTTCAAATCATTATACACAAGTTCTGAGCTCTATAAACAGGAATTCTTAAAGTTTGAAATGACATTTTAGTGAAAACGCCACTTAAAATAGCCCGAGTTTTTAATATTATCAGAATTGCCGTCATTTCAGAGCTTTCAACCTCTAATCTCGGTAACTGAACTCGGCGTTAAATGTAGTTAGATTCTATTTACTTGTGTTTCAACTGTTTGTTACACGTTCATATTCATTTCCTGGAAAGAAAATTGTGTATTTTAAGAGTTTTAACACATTTTGACAGTTTCCTGGGAAGTATATACTAGAACCTTCAGGATATAAACTGTTTCAGTCACAAAACGCCACGGCAACTCAGAATCAACTGTAAACATAAACAGTATTCTCCTCATTTCAAATCATTATACACAAGTTCTGAGCTCTATAAACAGGAATTCTTAAAGTTCCGGAGAGGTTAATATTATCAGAATTCTCGTCATTTCAAAGTTTCTACCTGTAATCTCGGGAATTGAACTCGCCTTTAAATGTAGTTAGATTCTATTTACTTGTGTTTTCACTGTTTGTTACACGTTCATATTCATTTCCTGGAAAGAAAACTGTGTATTTTAAGAGTTTTAACACATTCTCACAGTTTCCTTAGAATTATATACTAGAACCTTCAGGATATAAACTGTCTCAGTCAAAAAAAGCCATGGCGACTCAGGATCAACTGTAAACATAAACAGTGTTCTCGTCATTTCAGATCATTATACACTAGTTCTGAGCTCTATAAACAGGAATTCTTAAAGTTTGAAATGACATTTTAGTGAAAACGCCACTTAAAATAGCCCGAGTTTTTAATATTATCAGAATTGCCGTCATTCCAGAGCTTTCAACCTCTAATCTCGGTAACAGAACTCGGCGTTAAATGTAGTTAGATTCTATTTACTTGTGTTTGAACTGTTTGTTACACGTTCATATTCATTTCCTGGAAAGAAAATTGTGTATTTTAAGAGTTTTAACACATTTTGACAGTTTCCTGAGAAGTATATACTAGAACCTTCAGGATATAAACTGTTTCAGTCACAAAACGCCACGGCAACTCAGGTTCACGCGTAAACATAAACAGTATTCTCCACATTTCAAGTCATTATACACAAGTTCTGAGCTCTATAAACAGGAATTCTTAAAGTTCTGGAGAGGTTAATATTATCAGAATTCTCGTCATTTCAAAGTTTCTACCTGTAATCTCGGGAATTGAACTCGCCTTTAAATGTAGTTAGATTCTATTTACTTGTGTTTTAACTGTTTGTTACACGTTCATATTCATTTCCTGGAAAGAAAACTGTGTATTTTAAGAGTTTTAACACATTCTCACAGTTTCCTTAGAATTATATACTAGAACCTTCAGGATATAAACTGTCTCAGTCAAAAAAAGCCATGGCGACTCAGAATCAACTGTAAACATAAACAGTGTTCTCGTCATTTCAAATCATTATACACTAGTTCTGAGCTCTATAAACAGGAATTCTTAAAGTTTGAAATGACATTTTAGTGAAAACGCCACTTAAAATAGCCCGAGTTTTTAATATTATCAGAATTGCCGTCATTTCAGAGCTTTCAACCTCTAATCTCGGTAACTGAACTCGGCGTTAAATGTACTTAGATTCTATTTACTTGTGTTTCAAGTGTTTGTTACACGTTCATATTCATTTCCTGGAAAGAAAATTGTGTATTTTAAGAGTTTTAACACATTTTGACAGTTTCCTGAGAAGTATATACTAGAACCTTCAGGATATAAACTGTTTCAGTCAAAAAACGCCACGGCAACTCAGGTTCAAGTATAAACATAAACAGTATTCTCCTCATTTCAAATCATTATACACAAGTTCTGAGCTCTATAAACAGGAATTCTTAAAGTTCCGGAGAGGTTAATATTATCAGAATTCTCGTCATTTCAAAGTTTCTACCTGTAATCTCGGGAATTGAACTCGGCTTTAAATGTAGTTAGATTCTATTTACTTGTGTTTTAACTGTTACACGTTCATATTCTTTTCCTGGAAAGAAAACTGTGTATTTTAAGAGTTTTCACACATTCTCACAGTTTCCTTAGAATTATATACTAGAACTTTCAGGATATAAACTGTCTCAGTCAAAAAAAGCCGTGGCAACTCAGGATCAACTGTAAACATAAACAGTGTTCTCGTCATTTCAAATCATTATACACAAGTTCTGAGCTCTATAAACAGGAATTCTTAAAGTTTGAAATGACATTTTAGTGAAAACGCCACTTAAAATAGCCCGAGTTTTTAATATTATCAGAATTGCCGTCATTTCAGAGCTTTCAACCTCTAATCTCGGTAACTGAACTCGGCGTTAAATGTAGTTACATTCTATTTACTTGTGTTTCAACTGTTTGTTACACGTTCATATTCATTTCCTGGAAAGAAAATTGTGTATTTTAAGAGTTTTAACACATTCTCACAGTTTCCTGGGAAGTATATACTAGAACCTTCAGGATATAAACTGTTTCAGTCACAAAACGCCACGGCAACTCAGAATCAACTGTAAACATAAACAGTATTCTCCTCATTTCAAATCATTATACACAAGTTCTGAGCTCTATAAACAGGAATTCTTAAAGTTCCGGAGAGGTTAATATTATCAGAATTCTCGTCATTTCAAAGTTTCTACCTGTAATCTCGGGAATTGAACTCGCCTTTAAATGTAGTTAGATTCTATTTACTTGTGTTTTCACTGTTTGTTACACGTTCATATTCATTTCCTGGAAAGAAAACTGTGTATTTTAAGAGTTTTAACACATTCTCACAGTTTCCTTAGAATTATATACTAGAACCTTCAGGATATAAACTGTCTCAGTCAAAAAAAGCCATGGCGACTCAGGATCAACTGTAAACATAAACAGTGTTCTCGTCATTTCAAATCATTATACACTAGTTCTGAGCTCTATAAACAGGAATTCTTAAAGTTTGAAATGACATTTTAGTGAAAACGCCACTTAAAATAGCCCGAGTTTTTAATATTATCAGAATTGCCGTCATTTCAGAGCTTTCAACCTCTAATCTCGGTAACTGAACTCGGCGTTAAATGTAGTTAGATTCTATTTACTTGTGTTTCAAGTGTTTGTTACACGTTCATATTCATTTCCTGGAAAGAAAATTGTGTATTTTAAGAGTTTTAACACATTTTGACAGTTTCCTGAGAAGTATATACTAGAACCTTCAGGATATAAACTGTTTCAGTCACAAAACGCCACGGCAACTCAGAATCAACTGTAAACATAAACAGTATTCTCCTCATTTCAAATCATTATACACAAGTTCTGAGCTCTATAAACAGGAATTCTTAAAGTTCCGGAGAGGTTAATATTATCAGAATTCTCGTCATTTCAAAGTTTCTACCTGTAATCTCGGGAATTGAACTCGCCTTTAAATGTAGTTAGATTCTATTTACTTGTGTTTTAACTGTTTGTTACACGTTCATATTCATTTCCTGGAAAGAAAACTGTGTATTTTAAGAGTTTTCACACATTCTCACAGTTTCCTTAGAATTATATACTAGAACCTTGGGGATATAAACTGTCTCAGTCAAAAAAAGCCGTGGCAACTCAGGATCAACTGTAAACATAAACAGTATTCTCCTCATTTCAAATCATTATACACAAGTACTGAGCTCTATAAACAGGAATTCTTAAAGTTTGAAATGACATTTTAGTGAAAACGCCACTTAAAATAGCCTGAGTTGTTAATATTATCAGAATTGCCCTCATTTCAGAGCTCTCGACCTGTAATCTCGGTAACTGAACTCGGCGTTAAATGTAGTTAGATTCTATTTACTTGTGTTTCAACTGTTTGTTACACGTTCATATTCATTTCCTGGAAAGAAAATTGTGTATTTTAAGAGTTTTAACACATTTTGACAGTTTCCTGAGAAGTATATACTAGAACCTTCAGGATATAAACTGTTTCAGTCAAAAAACGCCACGGCAACTCAGGTTCAAGTATAAACATAAACAGTATTCTCCTCATTTCAAATCATTATACACAAGTTCTGAGCTCTATAAACAGGAATTCTTAAAATTCCGGAGAGGTTAATATTATCAGAATTCTCGTCATTTCAAAGTTTCTACCTGTAATCTCGGGAATTGAACTCGCCTTTAAATGTAGTTAGATTCTATTTACTTGTGTTTTAACTGTTTGTTACACGTTCATATTCATTTCCTGGAAAGAAAACTGTGTATTTTAAGAGTTTTAACACATTCTCACAGTTTCCTTAGAATTATATACTAGAACCTTCAGGATATAAACTGTCTCAGTCAAAAAAAGCCATGGCGACTCAGGATCAACTGTAAACATAAACAGTGTTCTCGTCATTTCAAATCATTATACACTAGTTCTGAGCTCTATAAACAGGAATTCTTAAAGTTTGAAATGACATTTTAGTGAAAACGCCACTTAAAATAGCCCGAGTTTTTAATATTATCAGAATTGCCGTCATTTCAGAGCTTTCAACCTCTAATCTCGGTAACTGAACTCGGCGTTAAATGTAGTTAGATTCTATTTACTTGTGTTTCAAGTGTTTGTTACACGTTCATATTCATTTCCTGGAAAGAAAATTGTGTATTTTAAGAGTTTTAACACATTTTGACAGTTTCCTGAGAAGTATATACTAGAACCTTCAGGATATAAACTGTTTCAGTCACAAAACGCCACGGCAACTCAGAATCAACTGTAAACATAAACAGTATTCTCCTCATTTCAAATCATTATACACAAGTTCTGAGCTCTATAAACAGGAATTCTTAAAGTTCCGGAGAGGTTAATATTATCAGAATTCTCGTCATTTCAAAGTTTCTACCTGTAATCTCGGGAATTGAACTCGCCTTTAAATGTAGTTAGATTCTATTTACTTGTGTTTTAACTGTTTGTTACACGTTCATATTCATTTCCTGGAAAGAAAACTGTGTATTTTAAGAGTTTTCACACATTCTCACAGTTTCCTTAGAATTATATACTAGAACCTTGGGGATATAAACTGTCTCAGTCAAAAAAAGCCGTGGCAACTCAGGATCAACTGTAAACATAAACAGTATTCTCCTCATTTCAAATCATTATACACAAGTACTGAGCTCTATAAACAGGAATTCTTAAAGTTTGAAATGACATTTTAGTGAAAACGCCACTTAAAATAGCCTGAGTCGTTAATATTATCAGAATTGCCGTCATTTCAGAGCTCTCGACCTGTAATCTCGGTAACTGAACTCGGCGTTAAATGTAGTTAGATTCTATTTACTTGTGTTTCAACTGTTTGTTACACGTTCATATTCATTTCCTGGAAAGAAAATTGTGTATTTTAAGAGTTTTAACAAATTTTGACAGTTTCCTGAGAAGTATATACTAGAACCTTCAGGATATAAACTGTTTCAGTCAAAAAACGCCACGGCAACTCAGGTTCAAGTATAAACATAAACAGTATTCTCCTCATTTCAAATCATTATACACAAGTTCTGAGCTCTATAAACAGGAATTCTTAAAGTTCCGGAGAGGTTAATATTATCAGAATTCTCGTCATTTCAAAGTTTCTACCTGTAATCTCGGGAATTGAACTCGGCTTTAAATGTAGTTAGATTCTATTTACTTTTGTTTTAACTGTTACACGTTCATATTCTTTTCCTGGAAAGAAAACTGTGTATTTTAAGAGTTTTAACACATTCTCACAGTTTCCTTAGAATTATATACTAGAACCTTCAGGATATAAACTGTCTCAGTCAAAAAAATCCATGGCGACTCAGGATCAACTGTAAACATAAACAGTGTTCTCGTCATTTCAAATCATTATACACTAGTTCTGAGCTCTATAAACAGGAATTCTTAAAGTTTGAAATGACATTTTAGTGAAAACGCCACTTAAAATAGCCCGAGTTTTTAATATTATCAGAATTGCCGTCATTTCAGAGCTTTCAACCTCTAATCTCGGTAACTGAACTCGGCGTTAAATGTAGTTAGATTCTATTTACTTGTGTTTCAAGTGTTTGTTACACGTTCATATTCATTTCCTGGAAAGAAAATTGTGTATTTTAAGAGTTTTAACACATTTTGACAGTTTCCTGAGAAGTATATACTAGAACCTTCAGGATATAAACTGTTTCAGTCACAAAACGCCACGGCAACTCAGAATCAACTGTAAACATAAACAGTATTCTCCTCATTTCAAATCATTATACACAAGTTCTGAGCTCTATAAACAGGAATTCTTAAAGTTCCGGAGAGGTTAATATTATCAGAATTCTCGTCATTTCAAAGTTTCTACCTGTAATCTCGGGAATTGAACTCGCCTTTAAATGTAGTTAGATTCTATTTACTTGTGTTTTAACTGTTTGTTACACGTTCATATTCATTTCCTGGAAAGAAAACTGTGTATTTTAAGAGTTTTCACACATTCTCACAGTTTCCTTAGAATTATATACTAGAACCTTGGGGATATAAACTGTCTCAGTCAAAAAAAGCCGTGGCAACTCAGGATCAACTGTAAACATAAACAGTATTCTCCTCATTTCAAATCATTATACACAAGTACTGAGCTCTATAAACAGGAATTCTTAAAGTTTGAAATGACATTTTAGTGAAAACGCCACTTAAAATAGCCTGAGTTGTTAATATTATCAGAATTGCCCTCATTTCAGAGCTCTCGACCTGTAATCTCAGTAACTGAACTCGGCGTTAAATGTAGTTAGATTCTATTTACTTGTGTTTCAACTGTTTGTTACACGTTCATATTCATTTCCTGGAAAGAAAATTGTGTATTTTAAGAGTTTTAACACATTTTGACAGTTTCCTGAGAAGTATATACTAGAACCTTCAGGATATAAACTGTTTCAGTCAAAAAACGCCACGGCAACTCAGGTTCAAGTATAAACATAAACAGTATTCTCCTCATTTCAAATCATTATACACAAGTTCTGAGCTCTATAAACAGGAATTCTTAAAGTTCCGGAGAGGTTAATATTATCAGAATTCTCATCATTTCAAAGTTTCTACCTGTAATCTCGGGAATTGAACTCGCCTTTAAATGTAGTTAGATTCTATTTACTTGTGTTTTAACTGTTTGTTACACGTTCATATTCATTTCCTGGAAAGAAAACTGTGTGTTTTAAGAGTTTTCACACATTCTCACAGTTTCCTTAGAATTATATACTAGAACCTTGGGGATATAAACTGTCTCAGTCAAAAAAAGCCGTGGCAACTCAGGATCAACTGTAAACATAAACAGTATTCTCCTCATTTCAAATCATTATACACAAGTACTGAGCTCTATAAACAGGAATTCTTAAAGTTTGAAATGACATTTTAGTGAAAACGCCACTTAAAATAGCCTGAGTTGTTAATATTATCAGAATTGCCGTCATTTCAGAGCTCTCGACCTGTAATCTCGGTAACTGAACTCGGCGTTAAATGTAGTTGGATTCTATTTACTTGTGTTTCAACTGTTTGTTACACGTTCATATTCATTTCCTGGAAAGAAAATTGTGTATTTTAAGAGTTTTAACACATTTTGACAGTTTCCTGAGAAGTATATACTAGAACCTTCAGGATATAAACTGTTTCAGTCAAAAAACGCCACGGCAACTCAGGTTCAAGTATAAACATAAACAGTATTCTCCTCATTTCAAATCATTATACACAAGTTCTGAGCTCTATAAACAGGAATTCTTAAAGTTCCGGAGAGGTTAATATTATCAGAATTCTCGTCATTTCAAAGTTTCTACCTGTAATCTCGGGAATTGAACTCGGCTTTAAATGTAGTTAGATTCTATTTACTTTTGTTTTAACTGTTACACGTTCATATTCTTTTCCTGGAAAGAAAACTGTGTATTTTAAGAGTTTTAACACATTCTCACAGTTTCCTTAGAATTATATACTAGAACCTTCAGGATATAAACTGTCTCAGTCAAAAAAATCCATGGCGACTCAGGATCAACTGTAAACATAAACAGTGTTCTCGTCATTTCAAATCATTATACACTAGTTCTGAGCTCTATAAACAGGAATTCTTAAAGTTTGAAATGACATTTTAGTGAAAACGCCACTTAAAATAGCCCGAGTTTTTAATATTATCAGAATTGCCGTCATTTCAGAGCTTTCAACCTCTAATCTCGGTAACTGAACTTGGCGTTAAATGTAGTTAGATTCTATTTACTTGTGTTTCAAGTGTTTGTTACACGTTCATATTCATTTCCTGGAAAGAAAATTGCGTATTTTAAGAGTTTTAACACATTTTGACAGTTTCCTGAGAAGTATATACTAGAACCTTCAGGATATAAACTGTTTCATTCAAAAAACGCCACGGCAACTCAGAATCAACTGTAAACATAAACAGTATTCTCCTCATTTCAAATCATTATACACAAGTTCTGAGCTCTATAAACAGGAATTCTTAAAGTTCCGGAGAGGTTAATATTATCAGAATTCTCGTCATTTCAAAGTTTCTACCTGTAATCTCAGGAATTGAACTCGCCTTTAAATGTAGTTAGATTCTATTTACTTGTGTTTTAACTGTTTGTTACACGTTCATATTCATTTCCTGGAAAGAAAACTGTGTATTTTAAGAGTTTTCACACATTCTACAGTTTCCTTAGAATTATATACTAGAACCTTGGGGATATAAACTGTCTCAGTCAAAAAAAGCCGTGGCAACTCAGGATCAACTGTAAACATAAACAGTATTCTCCTCATTTCAAATCATTATACACAAGTACTGAGCTCTATAAACAGGAATTCTTAAAGTTTGAAATGACATTTTAGTGAAAACGCCACTTAAAATAGCCTGAGTTGTTAATATTATCAGAATTGCCGTCATTTCAGAGCTCTCGACCTGTAATCTCGGTAACTGAACTCGGCGTTAAATGTAGTTAGATTCTATTTACTTGTGTTTCAACTGTTTGTTACACGTTCATATTCATTTCCTGGAAAGAAAATTGTGTATTTTAAGAGTTTTAACACATTTTGACAGTTTCCTGAGAAGTATATACTAGAACCTTCAGGATATAAACTGTTTCAGTCAAAAAACGCCACGGCAACTCAGGTTCAAGTATAAACATAAACAGTATTCTCCTCATTTCAAATCATTATACACAAGTTCTGAGCTCTATAAACAGGAATTCTTAAAGTTCCGGAGAGGTTAATATTATCAGAATTCTCGTCATTTCAAAGTTTCTACCTGTAATCTCGGGAATTGAACTCGGCTTTAAATGTAGTTAGATTCTATTTACTTTTGTTTTAACTGTTACACGTTCATATTCTTTTCCTGGAAAGAAAACTGTGTATTTTAAGAGTTTTAACACATTCTCACAGTTTCCTTAGAATTATATACAAGAACCTTCAGGATATAAACTGTCTCAGTCAAAAAAAGCCGTGGCAACTCAGGATCAACTGTAAACATAAACAGTGTTCTCGTCATTTCAAATCATTATACACAAGTTCTGAGCTCTATAAACAGGAATTCTTAAAGTTTGAAATGACATTTTAGTGAAAACGCCACTTAAAATAGCCCGAGTTTTTAATATTATCAGAATTGCCGTCATTTCAGAGCTCTCGACCTGTAATCTCGGTAACTGAACTCGGCCTTAAATGTAGTTAGATTCTATTTACTTGTGTTTCAACTGTTTGTTACACGTTCATATTCATTTCCTGGAAAGAAAATTGTGTATTTTAAGAGTTTTAACACATTTTGACAGTTTCCTGAGAAGTATATACTAGAACCTTCAGGATATAAACTGTTTCAGTCACAAAACGCCACGGCAACTCAGAATCATCTGTAAACATAAACAGTATTCTCCTCATTTCAAATCATTATACACAAGTTCTGAGCTCTATAAACAGGAATTCTTAAAGTTCCGGAGAGGTTAATATTATCAGAATTCTCGTCATTTCAAAGTTTCTACCTGTAATCTCGTGAATTGAACTCGCCTTTAAATGTAGTTAGATTCTATTTACTTGTGTTTTAACTGTTTGTTACACGTTCATATTCATTTCCTGGAAAGAAAACTGTGTATTTTAAGAGTTTTAACACATTCTCACATTTTCCTTAGAATTATATACTAGAACCTTCAGGATATAAACTGTCTCAGTCAAAAAAATCCATGGCGACTCAGGATCAACTGTAAACATAAACAGTGTTCTCGTCATTTCAAATCATTATACACTAGTTCTGAGCTCTATAAACAGGAATTCTTAAAGTTTGAAATGACATTTTAGTGAAAACGCCACTTAAAATAGCCCGAGTTTTTAATATTATCAGAATTGCCGTCATTTCAGAGCTTTCAACCTCTAATCTCGGTAACTGAACTCGGCGTTAAATGTAGTTAGATTCTATTTACTTGTGTTTCAAGTGTTTGTTACACGTTCATATTCATTTCCTGGAAAGAAAATTGTGTATTTTAAGAGTTTTAACACATTTTGACAGTTTCCTGAGAAGTATATACTAGAACCTTCAGGATATAAACTGTTTCAGTCACAAAACGCCACGGCAACTCAGAATCAACTGTAAACATAAACAGTATTCTCCTCATTTCAAATCATTATACACAAGTTCTGAGCTCTATAAACAGGAATTCTTAAAGTTCCGGAGAGGTTAATATTATCAGAATTCTCGTCATTTCAAAGTTTCTACCTGTAATCTCGGGAATTGAACTCGCCTTTAAATGTAGTTAGATTCTATTTACTTGTGTTTTAACTGTTTGTTACACGTTCATATTCATTTCCTGGAAAGAAAACTGTGTATTTTAAGAGTTTTCACACATTCTCACAGTTTCCTTAGAATTATATACTAGAACCTTGGGGATATAAACTGTCTCAGTCAAAAAAAGCCGTGGCAACTCAGGATCAACTGTAAACATAAACAGTATTCTCCTCATTTCAAATCATTATACACAAGTACTGAGCTCTATAAACAGGAATTCTTAAAGTTTTAAATGACATTTTAGTGAAAACGCCACTTAAAATAGCCTGAGTTGTTAATATTATCAGAATTGCCCTCATTTCAGAGCTCTCGACCTGTAATCTCAGTAACTGAACTCGGCGTTAAATGTAGTTAGATTCTATTTACTTGTGTTTCAACTGTTTGTTACACGTTCATATTCATTTCCTGGAAAGAAAATTGTGTATTTTAAGAGTTTTAACACATTTTGACAGTTTCCTGAGAAGTATATACTAGAACCTTCAGGATATAAACTGTTTCAGTCAAAAAACGCCACGGCAACTCAGGTTCAAGTATAAACATAAACAGTATTCTCCTCATTTCAAATCATTATACACAAGTTCTGAGCTCTATAAACAGGAATTCTTAAAGTTCCGGAGAGGTTAATATTATCAGAATTCTCGTCATTTCAAAGTTTCTACCTGTAATCTCGGGAATTGAACTCGCCTTTAAATGTAGTTAGATTCTATTTACTTGTGTTTTAACTGTTTGTTACACGTTCATATTCATTTCCTGGAAAGAAAACTGTGTGTTTTAAGAGTTTTCACACATTCTCACAGTTTCCTTAGAATTATATACTAGAACCTTGGGGATATAAACTGTCTCAGTCAAAAAAAGCCGTGGCAACTCAGGATCAACTGTAAACATAAACAGTATTCTCCTCATTTCAAATCATTATACACAAGTACTGAGCTCTATAAACAGGAATTCTTAAAGTTTGAAATGACATTTTAGTGAAAACGCCACTTAAAATAGCCTGAGTTGTTAATATTATCAGAATTGCCGTCATTTCAGAGCTCTCGACCTGTAATCTCGGTAACTGAACTCGGCGTTAAATGTAGTTGGATTCTATTTACTTGTGTTTCAACTGTTTGTTACACGTTCATATTCATTTCCTGGAAAGAAAATTGTGTATTTTAAGAGTTTTAACACATTTTGACAGTTTCCTGAGAAGTATATACTAGAACCTTCAGGATATAAACTGTTTCAGTCAAAAAACGCCACGGCAACTCAGGTTCAAGTATAAACATAAACAGTATTCTCCTCATTTCAAATCATTATACACAAGTTCTGAGCTCTATAAACAGGAATTCTTAAAGTTCCGGAGAGGTTAATATTATCAGAATTCTCGTCATTTCAAAGTTTCTACCTGTAATCTCGGGAATTGAACTCGGCTTTAAATGTAGTTAGATTCTATTTACTTTTGTTTTAACTGTTACACGTTCATATTCTTTTCCTGGAAAGAAAACTGTGTATTTTAAGAGTTTTAACACATTCTCACAGTTTCCTTAGAATTATATACTAGAACCTTCAGGATATAAACTGTCTCAGTCAAAAAAATCCATGGCGACTCAGGATCAACTGTAAACATAAACAGTGTTCTCGTCATTTCAAATCATTATACACTAGTTCTGAGCTCTATAAACAGGAATTCTTAAAGTGTGAAATGACATTTTAGTGAAAACGCCACTTAAAATAGCCCGAGTTTTTAATATTATCAGAATTGCCGTCATTTCAGAGCTTTCAACCTCTAATCTCGGTAACTGAACTCGGCGTTAAATGTAGTTAGATTCTATTTACTTGTGTTTCAAGTGTTTGTTACACGTTCATATTCATTTCCTGGAAAGAAAATTGTGTATTTTAAGAGTTTTAACACATTTTGACAGTTTCCTGAGAAGTATATACTAGAACCTTCAGGATATAAACTGTTTCAGTCACAAAACGCCACGGCAACTCAGAATCAACTGTAAACATAAACAGTATTCTCCTCATTTCAAATCATTATACACAAGTTCTGAGCTCTATAAACAGGAATTCTTAAAGTTCCGGAGAGGTTAATATTATCAGAATTCTCGTCATTTCAAAGTTTCTACCTGTAATCTCGGGAATTGAACTCGCCTTTAAATGTAGTTAGATTCTATTTACTTGTGTTTTAACTGTTTGTTACACGTTCATATTCATTTCCTGGAAAGAAAACTGTGTATTTTAAGAGTTTTCACACATTCTCACAGTTTCCTTAGAATTATATACTAGAACCTTGGGGATATAAACTGTCTCAGTCAAAAAAAGCCGTGGCAACTCAGGATCAACTGTAAACATAAACAGTATTCTCCTCATTTCAAATCATTATACACAAGTACTGAGCTCTATAAACAGGAATTCTTAAAGTTTGAAATGACATTTTAGTGAAAACGCCACTTAAAATAGCCTGAGTTGTTAATATTATCAGAATTGCCGTCATTTCAGAGCTCTCGACCTGTAATCTCGGTAACTGAACTCGGCGTTAAATGTAGTTAGATTCTATTTACTTGTGTTTCAACTGTTTGTTACACGTTCATATTCATTTCCTGGAAAGAAAATTGTGTATTTTAAGAGTTTTAACACATTTTGACAGTTTCCTGAGAAGTATATACTAGAACCTTCAGGATATAAACTGTTTCAGTCAAAAAACGCCACGGCAACTCAGGTTCAAGTATAAACATAAACAGTATTCTCCTCATTTCAAATCATTATACACAAGTTCTGAGCTCTATAAACAGGAATTCTTAAAGTTCCGGAGAGGTTAATATTATCAGAATTCTGGTCATTTCAAAGTTTCTACCTGTAATCTCGGGAATTGAACTCGGCTTTAAATGTAGTTAGATTCTATTTACTTTTGTTTTAACTGTTACACGTTCATATTCTTTTCCTGGAAAGAAAACTGTGTATTTTAAGAGTTTTAACACATTCTCACAGTTTCCTTAGAATTATATACTAGAACCTTCAGGATATAAACTGTCTCAGTCAAAAAAATCCATGGCGACTCAGGATCAACTGTAAACATAAACAGTGTTCTCGTCATTTCAAATCATTATACACTAGTTCTGAGCTCTATAAACAGGAATTCTTAAAGTTTGAAATGACATTTTAGTGAAAACGCCACTTAAAATAGCCCGAGTTTTTAATATTATCAGAATTGCCGTCATTTCAGAGCTTTCAACCTCTAATCTCGGTAACTGAACTCGGCGTTAAATGTAGTTAGATTCTATTTACTTGTGTTTCAAGTGTTTGTTACACGTTCATATTCATTTCCTGGAAAGAAAATTGTGTATTTTAAGAGTTTTAACACATTTTGACAGTTTCCTGAGAAGTATATACTAGAACCTTCAGGATATAAACTGTTTCAGTCACAAAACGCCACGGCAACTCAGAATCAACTGTAAACATAAACAGTATTCTCCTCATTTCAAATCATTATACACAAGTTCTGAGCTCTATAAACAGGAATTCTTAAAGTTCCGGAGAGGTTAATATTATCAGAATTCTCGTCATTTCAAAGTTTCTACCTGTAATCTCGGGAATTGAACTCGCCTTTAAATGTAGTTAGATTCTATTTACTTGTGTTTTAACTGTTTGTTACACGTTCATATTCATTTCCTGGAAAGAAAACTGTGTATTTTAAGAGTTTTCACACATTCTCACCGTTTCCTTAGAATTATATACTAGAACCTTGGGGATATAAACTGTCTCAGTCAAAAAAAGCCGTGGCAACTCAGGATCAACTGTAAACATAAACAGTATTCTCCTCATTTCAAATCATTATACACAAGTACTGAGCTCTATAAACAGGAATTCTTAAAGTTTGAAATGACATTTTAGTGAAAACGCCACTTAAAATAGCCTGAGTTGTTAATATTATCAGAATTGCCGTCATTTCAGAGCTCTCGACCTGTAATCTCGGTAACTGAACTCGGCGTTAAATGTAGTTAGATTCTATTTACTTGTGTTTCAACTGTTTGTTACACGTTCATATTCATTTCCTGGAAAGAAAATTGTGTATTTTAAGAGTTTTAACACATTTTGACAGTTTCCTGAGAAGTATATACTAGAACCTTCAGGATATAAACTGTTTCAGTCAAAAAACGCCACGGCAACTCAGGTTCAAGTATAAACATAAACAGTATTCTCCTCATTTCAAATCATTATACACAAGTTCTGAGCTCTATAAACAGGAATTCTTAAAGTTCCGGAGAGGTTAATATTATCAGAATTCTCGTCATTTCAAAGTTTCTACCTGTAATCTCGGGAATTGAACTCGGCTTTAAATGTAGTTAGATTCTATTTACTTTTGTTTTAACTGTTACACGTTCATATTCTTTTCCTGGAAAGAAAACTGTGTATTTTAAGAGTTTTAACACATTCTCACAGTTTCCTTAGAATTATATACTAGAACCTTCAGGATATAAACTGTCTCAGTCAAAAAAATCCATGGCGACTCAGGATCAACTGTAAACATAAACAGTGTTCTCGTCATTTCAAATCATTATACACTAGTTCTGAGCTCTATAAACAGGAATTCTTAAAGTTTGAAATGACATTTTAGTGAAAACGCCACTTAAAATAGCCCGAGTTTTTAATATTATCAGAATTGCCGTCATTTCAGAGCTTTCAACCTCTAATCTCGGTAACTGAACTCGGCGTTAAATGTAGTTAGATTCTATTTACTTGTGTTTCAAGTGTTTGTTACACGTTCATATTCATTTCCTGGAAAGAAAATTGTGTATTTTAAGAGTTTTAACACATTTTGACAGTTTCCTGAGAAGTATATACTAGAACCTTCAGGATATAAACTGTTTCAGTCAAAAAACGCCACGGCAACTCAGAATCAACTGTAAACATAAACAGTATTCTCCTCATTTCAAATCATTATACACAAGTTCTGAGCTCTATAAACAGGAATTCTTAAAGTTCCGGAGAGGTTAATATTATCAGAATTCTCGTCATTTCAAAGTTTCTACCTGTAATCTCGGGAATTGAACTCGCCTTTAAATGTAGTTAGATTCTATTTACTTGTGTTTTAACTGTTTGTTACACGTTCATATTCATTTCCTGGAAAGAAAACTGTGTATTTTAAGAGTTTTCACACATTCTCACAGTTTCCTTAGAATTATATACTAGAACCTTGGGGATATAAACTGTCTCAGTCAAAAAAAGCCGTGGCAACTCAGGATCAACTGTAAACATAAACAGTATTCTCCTCATTTCAAATCATTATACACAAGTACTGAGCTCTATAAACAGGAATTCTTAAAGTTTGAAATGACATTTTAGTGAAAACGCCACTTAAAATAGCCTGAGTTGTTAATATTATCAGAATTGCCGTCATTTCAGAGCTCTCGACCTGTAATCTCGGTAACTGAACTCGGCGTTAAATGTAGTTAGATTCTATTTACTTGTGTTTCAACTGTTTGTTACACGTTCATATTCATTTCCTGGAAAGAAAATTGTGTATTTTAAGAGTTTTAACACATTTTGACAGTTTCCTGAGAAGTATATACTAGAACCTTCAGGATATAAACTGTTTCAGTCAAAAAACGCCACGGCAACTCAGGTTCAAGTATAAACATAAACAGTATTCTCCTCATTTCAAATCATTATACACAAGTTCTGAGCTCTATAAACAGGAATTCTTAAAGTTCCGGAGAGGTTAATATTATCAGAATTCTCGTCATTTCAAAGTTTCTACCTGTAATCTCGGGAATTGAACTCGGCTTTAAATGTAGTTAGATTCTATTTACTTTTGTTTTAACTGTTACACGTTCATATTCTTTTCCTGGAAAGAAAACTGTGTATTTTAAGAGTTTTAACACATTCTCACAGTTTCCTTAGAATTATATACAAGAACCTTCAGGATATAAACTGTCTCAGTCAAAAAAAGCCGTGGCAACTCAGGATCAACTGTAAACATAAACAGTGTTCTCGTCATTTCAAATCATTATACACAAGTTCTGAGCTCTATAAACAGGAATTCTTAAAGTTTGAAATGACATTTTAGTGAAAACGCCACTTAAAATAGCCCGAGTTTTTAATATTATCAGAATTGCCGTCATTTCAGAGCTCTCGACCTGTAATCTCGGTAACTGAACTCGGCCTTAAATGTAGTTAGATTCTATTTACTTGTGTTTCAACTGTTTGTTACACGTTCATATTCATTTCCTGGAAAGAAAATTGTGTATTTTAAGAGTTTTAACACATTTTGACAGTTTCCTGAGAAGTATATACTAGAACCTTCAGGATATAAACTGTTTCAGTCACAAAACGCCACGGCAACTCAGAATCATCTGTAAACATAAACAGTATTCTCCTCATTTCAAATCATTATACACAAGTTCTGAGCTCTATAAACAGGAATTCTTAAAGTTCCGGAGAGGTTAATATTATCAGAATTCTCGTCATTTCAAAGTTTCTACCTGTAATCTCGTGAATTGAACTCGCCTTTAAATGTAGTTAGATTCTATTTACTTGTGTTTTAACTGTTTGTTACACGTTCATATTCATTTCCTGGAAAGAAAACTGTGTATTTTAAGAGTTTTAACACATTCTCACATTTTCCTTAGAATTATATACTAGAACCTTCAGGATATAAACTGTCTCAGTCAAAAAAATCCATGGCGACTCAGGATCAACTGTAAACATAAACAGTGTTCTCGTCATTTCAAATCATTATACACTAGTTCTGAGCTCTATAAACAGGAATTCTTAAAGTTTGAAATGACATTTTAGTGAAAACGCCACTTAAAATAGCCCGAGTTTTTAATATTATCAGAATTGCCGTCATTTCAGAGCTTTCAACCTCTAATCTCGGTAACTGAACTCGGCGTTAAATGTAGTTAGATTCTATTTACTTGTGTTTCAAGTGTTTGTTACACGTTCATATTCATTTCCTGGAAAGAAAATTGTGTATTTTAAGAGTTTTAACACATTTTGACAGTTTCCTGAGAAGTATATACTAGAACCTTCAGGATATAAACTGTTTCAGTCACAAAACGCCACGGCAACTCAGAATCAACTGTAAACATAAACAGTATTCTCCTCATTTCAAATCATTATACACAAGTTCTGAGCTCTATAAACAGGAATTCTTAAAGTTCCGGAGAGGTTAATATTATCAGAATTCTCGTCATTTCAAAGTTTCTACCTGTAATCTCGGGAATTGAACTCGCCTTTAAATGTAGTTAGATTCTATTTACTTGTGTTTTAACTGTTTGTTACACGTTCATATTCATTTCCTGGAAAGAAAACTGTGTATTTTAAGAGTTTTCACACATTCTCACAGTTTCCTTAGAATTATATACTAGAACCTTGGGGATATAACTTGTCTCAGTCAAAAAAAGCCGTGGCAACTCAGGATCAACTGTAAACATAAACAGTATTCTCCTCATTTCAAATCATTATACACAAGTACTGAGCTCTATAAACAGGAATTCTTAAAGTTTGAAATGACATTTTAGTGAAAACGCCACTTAAAATAGCCTGAGTTGTTAATATTATCAGAATTGCCGTCATTTCAGAGCTCTCGACCTGTAATCTCGGTAACTGAACTCGGCGTTAAATGTAGTTAGATTCTATTTACTTGTGTTTCAACTGTTTGTTACACGTTCATATTCATTTCCTGGAAAGAAAATTGTGTATTTTAAGAGTTTTAACACATTTTGACAGTTTCCTGAGAAGTATATACTAGAACCTTCAGGATATAAACTGTTTCAGTCAAAAAACGCCACGGCAACTCAGGTTCAAGTATAAACATAAACAGTATTCTCCTCATTTCAAATCATTATACACAAGTTCTGAGCTCTATAAACAGGAATTCTTAAAGTTCCGGAGAGGTTAATATTATCAGAATTCTCGTCATTTCAAAGTTTCTACCTGTAATCTCGGGAATTGAACTCGGCTTTAAATGTAGTTAGATTCTATTTACTTTTGTTTTAACTCTTACACGTTCATATTCTTTTCCTGGAAAGAAAACTGTGTATTTTAAGAGTTTTAACACATTCTCACAGTTTCCTTAGAATTATATACAAGAACCTTCAGGATATAAACTGTCTCAGTCAAAAAAAGCCGTGGCAACTCAGGATCAACTGTAAACATAAACAGTGTTCTCGTCATTTCAAATCATTATACACAAGTTCTGAGCTCTATAAACAGGAATTCTTAAAGTTTGAAATGACATTTTAGTGAAAACGCCACTTAAAATAGCCCGAGTTTTTAATATTATCAGAATTGCCGTCATTTCAGAGCTCTCGACCTGTAATCTCGGTAACTGAACTCGGCCTTAAATGTAGTTAGATTCTATTTACTTGTGTTTCAACTGTTTGTTACACGTTCATATTCATTTCCTGGAAAGAAAATTGTGTATTTTAAGAGTTTTAACACATTTTGACAGTTTCCTGAGAAGTATATACTAGAACCTTCAGGATATAAACTGTTTCAGTCACAAAACGCCACGGCAACTCAGAATCATCTGTAAACATAAACAGTATTCTCCTCATTTCAAATCATTATACACAAGTTCTGAGCTCTATAAACAGGAATTCTTAAAGTTCCGGAGAGGTTAATATTATCAGAATTCTCGTCATTTCAAAGTTTCTACCTGTAATCTCGTGAATTGAACTCGCCTTTAAATGTAGTTAGATTCTATTTACTTGTGTTTTAACTGTTTGTTACACGTTCATATTCATTTCCTGGAAAGAAAACTGTGTATTTTAAGAGTTTTAACACATTCTCACATTTTCCTTAGAATTATATACTAGAACCTTCAGGATATAAACTGTCTCAGTCAAAAAAATCCATGGCGACTCAGGATCAACTGTAAACATAAACAGTGTTCTCGTCATTTCAAATCATTATACACTAGTTCTGAGCTCTATAAACAGGAATTCTTAAAGTTTGAAATGACATTTTAGTGAAAACGCCACTTAAAATAGCCCGAGTTTTTAATATTATCAGAATTGCCGTCATTTCAGAGCTTTCAACCTCTAATCTCGGTAACTGAACTCGGCGTTAAATGTAGTTAGATTCTATTTACTTGTGTTTCAAGTGCTTGTTACACGTTCATATTCATTTCCTGGAAAGAAAATTGTGTATTTTAAGAGTTTTAACACATTTTGACAGTTTCCTGAGAAGTATATACTAGAACCTTCAGGATATAAACTGTTTCAGTCACAAAACGCCACGGCAACTCAGAATCAACTGTAAACATAAACAGTATTCTCCTCATTTCAAATCATTATACACAAGTTCTGAGCTCTATAAACAGGAATTCTTAAAGTTCCGGAGAGGTTAATATTATCAGAATTCTCGTCATTTCAAAGTTTCTACCTGTAATCTCGGGAATTGAACTCGCCTTTAAATGTAGTTAGATTCTATTTACTTGTGTTTTAACTGTTTGTTACACGTTCATATTCATTTCCTGGAAAGAAAACTGTGTATTTTAAGAGTTTTCACACATTCTCACAGTTTCCTTAGAATTATATACTAGAACCTTGGGGATATAACTTGTCTCAGTCAAAAAAAGCCGTGGCAACTCAGGATCAACTGTAAACATAAACAGTATTCTCCTCATTTCAAATCATTATACACAAGTACTGAGCTCTACAAACAGGAATTCTTAAAGTTTGAAATGACATTTTAGTGAAAACGCCACTTAAAATAGCCTGAGTTGTTAATATTATCAGAATTGCCGTCATTTCAGAGCTCTCGACCTGTAATCTCGGTAACTGAACTCGGCGTTAAATGTAGTTAGATTCTATTTACTTGTGTTTCAACTGTTTGTTACACTTTCATATTCATTTCCTGGAAAGAAAAATGTGTATTTTAAGAGTTTTAACACATTTTGACAGTTTCCTGAGAAGTATATACTAGAACCTTCAGGATATAAACTGTTTCAGTCAAAAAACGCCACGGCAACTCAGGTTCAAGTATAAACATAAACAGTATTCTCCTCATTTCAAATCATTATACACAAGTTCTGAGCTCTATAAACAGGAATTCTTAAAGTTCCGGAGAGGTTAATATTATCAGAATTCTCGTCATTTCAAAGTTTCTACCTGTAATCTCGGGAATTGAACTCGGCTTTAAATGTAGTTAGATTCTATTTACTTTTGTTTTAACTGTTACACGTTCATATTCTTTTCCTGGAAAGAAAACTGTGTATTTTAAGAGTTTTAACACATTCTCACAGTTTCCTTAGAATTATATACTAGAACCTTCAGGATATAAACTGTCTCAGTCAAAAAAATCCATGGCGACTCAGGATCAACTGTAAACATAAACAGTGTTCTCGTCATTTCAAATCATTATACACTAGTTCTGAGCTCTATAAACAGGAATTCTTAAAGTTTGAAATGACATTTTAGTGAAAACGCCACTTAAAATAGCCCGAGTTTTTAATATTATCAGAATTGCCGTCATTTCAGAGCTTTCAACCTCTAATCTCGGTAACTGAACTCGGCGTTAAATGTACTTAGATTCTATTTACTTGTGTTTCAAGTGTTTGTTACACGTTCATATTCATTTCCTGGAAAGAAAATTGTGTATTTTAAGAGTTTTAACACATTTTGACAGTTTCCTGAGAAGTATATACTAGAACCTTCAGGATATAAACTGTTTCAGTCAAAAAACGCCACGGCAACTCAGGTTCAAGTATAAACATAAACAGTATTCTCCTCATTTCAAATCATTATACACAAGTTCTGAGCTCTATAAACAGGAATTCTTAAAGTTCCGGAGAGGTTAATATTATCAGAATTCTCGTCATTTCAAAGTTTCTACCTGTAATCTCGGGAATTGAACTCGCCTTTAAATGTAGTTAGATTCTATTTACTTGTGTTTTAACTGATTGTTACACGTTCATATTCATTTCCTGGAAAGAAAACTGTGTATTTTAAGAGTTTTCACACATTCTCACAGTTTCCTTAGAATTATATACTAGAACCTTGGGGATATAAACTGTCTCAGTCAAAAAAAGCCGTGGCAACTCAGGATCAACTGTAAACATAAACAGTATTCTCCTCATTTCAAATCATTATACACAAGTACTGAGCTCTATAAACAGGAATTCTTAAAGTTTGAAATGACATTTTAGTGAAAACGCCACTTAAAATAGCCTGAGTTGTTAATATTATCAGAATTGCCGTCATTTCAGAGCTCTCGACCTGTAATCTCGGTAACTGAACTCGGCGTTAAATGTAGTTAGATTCTATTTACTTGTGTTTCAACTGTTTGTTACACGTTCATATTCATTTCCTGGAAAGAAAATTGTGTATTTTAAGAGTTTTACCACATTTTGACAGTTTCCTGAGAAGTATATACTAGAACCTTCAGGATATAAACTGTTTCAGTCAAAAAACGCCACGGCAACTCAGGTTCAAGTATAAACATAAACAGTATTCTCCTCATTTCAAATCATTATACACAAGTTCTGAGCTCTATAAACAGGAATTCTTAAAGTTCCGGAGAGGTTAATATTATCAGAATTCTCGTCATTTCAAAGTTTCTACCTGTAATCTCGGGAATTGAACTCGCCTTTAAATGTAGTTAGATTCTATTTACTTTTGTTTTAACTGTTACACGTTCATATTCTTTTCCTGGAAAGAAAACTGTGTATTTTAAGAGTTTTAACACATTCTCACAGTTTCCTTAGAATTATATACAAGAACCTTCAGGATATAAACTGTCTCAGTCAAAAAAAGCCGTGGCAACTCAGGATCAACTGTAAACATAAACAGTGTTCTCGTCATTTCAAATCATTATACACAAGTTCTGAGCTCTATAAACAGGAATTCTAAAAGTTTGAAATGACATTTTAGTGAAAACGCCACTTAAAATAGCCCGAGTTTTTAATATTATCAGAATTGCCGTCATTTCAGAGCTCTCGACCTGTAATCTCGGTAACTGAACTCGGCCTTAAATGTAGTTAGATTCTATTTACTTGTGTTTCAACTGTTTGTTACACGTTCATATTCATTTCCTGGAAAGAAAATTGTGTATTTTAAGAGTTTTAACACATTTTGACAGTTTCCTGAGAAGTATATACTAGAACCTTCAGGATATAAACTGTTTCAGTCACAAAACGCCACGGCAACTCAGAATCAACTGTAAACATAAACAGTATTCTCCTCATTTCAAATCATTATACACAAGTTCTGAGCTCTATAAACAGGAATTCTTAAAGTTCCGGAGAGGTTAATATTATCAGAATTCTCGTCATTTCAAAGTTTCTACCTGTAATCTCGGGAATTGAACTCGCCTTTAAATGTAGTTAGATTCTATTTACTTGTGTTTTAACTGTTTGTTACACGTTCATATTCATTTCCTGGAAAGAAAACTGTGTATTTTAAGAGTTTTCACACATTCTCACAGTTTCCTTAGAATTATATACTAGAACCTTGGGGATATAAACTGTCTCAGTCAAAAAAAGCCGTGGCAACTCAGGATCAACTGTAAACATAAACAGTATTCTCCTCATTTCAAATCATTATACACAAGTACTGAGCTCTATAAACAGGAATTCTTAAAGTTTGAAATGACATTTTAGTGAAAACGCCACTTAAAATAGCCTGAGTTGTTAATATTATCAGAATTGCCGTCATTTCAGAGCTCTCGACCTGTAATCTCGGTAACTGAACTCGGCGTTAAATGTAGTTAGATTCTATTTACTTGTGTTTCAACTGTTTGTTACACGTTCATATTCATTTCCTGGAAAGAAAATTGTGTATTTTAAGAGTTTTAACACATTTTGACAGTTTCCTGAGAAGTATATACTAGAACCTTCAGGATATAAACTGTTTCAGTCAAAAAACGCCACGGCAACTCAGGTTCAAGTATAAACATAAACAGTATTCTCCTCATTTCAAATCATTATACACAAGTTCTGAGCTCTATAAACAGGAATTCTTAAAGTTCCGGAGAGGTTAATATTATCAGAATTCTCGTCATTTCAAAGTTTCTACCTGTAATCTCGGGAATTGAACTCGCCTTTAAATGTAGTTAGATTCTATTTACTTTTGTTTTAACTGTTACACGTTCATATTCATTTCCTGGAAAGAAAACTGTGTATTTTAAGAGTTTTAACACATTCTCACAGTTTCCTTAGAATTATATACTAGAACCTTCAGGATATAAACTGTCTCAGTCAAAAAAAGCCATGGCGACTCAGGATCAACTGTAAACATAAACAGTGTTCTCGTCATTTCAAATCATTATACACTAGTTCTGAGCTCTATAAACAGGAATTCTTAAAGTTTGAAATGACATTTTAGTGAAAACGCCACTTAAAATAGCCCGAGTTTTTAATATTATCAGAATTGCCGTCATTTCAGAGCTTTCAACCTCTAATCTCGGTAACTGAACTCGGCGTTAAATGTAGTTAGATTCTATTTACTTGTGTTTCAAGTGTTTGTTACACGTTCATATTCATTTCCTGGAAAGAAAATTGTGTATTTTAAGAGTTTTAACACATTTTGACAGTTTCCTGAGAAGTATATACTAGAACCTTCAGGATATAAACTGTTTCAGTCACAAAACGCCACGGCAACTCAGAATCATCTGTAAACATAAACAGTATTCTCCTCATTTCAAATCATTATACACAAGTTCTGAGCTCTATAAACAGGAATTCTTAAAGTTCCGGAGAGGTTAATATTATCAGAATTCTCGTCATTTCAAAGTTTCTACCTGTAATCTCGGGAATTGAACTCGCCTTTAAATGTAGTTAGATTCTATTTACTTGTTTTTAACTGTTTGTTACACGTTCATATTCATTTCCTGGAAAGAAAACTGTGTATTTTAAGAGTTTTAACACATTCTCACAGTTTCCTTAGAATTATATACTAGAACCTTCAGGATATAAACTGTCTCAGTCAAAAAAATCCATGGCGACTCAGGATCAACTGTAAACATAAACAGTGTTCTCGTCATTTCAAATCATTATACACTAGTTCTGAGCTCTATAAACAGGAATTCTTAAAGTTTGAAATGACATTTTAGTGAAAACGCCACTTAAAATAGCCCGAGTTTTTAATATTATCAGAATTGCCGTCATTTCAGAGCTTTCAACCTCTAATCTCGGTAACTGAACTCGGCGTTAAATGTAGTTAGATTCTATTTACTTGTGTTTCAAGTGTTTGTTACACGTTCATATTCATTTCCTGGAAAGAAAATTGTGTATTTTAAGAGTTTTAACACATTTTGACAGTTTCCTGAGAAGTATATACTAGAACCTTCAGGATATAAACTGTTTCAGTCAAAAAACGCCACGGCAACTCAGAATCAACTGTAAACATAAACAGTATTCTCCTCATTTCAAATCATTATACACAAGTTCTGAGCTCTATAAACAGGAATTCTTAAAGTTCCGGAGAGGTTAATATTATCAGAATTCTCGTCATTTCAAAGTTTCTACCTGTAATCTCGGGAATTGAACTCGCCTTTAAATGTAGTTAGATTCTATTTACTTGTGTTTTAACTGTTTGTTACACGTTCATATTCATTTCCTGGAAAGAAAACTGTGTATTTTAAGAGTTTTCACACATTCTCACAGTTTCCTTAGAATTATATACTAGAACCTTGGGGATATAAACTGTCTCAGTCAAAAAAAGCCGTGGCAACTCAGGATCAACTGTAAACATAAACAGTATTCTCCTCATTTCAAATCATTATACACAAGTACTGAGCTCTATAAACAGGAATTCTTAAAGTTTGAAATGACATTTTAGTGAAAACGCCACTTAAAATAGCCTGAGTTGTTAATATTATCAGAATTGCCGTCATTTCAGAGCTCTCGACCTGTAATCTCGGTAACTGAACTCGGCGTTAAATGTAGTTAGATTCTATTTACTTGTGTTTCAACTGTTTGTTACACGTTCATATTCATTTCCTGGAAAGAAAATTGTGTATTTTAAGAGTTTTAACACATTTTGACAGTTTCCTGAGAAGTATATACTAGAACCTTCAGGATATAAACTGTTTCAGTCAAAAAACGCCACGGCAACTCAGGTTCAAGTATAAACATAAACAGTATTCTCCTCATTTCAAATCATTATACACAAGTTCTGAGCTCTATAAACAGGAATTCTTAAAGTTCCGGAGAGGTTAATATTATCAGAATTCTCGTCATTTCAAAGTTTCTACCTGTAATCTCGGGAATTGAACTCGGCTTTAAATGTAGTTAGATTCTATTTACTTTTGTTTTAACTGTTACACGTTCATATTCTTTTCCTGGAAAGAAAACTGTGTATTTTAAGAGTTTTAACACATTCTCACAGTTTCCTTAGAATTATATACAAGAACCTTCAGGATATAAACTGTCTCAGTCAAAAAAAGCCGTGGCAACTCAGGATCAACTGTAAACATAAACAGTGTTCTCGTCATTTCAAATCATTATACACAAGTTCTGAGCTCTATAAACAGGAATTCTTAAAGTTTGAAATGACATTTTAGTGAAAACGCCACTTAAAATAGCCCGAGTTTTTAATATTATCAGAATTGCCGTCATTTCAGAGCTCTCGACCTGTAATCTCGGTAACTGAACTCGGCCTTAAATGTAGTTAGATTCTATTTACTTGTGTTTCAACTGTTTGTTACACGTTCATATTCATTTCCTGGAAAGAAAATTGTGTATTTTAAGAGTTTTAACACATTTTGACAGTTTCCTGAGAAGTATATACTAGAACCTTCAGGATATAAACTGTTTCAGTCACAAAACGCCACGGCAACTCAGAATCATCTGTAAACATAAACAGTATTCTCCTCATTTCAAATCATTATACACAAGTTCTGAGCTCTATAAACAGGAATTCTTAAAGTTCCGGAGAGGTTAATATTATCAGAATTCTCGTCATTTCAAAGTTTCTACCTGTAATCTCGTGAATTGAACTCGCCTTTAAATGTAGTTAGATTCTATTTACTTGTGTTTTAACTGTTTGTTACACGTTCATATTCATTTCCTGGAAAGAAAACTGTGTATTTTAAGAGTTTTAACACATTCTCACATTTTCCTTAGAATTATATACTAGAACCTTCAGGATATAAACTGTCTCAGTCAAAAAAATCCATGGCGACTCAGGATCAACTGTAAACATAAACAGTGTTCTCGTCATTTCAAATCATTATACACTAGTTCTGAGCTCTATAAACAGGAATTCTTAAAGTTTGAAATGACATTTTAGTGAAAACGCCACTTAAAATAGCCCGAGTTTTTAATATTATCAGAATTGCCGTCATTTCAGAGCTTTCAACCTCTAATCTCGGTAACTGAACTCGGCGTTAAATGTAGTTAGATTCTATTTACTTGTGTTTCAAGTGTTTGTTACACGTTCATATTCATTTCCTGGAAAGAAAATTGTGTATTTTAAGAGTTTTAACACATTTTGACAGTTTCCTGAGAAGTATATACTAGAACCTTCAGGATATAAACTGTTTCAGTCACAAAACGCCACGGCAACTCAGAATCAACTGTAAACATAAACAGTATTCTCCTCATTTCAAATCATTATACACAAGTTCTGAGCTCTATAAACAGGAATTCTTAAAGTTCCGGAGAGGTTAATATTATCAGAATTCTCGTCATTTCAAAGTTTCTACCTGTAATCTCGGGAATTGAACTCGCCTTTAAATGTAGTTAGATTCTATTTACTTGTGTTTTAACTGTTTGTTACACGTTCATATTCATTTCCTGGAAAGAAAACTGTGTATTTTAAGAGTTTTCACACATTCTCACAGTTTCCTTAGAATTATATACTAGAACCTTGGGGATATAACTTGTCTCAGTCAAAAAAAGCCGTGGCAACTCAGGATCAACTGTAAACATAAACAGTATTCTCCTCATTTCAAATCATTATACACAAGTACTGAGCTCTATAAACAGGAATTCTTAAAGTTTGAAATGACATTTTAGTGAAAACGCCACTTAAAATAGCCTGAGTTGTTAATATTATCAGAATTGCCGTCATTTCAGAGCTCTCGACCTGTAATCTCGGTAACTGAACTCGGCGTTAAATGTAGTTAGATTCTATTTACTTGTGTTTCAACTGTTTGTTACACGTTCATATTCATTTCCTGGAAAGAAAATTGTGTATTTTAAGAGTTTTAACACATTTTGACAGTTTCCTGAGAAGTATATACTAGAACCTTCAGGATATAAACTGTTTCAGTCAAAAAACGCCACGGCAACTCAGGTTCAAGTATAAACATAAACAGTATTCTCCTCATTTCAAATCATTATACACAAGTTCTGAGCTCTATAAACAGGAATTCTTAAAGTTCCGGAGAGGTTAATATTATCAGAATTCTCGTCATTTCAAAGTTTCTACCTGTAATCTCGGGAATTGAACTCGGCTTTAAATGTAGTTAGATTCTATTTACTTTTGTTTTAACTGTTACACGTTCATATTCTTTTCCTGGAAAGAAAACTGTGTATTTTAAGAGTTTTAACACATTCTCACAGTTTCCTTAGAATTATATACAAGAACCTTCAGGATATAAACTGTCTCAGTCAAAAAAAGCCGTGGCAACTCAGGATCAACTGTAAACATAAACAGTGTTCTCGTCATTTCAAATCATTATACACAAGTTCTGAGCTCTATAAACAGGAATTCTTAAAGTTTGAAATGACATTTTAGTGAAAACGCCACTTAAAATAGCCCGAGTTTTTAATATTATCAGAATTGCCGTCATTTCAGAGCTCTCGACCTGTAATCTCGGTAACTGAACTCGGCCTTAAATGTAGTTAGATTCTATTTACTTGTGTTTCAACTGTTTGTTACACGTTCATATTCATTTCCTGGAAAGAAAATTGTGTATTTTAAGAGTTTTAACACATTTTGACAGTTTCCTGAGAAGTATATACTAGAACCTTCAGGATATAAACTGTTTCAGTCACAAAACGCCACGGCAACTCAGAATCATCTGTAAACATAAACAGTATTCTCCTCATTTCAAATCATTATACACAAGTTCTGAGCTCTATAAACAGGAATTCTTAAAGTTCCGGAGAGGTTAATATTATCAGAATTCTCGTCATTTCAAAGTTTCTACCTGTAATCTCGTGAATTGAACTCGCCTTTAAATGTAGTTAGATTCTATTTACTTGTGTTTTAACTGTTTGTTACACGTTCATATTCATTTCCTGGAAAGAAAACTGTGTATTTTAAGAGTTTTAACACATTCTCACAGTTTCCTTAGAATTATATACTAGAACCTTCAGGATATAAACTGTCTCAGTCAAAAAAATCCATGGCGACTCAGGATCAACTGTAAACATAAACAGTGTTCTCGTCATTTCAAATCATTATACACTAGTTCTGAGCTCTATAAACAGGAATTCTTAAAGTTTGAAATGACATTTTAGTGAAAACGCCACTTAAAATAGCCCGAGTTTTTAATATTATCAGAATTGCCGTCATTTCAGAGCTTTCAACCTCTAATCTCGGTAACTGAACTCGGCGTTAAATGTAGTTAGATTCTATTTACTTGTGTTTCAAGTGTTTGTTACACGTTCATATTCATTTCCTGGAAAGAAAATTGTGTATTTTAAGAGTTTTAACACATTTTGACAGTTTCCTGAGAAGTATATACTAGAACCTTCAGGATATAAACTGTTTCAGTCACAAAACGCCACGGCAACTCAGAATCAACTGTAAACATAAACAGTATTCTCCTCATTTCAAATCATTATACACAAGTTCTGAGCTCTATAAACAGGAATTCTTAAAGTTCCGGAGAGGTTAATATTATCAGAATTCTCGTCATTTCAAAGTTTCTACCTGTAATCTCGGGAATTGAACTCGCCTTTAAATGTAGTTAGATTCTATTTACTTGTGTTTTAACTGTTTGTTACACGTTCATATTCATTTCCTGGAAAGAAAACTGTGTATTTTAAGAGTTTTCACACATTCTCACAGTTTCCTTAGAATTATATACTAGAACCTTGGGGATATAACTTGTCTCAGTCAAAAAAAGCCGTGGCAACTCAGGATCAACTGTAAACATAAACAGTATTCTCCTCATTTCAAATCATTATACACAAGTACTGAGCTCTACAAACAGGAATTCTTAAAGTTTGAAATGACATTTTAGTGAAAACGCCACTTAAAATAGCCTGAGTTGTTAATATTATCAGAATTGCCGTCATTTCAGAGCTCTCGACCTGTAATCTCGGTAACTGAACTCGGCGTTAAATGTAGTTAGATTCTATTTACTTGTGTTTCAACTGTTTGTTACACTTTCATATTCATTTCCTGGAAAGAAAATTGTGTATTTTAAGAGTTTTAACACATTTTGACAGTTTCCTGAGAAGTATATACTAGAACCTTCAGGATATAAACTGTTTCAGTCAAAAAACGCCACGGCAACTCAGGTTCAAGTATAAACATAAACAGTATTCTCCTCATTTCAAATCATTATACACAAGTTCTGAGCTCTATAAACAGGAATTCTTAAAGTTCCGGAGAGGTTAATATTATCAGAATTCTCGTCATTTCAAAGTTTCTACCTGTAATCTCGGGAATTGAACTCGGCTTTAAATGTAGTTAGATTCTATTTACTTTTGTTTTAACTGTTACACGTTCATATTCTTTTCCTGGAAAGAAAACTGTGTATTTTAAGAGTTTTAACACATTCTCACAGTTTCCTTAGAATTATATACTAGAACCTTCAGGATATAAACTGTCTCAGTCAAAAAAATCCATGGCGACTCAGGATCAACTGTAAACATAAACAGTGTTCTCGTCATTTCAAATCATTATACACTAGTTCTGAGCTCTATAAACAGGAATTCTTAAAGTTTGAAATGACATTTTAGTGAAAACGCCACTTAAAATAGCCCGAGTTTTTAATATTATCAGAATTGCCGTCATTTCAGAGCTTTCAACCTCTAATCTCGGTAACTGAACTCGGCGTTAAATGTAGTTAGATTCTATTTACTTGTGTTTCAAGTGTTTGTTACACGTTCATATTCATTTCCTGGAAAGAAAATTGTGTATTTTAAGAGTTTTAACACATTTTGACAGTTTCCTGAGAAGTATATACTAGAACCTTCAGGATATAAACTGTTTCAGTCAAAAAACGCCACGGCAACTCAGGTTCAAGTATAAACATAAACAGTATTCTCCTCATTTCAAATCATTATACACAAGTTCTGAGCTCTATAAACAGGAATTCTTAAAGTTCCGGAGAGGTTAATATTATCAGAATTCTCGTCATTTCAAAGTTTCTACCTGTAATCTCGGGAATTGAACTCGCCTTTAAATGTAGTTAGATTCTATTTACTTGTGTTTTAACTGTTTGTTACACGTTCATATTCATTTCCTGGAAAGAAAACTGTGTATTTTAAGAGTTTTCACACATTCTCACAGTTTCCTTAGAATTATATACTAGAACCTTGGGGATATAAACTGTCTCAGTCAAAAAAAGCCGTGGCAACTCAGGATCAACTGTAAACATAAACAGTATTCTCCTCATTTCAAATCATTATACACAAGTACTGAGCTCTATAAACAGGAATTCTTAAAGTTTGAAATGACATTTTAGTGAAAACGCCACTTAAAATAGCCTGAGTTGTTAATATTATCAGAATTGCCGTCATTTCAGAGCTCTCGACCTGTAATCTCGGTAACTGAACTCGGCGTTAAATGTAGTTAGATTCTATTTACTTGTGTTTCAACTGTTTGTTACACGTTCATATTCATTTCCTGGAAAGAAAATTGTGTATTTTAAGAGTTTTACCACATTTTGACAGTTTCCTGAGAAGTATATACTAGAACCTTCAGGATATAAACTGTTTCAGTCAAAAAACGCCACGGCAACTCAGGTTCAAGTATAAACATAAACAGTATTCTCCTCATTTCAAATCATTATACACAAGTTCTGAGCTCTATAAACAGGAATTCTTAAAGTTCCGGAGAGGTTAATATTATCAGAATTCTCGTCATTTCAAAGTTTCTACCTGTAATCTCAGGAATTGAACTCGCCTTTAAATGTAGTTAGATTCTATTTACTTTTGTTTTAACTGTTACACGTTCATATTCTTTTCCTGGAAAGAAAACTGTGTATTTTAAGAGTTTTAACACATTCTCACAGTTTCCTTAGAATTATATACAAGAACCTTCAGGATATAAACTGTCTCAGTCAAAAAAAGCCGTGGCAACTCAGGATCAACTGTAAACATAAACAGTGTTCTCGTCATTTCAAATCATTATACACAAGTTCTGAGCTCTATAAACAGGAATTCTAAAAGTTTGAAATGACATTTTAGTGAAAACGCCACTTAAAATAGCCCGAGTTTTTAATATTATCAGAATTGCCGTCATTTCAGAGCTCTCGACCTGTAATCTCGGTAACTGAACTCGGCCTTAAATGTAGTTAGATTCTATTTACTTGTGTTTCAACTGTTTGTTACACGTTCATATTCATTTCCTGGAAAGAAAATTGTGTATTTTAAGAGTTTTAACACATTTTGACAGTTTCCTGAGAAGTATATACTAGAACCTTCAGGATATAAACTGTTTCAGTCACAAAACGCCACGGCAACTCAGAATCATCTGTAAACATAAACAGTATTCTCCTCATTTCAAATCATTATACACAAGTTCTGAGCTCTATAAACAGGAATTCTTAAAGTTCCGGAGAGGTTAATATTATCAGAATTCTCGTCATTTCAAAGTTTCTACCTGTAATCTCGTGAATTGAACTCGCCTTTAAATGTAGTTAGATTCTATTTACTTGTGTTTTAACTGTTTGTTACACGTTCATATTCATTTCCTGGAAAGAAAACTGTGTATTTTAAGAGTTTTAACACATTCTCACATTTTCCTTAGAATTATATACTAGAACCTTCAGGATATAAACTGTCTCAGTCAAAAAAATCCATGGCGACTCAGGATCAACTGTAAACATAAACAGTGTTCTCGTCATTTCAAATCATTATACACTAGTTCTGAGCTCTATAAACAGGAATTCTTAAAGTTTGAAATGACATTTTAGTGAAAACGCCACTTAAAATAGCCCGAGTTTTTAATATTATCAGAATTGCCGTCATTTCAGAGCTTTCAACCTCTAATCTCGGTAACTGAACTCGGCGTTAAATGTAGTTAGATTCTATTTACTTGTGTTTCAAGTGTTTGTTACACGTTCATATTCATTTCCTGGAAAGAAAATTGTGTATTTTAAGAGTTTTAACACATTTTGACAGTTTCCTGAGAAGTATATACTAGAACCTTCAGGATATAAACTGTTTCAGTCACAAAACGCCACGGCAACTCAGAATCAACTGTAAACATAAACAGTATTCTCCTCATTTCAAATCATTATACACAAGTTCTGAGCTCTATAAACAGGAATTCTTAAAGTTC
Organism: Myotis daubentonii; assembly: GCF_963259705.1. NCBI lineage: Eukaryota > Metazoa > Chordata > Mammalia > Chiroptera > Vespertilionidae > Myotis > Myotis daubentonii. Next base: position 10,059,044 of record NC_081844.1, read on the forward strand.
CGGAGAGGTTAATATTATCAGAATTCTCGTCATTTCAAAGTTTCTACCTGTAATCTCGGGAATTGAACTCGCCTTTAAATGTAGTTAGATTCTATTTACTTGTGTTTTAACTGTTTGTTACACGTTCATATTCATTTCCTGGAAAGAAAACTGTGTATTTTAAGAGTTTTCACACATTCTCACAGTTTCCTTAGAATTATATACTAGAACCTTGGGGATATAAACTGTCTCAGGCAAAAAAAGCCGTGGCAACTCAGGATCAACTGTAAACATAAACAGTATTCTCCTCATTTCAAATCATTATACACAAGTACTGAGCTCTATAAACAGGAATTCTTAAAGTTTGAAATGACATTTTAGTGAAAACGCCACTTAAAATAGCCTGAGTTGTTAATATTATCAGAATTGCCGTCATTTCAGAGCTCTCGACCTGTAATCTCGGTAACTGAACTCGGCGTTAAATGTAGTTAGATTCTATTTACTTGTGTTTCAAATGTTTGTTACACGTTCATATTCATTTCCTGGAAAGAAAATTGTGTATTTTAAGAGTTTTAACACATTTTGACAGTTTCCTGAGAAGTATATACTAGAACCTTCAGGATATAAACTGTTTCAGTCAAAAAACGCCACGGCAACTCAGGTTCAAGTATAAACATAAACAGTATTCTCCTCATTTCAAATCATTATACACAAGTTCTGAGCTCTATAAACAGGAATTCTTAAAGTTCCGGAGAGGTTAATATTATCAGAATTCTCGTCATTTCAAAGTTTCTACCTGTAATCTCGGGAATTGAACTCGGCTTTAAATGTAGTTAGATTCTATTTACTTTTGTTTTAACTGTTACACGTTCATATTCTTTTCCTGGAAAGAAAACTGTGTATTTTAAGAGTTTTAACACATTCTCACAGTTTCCTTAGAATTATATACAAGAACCTTCAGGATATAAACTGTCTCAGTCAAAAAAAGCCGTGGCAACTCAGGATCAACTGTAAACATAAACAGTGTTCTCGTCATTTCAAATCATTATACACAAGTTCTGAGCTCTATAAACAGGAATTCTAAAAGTTTGAAATGACATTTTAGTGAAAACGCCACTTAAAATAGCCCGAGTTTTTAATATTATCAGAATTGCCGTCATTTCAGAGCTCTCGACCTGTAATCTCGGTAACTGAACTCGGCCTTAAATGTAGTTAGATTCTATTTACTTGTGTTTCAACTGTTTGTTACACGTTCATATTCATTTCCTGGAAAGAAAATTGTGTATTTTAAGAGTTTTAACACATTTTGACAGTTTCCTGAGAAGTATATACTAGAACCTTCAGGATATAAACTGTTTCAGTCACAAAACGCCACGGCAACTCAGAATCATCTGTAAACATAAACAGTATTCTCCTCATTTCAAATCATTATACACAAGTTCTGAGCTCTATAAACAGGAATTCTTAAAGTTCCGGAGAGGTTAATATTATCAGAATTCTCGTCATTTCAAAGTTTCTACCTGTAATCTCGTGAATTGAACTCGCCTTTAAATGTAGTTAGATTCTATTTACTTGTGTTTTAACTGTTTGTTACACGTTCATATTCATTTCCTGGAAAGAAAACTGTGTATTTTAAGAGTTTTAACACATTCTCACAGTTTCCTTAGAATTATATACTAGAACCTTCAGGATATAAACTGTCTCAGTCAAAAAAATCCATGGCGACTCAGGATCAACTGTAAACATAAACAGTGTTCTCGTCATTTCAAATCATTATACACTAGTTCTGAGCTCTATAAACAGGAATTCTTAAAGTTTGAAATGACATTTTAGTGAAAACGCCACTTAAAATAGCCCGAGTTTTTAATATTATCAGAATTGCCGTCATTTCAGAGCTTTCAACCTCTAATCTCGGTAACTGAACTCGGCGTTAAATGTAGTTAGATTCTATTTACTTGTGTTTCAAGTGTTTGTTACACGTTCATATTCATTTCCTGGAAAGAAAATTGTGTATTTTAAGAGTTTTAACACATTTTGACAGTTTCCTGAGAAGTATATACTAGAACCTTCAGGATATAAACTGTTTCAGTCACAAAACGCCACGGCAACTCAGAATCAACTGTAAACATAAACAGTATTCTCCTCATTTCAAATCATTATACACAAGTTCTGAGCTCTATAAACAGGAATTCTTAAAGTTCCGGAGAGGTTAATATTATCAGAATTCTCGTCATTTCAAAGTTTCTACCTGTAATCTCGGGAATTGAACTCGCCTTTAAATGTAGTTAGATTCTATTTACTTGTGTTTTAACTGTTTGTTACACGTTCATATTCATTTCCTGGAAAGAAAACTGTGTATTTTAAGAGTTTTCACACATTCTCACAGTTTCCTTAGAATTATATACTAGAACCTTGGGGATATAAACTGTCTCAGTCAAAAAAAGCCGTGGCAACTCAGGATCAACTGTAAACATAAACAGTATTCTCCTCATTTCAAATCATTATACACAAGTACTGAGCTCTACAAACAGGAATTCTTAAAGTTTGAAATGACATTTTAGTGAAAACGCCACTTAAAATAGCCTGAGTTGTTAATATTATCAGAATTGCCGTCATTTCAGAGCTCTCGACCTGTAATCTCGGTAACTGAACTCGGCGTTAAATGTAGTTAGATTCTATTTACTTGTGTTTCAACTGTTTGTTACACTTTCATATTCATTTCCTGGAAAGAAAATTGTGTATTTTAAGAGTTTTAACACATTTTGACAGTTTCCTGAGAAGTATATACTAGAACCTTCAGGATATAAACTGTTTCAGTCAAAAAACGCCACGGCAACTCAGGTTCAAGTATAAACATAAACAGTATTCTCCTCATTTCAAATCATTATACACAAGTTCTGAGCTCTATAAACAGGAATTCTTAAAGTTCCGGAGAGGTTAATATTATCAGAATTCTCGTCATTTCAAAGTTTCTACCTGTAATCTCGGGAATTGAACTCGGCTTTAAATGTAGTTAGATTCTATTTACTTTTGTTTTAACTGTTACACGTTCATATTCTTTTCCTGGAAAGAAAACTGTGTATTTTAAGAGTTTTAACACATTCTCACAGTTTCCTTAGAATTATATACAAGAACCTTCAGGATATAAACTGTCTCAGTCAAAAAAAGCCGTGGCAACTCAGGATCAACTGTAAACATAAACAGTGTTCTCGTCATTTCAAATCATTATACACAAGTTCTGAGCTCTATAAACAGGAATTCTTAAAGTTTGAAATGACATTTTAGTGAAAACGCCACTTAAAATAGCCCGAGTTTTTAATATTATCAGAATTGCCGTCATTTCAGAGCTCTCGACCTGTAATCTCGGTAACTGAACTCGGCCTTAAATGTAGTTAGATTCTATTTACTTGTGTTTCAACTGTTTGTTACACGTTCATATTCATTTCCTGGAAAGAAAATTGTGTATTTTAAGAGTTTTAACACATTTTGACAGTTTCCTGAGAAGTATATACTAGAACCTTCAGGATATAAACTGTTTCAGTCAAAAAAATCCATGGCGACTCAGGATCAACTGTAAACATAAACAGTGTTCTCGTCATTTCAAATCATTATACACTAGTTCTGAGCTCTATAAACAGGAATTCTTAAAGTTTGAAATGACATTTTAGTGAAAACGCCACTTAAAATAGCCCGAGTTTTTAATATTATCAGAATTGCCGTCATTTCAGAGCTTTCAACCTCTAATCTCGGTAACTGAACTCGGCGTTAAATGTAGTTAGATTCTATTTACTTGTCTTTGAACTGTTTGTTACATGTTCATATTCATTTCCTGGAAAGAAAATTGTGTATTTAAGAGTTTTAACACATTTTGACAGTTTCCTGAGAAGTATATACTAGAACCTTCAGGATATAAACTGTTTCAGTCAAAAAACGCCACGGCAACTCAGGTTCAAGTATAAACATAAACAGTATTCTCCTCATTTCAAATCATTATACACAAGTTCTGAGCTCTATAAACAGGAATTCTTAAAGTTCCGGAGAGGTTAATATTATCAGAATTCTCGTCATTTCAAAGTTTCTACCTGTAATCTCGGGAATTGAACTCGCCTTTAAATGTAGTTAGATTCTATTTACTTGTGTTTTAACTGTTTGTTACACGTTCATATTCATTTCCTGGAAAGAAAACTGTGTATTTTAAGAGTTTTAACACATTCTCACAGTTTCCTTAGAATTATATACTAGAACCTTCAGGATATAAACTGTCTCAGTCAAAAAAAGCCATGGCGACTCAGGATCAACTGTAAACATAAACAGTGTTCTCGTCATTTCAAATCATTATACACTAGTTCTGAGCTCTATAAACAGGAATTCTTAAAGTTTGAAATGACATTTTAGTGAAAACGCCACTTAAAATAGCCCGAGTTTTTAATATTATCAGAATTGCCGTCATTTCAGAGCTTTCAACCTCTAATCTCGGTAACTGAACTCGGCGTTAAATGTAGTTAGATTCTATTTACTTGTGTTTCAAGTGTTTGTTACACGTTCATATTCATTTCCTGGAAAGAAAATTGTGTATTTTAAGAGTTTTAACACATTTTGACAGTTTCCTGAGAAGTATATACTAGAACCTTCAGGATATAAACTGTTTCAGTCACAAAACGCCACGGCAACTCAGAATCATCTGTAAACATAAACAGTATTCTCCTCATTTCAAATCATTATACACAAGTTCTGAGCTCTATAAACAGGAATTCTTAAAGTTCCGGAGAGGTTAATATTATCAGAATTCTCGTCATTTCAAAGTTTCTACCTGTAATCTCGGGAATTGAACTCGCCTTTAAATGTAGTTAGATTCTATTTACTTGTTTTTAACTGTTTGTTACACGTTCATATTCATTTCCTGGAAAGAAAACTGTGTATTTTAAGAGTTTTAACACATTCTCACAGTTTCCTTAGAATTATATACTAGAACCTTCAGGATATAAACTGTCTCAGTCAAAAAAATCCATGGCGACTCAGGATCAACTGTAAACATAAACAGTGTTCTCGTCATTTCAAATCATTATACACTAGTTCTGAGCTCTATAAACAGGAATTCTTAAAGTTTGAAATGACATTTTAGTGAAAACGCCACTTAAAATAGCCCGAGTTTTTAATATTATCAGAATTGCCGTCATTTCAGAGCTTTCAACCTCTAATCTCGGTAACTGAACTCGGCGTTAAATGTAGTTAGATTCTATTTACTTGTGTTTCAAGTGTTTGTTACACGTTCATATTCATTTCCTGGAAAGAAAATTGTGTATTTTAAGAGTTTTAACACATTTTGACAGTTTCCTGAGAAGTATATACTAGAACCTTCAGGATATAAACTGTTTCAGTCAAAAAACGCCACGGCAACTCAGGTTCACGCGTAAACATAAACAGTATTCTCCACATTTCAAGTCATTATACACAAGTTCTGAGCTCTATAAACAGGAATGCTTAAAGTTCCGCAGAGGTTAATATTATCAGAATTCTCGTCATTTCAAAGTTTCTACCTGTAATCTCGGGAATTGAACTCGCCTTTAAATGTAGTTAGATTCTATTTACTTGTGTTTTAACTGTTTGTTACACGTTCATATCCATTTCCTGGAAAGAAAACTGTGTATTTTAAGAGTTTTAACACATTCTCACAGTTTCCTTAGAATTATATACTAGAACCTTCAGGATATAAACTGTCTCAGTCAAAAAAAGCCACGGCGACTCAGGATCAACTGTAAACATAAACAGTGTTCTCGTCATTTCAAATCATTATACACTAGTTCTGAGCTCTATAAACAGGAATTCTTAAAGTTTGAAATGACATTTTAGTGAAAACGCCACTTAAAATAGCCCGAGTTTTTAATATTATCAGAATTGCCGTCATTTCAGAGCTTTCAACCTCTAATCTCGGTAACTGAACTCGGCGTTAAATGAAGTTAGATTCTATTTACTTGTGTTTCAACTGTTTGTTACACGTTCATATTCATTTCCTGGAAAGAAAATTGTGTATTTTAAGAGTTTTAACACATTTTGACAGTTTCCTGAGAAGTATATACTAGAACCTTCAGGATATAAACTGTTTCAGTCACAAAACGCCACGGCAACTCAGAATCATCTGTAAACATAAACAGTATTCTCCTCATTTCAAATCATTATACACAAGTTCTGAGCTCTATAAACAGGAATTCTTAAAGTTCCGGAGAGGTTAATATTATCAGAATTCTCGTCATTTCAAAGTTTCTACCTGTAATCTCGTGAATTGAACTCGCCTTTAAATGTAGTTAGATTCTATTTACTTGTGTTTTAACTGTTTGTTACACGTTCATATTCATTTCCTGGAAAGAAAACTGTGTATTTTAAGAGTTTTAACACATTCTCACAGTTTCCTTAGAATTATATACTAGAACCTTCAGGATATAAACTGTCTCAGTCAAAAAAAGCCATGGCGACTCAGGATCAACTGTAAACATAAACAGTGTTCTCGTCATTTCAAATCATTATACACTAGTTCTGAGCTCTATAAACAGGAATTCTTAAAGTTTGAAATGACATTTTAGTGAAAACGCCACTTAAAATAGCCCGAGTTTTTAATATTATCAGAATTGCCGTCATTTCAGAGCTTTCAACCTCTAATCTCGGTAACTGAACTCGGCGTTAAATGTAGTTAGATTCTATTTACTTGTGTTTCAAGTGTTTGTTACACGTTCATATTCATTTCCTGGAAAGAAAATTGTGTATTTTAAGAGTTTTAACACATTTTGACAGTTTCCTGAGAAGTATATACTAGAACCTTCAGGATATAAACTGTTTCAGTCACAAAACGCCACGGCAACTCAGAATCATCTGTAAACATAAACAGTATTCTCCTCATTTCAAATCATTATACACAAGTTCTGAGCTCTATAAACAGGAATTCTTAAAGTTCCGGAGAGGTTAATATTATCAGAATTCTCGTCATTTCAAAGTTTCTACCTGTAATCTCGGGAATTGAACTCGCCTTTAAATGTAGTTAGATTCTATTTACTTGTGTTTTAACTGTTTGTTACACGTTCATATTCATTTCCTGGAAAGAAAACTGTGTATTTTAAGAGTTTTCACACATTCTCACAGTTTCCTTAGAATTATATACTAGAACCTTGGGGATATAAACTGTCTCAGTCAAAAAAAGCCGTGGCAACTCAGGATCAACTGTAAACATAAACAGTATTCTCCTCATTTCAAATCATTATACACAAGTACTGAGCTCTATAAACAGGAATTCTTAAAGTTTGAAATGACATTTTAGTGAAAACGTCACTTAAAATAGCCTGAGTTGTTAATATTATCAGAATTGCCGTCATTTCAGAGCTCTCGACCTGTAATCTCGGTAACTGAACTCGGCGTTAAATGTAGTTAGATTCTATTTACTTGTGTTTCAACTGTTTGTTACACGTTCATATTCATTTCCTGGAAAGAAAATTGTGTATTTTAAGAGTTTTAACACATTTTGACAGTTTCCTGAGAAGTATATACTAGAACCTTCAGGATATAAACTGTTTCAGTCACAAAACGCCACGGCAACTCAGGTTCAAGTATAAACATAAACAGTATTCTCCTCATTTCAAATCATTATACACAAGTTCTGAGCTCTATAAACAGGAATTCTTAAAGTTCCGGAGAGGTTAATATTATCAGAATTCTCGTCATTTCAAAGTTTCTACCTGTAATCTCGTGAATTGAACTCGCCTTTAAATGTAGTTAGATTCTATTTACTTGTGTTTTAACTGTTTGTTACACGTTCATATTCATTTCCTGGAAAGAAAACTGTGTATTTTAAGAGTTTTAACACATTCTCACAGTTTCCTTAGAATTATATACTAGAACCTTCAGGATATAAACTGTCTCAGTCAAAAAAATCCATGGCGACTCAGGATCAACTGTAAACATAAACAGTGTTCTCGTCATTTCAAATCATTATACACTAGTTCTGAGCTCTATAAACAGGAATTCTTAAAGTTTGAAATGACATTTTAGTGAAAACGCCACTTAAAATAGCCCGAGTTTTTAATATTATCAGAATTGCCGTCATTTCAGAGCTTTCAACCTCTAATCTCGGTAACTGAACTCGGCGTTAAATGTAGTTAGATTCTATTTACTTGTGTTTCAAGTGTTTGTTACACGTTCATATTCATTTACTGGAAAGAAAATTGTGTATTTTAAGAGTTTTAACACATTTTGACAGTTTCCTGAGAAGTATATACTAGAACCTTCAGGATATAAACTGTTTCAGTCAAAAAACGCCACGGCAACTCAGGTTCACGCGTAAACATAAACAGTATTCTCCACATTTCAAGTCATTATACACAAGTTCTGAGCTCTATAAACAGGAATTCTTAAAGTTCCGGAGAGGTTAATATTATCAGAATTCTCGTCATTTCAAAGTTTCTACCTGTAATCTCGGGAATTGAACTCGCCTTTAAATGTAGTTAGATTCTATTTACTTGTGTTTTAACTGTTTGTTACACGTTCATATTCATTTCCTGGAAAGAAAACTGTGTATTTTAAGAGTTTTAACACATTCTCACAGTTTCCTTAGAATTATATACTAGAACCTTCAGGATATAAACTGTCTCAGTCAAAAAAAGCCATGGCGACTCAGGATCAACTGTAAACATAAACAGTGTTCTCGTCATTTCAAATCATTATACACTAGTTCTGAGCTCTATAAACAGGAATTCTTAAAGTTTGAAATGACATTTTAGTGAAAACGCCACTTAAAATAGCCCGAGTTTTTAATATTATCAGAATTGCCGTCATTTCAGAGCTTTCAACCTTTAATCTCGGTAAGTGAACTCGGCGTTAAATGTAGTTAGATTCTATTTACTTGTGTTTCAAGTGTTTGTTACACGTTCATATTCATTTCCTGGAAAGAAAATTGTGTATTTTAAGAGTTTTAACACATTTTGACAGTTTCCTGAGAAGTATATACTAGAACCTTCAGGATATAAACTGTTTCAGTCACAAAATGCCACGGCAACTCAGAATCATCTGTAAACATAAACAGTATTCTCCTCATTTCAAATCATTATACACAAGTTCTGAGCTCTATAAACAGGAATTCTTAAAGTTCCGGAGAGGTTAATATTATCAGAATTCTCGTCATTTCAAAGTTTCTACCTGTAATCTCGTGAATTGAACTCGCCTTTAAATGTAGTTAGATTCTATTTACTTGTGTTTTAACTGTTTGTTACACGTTCATATTCATTTCGTGGAAAGAAAACTGTGTATTTTAAGAGTTTTAACACATTCTCACAGTTTCCTTAGAATTATATACTAGAACCTTCAGGATATAAACTGTCTCAGTCAAAAAAATCCATGGCGACTCAGGATCAACTGTAAACATAAACAGTGTTCTCGTCATTTCAAATCATTATACACTAGTTCTGAGCTCTATAAACAGGAATTCTTAAAGTTTGAAATGACATTTTAGTGAAAACGCCACTTAAAATAGCCCGAGTTTTTAATATTATCAGAATTGCCGTCATTTCAGAGCTTTCAACCTCTAATCTCGGTAACTGAACTCGGCGTTAAATGTAGTTAGATTCTATTTACTTGTGTTTCAAGTGTTTGTTACACGTTCATATTCATTTCCTGGAAGGAAAATTGTGTATTTTAAGAGTTTTAACACATTTTGACAGTTTCCTGAGAAGTATATACTAGAACCTTCAGGATATAAACTGTTTCAGTCAAAAAAATCCATGGCGACTCAGGATCAACTGTAAACATAAACAGTGTTCTCGTCATTTCAAATCATTATACACTAGTTCTGAGCTCTATAAACAGGAATTCTTAAAGTTTGAAATGACATTTTAGTGAAAACGCCACTTAAAATAGCCCGAGTATTTAATATTATCAGAATTGCCGTCATTTCAGAGCTTTCAACCTCTAATCTCGGTAACTGAACTCGGCGTTAAATGTAGTTAGATTCTATTTACTTGTGTTTCAACTGTTTGTTACATGTTCATATTCATTTCCTGGAAAGAAAATTGTGTATTTTAAGAGTTTTAACACATTTTGACAGTTTCCTGAGAAGTATATACTAGAACCTTCAGGATATAAACTGTTTCAGTCAAAAAACGCCACGGCAACTCAGGTTCAAGTATAAACATAAACAGTATTCTCCTCATTTCAAATCATTATACACAAGTTCTGAGCTCTATAAACAGGAATTCTTAAAGTTCCGGAGAGGTTAATATTATCAGAATTCTCGTCATTTCAAAGTTTCTACCTGTAATCTCGGGAATTGAACTCGGCTTTAAATGTAGTTAGATTCTATTTACTTTTGTTTTAACTGTTACACGTTCATATTCTTTTCCTGGAAAGAAAACTGTGTATTTTAAGAGTTTTAACACATTCTCACAGTTTCCTTAGAATTATATACTAGAACCTTCAGGATATAAACTGTCTCAGTCAAAAAAAGCCGTGGCAACTCAGGATCAACTGTAAACATAAACACTGTTCTCGTCATTTCAAATCATTATACACAAGTTCTGAGCTCTATAAACAGGAATTCTTAAAGTTTGAAATGACATTTTAGTGAGAACGCCACTTAAAATAGCCCGAGTTTTTAATATTATCAGAATTGCCGTCATTTCAGAGCTCTCGACCTGTAATCTCGGTAACTGAACTCGGCCTTAAATGTAGTTAGATTCTATTTACTTGTGTTTCAACTGTTTGTTACACGTTCATATTCATTTCCTGGAAAAAAAATTGTGTATTTTAAGAGTTTTAACACATTTTGACAGTTTCCTGAGAAGTATATACTAGAACCTTCAGGATATAAACTGTTTCAGTCAAAAAAATCCATGGCGACTCAGGATCAACTGTAAACATAAACAGTGTTCTCGTCATTTCAAATCATTATACACTAGTTCTGAGCTCTATAAACAGGAATTCTTAAAGTTTGAAATGGCATTTTAGTGAAAACGCCACTTAAAATAGCCCGAGTTTTTAATATTATCAGAATTGCCGTCATTTCAGAGCTTTCAACCTGTAATCTCGGTAACTCAACTCGGCGTTAAATGTAGTTAGATTCTATTTACTTGTGTTTGAACTGTTTGTTACACGTTCATATTCATTTCCTGGAAAGAAAATTGTGTATTTTAAGAGTTTTAACACATTTTGACAGTTTCCTGAGAAGTATATACTAGAACCTTCAGGATATAAACTGTTTCAGTCACAAAACGCCACGGCAACTCAGGTTCAAGTATAAACATAAACAGTATTCTCCTCATTTCAAATCATTATACACAAGTTCTGAGCTCTATAAACAGGAATTCTTAAAGTTCCGGAGAGGTTAATATTATCAGAATTCTCGTCATTTCAAAGTTTCTACCTGTAATCTCGTGAATTGAACTCGCCTTTAAATGTAGTTAGATTCTATTTACTTGTGTTTTAACTGTTTGTTACACGTTCATATTCATTTCGTGGAAAGAAAACTGTGTATTTTAAGAGTTTTAACACATTCTCACAGTTTCCTTAGAATTATATACTAGAACCTTCAGGATATAAACTGTCTCAGTCAAAAAAATCCATGGCGACTCAGGATCAACTGTAAACATAAACAGTGTTCTCGTCATTTCAAATCATTATACACTAGTTCTGAGCTCTATAAACAGGAATTCTTAAAGTTTGAAATGACATTTTAGTGAAAACGCCACTTAAAATAGCCCGAGTTTTTAATATTATCAGAATTGCCGTCATTTCAGAGCTTTCAACCTCTAATCTCGGTAACTGAACTCGGCGTTAAATGTAGTTAGATTCTATTTACTTGTGTTTCAAGTGTTTGTTACACGTTCATATTCATTTCCTGGAAAGAAAATTGTGTATTTTAAGAGTTTTAACACATTTTGACAGTTTCCTGAGAAGTATATACTAGAACCTTCAGGATATAAACTGTTTCAGTCAAAAAACGCCACGGCAACTCAGGTTCACGCGTAAACATAAACAGTATTCTCCACATTTCAAGTCATTATACACAAGTTCTGAGCTCTATAAACAGGAATTCTTAAAGTTCCGGAGAGGTTAATATTATCAGAATTCTCGTCATTTCAAAGTTTCTACCTGTAATCTCGGGAATTGAACTCGCCTTTAAATGTAGTTAGATTCTATTTACTTGTGTTTTAACTGTTTGTTACACGTTCATATTCATTTCCTGGAAAGAAAACTGTGTATTTTAAGAGTTTTAACACATTCTCACAGTTTCCTTAGAATTATATACTAGAAACTTCAGGATATAAACTGTCTCAGTCAAAAAAAGCCATGGCGACTCAGGATCAACTGTAAACATAAACAGTGTTCTCGTCATTTCAAATCATTATACACTAGTTCTGAGCTCTATAAACAGGAATTCTTAAAGTTTGAAATGGCATTTTAGTGAAAACGCCACTTAAAATAGCCCGAGTTTTTAATATTATCAGAATTGCCGTCATTTCAGAGCTTTCAACCTGTAATCTCGGTAACTCAACTCGGCGTTAAATGTAGTTAGATTCTATTTACTTGTGTTTGAACTGTTTGTTACACGTTCATATTCATTTCCTGGAAAGAAAATTGTGTATTTTAAGAGTTTTAACACATTTTGACAGTTTCCTGAGAAGTATATACTAGAACCTTCAGGATATAAACTGTTTCAGTCACAAAACGCCACGGCAACTCAGAATCATCTGTAAACATAAACAGTATTCTCCTCATTTCAAATCATTATACACAAGTTCTGAGCTCTATAAACAGGAATTCTTAAAGTTCCGGAGAGGTTAATATTATCAGAATTCTCGTCATTTCAAAGTTTCTACCTGTAATCTCGGGAATTGAACTCGCCTTTAAATGTAGTTAGATTCTATTTACTTGTGTTTTAACTGTTTGTTACACGTTCATATTCATTTCCTGGAAAGAAAACTGTGTATTTTAAGAGTTTTAACACATTCTCACAGTTTCCTTAGAATTATATACTAGAACCTTCAGGATATAAACTGTCTCAGTCAAAAAAAGCCATGGCGACTCAGGATCAACTGTAAACATAAACAGTGTTCTCGTCATTTCAAATCATTATACACTAGTTCTGAGCTCTATAAACAGGAATTCTTAAAGTTTGAAATGACATTTTAGTGAAAACGCCACTTAAAATAGCCCGAGTTTTTAATATTATCAGAATTGCCGTCATTTCAGAGCTTTCAACCTCTAATCTCGGTAACTGAACTCGGCGTTAAATGTAGTTAGATTCTATTTACTTGTGTTTCAACTGTTTGTTACACGTTCATATTCATTTCCTGGAAAGAAAATTGTGTATTTTAAGAGTTTTAACACATTTTGACAGTTCCTGAGAAGTATATACTAGAACCTTCAGGATATAAACTGTTTCAGTCACAAAACGCCACGGCAACTCAGAATCATCTGTAAACATAAACAGTATTCTCCTCATTTCAAATCATTATACACAAGTTCTGAGCTCTATAAACAGGAATTCTTAAAGTTCCGGAGAGGTTAATATTATCAGAATTCTCGTCATTTCAAAGTTTCTACCTGTAATCTCGGGAATTGAACTCGCCTTTAAATGTAGTTAGATTCTATTTACTTGTGTTTTAACTGTTTGTTACACGTTCATATTCATTTCCTGGAAAGAAAACTGTGTATTTTAAGAGTTTTCACACATTCTCACAGTTTCCTTAGAATTATATACTAGAACCTTGGGGATATAAACTGTCTCAGTCAAAAAAAGCCGTGGCAACTCAGGATCAACTGTAAACATAAACAGTATTCTCCTCATTTCAAATCATTATACACAAGTACTGAGCTCTATAAACAGGAATTCTTAAAGTTTGAAATGACATTTTAGTGAAAACGTCACTTAAAATAGCCTGAGTTGTTAATATTATCAGAATTGCCGTCATTTCAGAGCTCTCGACCTGTAATCTCGGTAACTGAACTCGGCGTTAAATGTAGTTAGATTCTATTTACTTGTGTTTCAACTGTTTGTTACACGTTCATATTCATTTCCTGGAAAGAAAATTGTGTATTTTAAGAGTTTTAACACATTTTGACAGTTTCCTGAGAAGTATATACTAGAACCTTCAGGATATAAACTGTTTCAGTCAAAAAACGCCACGGCAACTCAGGTTCAAGTATAAACATAAACAGTATTCTCCTCATTTCAAATCATTATACACAAGTTCTGAGCTCTATAAACAGGAATTCTTAAAGTTCCGGAGAGGTTAATATTATCAGAATTCTCGTCATTTCAAAGTTTCTACCTGTAATCTCGTGAATTGAACTCGCCTTTAAATGTAGTTAGATTCTATTTACTTGTGTTTTAACTGTTTGTTACACGTTCATATTCATTTCCTGGAAAGAAAACTGTGTATTTTAAGAGTTTTAACACATTCTCACAGTTTCCTTAGAATTATATACTAGAACCTTCAGGATATAAACTGTCTCAGTCAAAAAAATCCATGGCGACTCAGGATCAACTGTAAACATAAACAGTGTTCTCGTCATTTCAAATCATTATACACTAGTTCTGAGCTCTATAAACAGGAATTCTTAAAGTTTGAAATGACATTTTAGTGAAAACGCCCCTTAAAATAGCCCGAGTTTTTAATATTATCAGAATTGCCGTCATTTCAGAGCTTTCAACCTCTAATCTCGGTAACTGAACTCGGCGTTAAATGTAGTTAGATTCTATTTACTTGTGTTTCAAGTGTTTGTTACACGTTCATATTCATTTCCTGGAAAGAAAATTGTGTATTTTAAGAGTTTTAACACATTTTGACAGTTTCCTGAGAAGTATATACTAGAACCTTCAGGATATAAACTGTTTCAGTCAAAAAACGCCACGGCAACTCAGGTTCACGCGTAAACATAAACAGTATTCTCCACATTTCAAGTCATTATACACAAGTTCTGAGCTCTATAAACAGGAATTCTTAAAGTTCCGGAGAGGTTAATATTATCAGAATTCTCGTCATTTCAAAGTTTCTACCTGTAATCTCGGGAATTGAACTCGCCTTTAAATGTAGTTAGATTCTATTTACTTGTGTTTTAACTGTTTGTTACACGTTCATATTCATTTCCTGGAAAGAAAACTGTGTATTTTAAGAGTTTTAACACATTCTCACAGTTTCCTTAGAATTATATACTAGAACCTTCAGGATATAAACTGTCTCAGTCAAAAAAAGCCATGGCGACTCAGGATCAACTGTAAACATAAACAGTGTTCTCGTCATTTCAAATCATTATACACTAGTTCTGAGCTCTATAAACAGGAATTCTTAAAGTTTGAAATGACATTTTAGTGAAAACGCCACTTAAAATAGCCCGAGTTTTTAATATTATCAGAATTGCCGTCATTTCAGAGCTTTCAACCTCTAATCTCGGTAACTGAACTCGGCGTTAAATGTAGTTAGATTCTATTTACTTGTGTTTCAAGTGTTTGTTACACGTTCATATTCATTTCCTGGAAAGAAAATTGTGTATTTTAAGAGTTTTAACACATTTTGACAGTTTCCTGAGAAGTATATACTAGAACCTTCAGGATATAAACTGTTTCAGTCAAAAAACGCCACGGCAACTCAGGTTCAAGTATAAACATAAACAGTATTCTCCTCATTTCAAATCATTATACACAAGTTCTGAGCTCTATAAACAGGAATTCTTAAAGTTCCGGAGAGGTTAATATTATCAGAATTCTCGTCATTTCAAAGTTTCTACCTGTAATCTCGGGAATTGAACTCGCCTTTAAATGTAGTTAGATTCTATTTACTTGTGTTTTAACTGTTTGTTACACGTTCATATTCATTTCCTGGAAAGAAAACTGTGTATTTTAAGAGTTTTAACACATTCTCACAGTTTCCTTAGAATTATATACTAGAACCTTCAGGATATAAACTGTCTCAGTCAAAAAAATCCATGGCGACTCAGGATCAACTGTAAACATAAACAGTGTTCTCGTCATTTCAAATCATTATACACTAGTTCTGAGCTCTATAAACAGGAATTCTTAAAGTTTGAAATGACATTTTAGTGAAAACGCCACTTAAAATAGCCCGAGTTTTTAATATTATCAGAATTGCCGTCATTTCAGAGCTTTCAACCTCTAATCTCGGTAACTGAACTCGGCGTTAAATGTAGTTAGATTCTATTTACTTGTGTTTCAACTGTTTGTTACACGTTCATATTCATTTCCTGGAAAGAAAATTGTGTATTTTAAGAGTTTTAACACATTATGACAGTTCCTGAGAAGTATATACTAGAACCTTCAGGATATAAACTGTTTCAGTCACAAAACGCCACGGCAACTCAGAATCATCTGTAAACATAAACAGTATTCTCCTCATTTCAAATCATTATACACAAGTTCTGAGCTCTATAAACAGGAATTCTTAAAGTTCCGGAGAGGTTAATATTATCAGAATTCTCGTCATTTCAAAGTTTCTACCTGTAATCTCGTGAATTGAACTCGCCTTTAAATGTAGTTAGATTCTATTTACTTGTGTTTTAACTGTTTGTTACACGTTCATATTCATTTCCTGGAAAGAAAACTGTGTATTTTAAGAGTTTTAACACATTCTCACAGTTTCCTTAGAATTATATACTAGAACCTTCAGGATATAAACTGTCTCAGTCAAAAAAATCCATGGCGACTCAGGATCAACTGTAAACATAAACAGTGTTCTCGTCATTTCAAATCATTATACACTAGTTCTGAGCTCTATAAACAGGAATTCTTAAAGTTTGAAATGACATTTTAGTGAAAACGCCACTTAAAATAGCCCGAGTTTTTAATATTATCAGAATTGCCGTCATTTCAGAGCTTTCAACCTCTAATCTCGGTAACTGAACTCGGCGTTAAATGTAGTTAGATTCTATTTACTTGTGTTTCAAGTGTTTGTTACACGTTCATATTCATTTCCTGGAAAGAAAATTGTGTATTTTAAGAGTTTTAACACATTTTGACAGTTTCCTGAGAAGTATATACTAGAACCTTCAGGATATAAACTGTTTCAGTCAAAAAACGCCACGGCAACTCAGGTTCACGCGTAAACATAAACAGTATTCTCCACATTTCAAGTCATTATACACAAGTTCTGAGCTCTATAAACAGGAATTCTTAAAGTTCCGGAGAGGTTAATATTATCAGAATTCTCGTCATTTCAAAGTTTCTACCTGTAATCTCGGGAATTGAACTCGCCTTTAAATGTAGTTAGATTCTATTTACTTGTGTTTTAACTGTTTGTTACACGTTCATATTCATTTCCTGGAAAGAAAACTGTGTATTTTAAGAGTTTTAACACATTCTCACAGTTTCCTTAGAATTATATACTAGAACCTTCAGGATATAAACTGTCTCAGTCAAAAAAAGCCATGGCGACTCAGGATCAACTGTAAACATAAACAGTGTTCTCGTCATTTCAAATCATTATACACTAGTTCTGAGCTCTATAAACAGGAATTCTTAAAGTTTGAAATGACATTTTAGTGAAAACGCCACTTAAAATAGCCCGAGTTTTTAATATTATCAGAATTGCCGTCATTTCAGAGCTTTCAACCTCTAATCTCGGTAACTGAACTCGGCGTTAAATGTAGTTAGATTCTATTTACTTGTGTTTCAAGTGTTTGTTACACGTTCATATTCATTTCCTGGAAAGAAAATTGTGTATTTTAAGAGTTTTAACACATTTTGACAGTTTCCTGAGAAGTATATACTAGAACCTTCAGGATATAAACTGTTTCAGTCACAAAACGCCACGGCAACTCAGAATCATCTGTAAACATAAACAGTATTCTCCTCATTTCAAATCATTATACACAAGTTCTGAGCTCTATAAACAGGAATTCTTAAAGTTCCGGAGAGGTTAATATTATCAGAATTCTCGTCATTTCAAAGTTTCTACCTGTAATCTCGGGAATTGAACTCGCCTTTAAATGTAGTTAGATTCTATTTACTTGTGTTTTAACTGTTTGTTACACGTTCATATTCATTTCCTGGAAAGAAAACTGTGTATTTTAAGAGTTTTAACACATTCTCACAGTTTCCTTAGAATTATATACTAGAACCTTCAGGATATAAACTGTCTCAGTCAAAAAAAGCCATGGCGACTCAGGATCAACTGTAAACATAAACAGTGTTCTCGTCATTTCAAATCATTATACACTAGTTCTGAGCTCTATAAACAGGAATTCTTAAAGTTTGAAATGACATTTTAGTGAAAACGCCACTTAAAATAGCCCGAGTTTTTAATATTATCAGAATTGCCGTCATTT
The DNA here is from genome assembly GCF_963259705.1 of Myotis daubentonii. Lineage (NCBI taxonomy): Eukaryota > Metazoa > Chordata > Mammalia > Chiroptera > Vespertilionidae > Myotis > Myotis daubentonii. The sequence goes on from NC_081844.1 coordinate 10,077,338, forward strand.
CAGAGCTTTCAACCTCTAATCTCGGTAACTGAACTCGGCGTTAAATGTAGTTAGATTCTATTTACTTGTGTTTCAAGTGTTTGTTACACGTTCATATTCATTTCCTGGAAAGAAAATTGTGTATTTTAAGAGTTTTAACACATTTTGACAGTTTCCTGAGAAGTATATACTAGAACCTTCAGGATATAAACTGTTTCAGTCACAAAACGCCACGGCAACTCAGAATCATCTGTAAACATAAACAGTATTCTCCTCATTTCAAATCATTATACACAAGTTCTGAGCTCTATAAACAGGAATTCTTAAAGTTCCGGAGAGGTTAATATTATCAGAATTCTCGTCATTTCAAAGTTTCTACCTGTAATCTCGTGAATTGAACTCGCCTTTAAATGTAGTTAGATTCTATTTACTTGTGTTTTAACTGTTTGTTACACGTTCATATTCATTTTGTGGAAAGAAAACTGTGTATTTTAAGAGTTTTAACACATTCTCACAGTTTCCTTAGAATTATATACTAGAACCTTCAGGATATAAACTGTCTCAGTCAAAAAAATCCATGGCGACTCAGGATCAACTGTAAACATAAACAGTGTTCTCGTCATTTCAAATCATTATACACTAGTTCAGAGCTCTATAAACAGGAATTCTTAAAGTTTGAAATGACATTTTAGTGAAAACGCCACTTAAAATAGCCCGAGTTTTTAATATTATCAGAATTGCCGTCATTTCAGAGCTTTCAACCTCTAATCTCGGTAACTGAACTCGGCGTTAAATGTAGTTAGATTCTATTTACTTGTGTTTCAAGTGTTTGTTACACGTTCATATTCATTTCCTGGAAGGAAAATTGTGTATTTTAAGAGTTTTAACACATTTTGACAGTTTCCTGAGAAGTATATACTAGAACCTTCAGGATATAAACTGTTTCAGTCAAAAAACGCCACGGCAACTCAGGTTCACGCGTAAACATAAACAGTATTCTCCACATTTCAAGTCATTATACACAAGTTCTGAGCTCTATAAACAGGAATTCTTAAAGTTCCGGAGAGGTTAATATTATCAGAATTCTCGTCATTTCAAAGTTTCTACCTGTAATCTCGGGAATTGAACTCGGCTTTAAATGTAGTTAGATTCTATTTACTTTTGTTTTAACTGTTACACGTTCATATTCTTTTCCTGGAAAGAAAACTGTGTATTTTAAGAGTTTTAACACATTCTCACAGTTTCCTTAGAATTATATACTAGAACCTTCAGGATATAAACTGTCTCAGTCAAAAAAAGCCGTGGCAACTCAGGATCAACTGTAAACATAAACACTGTTCTCGTCATTTCAAATCATTATACACAAGTTCTGAGCTCTATAAACAGGAATTCTTAAAGTTTGAAATGACATTTTAGTGAGAACGCCACTTAAAATAGCCCGAGTTTTTAATATTATCAGAATTGCCGTCATTTCAGAGCTCTCGACCTGTAATCTCGGTAACTGAACTCGGCCTTAAATGTAGTTAGATTCTATTTACTTGTGTTTCAACTGTTTGTTACACGTTCATATTCATTTCCTGGAAAGAAAATTGTGTATTTTAAGAGTTTTAACACATTTTGACAGTTTCCTGAGAAGTATATACTAGAACCTTCAGGATATAAACTGTTTCAGTCAAAAAAATCCATGGCGACTCAGGATCAACTGTAAACATAAACAGTGTTCTCGTCATTTCAAATCATTATACAGTAGTTCTGAGCTCTATAAACAGGAATTCTTAAAGTTTGAAATGGCATTTTAGTGAAAACGCCACTTAAAATAGCCCGAGTTTTTAATATTATCAGAATTGCCGTCATTTCAGAGCTTTCAACCTGTAATCTCGGTAACTCAACTCGGCGTTAAATGTAGTTAGATTCTATTTACTTGTGTTTGAACTGTTTGTTACACGTTCATATTCATTTCCTGGAAAGAAAATTGTGTATTTTAAGAGTTTTAACACATTTTGACAGTTTCCTGAGAAGTATATACTAGAACCTTCAGGATATAAACTGTTTCAGTCAAAAAACGCCACGGCAACTCAGGTTCAAGTATAAACATAAACAGTATTCTCCTCATTTCAAATCATTATACACAAGTTCTGAGCTCTATAAACAGGAATTCTTAAAGTTCCGGAGAGGTTAATATTATCAGAATTCTCGTCATTTCAAAGTTTCTACCTGTAATCTCGTGAATTGAACTCGCCTTTAAATGTAGTTAGATTCTATTTAATTGTGTTTTAACTGTTTGTTACACGTTCATATTCATTTCCTGGAAAGAAAACTGTGTATTTTAAGAGTTTTAACACATTCTCACAGTTTCCTTAGAATTATATACTAGAACCTTCAGGATATAAACTGTCTCAGTCAAAAAAATCCATGGCGACTCAGGATCAACTGTAAACATAAACAGTGTTCTCGTCATTTCAAATCATTATACACTAGTTCTGAGCTCTATAAACAGGAATTCTTGAAGTTTGAAATGACATTTTAGTGAAAACGCCACTTAAAATAGCCCGAGTTTTTAATATTATCAGAATTGCCGTCATTTCAGAGCTTTCAACCTCTAATCTCGGTAACTGAACTCGGCGTTAAATGTAGTTAGATTCTATTTACTTGTGTTTCAACTGTTTGTTACACGTTCATATTCATTTCCTGGAAAGAAAATCGTGTATTTTAAGAGTTTTAACACATTTTGACAGTTCCTGAGAAGTATATACTAGAACCTTCAGGATATAAACTGTTTCAGTCACAAAACGCCACGGCAACTCAGAATCATCTGTAAACATAAACAGTATTCTCCTCATTTCAAATCATTATACACAAGTTCTGAGCTCTATAAACAGGAATTCTTAAAGTTCCGGAGAGGTTAATATTATCAGAATTCTCGTCATTTCAAAGTTTCTACCTGTAATCTCGGGAATTGAACTCGCCTTTAAATGTAGTTAGATTCTATTTACTTGTGTTTTAACTGTTTGTTACACGTTCATATTCATTTCCTGGAAAGAAAACTGTGTATTTTAAGAGTTTTAACACATTCTCACAGTTTCCTTAGAATTATATACTAGAACCTTCAGGATATAAACTGTCTCAGTCAAAAAAAGCCATGGCGACTCAGGATCAACTGTAAACATAAACAGTGTTCTCGTCATTTCAAATCATTATACACTAGTTCAGAGCTCTATAAACAGGAATTCTTAAAGTTTGAAATGACATTTTAGTGAAAACGCCACTTAAAATAGCCCAAGTTTTTAATATTATCAGAATTGCCTTCATTTCAGAGCTTTCAACCTCTAATCTCGGTAACTGAACTCGGCGTTAAATGTAGTTAGATTCTATTTACTTGTGTTTCAAGTGTTTGTTACACGTTCATATTCATTTCCTGGAAGGAAAATTGTGTATTTTAAGAGTTTTAACACATTTTGACAGTTTCCTGAGAAGTATATACTAGAACCTTCAGGATATAAACTGTTTCAGTCAAAAAAATCCATGGCGACTCAGGATCAACTGTAAACATAAACAGTGTTCTCGTCATTTCAAATCATTATACACTAGTTCTGAGCTCTATAAACAGGAATTCTTAAAGTTTGAAATGACATTTTAGTGAAAACGCCACTTAAAATAGCCCGAGTATTTAATATTATCAGAATTGCCGTCATTTCAGAGCTTTCAACCTCTAATCTCGGTAACTGAACTCGGCGTTAAATGTAGTTAGATTCTATTTACTTGTGTTTGAACTGTTTGTTACATGTTCATATTCATTTCCTGGAAAGAAAATTGTGTATTTTAAGAGTTTTAACACATTTTGACAGTTTCCTGAGAAGTATATACTAGAACCTTCAGGATATAAACTGTTTCAGTCAAAAAACGCCACGGCAACTCAGGTTCAAGTATAAACATAAACAGTATTCTCCTCATTTCAAATCATTATACACAAGTTCTGAGCTCTATAAACAGGAATTCTTAAAGTTCCGGAGAGGTTAATATTATCAGAATTCTCGTCATTTCAAAGTTTCTACCTGTAATCTCGGGAATTGAACTCGGCTTTAAATGTAGTTAGATTCTATTTACTTTTGTTTTAACTGTTACACGTTCATATTCTTTTCCTGGAAAGAAAACTGTGTATTTTAAGAGTTTTAACACATTCTCACAGTTTCCTTAGAATTATATACTAGAACCTTCAGGATATAAACTGTCTCAGTCAAAAAAAGCCGTGGCAACTCAGGATCAACTGTAAACATAAACACTGTTCTCGTCATTTCAAATCATTATACACAAGTTCTGAGCTCTATAAACAGGAATTCTTAAAGTTTGAAATGACATTTTAGTGAGAACGCCACTTAAAATAGCCCGAGTTTTTAATATTATCAGAATTGCCGTCATTTCAGAGCTCTCGACCTGTAATCTCGGTAACTGAACTCGGCCTTAAATGTAGTTAGATTCTATTTACTTGTGTTTCAACTGTTTGTTACACGTTCATATTCATTTCCTGGAAAGAAAATTGTGTATTTTAAGAGTTTTAACACATTTTGACAGTTTCCTGAGAAGTATATACTAGAACCTTCAGGATATAAACTGTTTCAGTCAAAAAAATCCATGGCGACTCAGGATCAACTGTAAACATAAACAGTGTTCTCGTCATTTCAAATCATTATACACTAGTTCTGAGCTCTATAAACAGGAATTCTTAAAGTTTGAAATGGCATTTTAGTGAAAACGCCACTTAAAATAGCCCGAGTTTTTAATATTATCAGAATTGCCGTCATTTCAGAGCTTTCAACCTCTAATCTCGGTAACTCAACTCGGCGTTAAATGTAGTTAGATTCTATTTACTTGTGTTTGAACTGTTTGTTACACGTTCATATTCATTTCCTGGAAAGAAAATTGTGTATTTTAAGAGTTTTAACACATTTTGACAGTTTCCTGAGAAGTATATACTAGAACCTTCAGGATATAAACTGTTTCAGTCACAAAACGCCACGGCAACTCAGAATCATCTGTAAACATAAACAGTATTCTCCTCATTTCAAATCATTATACACAAGTTCTGAGCTCTATAAACAGGAATTCTTAAAGTTCCGGAGAGGTTAATATTATCAGAATTCTCGTCATTTCAAAGTTTCTACCTGTAATCTCGGGAATTGAACTCGCCTTTAAATGTAGTTAGATTCTATTTACTTGTGTTTTAACTGTTTGTTACACGTTCATATTCATTTCCTGGAAAGAAAACTGTGTATTTTAAGAGTTTTAACACATTCTCACAGTTTCCTTAGAATTATATACTAGAACCTTCAGGATATAAACTGTCTCAGTCAAAAAAATCCATGGCGACTCAGGATCAACTGTAAACATAAACAGTGTTCTCGTCATTTCAAATCATTATACACTAGTTCTGAGCTCTATAAACAGGAATTCTTAAAGTTTGAAATGACATTTTAGTGAAAACGCCACTTAAAATAGCCCGAGTTTTTAATATTATCAGAATTGCCGTCATTTCAGAGCTTTCAACCTCTAATCTCGGTAACTGAACTCGGCGTTAAATGTAGTTAGATTCTATTTACTTGTGTTTCAACTGTTTGTTACACGTTCATATTCATTTCCTGGAAAGAAAATTGTGTATTTTAAGAGTTTTAACACATTTTGACAGTTCCTGAGAAGTATATACTAGAACCTTCAGGATATAAACTGTTTCAGTCACAAAACGCCACGGCAACTCAGAATCATCTGTAAACATAAACAGTATTCTCCTCATTTCAAATCATTATACACAAGTTCTGAGCTCTATAAACAGGAATTCTTAAAGTTCCGGAGAGGTTAATATTATCAGAATTCTCGTCATTTCAAAGTTTCTACCTGTAATCTCGGGAATTGAACTCGCCTTTAAATGTAGTTAGATTCTATTTACTTGTGTTTTAACTGTTTGTTACACGTTCATATTCATTTCCTGGAAAGAAAACTGTGTATTTTAAGAGTTTTCACACATTCTCACAGTTTCCTTAGAATTATATACTAGAACCTTGGGGATATAAACTGTCTCAGTCAAAAAAAGCCGTGGCAACTCAGGATCAACTGTAAACATAAACAGTATTCTCCTCATTTCAAATCATTATACACAAGTACTGAGCTCTATAAACAGGAATTCTTAAAGTTTGAAATGACATTTTAGTGAAAACGTCACTTAAAATAGCCTGAGTTGTTAATATTATCAGAATTGCCGTCATTTCAGAGCTCTCGACCTGTAATCTCGGTAACTGAACTCGGCGTTAAATGTAGTTAGATTCTATTTACTTGTGTTTCAACTGTTTGTTACACGTTCATATTCATTTCCTGGAAAGAAAATTGTGTATTATAAGAGTTTTAACACATTTTGACAGTTTCCTCAGAAGTATATACTAGAACCTTCAGGATATAAACTGTTTCAGTCAAAAAACGCCACGGCAACTCAGGTTCAAGTATAAACATAAACAGTATTCTCCTCATTTCAAATCATTATACACAAGTTCTGAGCTCTATAAACAGGAATTCTTAAAGTTCCGGACAGGTTAATATTATCAGAATTCTCGTCATTTCAAAGTTTCTACCTGTAATCTCGTGAATTGAACTCGCCTTTAAATGTAGTTAGATTCTATTTACTTGTGTTTTAACTGTTTGTTACACGTTCATATTCATTTCCTGGAAAGAAAACTGTGTATTTTAAGAGTTTTAACACATTCTCACAGTTTCCTTAGAATTATATACTAGAACCTTCAGGATATAAACTGTCTCAGTCAAAAAAAGCCGTGGCAACTCAGGATCAACTGTAAACATAAACACTGTTCTCGTCATTTCAAATCATTATACACAAGTTCTGAGCTCTATAAACAGGAATTCTTAAAGTTTGAAATGACATTTTAGTGAGAACGCCACTTAAAATAGCCCGAGTTTTTAATATTATCAGAATTGCCGTCATTTCAGAGCTCTCGACCTGTAATCTCGGTAACTGAACTCGGCCTTAAATGTAGTTAGATTCTATTTACTTGTGTTTCAACTGTTTGTTACACGTTCATATTCATTTCCTGGAAAGAAAATTGTGTATTTTAAGAGTTTTAACACATTTTGACAGTTTCCTGAGAAGTATATACTAGAACCTTCAGGATATAAACTGTTTCAGTCAAAAAAATCCATGGCGACTCAGGATCAACTGTAAACATAAACAGTGTTCTCGTCATTTCAAATCATTATACACTAGTTCTGAGCTCTATAAACAGGAATTCTTAAAGTTTGAAATGGCATTTTAGTGAAAACGCCACTTAAAATAGCCCGAGTTTTTAATATTATCAGAATTGCCGTCATTTCAGAGCTTTCAACCTCTAATCTCGGTAACTCAACTCGGCGTTAAATGTAGTTAGATTCTATTTACTTGTGTTTGAACTGTTTGTTACACGTTCATATTCATTTCCTGGAAAGAAAATTGTGTATTTTAAGAGTTTTAACACATTTTGACAGTTTCCTGAGAAGTATATACTAGAACCTTCAGGATATAAACTGTTTCAGTCACAAAACGCCACGGCAACTCAGAATCATCTGTAAACATAAACAGTATTCTCCTCATTTCAAATCATTATACACAAGTTCTGAGCTCTATAAACAGGAATTCTTAAAGTTCCGGAGAGGTTAATATTATCAGAATTCTCGTCATTTCAAAGTTTCTACCTGTAATCTCGGGAATTGAACTCGCCTTTAAATGTAGTTAGATTCTATTTACTTGTGTTTTAACTGTTTGTTACACGTTCATATTCATTTCCTGGAAAGAAAACTGTGTATTTTAAGAGTTTTAACACATTCTCACAGTTTCCTTAGAATTATATACTAGAACCTTCAGGATATAAACTGTCTCAGTCAAAAAAATCCATGGCGACTCAGGATCAACTGTAAACATAAACAGTGTTCTCGTCATTTCAAATCATTATACACTAGTTCTGAGCTCTATAAACAGGAATTCTTAAAGTTTGAAATGACATTTTAGTGAAAACGCCACTTAAAATAGCCCGAGTTTTTAATATTATCAGAATTGCCGTCATTTCAGAGCTTTCAACCTCTAATCTCGGTAACTGAACTCGGCGTTAAATGTAGTTAGATTCTATTTACTTGTGTTTCAACTGTTTGTTACACGTTCATATTCATTTCCTGGAAAGAAAATTGTGTATTTTAAGAGTTTTAACACATTTTGACAGTTCCTGAGAAGTATATACTAGAACCTTCAGGATATAAACTGTTTCAGTCACAAAACGCCACGGCAACTCAGAATCATCTGTAAACATAAACAGTATTCTCCTCATTTCAAATCATTATACACAAGTTCTGAGCTCTATAAACAGGAATTCTTAAAGTTCCGGAGAGGTTAATATTATCAGAATTCTCGTCATTTCAAAGTTTCTACCTGTAATCTCGGGAATTGAACTCGCCTTTAAATGTAGTTAGATTCTATTTACTTGTGTTTTAACTGTTTGTTACACGTTCATATTCATTTCCTGGAAAGAAAACTGTGTATTTTAAGAGTTTTCACACATTCTCACAGTTTCCTTAGAATTATATACTAGAACCTTGGGGATATAAACTGTCTCAGTCAAAAAAAGCCGTGGCAACTCAGGATCAACTGTAAACATAAACAGTATTCTCCTCATTTCAAATCATTATACACAAGTACTGAGCTCTATAAACAGGAATTCTTAAAGTTTGAAATGACATTTTAGTGAAAACGTCACTTAAAATAGCCTGAGTTGTTAATATTATCAGAATTGCCGTCATTTCAGAGCTCTCGACCTGTAATCTCGGTAACTGAACTCGGCGTTAAATGTAGTTAGATTCTATTTACTTGTGTTTCAACTGTTTGTTACACGTTCATATTCATTTCCTGGAAAGAAAATTGTGTATTATAAGAGTTTTAACACATTTTGACAGTTTCCTCAGAAGTATATACTAGAACCTTCAGGATATAAACTGTTTCAGTCAAAAAACGCCACGGCAACTCAGGTTCAAGTATAAACATAAACAGTATTCTCCTCATTTCAAATCATTATACACAAGTTCTGAGCTCTATAAACAGGAATTCTTAAAGTTCCGGACAGGTTAATATTATCAGAATTCTCGTCATTTCAAAGTTTCTACCTGTAATCTCGTGAATTGAACTCGCCTTTAAATGTAGTTAGATTCTATTTACTTGTGTTTTAACTGTTTGTTACACGTTCATATTCATTTCCTGGAAAGAAAACTGTGTATTTTAAGAGTTTTAACACATTCTCACAGTTTCCTTAGAATTATATACTAGAACCTTCAGGATATAAACTGTCTCAGTCAAAAAAATCCATGGCGACTCAGGATCAACTGTAAACATAAACAGTGTTCTCGTCATTTCAAATCATTATACACTAGTTCTGAGCTCTATAAACAGGAATTCTTAAAGTTTGAAATGACATTTTAGTGAAAACGCCACTTAAAATAGCCCGAGTTTTTAATATTATCAGAATTGCCGTCATTTCAGAGCTTTCAACCTCTAATCTCGGTAACTGAACTCGGCGTTAAATGTAGTTAGATTCTATTTACTTGTGTTTCAAGTGTTTGTTACACGTTCATATTCATTTCCTGGAAAGAAAATTGTGTATTTTAAGAGTTTTAACACATTTTGACAGTTTCCTGAGAAGTATATACTAGAACCTTCAGGATATAAACTGTTTCAGTCAAAAAACGCCACGGCAACTCAGGTTCACGCGTAAACATAAACAGTATTCTCCACATTTCAAGTCATTATACACAAGTTCTGAGCTCTATAAACAGGAATTCTTAAAGTTCCGGAGAGGTTAATATTATCAGAATTCTCGTCATTTCAAAGTTTCTACCTGTAATCTCGGGAATTGAACTCGCCTTTAAATGTAGTTAGATTCTATTTACTTGTGTTTTAACTGTTTGTTACACGTTCATATTCATTTCCTGGAAAGAAAACTGTGTATTTTAAGAGTTTTAACACATTCTCACAGTTTCCTTAGAATTATATACTAGAACCTTCAGGATATAAACTGTCTCAGTCAAAAAAAGCCATGGCGACTCAGGATCAACTGTAAACATAAACAGTGTTCTCGTCATTTCAAATCATTATACACTAGTTCTGAGCTCTATAAACAGGAATTCTTAAAGTTTGAAATGACATTTTAGTGAGAACGCCACTTAAAATAGCCCGAGTTTTTAATATTATCAGAATTGCCGTCATTTCAGAGCTCTCGACCTGTAATCTCGGTAACTGAACTCGGCCTTAAATGTAGTTAGATTCTATTTACTTGTGTTTCAACTGTTTGTTACACGTTCATATTCATTTCCTGGAAAGAAAATTGTGTATTTTAAGAGTTTTAACACATTTTGACAGTTTCCTGAGAAGTATATACTAGAACCTTCAGGATATAAACTGTTTCAGTCAAAAAAATCCATGGCGACTCAGGATCAACTGTAAACATAAACAGTGTTCTCGTCATTTCAAATCATTATACACTAGTTCTGAGCTCTATAAACAGGAATTCTTAAAGTTTGAAATGGCATTTTAGTGAAAACGCCACTTAAAATAGCCCGAGTTTTTAATATTATCAGAATTGCCGTCATTTCAGAGCTTTCAACCTCTAATCTCGGTAACTCAACTCGGCGTTAAATGTAGTTAGATTCTATTTACTTGTGTTTGAACTGTTTGTTACACGTTCATATTCATTTCCTGGAAAGAAAATTGTGTATTTTAAGAGTTTTAACACATTTTGACAGTTTCCTGAGAAGTATATACTAGAACCTTCAGGATATAAACTGTTTCAGTCACAAAACGCCACGGCAACTCAGAATCATCTGTAAACATAAACAGTATTCTCCTCATTTCAAATCATTATACACAAGTTCTGAGCTCTATAAACAGGAATTCTTAAAGTTCCGGAGAGGTTAATATTATCAGAATTCTCGTCATTTCAAAGTTTCTACCTGTAATCTCGGGAATTGAACTCGCCTTTAAATGTAGTTAGATTCTATTTACTTGTGTTTTAACTGTTTGTTACACGTTCATATTCATTTCCTGGAAAGAAAACTGTGTATTTTAAGAGTTTTAACACATTCTCACAGTTTCCTTAGAATTATATACTAGAACCTTCAGGATATAAACTGTCTCAGTCAAAAAAATCCATGGCGACTCAGGATCAACTGTAAACATAAACAGTGTTCTCGTCATTTCAAATCATTATACACTAGTTCTGAGCTCTATAAACAGGAATTCTTAAAGTTTGAAATGACATTTTAGTGAAAACGCCACTTAAAATAGCCCGAGTTTTTAATATTATCAGAATTGCCGTCATTTCAGAGCTTTCAACCTCTAATCTCGGTAACTGAACTCGGCGTTAAATGTAGTTAGATTCTATTTACTTGTGTTTCAACTGTTTGTTACACGTTCATATTCATTTCCTGGAAAGAAAATTGTGTATTTTAAGAGTTTTAACACATTTTGACAGTTCCTGAGAAGTATATACTAGAACCTTCAGGATATAAACTGTTTCAGTCACAAAACGCCACGGCAACTCAGAATCATCTGTAAACATAAACAGTATTCTCCTCATTTCAAATCATTATACACAAGTTCTGAGCTCTATAAACAGGAATTCTTAAAGTTCCGGAGAGGTTAATATTATCAGAATTCTCGTCATTTCAAAGTTTCTACCTGTAATCTCGGGAATTGAACTCGCCTTTAAATGTAGTTAGATTCTATTTACTTGTGTTTTAACTGTTTGTTACACGTTCATATTCATTTCCTGGAAAGAAAACTGTGTATTTTAAGAGTTTTCACACATTCTCACAGTTTCCTTAGAATTATATACTAGAACCTTGGGGATATAAACTGTCTCAGTCAAAAAAAGCCGTGGCAACTCAGGATCAACTGTAAACATAAACAGTATTCTCCTCATTTCAAATCATTATACACAAGTACTGAGCTCTATAAACAGGAATTCTTAAAGTTTGAAATGACATTTTAGTGAAAACGTCACTTAAAATAGCCTGAGTTGTTAATATTATCAGAATTGCCGTCATTTCAGAGCTCTCGACCTGTAATCTCGGTAACTGAACTCGGCGTTAAATGTAGTTAGATTCTATTTACTTGTGTTTCAACTGTTTGTTACACGTTCATATTCATTTCCTGGAAAGAAAATTGTGTATTATAAGAGTTTTAACACATTTTGACAGTTTCCTCAGAAGTATATACTAGAACCTTCAGGATATAAACTGTTTCAGTCAAAAAACGCCACGGCAACTCAGGTTCAAGTATAAACATAAACAGTATTCTCCTCATTTCAAATCATTATACACAAGTTCTGAGCTCTATAAACAGGAATTCTTAAAGTTCCGGACAGGTTAATATTATCAGAATTCTCGTCATTTCAAAGTTTCTACCTGTAATCTCGTGAATTGAACTCGCCTTTAAATGTAGTTAGATTCTATTTACTTGTGTTTTAACTGTTTGTTACACGTTCATATTCATTTCCTGGAAAGAAAACTGTGTATTTTAAGAGTTTTAACACATTCTCACAGTTTCCTTAGAATTATATACTAGAACCTTCAGGATATAAACTGTCTCAGTCAAAAAAATCCATGGCGACTCAGGATCAACTGTAAACATAAACAGTGTTCTCGTCATTTCAAATCATTATACACTAGTTCTGAGCTCTATAAACAGGAATTCTTAAAGTTTGAAATGACATTTTAGTGAAAACGCCACTTAAAATAGCCCGAGTTTTTAATATTATCAGAATTGCCGTCATTTCAGAGCTTTCAACCTCTAATCTCGGTAACTGAACTCGGCGTTAAATGTAGTTAGATTCTATTTACTTGTGTTTCAAGTGTTTGTTACACGTTCATATTCATTTCCTGGAAAGAAAATTGTGTATTTTAAGAGTTTTAACACATTTTGACAGTTTCCTGAGAAGTATATACTAGAACCTTCAGGATATAAACTGTTTCAGTCAAAAAACGCCACGGCAACTCAGGTTCACGCGTAAACATAAACAGTATTCTCCACATTTCAAGTCATTATACACAAGTTCTGAGCTCTATAAACAGGAATTCTTAAAGTTCCGGAGAGGTTAATATTATCAGAATTCTCGTCATTTCAAAGTTTCTACCTGTAATCTCGGGAATTGAACTCGCCTTTAAATGTAGTTAGATTCTATTTACTTGTGTTTTAACTGTTTGTTACACGTTCATATTCATTTCCTGGAAAGAAAACTGTGTATTTTAAGAGTTTTAACACATTCTCACAGTTTCCTTAGAATTATATACTAGAACCTTCAGGATATAAACTGTCTCAGTCAAAAAAAGCCATGGCGACTCAGGATCAACTGTAAACATAAACAGTGTTCTCGTCATTTCAAATCATTATACACTAGTTCTGAGCTCTATAAACAGGAATTCTTAAAGTTTGAAATGACATTTTAGTGAAAACGCCACTTAAAATAGCCCGAGTTTTTAATATTATCAGAATTGCCGTCATTTCAGAGCTTTCAACCTCTAATCTCGGTAACTGAACTCGGCGTTAAATGTAGTTAGATTCTATTTACTTGTGTTTCAAGTGTTTGTTACACGTTCATATTCATTTCCTGGAAAGAAAATTGTGTATTTTAAGAGTTTTAACACATTTTGACAGTTTCCTGAGAAGTATATACTAGAACCTTCAGGATATAAACTGTTTCAGTCACAAAACGCCACGGCAACTCAGAATCATCTGTAAACATAAACAGTATTCTCCTCATTTCAAATCATTATACACAAGTTCTGAGCTCTATAAACAGGAATTCTTAAAGTTCCGGAGAGGTTAATATTATCAGAATTCTCGTCATTTCAAAGTTTCTACCTGTAATCTCGGGAATTGAACTCGCCTTTAAATGTAGTTAGATTCTATTTACTTGTGTTTTAACTGTTTGTTACACGTTCATATTCATTTCCTGGAAAGAAAACTGTGTATTTTAAGAGTTTTAACACATTCTCACAGTTTCCTTAGAATTATATACTAGAACCTTCAGGATATAAACTGTCTCAGTCAAAAAAAGCCATGGCGACTCAGGATCAACTGTAAACATAAACAGTGTTCTCGTCATTTCAAATCATTATACACTAGTTCTGAGCTCTATAAACAGGAATTCTTAAAGTTTGAAATGACATTTTAGTGAAAACGCCACTTAAAATAGCCCGAGTTTTTAATATTATCAGAATTGCCGTCATTTCAGAGCTTTCAACCTCTAATCTCGGTAACTGAACTCGGCGTTAAATGTAGTTAGATTCTATTTACTTGTGTTTCAAGTGTTTGTTACACGTTCATATTCATTTCCTGGAAAGAAAATTGTGTATTTTAAGAGTTTTAACACATTTTGACAGTTTCCTGAGAAGTATATACTAGAACCTTCAGGATATAAACTGTTTCAGTCAAAAAACGCCACGGCAACTCAGGTTCACGCGTAAACATAAACAGTATTCTCCACATTTCAAGTCATTATACACAAGTTCTGAGCTCTATAAACAGGAATTCTTAAAGTTCCGGAGAGGTTAATATTATCAGAATTCTCGTCATTTCAAAGTTTCTACCTGTAATCTCGGGAATTGAACTCGCCTTTAAATGTAGTTAGATTCTATTTACTTGTGTTTTAACTGTTACACGTTCATATTCTTTTCCTGGAAAGAAAACTGTGTATTTTAAGAGTTTTAACACATTCTCACAGTTTCCTTAGAATTATATACTAGAACCTTCAGGATATAAACTGTCTCAGTCAAAAAAAGCCGTGGCAACTCAGGATCAACTGTAAACATAAACACTGTTCTCGTCATTTCAAATCATTATACACAAGTTCTGAGCTCTATAAACAGGAATTCTTAAAGTTTGAAATGACATTTTAGTGAGAACGCCACTTAAAATAGCCCGAGTTTTTAATATTATCAGAATTGCCGTCATTTCAGAGCTCTCGACCTGTAATCTCGGTAACTGAACTCGGCCTTAAATGTAGTTAGATTCTATTTACTTGTGTTTCAACTGTTTGTTACACGTTCATATTCATTTCCTGGAAAGAAAATTGTGTATTTTAAGAGTTTTAACACATTTTGACAGTTTCCTGAGAAGTATATACTAGAACCTTCAGGATATAAACTGTTTCAGTCAAAAAAATCCATGGCGACTCAGGATCAACTGTAAACATAAACAGTGTTCTCGTCATTTCAAATCATTATACACTAGTTCTGAGCTCTATAAACAGGAATTCTTAAAGTTTGAAATGGCATTTTAGTGAAAACGCCACTTAAAATAGCCCGAGTTTTTAATATTATCAGAATTGCCGTCATTTCAGAGCTTTCAACCTCTAATCTCGGTAACTCAACTCGGCGTTAAATGTAGTTAGATTCTATTTACTTGTGTTTGAACTGTTTGTTACACGTTCATATTCATTTCCTGGAAAGAAAATTGTGTATTTTAAGAGTTTTAACACATTTTGACAGTTTCCTGAGAAGTATATACTAGAACCTTCAGGATATAAACTGTTTCAGTCACAAAACGCCACGGCAACTCAGAATCATCTGTAAACATAAACAGTATTCTCCTCATTTCAAATCATTATACACAAGTTCTGAGCTCTATAAACAGGAATTCTTAAAGTTCCGGAGAGGTTAATATTATCAGAATTCTCGTCATTTCAAAGTTTCTACCTGTAATCTCGGGAATTGAACTCGCCTTTAAATGTAGTTAGATTCTATTTACTTGTGTTTTAACTGTTTGTTACACGTTCATATTCATTTCCTGGAAAGAAAACTGTGTATTTTAAGAGTTTTAACACATTCTCACAGTTTCCTTAGAATTATATACTAGAACCTTCAGGATATAAACTGTCTCAGTCAAAAAAATCCATGGCGACTCAGGATCAACTGTAAACATAAACAGTGTTCTCGTCATTTCAAATCATTATACACTAGTTCTGAGCTCTATAAACAGGAATTCTTAAAGTTTGAAATGACATTTTAGTGAAAACGCCACTTAAAATAGCCCGAGTTTTTAATATTATCAGAATTGCCGTCATTTCAGAGCTTTCAACCTCTAATCTCGGTAACTGAACTCGGCGTTAAATGTAGTTAGATTCTATTTACTTGTGTTTCAACTGTTTGTTACACGTTCATATTCATTTCCTGGAAAGAAAATTGTGTATTTTAAGAGTTTTAACACATTTTGACAGTTCCTGAGAAGTATATACTAGAACCTTCAGGATATAAACTGTTTCAGTCACAAAACGCCACGGCAACTCAGAATCATCTGTAAACATAAACAGTATTCTCCTCATTTCAAATCATTATACACAAGTTCTGAGCTCTATAAACAGGAATTCTTAAAGTTCCGGAGAGGTTAATATTATCAGAATTCTCGTCATTTCAAAGTTTCTACCTGTAATCTCGGGAATTGAACTCGCCTTTAAATGTAGTTAGATTCTATTTACTTGTGTTTTAACTGTTTGTTACACGTTCATATTCATTTCCTGGAAAGAAAACTGTGTATTTTAAGAGTTTTCACACATTCTCACAGTTTCCTTAGAATTATATACTAGAACCTTGGGGATATAAACTGTCTCAGTCAAAAAAAGCCGTGGCAACTCAGGATCAACTGTAAACATAAACAGTATTCTCCTCATTTCAAATCATTATACACAAGTACTGAGCTCTATAAACAGGAATTCTTAAAGTTTGAAATGACATTTTAGTGAAAACGTCACTTAAAATAGCCTGAGTTGTTAATATTATCAGAATTGCCGTCATTTCAGAGCTCTCGACCTGTAATCTCGGTAACTGAACTCGGCGTTAAATGTAGTTAGATTCTATTTACTTGTGTTTCAACTGTTTGTTACACGTTCATATTCATTTCCTGGAAAGAAAATTGTGTATTATAAGAGTTTTAACACATTTTGACAGTTTCCTCAGAAGTATATACTAGAACCTTCAGGATATAAACTGTTTCAGTCAAAAAACGCCACGGCAACTCAGGTTCAAGTATAAACATAAACAGTATTCTCCTCATTTCAAATCATTATACACAAGTTCTGAGCTCTATAAACAGGAATTCTTAAAGTTCCGGACAGGTTAATATTATCAGAATTCTCGTCATTTCAAAGTTTCTACCTGTAATCTCGTGAATTGAACTCGCCTTTAAATGTAGTTAGATTCTATTTACTTGTGTTTTAACTGTTTGTTACACGTTCATATTCATTTCCTGGAAAGAAAACTGTGTATTTTAAGAGTTTTAACACATTCTCACAGTTTCCTTAGAATTATATACTAGAACCTTCAGGATATAAACTGTCTCAGTCAAAAAAATCCATGGCGACTCAGGATCAACTGTAAACATAAACAGTGTTCTCGTCATTTCAAATCATTATACACTAGTTCTGAGCTCTATAAACAGGAATTCTTAAAGTTTGAAATGACATTTTAGTGAAAACGCCACTTAAAATAGCCCGAGTTTTTAATATTATCAGAATTGCCGTCATTTCAGAGCTTTCAACCTCTAATCTCGGTAACTGAACTCGGCGTTAAATGTAGTTAGATTCTATTTACTTGTGTTTCAAGTGTTTGTTACACGTTCATATTCATTTCCTGGAAAGAAAATTGTGTATTTTAAGAGTTTTAACACATTTTGACAGTTTCCTGAGAAGTATATACTAGAACCTTCAGGATATAAACTGTTTCAGTCAAAAAACGCCACGGCAACTCAGGTTCACGCGTAAACATAAACAGTATTCTCCACATTTCAAGTCATTATACACAAGTTCTGAGCTCTATAAACAGGAATTCTTAAAGTTCCGGAGAGGTTAATATTATCAGAATTCTCGTCATTTCAAAGTTTCTACCTGTAATCTCGGGAATTGAACTCGCCTTTAAATGTAGTTAGATTCTATTTACTTGTGTTTTAACTGTTTGTTACACGTTCATATTCATTTCCTGGAAAGAAAACTGTGTATTTTAAGAGTTTTAACACATTCTCACAGTTTCCTTAGAATTATATACTAGAACCTTCAGGATATAAACTGTCTCAGTCAAAAAAAGCCATGGCGACTCAGGATCAACTGTAAACATAAACAGTGTTCTCGTCATTTCAAATCATTATACACTAGTTCTGAGCTCTATAAACAGGAATTCTTAAAGTTTGAAATGACATTTTAGTGAAAACGCCACTTAAAATAGCCCGAGTTTTTAATATTATCAGAATTGCCGTCATTTCAGAGCTTTCAACCTCTAATCTCGGTAACTGAACTCGGCGTTAAATGTAGTTAGATTCTATTTACTTGTGTTTCAAGTGTTTGTTACACGTTCATATTCATTTCCTGGAAAGAAAATTGTGTATTTTAAGAGTTTTAACACATTTTGACAGTTTCCTGAGAAGTATATACTAGAACCTTCAGGATATAAACTGTTTCAGTCACAAAACGCCACGGCAACTCAGAATCATCTGTAAACATAAACAGTATTCTCCTCATTTCAAATCATTATACACAAGTTCTGAGCTCTATAAACAGGAATTCTTAAAGTTCCGGAGAGGTTAATATTATCAGAATTCTCGTCATTTCAAAGTTTCTACCTGTAATCTCGGGAATTGAACTCGCCTTTAAATGTAGTTAGATTCTATTTACTTGTGTTTTAACTGTTTGTTACACGTTCATATTCATTTCCTGGAAAGAAAACTGTGTATTTTAAGAGTTTTAACACATTCTCACAGTTTCCTTAGAATTATATACTAGAACCTTCAGGATATAAACTGTCTCAGTCAAAAAAAGCCATGGCGACTCAGGATCAACTGTAAACATAAACAGTGTTCTCGTCATTTCAAATCATTATACACTAGTTCTGAGCTCTATAAACAGGAATTCTTAAAGTTTGAAATGACATTTTAGTGAAAACGCCACTTAAAATAGCCCGAGTTTTTAATATTATCAGAATTGCCGTCATTTCAGAGCTTTCAACCTCTAATCTCGGTAACTGAACTCGGCGTTAAATGTAGTTAGATTCTATTTACTTGTGTTTCAAGTGTTTGTTACACGTTCATATTCATTTCCTGGAAAGAAAATTGTGTATTTTAAGAGTTTTAACACATTTTGACAGTTTCCTGAGAAGTATATACTAGAACCTTCAGGATATAAACTGTTTCAGTCACAAAACGCCACGGCAACTCAGAATCATCTGTAAACATAAACAGTATTCTCCTCATTTCAAATCATTATACACAAGTTCTGAGCTCTATAAACAGGAATTCTTAAAGTTCCGGAGAGGTTAATATTATCAGAATTCTCGTCATTTCAAAGTTTCTACCTGTAATCTCGTGAATTGAACTCGCCTTTAAATGTAGTTAGATTCTATTTACTTGTGTTTTAACTGTTTGTTACACGTTCATATTCATTTCCTGGAAAGAAAACTGTGTATTTTAAGAGTTTTAACACATTCTCACAGTTTCCTTAGAATTATATACTAGAACCTTCAGGATATAAACTGTCTCAGTCAAAAAAATCCATGGCGACTCAGGATCAACTGTAAACATAAACAGTGTTCTCGTCATTTCAAATCATTATACACTAGTTCAGAGCTCTATAAACAGGAATTCTTAAAGTTTGAAATGACATTTTAGTGAAAACGCCACTTAAAATAGCCCGAGTATTTAATATTATCAGAATTGCCGTCATTTCAGAGCTTTCAACCTCTAATCTCGGTAACTGAACTCGGCGTTAAATGTAGTTAGATTCTATTTACTTGTGTTTCAAGTGTTTGTTACACGTTCATATTCATTTCCTGGAAAGAAAATTGTGTATTTTAAGAGTTTTAACACATTTTGACAGTTTCCTGAGAAGTATATACTAGAACCTTCAGGATATAAACTGTTTCAGTCAAAAAACGCCACGGCAACTCAGGTTCACGCGTAAACATAAACAGTATTCTCCACATTTCAAGTCATTATACACAAGTTCTGAGCTCTATAAACAGGAATTCTTAAAGTTCCGGAGAGGTTAATATTATCAGAATTCTCGTCATTTCAAAGTTTCTACCTGTAATCTCGGGAATTGAACTCGCCTTTAAATGTAGTTAGATTCTATTTACTTGTGTTTTAACTGTTTGTTACACGTTCATATTCATTTCCTGGAAAGAAAACTGTGTATTTTAAGAGTTTTAACACATTCTCACAGTTTCCTTAGAATTATATACTAGAACCTTCAGGATATAAACTGTCTCAGTCAAAAAAAGCCATGGCGACTCAGGATCAACTGTAAACATAAACAGTGTTCTCGTCATTTCAAATCATTATACACTAGTTCTGAGCTCTATAAACAGGAATTCTTAAAGTTTGAAATGACATTTTAGTGAAAACGCCACTTAAAATAGCCCGAGTTTTTAATATTATCAGAATTGCCGTCATTTCAGAGCTTTCAACCTCTAATCTCGGTAACTGAACTCGGCGTTAAATGTAGTTAGATTCTATTTACTTGTGTTTCAAGTGTTTGTTACACGTTCATATTCATTTCCTGGAAAGAAAATTGTGTATTTTAAGAGTTTTAACACATTTTGACAGTTTCCTGAGAAGTATATACTAGAACCTTCAGGATATAAACTGTTTCAGTCACAAAACGCCACGGCAACTCAGAATCATCTGTAAACATAAACAGTATTCTCCTCATTTCAAATCATTATACACAAGTTCTGAGCTCTATAAACAGGAATTCTTAAAGTTCCGGAGAGGTTAATATTATCAGAATTCTCGTCATTTCAAAGTTTCTACCTGTAATCTCGGGAATTGAACTCGCCTTTAAATGTAGTTAGATTCTATTTACTTGTGTTTTAACTGTTTGTTACACGTTCATATTCATTTCCTGGAAAGAAAACTGTGTATTTTAAGAGTTTTAACACATTCTCACAGTTTCCTTAGAATTATATACTAGAACCTTCAGGATATAAACTGTCTCAGTCAAAAAAATCCATGGCGACTCAGGATCAACTGTAAACATAAACAGTGTTCTCGTCATTTCAAATCATTATACACTAGTTCAGAGCTCTATAAACAGGAATTCTTAAAGTTTGAAATGACATTTTAGTGAAAACGCCACTTAAAATAGCCCGAGTATTTAATATTATCAGAATTGCCGTCATTTCAGAGCTTTCAACCTCTAATCTCGGTAACTGAACTCGGCGTTAAATGTAGTTAGATTCTATTTACTTGTGTTTCAAGTGTTTGTTACACGTTCATATTCATTTCCTGGAAAGAAAATTGTGTATTTTAAGAGTTTTAACACATTTTGACAGTTTCCTGAGAAGTATATACTAGAACCTTCAGGATATAAACTGTTTCAGTCAAAAAACGCCACGGCAACTCAGGTTCACGCGTAAACATAAACAGTATTCTCCACATTTCAAGTCATTATACACAAGTTCTGAGCTCTATAAACAGGAATTCTTAAAGTTCCGGAGAGGTTAATATTATCAGAATTCTCGTCATTTCAAAGTTTCTACCTGTAATCTCGGGAATTGAACTCGCCTTTAAATGTAGTTAGATTCTATTTACTTGTGTTTTAACTGTTTGTTACACGTTCATATTCATTTCCTGGAAAGAAAACTGTGTATTTTAAGAGTTTTAACACATTCTCACAGTTTCCTTAGAATTATATACTAGAACCTTCAGGATATAAACTGTCTCAGTCAAAAAAAGCCATGGCGACTCAGGATCAACTGTAAACATAAACAGTGTTCTCGTCATTTCAAATCATTATACACTAGTTCTGAGCTCTATAAACAGGAATTCTTAAAGTTTGAAATGACATTTTAGTGAAAACGCCACTTAAAATAGCCCGAGTTTTTAATATTATCAGAATTGCCGTCATTTCAGAGCTTTCAACCTCTAATCTCGGTAACTGAACTCGGCGTTAAATGTAGTTAGATTCTATTTACTTGTGTTTCAAGTGTTTGTTACACGTTCATATTCATTTCCTGGAAAGAAAATTGTGTATTTTAAGAGTTTTAACACATTTTGACAGTTTCCTGAGAAGTATATACTAGAACCTTCAGGATATAAACTGTTTCAGTCACAAAACGCCACGGCAACTCAGAATCATCTGTAAACATAAACAGTATTCTCCTCATTTCAAATCATTATACACAAGTTCTGAGCTCTATAAACAGGAATTCTTAAAGTTCCGGAGAGGTTAATATTATCAGAATTCTCGTCATTTCAAAGTTTCTACCTGTAATCTCGGGAATTGAACTCGCCTTTAAATGTAGTTAGATTCTATTTACTTGTGTTTTAACTGTTTGTTACACGTTCATATTCATTTCCTGGAAAGAAAACTGTGTATTTTAAGAGTTTTAACACATTCTCACAGTTTCCTTAGAATTATATACTAGAACCTTCAGGATATAAACTGTCTCAGTCAAAAAAAGCCATGGCGACTCAGGATCAACTGTAAACATAAACAGTGTTCTCGTCATTTCAAATCATTATACACTAGTTCTGAGCTCTATAAACAGGAATTCTTAAAGTTTGAAATGACATTTTAGTGAAAACGCCACTTAAAATAGCCCGAGTTTTTAATATTATCAGAATTGCCGTCATTTCAGAGCTTTCAACCTCTAATCTCGGTAACTGAACTCGGCGTTAAATGTAGTTAGATTCTATTTACTTGTGTTTCAAGTGTTTGTTACACGTTCATATTCATTTCCTGGAAAGAAAATTGTGTATTTTAAGAGTTTTAACACATTTTGACAGTTTCCTGAGAAGTATATACTAGAACCTTCAGGATATAAACTGTTTCAGTCACAAAACGCCACGGCAACTCAGAATCATCTGTAAACATAAACAGTATTCTCCTCATTTCAAATCATTATACACAAGTTCTGAGCTCTATAAACAGGAATTCTTAAAGTTCCGGAGAGGTTAATATTATCAGAATTCTCGTCATTTCAAAGTTTCTACCTGTAATCTCGGGAATTGAACTCGCCTTTAAATGTAGTTAGATTCTATTTACTTGTGTTTTAACTGTTTGTTACACGTTCATATTCATTTCCTGGAAAGAAAACTGTGTATTTTAAGAGTTTTAACACATTCTCACAGTTTCCTTAGAATTATATACTAGAACCTTCAGGATATAAACTGTCTCAGTCAAAAAAATCCATGGCGACTCAGGATCAACTGTAAACATAAACAGTGTTCTCGTCATTTCAAATCATTATACACTAGTTCAGAGCTCTATAAACAGGAATTCTTAAAGTTTGAAATGACATTTTAGTGAAAACGCCACTTAAAATAGCCCGAGTATTTAATATTATCAGAATTGCCGTCATTTCAGAGCTTTCAACCTCTAATCTCGGTAACTGAACTCGGCGTTAAATGTAGTTAGATTCTATTTACTTGTGTTTGAACTGTTTGTTACATGTTCATATTCATTTCCTGGAAAGAAAATTGTGTATTTTAAGAGTTTTAACACATTTTGACAGTTTCCTGAGAAGTATATACTAGAACCTTCAGGATATAAACTGTTTCAGTCAAAAAACGCCACGGCAACTCAGGTTCAAGTATAAACATAAACAGTATTCTCCTCATTTCAAATCATTATACACAAGTTCTGAGCTCTATAAACAGGAATTCTTAAAGTTCCGGAGAGGTTAATATTATCAGAATTCTCGTCATTTCAAAGTTTCTACCTGTAATCTCGGGAATTGAACTCGGCTTTAAATGTAGTTAGATTCTATTTACTTTTGTTTTAACTGTTACACGTTCATATTCTTTTCCTGGAAAGAAAACTGTGTATTTTAAGAGTTTTAACACATTCTCACAGTTTCCTTAGAATTATATACTAGAACCTTCAGGATATAAACTGTCTCAGTCAAAAAAAGCCGTGGCAACTCAGGATCAACTGTAAACATAAACAGTGTTCTCGTCATTTCAAATCATTATACACAAGTTCTGAGCTCTATAAACAGGAATTCTTAAAGTTTGAAATGACATTTTAGTGAGAACGCCACTTAAAATAGCCCGAGTTTTTAATATTATCAGAATTGCCGTCATTTCAGAGCTCTCGACCTGTAATCTCGGTAACTGAACTCGGCCTTAAATGTAGATAGATTCTATTTACTTGTGTTTGAACTGTTTGTTACACGTTCATATTCATTTCCTGGAAAGAAAATTGTGTATTTTAAGAGTTTTAACACATTTTGACAGTTTCCTGAGAAGTATATACTAGAACCTTCAGGATATAAACTGTTTCAGTCAAAAAACGCCACGGCAACTCAGGTTCACGCGTAAACATAAACAGTATTCTCCACATTTCAAGTCATTATACACAAGTTCTGAGCTCTATAAACAGGAATTCTTAAAGTTCCGGAGAGGTTAATATTATCAGAATTCTCGTCATTTCAAAGTTTCTACCTGTAATCTCGGGAATTGAACTCGCCTTTAAATGTAGTTAGATTCTATTTACTTGTGTTTTAACTGTTTGTTACACGTTCAGATTCATTTCCTGGAAAGAAAACTGTGTATTTTAAGAGTTTTAACACATTCTCACAGTTTCCTTAGAATTATATACTAGAACCTTCAGGATATAAACTGTCTCAGTCAAAAAAAGCCATGGCGACTCAGGATCAACTGTAAACATAAACAGTGTTCTCGTCATTTCAAATCATTATACACTAGTTCTGAGCTCTATAAACAGGAATTCTTAAAGTTTGAAATGACATTTTAGTGAAAACGCCACTTAAAATAGCCCGAGTTTTTAATATTATCAGAATTGCCGTCATTTCAGAGCTTTCAACCTCTAATCTCGGTAACTGAACTCGGCGTTAAATGTAGTTAGATTCTATTTACTTGTGTTTCAACTGTTTGTTACACGTTCATATTCATTTCCTGGAAAGAAAATTGTGTATTTTAAGAGTTTTAACACATTTTGACAGTTTCCTGAGAAGTATATACTAGAACCTTCAGGATATAAACTGTTTCAGTCACAAAACGCCACGGCAACTCAGAATCATCTGTAAACATAAACAGTATTCTCCTCATTTCAAATCATTATACACAAGTTCTGAGCTCTATAAACAGGAATTCTTAAAGTTCCGGAGAGGTTAATATTATCAGAATTCTCGTCATTTCAAAGTTTCTACCTGTAATCTCGGGAATTGAACTCGCCTTTAAATGTAGTTAGATTCTATTTACTTGTGTTTTAACTGTTTGTTACACGTTCATATTCATTTCCTGGAAAGAAAACTGTGTATTTTAAGAGTTTTAACACATTCTCACAGTTTCCTTAGAATTATATACTAGAACCTTCAGGATATAAACTGTCTCAGTCAAAAAAAGCCATGGCGACTCAGGATCAACTGTAAACATAAACAGTGTTCTCGTCATTTCAAATCATTATACACTAGTTCTGAGCTCTATAAACAGGAATTCTTAAAGTTTGAAATGACATTTTAGTGAAAACGCCACTTAAAATAGCCCGAGTATTTAATATTATCAGAATTGCCGTCATTTCAGAGCTTTCAACCTCTAATCTCGGTAACTGAACTCGGCGTTAAATGTAGTTAGATTCTATTTACTTGTGTTTCAAGTGTTTGTTACACGTTCATATTCATTTCCTGGAAAGAAAATTGTGTATTTTAAGAGTTTTAACACATTTTGACAGTTTCCTGAGAAGTATATACTAGAACCTTCAGGATATAAACTGTTTCAGTCAAAAAACGCCACGGCAACTCAGGTTCACGCGTAAACATAAACAGTATTCTCCACATTTCAAGTCATTATACACAAGTTCTGAGCTCTATAAACAGGAATTCTTAAAGTTCCGGAGAGGTTAATATTATCAGAATTCTCGTCATTTCAAAGTTTCTACCTGTAATCTCGGGAATTGAACTCGCCTTTAAATGTAGTTAGATTCTATTTACTTGTGTTTTAACTGTTTGTTACACGTTCATATTCATTTCCTGGAAAGAAAACTGTGTATTTTAAGAGTTTTAACACATTCTCACAGTTTCCTTAGAATTATATACTAGAACCTTCAGGATATAAACTGTCTCATGCATAAAAAGCCATGGCGACTCAGGATCAACTGTAAACATAAACAGTGTTCTCGTCATTTCAAATCATTATACACTAGTTCTGAGCTCTATAAACAGGAATTCTTAAAGTTTGAAATGACATTTTAGTGAAAACGCCACTTAAAATAGCCCGAGTTTTTAATATTATCAGAATTGCCGTCATTTCAGAGCTTTCAACCTCTAATCTCGGTAACTGAACTCGGCGTTAAATGTAGTTAGATTCTATTTACTTGTGTTTCAAGTGTTTGTTACACGTTCATATTCATTTCCTGGAAAGAAAATTGTGTATTTTAAGAGTTTTAACACATTTTGACAGTTTCCTGAGAAGTATATACTAGAACCTTCAGGATATAAACTGTTTCAGTCACAAAACGCCACGGCAACTCAGAATCATCTGTAAACATAAACAGTATTCTCCTCATTTCAAATCATTATACACAAGTTCTGAGCTCTATAAACAGGAATTCTTAAAGTTCCGGAGAGGTTAATATTATCAGAATTCTCGTCATTTCAAAGTTTCTACCTGTAATCTCGGGAATTGAACTCGCCTTTAAATGTAGTTAGATTCTATTTACTTGTGTTTTAACTGTTTGTTACACGTTCATATTCATTTCCTGGAAAGAAAACTGTGTATTTTAAGAGTTTTAACACATTCTCACAGTTTCCTTAGAATTATATACTAGAACCTTCAGGATATAAACTGTCTCAGTCAAAAAAATCCATGGCGACTCAGGATCAACTGTAAACATAAACAGTGTTCTCGTCATTTCAAATCATTATACACTAGTTCAGAGCTCTATAAACAGGAATTCTTAAAGTTTGAAATGACATTTTAGTGAAAACGCCACTTAAAATAGCCCGAGTATTTAATATTATCAGAATTGCCGTCATTTCAGAGCTTTCAACCTCTAATCTCGGTAACTGAACTCGGCGTTAAATGTAGTTAGATTCTATTTACTTGTGTTTGAACTGTTTGTTACATGTTCATATTCATTTCCTGGAAAGAAAATTGTGTATTTTAAGAGTTTTAACACATTTTGACAGTTTCCTGAGAAGTATATACTAGAACCTTCAGGATATAAACTGTTTCAGTCAAAAAACGCCACGGCAACTCAGGTTCAAGTATAAACATAAACAGTATTCTCCTCATTTCAAATCATTATACACAAGTTCTGAGCTCTATAAACAGGAATTCTTAAAGTTCCGGAGAGGTTAATATTATCAGAATTCTCGTCATTTCAAAGTTTCTACCTGTAATCTCGGGAATTGAACTCGGCTTTAAATGTAGTTAGATTCTATTTACTTTTGTTTTAACTGTTACACGTTCATATTCTTTTCCTGGAAAGAAAACTGTGTATTTTAAGAGTTTTAACACATTCTCACAGTTTCCTTAGAATTATATACTAGAACCTTCAGGATATAAACTGTCTCAGTCAAAAAAAGCCGTGGCAACTCAGGATCAACTGTAAACATAAACAGTGTTCTCGTCATTTCAAATCATTATACACAAGTTCTGAGCTCTATAAACAGGAATTCTTAAAGTTTGAAATGACATTTTAGTGAGAACGCCACTTAAAATAGCCCGAGTTTTTAATATTATCAGAATTGCCGTCATTTCAGAGCTCTCGACCTGTAATCTCGGTAACTGAACTCGGCCTTAAATGTAGATAGATTCTATTTACTTGTGTTTGAACTGTTTGTTACACGTTCATATTCATTTCCTGGAAAGAAAATTGTGTATTTTAAGAGTTTTAACACATTTTGACAGTTTCCTGAGAAGTATATACTAGAACCTTCAGGATATAAACTGTTTCAGTCAAAAAACGCCACGGCAACTCAGGTTCACGCGTAAACATAAACAGTATTCTCCACATTTCAAGTCATTATACACAAGTTCTGAGCTCTATAAACAGGAATTCTTAAAGTTCCGGAGAGGTTAATATTATCAGAATTCTCGTCATTTCAAAGTTTCTACCTGTAATCTCGGGAATTGAACTCGCCTTTAAATGTAGTTAGATTCTATTTACTTGTGTTTTAACTGTTTGTTACACGTTCAGATTCATTTCCTGGAAAGAAAACTGTGTATTTTAAGAGTTTTAACACATTCTCACAGTTTCCTTAGAATTATATACTAGAACCTTCAGGATATAAACTGTCTCAGTCAAAAAAAGCCATGGCGACTCAGGATCAACTGTAAACATAAACAGTGTTCTCGTCATTTCAAATCATTATACACTAGTTCTGAGCTCTATAAACAGGAATTCTTAAAGTTTGAAATGACATTTTAGTGAAAACGCCACTTAAAATAGCCCGAGTTTTTAATATTATCAGAATTGCCGTCATTTCAGAGCTTTCAACCTCTAATCTCGGTAACTGAACTCGGCGTTAAATGTAGTTAGATTCTATTTACTTGTGTTTCAAGTGTTTGTTACACGTTCATATTCATTTCCTGGAAAGAAAATTGTGTATTTTAAGAGTTTTAACACATTTTGACAGTTTCCTGAGAAGTATATACTAGAACCTTCAGGATATAAACTGTTTCAGTCACAAAACGCCACGGCAACTCAGAATCATCTGTAAACATAAACAGTATTCTCCTCATTTCAAATCATTATACACAAGTTCTGAGCTCTATAAACAGGAATTCTTAAAGTTCCGGAGAGGTTAATATTATCAGAATTCTCGTCATTTCAAAGTTTCTACCTGTAATCTCGTGAATTGAACTCGCCTTTAAATGTAGTTAGATTCTATTTACTTGTGTTTTAACTGTTTGTTACACGTTCATATTCATTTCCTGGAAAGAAAACTGTATTTTAAGAGTTTTAACACATTCTCACAGTTTCCTTAGAATTATATACTAGAACCTTCAGGATATAAACTGTCTCAGTCAAAAAAAGCCGTGGCAACTCAGGATCAACTGTAAACATAAACAGTGTTCTCGTCATTTCAAATCATTATAAACTAGTTCAGAGCTCTATAAACAGGAATTCTTAAAGTTTGAAATGACATTTTAGTGAAAACGCCACTTAAAATAGCCCGAGTATTTAATATTATCAGAATTGCCGTCATTTCAGAGCTTTCAACCTCTAATCTCGGTAACTGAACTCGGCGTTAAATGTAGTTAGATTCTATTTACTTGTGTTTCAAGTGTTTGTTACACGTTCATATTCATTTCCTGGAAAGAAAATTGTGTATTTTAAGAGTTTTAACACATTTTGACAGTT
Source organism: Myotis daubentonii (assembly GCF_963259705.1). NCBI lineage: Eukaryota > Metazoa > Chordata > Mammalia > Chiroptera > Vespertilionidae > Myotis > Myotis daubentonii. Next base: position 10,106,698 of record NC_081844.1, read on the forward strand.
TCCTGAGAAGTATATACTAGAACCTTCAGGATATAAACTGTTTCAGTCAAAAAACGCCACGGCAACTCAGGTTCACGCGTAAACATAAACAGTATTCTCCACATTTCAAGTCATTATACACAAGTTCTGAGCTCTATAAACAGGAATTCTTAAAGTTCCGGAGAGGTTAATATTATCAGAATTCTCGTCATTTCAAAGTTTCTACCTGTAATCTCGGGAATTGAACTCGCCTTTAAATGTAGTTAGATTCTATTTACTTGTGTTTTAACTGTTTGTTACACGTTCAGATTCATTTCCTGGAAAGAAAACTGTGTATTTTAAGAGTTTTAACACATTCTCACAGTTTCCTTAGAATTATATACTAGAACCTTCAGGATATAAACTGTCTCAGTCAAAAAAAGCCATGGCGACTCAGGATCAACTGTAAACATAAACAGTGTTCTCGTCATTTCAAATCATTATACACTAGTTCTGAGCTCTATAAACAGGAATTCTTAAAGTTTGAAATGACATTTTAGTGAAAACGCCACTTAAAATAGCCCGAGTTTTTAATATTATCAGAATTGCCGTCATTTCAGAGCTTTCAACCTCTAATCTCGGTAACTGAACTCGGCGTTAAATGTAGTTAGATTCTATTTACTTGTGTTTCAAGTGTTTGTTACACGTTCATATTCATTTCCTGGAAAGAAAATTGTGTATTTTAAGAGTTTTAACACATTTTGACAGTTTCCTGAGAAGTATATACTAGAACCTTCAGGATATAAACTGTTTCAGTCACAAAACGCCACGGCAACTCAGAATCATCTGTAAACATAAACAGTATTCTCCTCATTTCAAATCATTATACACAAGTTCTGAGCTCTATAAACAGGAATTCTTAAAGTTCCGGAGAGGTTAATATTATCAGAATTCTCGTCATTTCAAAGTTTCTACCTGTAATCTCGGGAATTGAACTCGCCTTTAAATGTAGTTAGATTCTATTTACTTGTGTTTTAACTGTTTGTTACACGTTCATATTCATTTCCTGGAAAGAAAACTGTGTATTTTAAGAGTTTTAACACATTCTCACAGTTTCCTTAGAATTATATACTAGAACCTTCAGGATATAAACTGTCTCAGTCAAAAAAAGCCATGGCGACTCAGGATCAACTGTAAACATAAACAGTGTTCTCGTCATTTCAAATCATTATACACTAGTTCTGAGCTCTATAAACAGGAATTCTTAAAGTTTGAAATGACATTTTAGTGAAAACGCCACTTAAAATAGCCCGAGTTTTTAATATTATCAGAATTGCCGTCATTTCAGAGCTTTCAACCTCTAATCTCGGTAACTGAACTCGGCGTTAAATGTAGTTAGATTCTATTTACTTGTGTTTCAAGTGTTTGTTACACGTTCATATTCATTTCCTGGAAAGAAAATTGTGTATTTTAAGAGTTTTAACACATTTTGACAGTTTCCTGAGAAGTATATACTAGAACCTTCAGGATATAAACTGTTTCAGTCACAAAACGCCACGGCAACTCAGAATCATCTGTAAACATAAACAGTATTCTCCTCATTTCAAATCATTATACACAAGTTCTGAGCTCTATAAACAGGAATTCTTAAAGTTCCGGAGAGGTTAATATTATCAGAATTCTCGTCATTTCAAAGTTTCTACCTGTAATCTCGTGAATTGAACTCGCCTTTAAATGTAGTTAGATTCTATTTACTTGTGTTTTAACTGTTTGTTACACGTTCATATTCATTTCCTGGAAAGAAAACTGTGTATTTTAAGAGTTTTAACACATTCTCACAGTTTCCTTAGAATTATATACTAGAACCTTGGGGATATAAACTGTCTCAGTCAAAAAAATCCATGGCGACTCAGGATCAACTGTAAACATAAACAGTGTTCTCGTCATTTCAAATCATTATACACTAGTTCAGAGCTCTATAAACAGGAATTCTTAAAGTTTGAAATGACATTTTAGTGAAAACGCCACTTAAAATAGCCCGAGTATTTAATATTATCAGAATTGCCGTCATTTCAGAGCTTTCAACCTCTAATCTCGGTAACTGAACTCGGCGTTAAATGTAGTTAGATTCTATTTACTTGTGTTTGAACTGTTTGTTACATGTTCATATTCATTTCCTGGAAAGAAAATTGTGTATTTTAAGAGTTTTAACACATTTTGACAGTTTCCTGAGAAGTATATACTAGAACCTTCAGGATATAAACTGTTTCAGTCAAAAAACGCCACGGCAACTCAGGTTCAAGTATAAACATAAACAGTATTCTCCTCATTTCAAATCATTATACACAAGTTCTGAGCTCTATAAACAGGAATTCTTAAAGTTCCGGAGAGGTTAATATTATCAGAATTCTCGTCATTTCAAAGTTTCTACCTGTAATCTCGGGAATTGAACTCGGCTTTAAATGTAGTTAGATTCTATTTACTTTTGTTTTAACTGTTACACGTTCATATTCTTTTCCTGGAAAGAAAACTGTGTATTTTAAGAGTTTTAACACATTCTCACAGTTTCCTTAGAATTATATACTAGAACCTTCAGGATATAAACTGTCTCAGTCAAAAAAAGCCGTGGCAACTCAGGATCAACTGTAAACATAAACAGTGTTCTCGTCATTTCAAATCATTATACACAAGTTCTGAGCTCTATAAACAGGAATTCTTAAAGTTTGAAATGACATTTTAGTGAGAACGCCACTTAAAATAGCCCGAGTTTTTAATATTATCAGAATTGCCGTCATTTCAGAGCTCTCGACCTGTAATCTCGGTAACTGAACACGGCCTTAAATGTAGATAGATTCTATTTACTTGTGTTTCAACTGTTTGTTACACGTTCATATTCATTTCCTGGAAAGAAAATTGTGTATTTTAAGAGTTTTAACACATTTTGACAGTTTCCTGAGAAGTATATACTAGAACCTTCAGGATATAAACTGTTTCAGTCAAAAAAATCCATGGCGACTCAGGATCAACTGTAAACATAAACAGTGTTCTCGTCATTTCAAATCATTATACACTAGTTCTGAGCTCTATAAACAGGAATTCTTAAAGTTTGAAATGACATTTTAGTGAAAACGCCACTTAAAATAGCCCGAGTTTTTAATATTATCAGAATTGCCGTCATTTCAGAGCTTTCAACCTCTAATCTCGGTAACTGAACTCGGCGTTAAATGTAGTTAGATTCTATTTACTTGTGTTTGAACTGTTTGTTACACGTTCATATTCATTTCCTGGAAAGAAAATTGTGTATTTTAAGAGTTTTAACACATTTTGACAGTTTCCTGAGAAGTATATACTAGAACCTTCAGGATATAAACTGTTTCAGTCAAAAAACGCCACGGCAACTCAGGTTCACGCGTAAACATAAACAGTATTCTCCACATTTCAAGTCATTATACACAAGTTCTGAGCTCTATAAACAGGAATTCTTAAAGTTCCGGAGAGGTTAATATTATCAGAATTCTCGTCATTTCAAAGTTTCTACCTGTAATCTCGGGAATTGAACTCGCCTTTAAATGTAGTTAGATTCTATTTACTTGTGTTTTAACTGTTTGTTACACGTTCAGATTCATTTCCTGGAAAGAAAACTGTGTATTTTAAGAGTTTTAACACATTCTCACAGTTTCCTTAGAATTATATACTAGAACCTTCAGGATATAAACTGTCTCAGTCAAAAAAAGCCATGGCGACTCAGGATCAACTGTAAACATAAACAGTGTTCTCGTCATTTCAAATCATTATACACTAGTTCTGAGCTCTATAAACAGGAATTCTTAAAGTTTGAAATGACATTTTAGTGAAAACGCCACTTAAAATAGCCCGAGTTTTTAATATTATCAGAATTGCCGTCATTTCAGAGCTTTCAACCTCTAATCTCGGTAACTGAACTCGGCGTTAAATGTAGTTAGATTCTATTTACTTGTGTTTCAAGTGTTTGTTACACGTTCATATTCATTTCCTGGAAAGAAAATTGTGTATTTTAAGAGTTTTAACACATTTTGACAGTTTCCTGAGAAGTATATACTAGAACCTTCAGGATATAAACTGTTTCAGTCACAAAACGCCACGGCAACTCAGAATCATCTGTAAACATAAACAGTATTCTCCTCATTTCAAATCATTATACACAAGTTCTGAGCTCTATAAACAGAATTCTTAAAGTTCTGGAGAGGTTAATATTATCAGAATTCTCGTCATTTCAAAGTTTCTACCTGTAATCTCGGGAATTGAACTCGCCTTTAAATGTAGTTAGATTCTATTTACTTGTGTTTTAACTGTTTGTTACACGTTCATATTCATTTCCTGGAAAGAAAACTGTGTATTTTAAGAGTTTTAACACATTCTCACAGTTTCCTTAGAATTATATACTAGAACCTTCAGGATATAAACTGTCTCAGTCAAAAAAATCCATGGCGACTCAGGATCAACTGTAAACATAAACAGTGTTCTCGTCATTTCAAATCATTATACACTAGTTCTGAGCTCTATAAACAGGAATTCCTAAAGTTTGAAATGACATTTTAGTGAAAACGCCTCTTAAAATAGCCCGAGTTTTTAATATTATCAGAATTGCCGTCATTTCAGAGCTTTCAACCTCTAATCTCGGTAACTGAACTCGGCGTTAAATGTAGTTAGATTCTATTTCCTTGTGTTTCAAGTGTTTGTTACACGTTCATATTCATTTCCTGGAAAGAAAATTGTGTATTTTAAGAGTTTTAACACATTTTGACAGTTTCCTGAGAAGTATATACTAGAACCTTCAGGATATAAACTGTTTCAGTCACAAAACGCCACGGCAACTCAGAATCAACTGTAAACATAAACAGTATTCTCCTCATTTCAAATCATTATACTCAAGTTCTGAGCTCTATAAACAGGAATTCTTAAAGTTCCGGAGAGGTTAATATTATCAGAATTCTCGTCATTTCAAAGTTTCTACCTGTAATCTCGGGAATTGAACTCGCCTTTAAATGTAGTTAGATTCTATTTACTTGTGTTTTAACTGTTTGTTACACGTTCATATTCATTTCCTGGAAAGAAAACTGTGTATTTTAAGAGTTTTCACACATTCTCACAGTTTCCTTAGAATTATATACTAGAACCTTGGGGATATAAACTGTCTCAGTCAAAAAAAGCCGTGGCAACTCAGGATCAACTGTAAACATAAACAGTATTCTCCTCATTTCAAATCATTATACACAAGTACTGAGCTCTATAAACAGGAATTCTTAAAGTTTGAAATGACATTTTAGTGAAAACGCCACTTAAAATAGCCTGAGTTGTTAATATTATCAGAATTGCCGTCATTTCAGAGCTCTCGACCTGTAATCTCGGTAACTGAACTCGGCGTTAAATGTAGTTAGATTCTATTTACTTGTGTTTCAACTGTTTGTTACACGTTCATATTCATTTCCTGGAAAGAAAATTGTGTATTTTAAGAGTTTTAACACATTTTGACAGTTTCCTGAGAAGTATATACTAGAACCTTCAGGATATAAACTGTTTCAGTCAAAAAACGCCACGGCAACTCAGGTTCAAGTATAAACATAAACAGTATTCTCCTCATTTCAAATCATTATACACAAGTTCTGAGCTCTATAAACAGGAATTCTTAAAGTTCCGGAGAGGTTAATATTATCAGAATTCTCGTCATTTCAAAGTTTCTACCTGTAATCTCGGGAATTGAACTCGGCTTTAAATGTAGTTAGATTCTATTTACTTTTGTTTTAACTGTTACACGTTCATATTCTTTTCCTGGAAAGAAAACTGTGTATTTTAAGAGTTTTAACACATTCTCACAGTTTCCTTAGAATTATATACAAGAACCTTCAGGATATAAACTGTCTCAGTCAAAAAAAGCCGTGGCAACTCAGGATCAACTGTAAACATAAACAGTGTTCTGGTCATTTCAAATCATTATACACAAGTTCTGAGCTCTATAAACAGGAATTCTTAAAGTTTGAAATGACATTTTAGTGAAAACGCCACTTAAAATAGCCCGAGTTTTTAATATTATCAGAATTGCCGTCATTTCAGAGCTCTCGACCTGTAATCTCGGTAACTGAACTCGGCCTTAAATATAGTTAGATTCTATTTACTTGTGTTTCAACTGTTTGTTACACGTTCATATTCATTTCCTGGAAAGAAAATTGTGTATTTTAAGAGTTTTAACACATTTTGACAGTTTCCTGAGAAGTATATACTAGAACCTTCAGGATATAAACTGTTTCAGTCAAAAAAATCCATGGCGACTCAGGATCAACTGTAAACATAAACAGTGTTCTCGTCATTTCAAATCATTATACACTAGTTCTGAGCTCTATAAACAGGAATTCTTAAAGTTTGAAATGACATTTTAGTGAAAACGCCACTTAAAATAGCCCGAGTATTTAATATTATCAGAATTGCCGTCATTTCAGAGCTTTCAACCTCTAATCTCGGTAACTGAACTCGGCGTTAAATGTAGTTAGATTCTATTTACTTGTGTTTGAACTGTTTGTTACATGTTCATATTCATTTCCTGGAAAGAAAATTGTGTATTTTAAGAGTTTTAACACATTTTGACAGTTTCCTGAGAAGTATATACTAGAACCTTCAGGATATAAACTGTTTCAGTCAAAAAACGCCACGGCAACTCAGGTTCAAGTATAAACATAAACAGTATTCTCCTCATTTCAAATCATTGTACACAAGTTCTGAGCTCTATAAACAGGAATTCTTAAAGTTCCGGAGAGGTTAATATTATCAGAATTCTCGTCATTTCAAAGTTTCTACCTGTAATCTCGGGAATTGAACTCGGCTTTAAATGTAGTTAGATTCTATTTACTTGTGTTTTAACTGTTACACGTTCATATTCTTTTCCTGGAAAGAAAACTGTGTATTTTAAGAGTTTTAACACATTCTCACAGTTTCCTTAGAATTATATACTAGAACCTTGGGGATATAAACTGTCTCAGTCAAAAAAAGCCGTGGCAACTCAGGATCAACTGTAAACATAAACAGTGTTCTCGTCATTTCAAATCTTTATACACAAGTTCTGAGCTCTATAAACAGGAATTCTTAAAGTTTGAAATGACATTTTAGTGAAAACGCCACTTAAAATAGCCCGAGTTTTTAATATTATCAGAATTGCCGTCATTTCAGAGCTCTCGACCTGTAATCTCGGTAACTGAACTCGGCCTTAAATGTAGTTAGATTCTATTTACTTGTGTTTGAACTGTTTGTTACACGTTCATATTCATTTCCTGGAAAGAAAATTGTGTATTTTAAGAGTTTTAACACATTTTGACAGTTTCCTGAAAAGTATATACTAGAACCTTCAGGATATAAACTGTTTCAGTCAAAAAACGCCACGGCAACTCAGGTTCATGCGTAAACATAAACAGTATTCTCCACATTTCAAGTCATTGTACACAAGTTCTGAGCTCTATAAACAGGAATTCTTAAAGTTCCGGAGAGGTTAATATTATCAGAATTCTCGTCATTTCAAAGTTTCTACCTGTAATCTCGGGAATTGAACTCGCCTTTAAATGTAGTTAGATTCTATTTACTTGTGTTTTAACTGTTTGTTACACGTTCATATTCATTTCCTGGAAAGAAAACTGTGTATTTTAAGAGTTTTAACACATTCTCACAGTTTCCTTAGAATTATATACTAGAACCTTCAGGATATAAACTGTCTCAGTCAAAAAAAGCCATGGCGACTCAGGATCAACTGTAAACATAAACAGTGTTCTCGTCATTTCAAATCATTATACACTAGTTCTGAGCTCTATAAACAGGAATTCTTAAAGTTTGAAATGACATTTTAGTGAAAACGCCACTTAAAATAGCCCGAGTTTTTAATATTATCAGAATTGCCGTCATTTCAGAGCTTTCAACCTCTAATCTCGGTAACTGAACTCGGCGTTAAATGTAGTTAGATTCTATTTACTTGTGTTTTAACTGTTTGTTACACGTTCATATTCATTTCCTGGAAGAAAATTGTGTATTTTAAGAGTTTTAACACATTTTGACAGTTTCCTGAGAAGTATATACTAGAACCTTCAGGATATAAACTGTTTCAGTCACAAAACGCCACGGCAACTCAGAATCATCTGTAAACATAAACAGTATTCTCCTCATTTCAAATCATTATACACAAGTTCTGAGCTCTATAAACAGGAATTCTTAAAGTTCCGGAGAGGTTAATATTATCAGAATTCTCGTCATTTCAAAGTTTCTACCTGTAATCTCGGGAATTGAACTCGCCTTTAAATGTAGTTAGATTCTATTTACGTGTTTGTTACACGTTCATATTCATTTCCTGGAAAGAAAACTGTGTATTTTAAGAGTTTTAACACATTCTCACAGTTTCCTTAGAATTATATACTAGAACCTTCAGGATATAAACTGTCTCAGTCAAAAAAATCCATGGCGACTCAGGATCAACTGTAAACATAAACAGTGTTCTCGTCATTTCAAATCATTATACACTAGTTCTGAGCTCTATAAACAGGAATTCTTAAAGTTTGAAATGACATTTTAGTGAAAACGCCACTTAAAATAGCCTGAGTTGTTAATATTATCAGAATTGCCGTCATTTCAGAGCTCTCGACCTGTAATCTCGGTAACTGAACTCGGCCTTAAATGTAGTTAGATTCTATTTACTTGTGTTTCAACTGTTTGTTACACGTTCATATTCATTTCCTGGAAAGAAAATTGTGTATTTTAAGAGTTTTAACACATTTTGACAGTTTCCTGAGAAGTATATACTAGAACCTTCAGGATATAAACTGTTTCAGTCACAAAACGCCACGGCAACTCAGAATCAAGTGTAAACATAAACAGTATTCTCCTCATTTCAAATCATTATACACAAGTTCTGAGCTCTATAAACAGGAATTCTTAAAGTTCCGGAGAGGTTAATATTATCAGAATTCTCGTCATTTCAAAGTTTCTACCTGTAATCTCGGGAATTGAACTCGCCTTTAAATGTAGTTAGATTCTATTTACGTGTTTGTTACACGTTCATATTCATTTCCTGGAAAGAAAACTGTGTATTTTAAGAGTTTTAACACATTCTCACAGTTTCCTTAGAATTATATACTAGAACCTTCAGGATATAAACTGTCTCAGTCAAAAAAATCCATGGCGACTCAGGATCAACTGTAAACATAAACAGTGTTCTCGTCATTTCAAATCATTATACACTAGTTCTGAGCTCTATAAACAGGAATTCTTAAAGTTTGAAATGACATTTTAGTGAAAACGCCACTTAAAATAGCCTGAGTTGTTAATATTATCAGAATTGCCGTCATTTCAGAGCTCTCGACCTGTAATCTCGGTAACTGAACTCGGCCTTAAATGTAGTTAGATTCTATTTACTTGTGTTTCAACTGTTTGTTACACGTTCATATTCATTTCCTGGAAAGAAAATTGTGTATTTTAAGAGTTTTAACACATTTTGACAGTTTCCTGAGAAGTATATACTAGAACCTTCAGGATATAAACTGTTTCAGTCACAAAACGCCACGGCAACTCAGAATCAAGTGTAAACATAAACAGTATTCTCCTCATTTCAAATCATTATACACAAGTTCTGAGCTCTATAAACAGGAATTCTTAAAGTTCCGGAGAGGTTAATATTATCAGAATTCTCGTCATTTCAAAGTTTCTACCTGTAATCTCGGGAATTGAACTCGCCTTTAAATGTAGTTAGATTCTATTTACTTGTGTTTTAACTGTTTGTTACACGTTCATATTCATTTCCTGGAAAGAAAACTGTGTATTTTAAGAGTTTTAACACATTCTCACAGTTTCCTTAGAATTATATACTAGAACCTTGGGGATATAAACTGTCTCAGTCAAAAAAAGCCGTGGCAACTCAGGATCAACTGTAAACATAAACAGTATTCTCCTCATTTCAAATCATTATACACAAGTACTGAGCTCTATAAACAGGAATTCTTAAAGTTTGAAATGACATTTTAGTGAAAACGCCACTTAAAATAGCCCGAGTTTTTAATATTATCAGAATTGCCGCCATTTCAGAGCTCTCGACCTGTAATCTCGGTAACTGAACTCGGCGTTAAATGTAGTTAGATTCTATTTACTTGTGTTTCAACTGTTTGTTACACGTTCATATTCATTTCCTGGAAAGAAAATTGTGTATTTTAAGAGTTTTAACACATTTTGACAGTTTCCTGAGAAGTATATACTAGAACCTTCAGGATATAAACTGTTTCAGTCAAAAAACGCCACGGCAACTCAGGTTCAAGTATAAACATAAACAGTATTCTCCTCATTTCAAATCATTATACACAAGTTCTGAGCTCTATAAACAGGAATTCTTAAAGTTCCGGAGAGGTTAATATTATCAGAATTCTCGTCATTTCAAAGTTTCTACCTGTAATCTCGGGAATTGAACTCGGCTTTAAATGTAGTTAGATTCTATTTACTTTTGTTTTAACTGTTACACGTTCATATTCTTTTCCTGGAAAGAAAACTGTGTATTTTAAGAGTTTTAACACATTCTCACAGTTTCCTTAGAATTATATACTAGAACCTTCAGGATATAAACTGTCTCAGTCAAAAAAATCCATGGCGACTCAGGATCAACTGTAAACATAAACAGTGTTCTCGTCATTTCAAATCATTATACACTAGTTCTGAGCTCTATAAACAGGAATTCTTAAAGTTTGAAATGACATTTTAGTGAAAACGCCACTTAAAATAGCCCGAGTTTTTAATATTATCAGAATTGCCGTCATTTCAGAGCTTTCAACCTCTAATCTCGGTAACTGAACTCGGCGTTAAATGTAGTTAGATTCTATTTACTTGTGTTTCAAGTGTTTGTTACACGTTCATATTCATTTCCTGGAAAGAAAATTGTGTATTTTAAGAGTTTTAACACATTTTGACAGTTTCCTGAGAAGTATATACTAGAACCTTCAGGATATAAACTGTTTCAGTCAAAAAAATCCATGGCGACTCACGATCAACTGTAAACATAAACAGTGTTCTCGTCATTTCAAATCATTATACACTAGTTCTGAGCTCTATAAACAGGAATTCTTAAAGTTTGAAATGACATTTTAGTGAAAACGCCACTTAAAATAGCCCGAGTATTTAATATTATCAGAATTGCCGTCATTTCAGAGCTTTCAACCTCTAATCTCGGTAACTGAACTCGGCGTTAAATGTAGTTAGATTCTATTTACTTGTGTTTGAACTGTTTGTTACATGTTCATATTCATTTCCTGGAAAGAAAATTGTGTATTTTAAGAGTTTTAACACATTTTGACAGATTCCTGAGAAGTATATACTAGAACCTTCAGGATATAAACTGTTTCAGTCAAAAAACGCCACGGCAACTCAGGTTCAAGTATAAACATAAACAGTATTCTCCTCATTTCAAATCATTATACACAAGTTCTGAGCTCTATAAACAGGAATTCTTAAAGTTCCGGAGAGGTTAATATTATCAGATTTCTCGTTATTTCAAAATTTCTACCTGTAATCTCGGGAATTGAACTCGGCTTTAAATGTAGTTAGATTCTATTTACTTTTGTTTTAACTGTTACACGTTCATATTCTTTTCCTGGAAAGAAAACTGTGTATTTTAAGAGTTTTAACACATTCTCACAGTTTCCTTAGAATTATATACTAGAACCTTCAGGATATAAACTGTCTCAGTCAAAAAAAGCCGTGGCAACTCAGGATCAACTGTAAACATAAACAGTGTTCTCGTCATTTCAAATCATTATACACAAGTTCTGAGCTCTATAAACAGGAATTCTTAAAGTTTGAAATGACATTTTAGTGAGAACGCCACTTAAAATAGCCCGAGTTTTTAATATTATCAGAATTGCCGTCATTTCAGAGCTCTCGACCTGTAATCTCGGTAACTGAACTCGGCCTTAAATGTAGTTAGATTCTATTTACTTGTGTTTCAACTGTTTGTTACACGTTCATATTCATTTCCTGGAAAGAAAATTGTGTATTTTAAGAGTTTTAACACATTTTGACAGTTTCCTGAGAAGTATATACTAGAACCTTCAGGATATAAACTGTTTCAGTCAAAAAAATCCATGGCGACTCAGGATCAACTGTAAACATAAACAGTGTTCTCGTCATTTCAAATCAATATACACTAGTTCTGAGCTCTATAAACAGGAATTCTTAAAGTTTGAAATGACATTTTAGTGAAAACGCCACTTAAAATAGCCCGAGTTTTTAATATTATCAGAATTGCCGTCATTTCAGAGCTTTCAACCTCTAATCTCGGTAACTGAACTCGGCGTTAAATGTAGTTAGATTCTATTTACTTGTGTTTGAACTGTTTGTTACACGTTCATATTCATTTCCTGGAAAGAAAATTGTGTATTTTAAGAGTTTTAACACATTTTGACAGTTTCCTGAGAAGTATATACTAGAACCTTCAGGATATAAACTGTTTCAGTCAAAAAACGCCACGGCAACTCAGGTTCACGCGTAAACATAAACAGTATTCTCCACATTTCAAGTCATTATACACAAGTTCTGAGCTCTATAAACAGGAATTCTTAAAGTTCCGGAGAGGTTAATATTATCAGAATTCTCGTCATTTCAAAGTTTCTACCTGTAATCTCGGGAATTGAACTCGCCTTTAAATGTAGTTAGATTCTATTTACTTGTGTTTTAACTGTTTGTTACACGTTCATATTCATTTCCTGGAAAGAAAACTGTGTATTTTAAGAGTTTTAACACATTCTCACAGTTTCCTTAGAATTATATACTAGAACCTTCAGGATATAAACTGTCTCAGTCAAAAAAAGCCATGGCGACTCAGGATCAACTGTAAACATAAACAGTGTTCTCGTCATTTCAAATCATTATACACTAGTTCTGAGCTCTATAAACAGGAATTCTTAAAGTTTGAAATGACATTTTAGTGAAAACGCCACTTAAAATAGCCCGAGTTTTTAATATTATCAGAATTGCCGTCATTTCAGAGCTTTCAACCTCTAATCTCGGTAACTGAACTCGGCGTTAAATGTAGTTAGATTCTATTTACTTGTGTTTGAACTGTTTGTTACACGTTCATATTCATTTCCTGGAAAGAAAATTGTGTATTTTAAGAGTTTTAACACATTTTGACAGTTTCCTGAGAAGTATATACTAGAACCTTCAGGATATAAACTGTTTCAATCAAAAAACGCCACGGCAACTCAGGTTCAAGTATAAACATAAACAGTATTCTCCTCATTTCAAATCATTATACACAAGTTCTGAGCTCTATAAACAGGAATTCTTAAAGTTCCGGAGAGGTTAATATTATCAGAATTCTCGTCATTTCAAAGTTTCTACCTGTAATCTCGGGAAATGAACTCAGCTTTAAATGTAGTTAGATTCTATTTACTTTTGTTTTAACTGTTACACGTTCATATTCTTTTCCTGGAAAGAAAACTGTGTATTTTAAGAGTTTTAACACATTCTCACAGTTTCCTTAGAATTATATACTAGAACCTTCAGGATATAAACTGTCTCAGTCAAAAAAAGCCGTGGCAACTCAGGATCAACTGTAAACATAAACAGTGTTCTCGTCATTTCAAATCATTATACACAAGTTCTGAGCTCTATAAACAGGAATTCTTAAAGTTTGAAATGACATTTTAGTGAAAACGCCACTTAAAATAGCCCGAGTTTTTAATATTATCAGAATTGCCGTCATTTCAGAGCTCTCGACCTGTAATCTCGGTAACTGAACTCGGCCTTAAATGTAGTTAGATTCTATTTACTTGTGTTTCAACTGTTTGTTACACGTTCATATTCATTTCCTGGAAAGAAAATTGTGTATTTTAAGAGTTTTAACACATTTTGACAGTTTCCTGAGAAGTATATACTAGAACCTTCAGGATATAAACTGTTTCAGTCAAAAAAATCCATGGCGACTCAGGATCAACTGTAAACATAAACAGTGTTCTCGTCATTTCAAATCATTATACACTAGTTCTGAGCTCTATAAACAGGAATTCTTAAAGTTTGAAATGACATTTTAGTGAAAACGCCACTTAAAATAGCCCGAGTTTTTAATATTATCAGAATTGCCGTCATTTCAGAGCTTTCAACCTCTAATCTCGGTAACTGAACTCGGCGTTAAATGTAGTTAGATTCTATTTACTTGTGTTTGAACTGTTTGTTACATGTTCATATTCATTTCCTGGAAAGAAAATTGTGTATTTTAAGAGTTTTAACACATTTTGACAGTTTCCTGAGAAGTATATACTAGAACCTTCAGGATATAAACTGTTTCAGTCAAAAAACGCCACGGCAACTCAGGTTCACGCGTAAACATAAACAGTATTCTCCACATTTCAAGTCATTATACACAAGTTCTGAGCTCTATAAACAGGAATTCTTAAAGTTCCGGAGAGGTTAATATTATCAGAATTCTCGTCATTTCAAAGTTTCTACCTGTAATCTCGGGAATTGAACTCGCCTTTAAATGTAGTTAGATTCTATTTACTTGTGTTTTAACTGTTTGTTACACGTTCATATTCATTTCCTGGAAAGAAAACTGTGTATTTTAAGAGTTTTAACACATTCTCACAGTTTCCTTAGAATTATATACTAGAACCTTCAGGATATAAACTGTCTCAGTCAAAAAAAGCCATGGCGACTCGGGATCAACTGTAAACATAAACAGTGTTCTCGTCATTTCAAATCATTATACACTAGTTCTGAGCTCTATAAACAGGAATTCTTAAAGTTTGAAATGACATTTTAGTGAAAACGCCACTTAAAATAGCCCGAGTTTTTAATATTATCAGAATTGCCGTCATTTCAGAGCTTTCAACCTCTAATCTCGGTAACTGAACTCGGCGTTAAATGTAGTTAGATTCTATTTACTTGTGTTTCAAGTGTTTGTTACACGTTCATATTCATTTCCTGGAAAGAAAATTGTGTATTTTAAGAGTTTTAACACATTTTGACAGTTTCCTGAGAAGTATATACTAGAACCTTCAGGATATAAACTGTTTCAGTCACAAAACGCCACGGCAACTCAGAATCATCTGTAAACATAAACAGTATTCTCCTCATTTCAAATCATTATACACAAGTTCTGAGCTCTATAAACAGGAATTCTTAAAGTTCCGGAGAGGTTAATATTATCAGAATTCTCGTCATTTCAAAGTTTCTACCTGTAATCTCGGGAATTGAACTCGCCTTTAAATGTAGTTAGATTCTATTTACGTGTTTGTTACACGTTCATATTCATTTCCTGGAAAGAAAACTGTGTATTTTAAGAGTTTTAACACATTCTCACAGTTTCCTTAGAATTATATACTAGAACCTTCAGGATATAAACTGTCTCAGTCAAAAAAATCCATGGCGACTCAGGATCAACTGTAAACATAAACAGTGTTCTCGTCATTTCAAATCATTATACACTAGTTCTGAGCTCTATAAACAGGAATTCTTAAAGTTTGAAATGACATTTTAGTGAAAACGCCACTTAAAATAGCCTGAGTTGTTAATATTATCAGAATTGCCGTCATTTCAGAGCTCTAGACCTGTAATCTCCGTAACTGAACTCGGCCTTAAATGTAGTTAGATTCTATTTACTTGTGTTTCAACTGTTTGTTACACGTTCATATTCATTTCCTGGAAAGAAAATTGTGTATTTTTAAGAGTTTTAACACATTTTGACAGTTTCCTGAGAAGTATATACTAGAACCTTCAGGATATAAACTGTTTCAGTCACAAAACGCCACGGCAACTCAGAATCAACTGTAAACATAAACAGTATTCTCCTCATTTCAAATCATTATACACAAGTTCTGAGCTCTATAAACAGGAATTCTTAAAGTACCGGAGAGGTTAATATTATCAGAATTCTCGTCATTTCAAAGTTTCTACCTGTAATCTCGGGAATTGAACTCGCCTTTAAATGTAGTTAGATTCTATTTACTTGTGTTTTAACTGTTTGTTACACGTTCATATTCATTTCCTGGAAAGAAAACTGTGTATTTTAAGAGTTTTAACACATTCTCACAGTTTCCTTAGAATTATATACTAGAACCTTGGGGATATAAACTGTCTCAGTCAAAAAAAGCCGTGGCAACTCAGGATCAACTGTAAACATAAACAGTATTCTCCTCATTTCAAATCATTATACACAAGTACTGAGCTCTATAAACAGGAATTCTTAAAGTTTGAAATGACATTTTAGTGAAAACGCCACTTAAAATAGCCTGAGTTGTTAATATTATCAGAATTGCCGTCATTTCAGAGCTCTCGACCTGTAATCTCGGTAACTGAACTCGGCGTTAAATGTAGTTAGATTCTATTTACTTGTGTTTCAACTGTTTGTTACACGTTCATATTCATTTCCTGGAAAGAAAATTGTGTATTTTAAGAGTTTTAACACATTTTGACAGTTTCCTGAGAAGTATATACTAGAACCTTCAGGATATAAACTGTTTCAGTCAAAAAACGCCACGGCAACTCAGGTTCAAGTATAAACATAAACAGTATTCTCCTCATTTCAAATCATTATACACAAGTTCTGAGCTCTATAAACAGGAATTCTTAAAGTTCCGGAGAGGTTAATATTATCAGAATTCTCGTCATTTCAAAGTTTCTACCTGTAATCTCGGGAATTGAACTCGGCTTTAAATGTACTTAGATTCTATTTACTTTTGTTTTAACTGTTACACGTTCATATTCTTTTCCTGGAAAGAAAACTGTGTATTTTAAGAGTTTTAACACATTCTCACAGTTTCCTTAGAATTATATACAAGAACCTTCAGGATATAAACTGTCTCAGTCAAAAAAAGCCATGGCGACTCAGGATCAACTGTAAACATAAACAGTGTTCTGGTCATTTCAAATCATTATACACTAGTTCTGAGCTCTATAAACAGGAATTCTTAAAGTTTGAAATGACATTTTAGTGAAAACGCCACTTAAAATAGCCCGAGTTTTTAATATTATCAGAATTGCTGTCATTTCAGAGCTCTCGACCTGTAATCTCGGTAACTGAACTCGGCCTTAAATGTAGTTAGATTCTATTTACTTGTGTTTCAACTGTTTGTTACACGTTCATATTCATTTCCTGGAAAGAAAATTGTGTATTTTAAGAGTTTTAATACATTTTGACAGTTTCCTGAGAAGTATATACTAGAACCTTCAGGATATAAACTGTTTCAGTCAAAAAAATCCATGGCGACTCAGGATCAACTGTAAACATAAACAGTGTTCTCGTCATTTCAAATCATTATACACTAGTTCTGAGCTCTATAAACAGGAATTCTTAAAGTTTGAAATGACATTTTAGTGAAAACGCCACTTAAAATAGCCCGAGTATTTAATATTATCAGAATTGCCGTCATTTCAGAGCTTTCAACCTCTAATCTCGGTAACTGAACTCGGCGTTAAATGTAGTTAGATTCTATTTACTTGTGTTTGAACTGTTTGTTACATGTTCATATTCATTTCCTGGAAAGAAAATTGTGTATTTTAAGAGTTTTAACACATTTTGACAGTTTCCTGAGAAGTATATACTAGAACCTTCAGGATATAAACTGTTTCAGTCAAAAAACGCCACGGCAACTCAGGTTCAAGTATAAACATAAACAGTATTCTCCTCATTTCAAATCATTATACACAAGTTCTGAGCTCTATAAACAGGAATTCTTAAAGTTCCGGAGAGGTTAATATTATCAGAATTCTCGTCATTTCAAAGTTTCTACCTGTAATCTCGGGAATTGAACTCGGCTTTAAATGTAGTTAGATTCTATTTACTTTTGTTTTAACTGTTACACGTTCATATTCTTTTCCTGGAAAGAAAACTGTGTATTTTAAGAGTTTTAACACATTCTCACAGTTTCCTTAGAATTATATACTAGAACCTTCAGGATATAAACTGTCTCAGTCAAAAAAAGCCGTGGCAACTCAGGATCAACTGTAAACATAAACAGTGTTCTCGTCATTTCAAATCATTATACACAAGTTCTGAGCTCTATAAACAGGAATTCTTAAAGTTTGAAATGACATTTTAGTGAAAACGCCACTTAAAATAGCCCGAGTTTTTAATATTATCAGAATTGCCGTCATTTCAGAGCTCTCGACCTGTAATCTCGGTAACTGAACTCGGCCTTAAATGTAGTTAGATTCTATTTACTTGTGTTTCAACTGTTTGTTACACGTTCATATTCATTTCCTGGAAAGAAAATTGTGTATTTTAAGAGTTTTAACACATTTTGACAGTTTCCTGAGAAGTATATACTAGAACCTTCAGGATATAAACTGTTTCAGTCAAAAAAATCCATGGCGACTCAGGATCAACTGTAAACATAAACAGTGTTCTCGTCATTTCAAATCATTATACACTAGTTCTGAGCTCTATAAACAGGAATTCTTAAAGTTTGAAATGACATTTTAGTGAAAACGCCACTTAAAATAGCCCGAGTTTTTAATATTATCAGAATTGCCGTCATTTCAGAGCTTTCAACCTCTAATCTCGGTAACTGAACTCGGCGTTAAATGTAGTTAGATTCTATTTACTTGTGTTTGAACTGTTTGTTACACGTTCATATTCATTTCCTGGAAAGAAAATTGTGTATTTTAAGAGTTTTAACACATTTTGACAGTTTCCTGAGAAGTATATACTAGAACATTCAGGATATAAACTGTTTCAGTCAAAAAACGCCACGGCAACTCAGGTTCACGCGTAAACATAAACAGTATTCTCCACATTTCAAGTCATTATACACACGTTCTGAGCTCTATAAACAGGAATTCTTAAAGTTCCGGAGAGGTTAATATTATCAGAATTCTCGTCATTTCAAAGTTTCTACCTGTAATCTCGGGAATTGAACTCGCCTTTAAATGTAGTTAGATTCTATTTACTTGTGTTTTAACTGTTTGTTACACGTTCATATTCATTTCCTGGAAAGAAAACTGTGTATTTTAAGAGTTTTAACACATTCTCACAGTTTCCTTAGAATTATATACTAGAACCTTCAGGATATAAACTGTCTCAGTCAAAAAAAGCCATGGCGACTCAGGATCAACTGTAAACATAAACAGTGTTCTCGTCATTTCAAATCATTATACACTAGTTCTGAGCTCTATAAACAGGAATTCTTAAAGTTTGAAATGACATTTTAGTGAAAACGCCACTTAAAATAGCCCGAGTTTTTAATATTATCAGAATTGCCGTCATTTCAGAGCTTTCAACCTCTAATCTCGGTAACTGAACTCGGCGTTAAATGTAGTTAGATTCTATTTACTTGTGTTTCAAGTGTTTGTTACACGTTCATATTCATTTCCTGGAAAGAAAATTGTGTATTTTAAGAGTTTTAACACATTTTGACAGTTTCCTGAGAAGTATATACTAGAACCTTCAGGATATAAACTGTTTCAGTCACAAAACGCCACGGCAACTCAGAATCATCTGTAAACATAAACAGTATTCTCCTCATTTCAAATCATTATACACAAGTTCTGAGCTCTATAAACAGGAATTCTTAAAGTTCCGGAGAGGTTAATATTATCAGAATTCTCGTCATTTCAAAGTTTCTACCTGTAATCTCGGGAATTGAACTCGCCTTTAAATGTAGTTAGATTCTATTTACGTGTTTGTTACACGTTCATATTCATTTCCTGGAAAGAAAACTGTGTATTTTAAGAGTTTTAACACATTCTCACAGTTTCCTTAGAATTATATACTAGAACCTTCAGGATATAAACTGTCTCAGTCAAAAAAATCCATGGCGACTCAGGATCAACTGTAAACATAAACAGTGTTCTCGTCATTTCAAATCATTATACACTAGTTCTGAGCTCTATAAACAGGAATTCTTAAAGTTTGAAATGACATTTTAGTGAAAACGCCACTTAAAATAGCCTGAGTTGTTAATATTATCAGAATTGCCGTCATTTCAGAGCTCTAGACCTGTAATCTCCGTAACTGAACTCGGCCTTAAATGTAGTTAGATTCTATTTACTTGTGTTTCAACTGTTTGTTACACGTTCATATTCATTTCCTGGAAAGAAAATTGTGTATTTTTAAGAGTTTTAACACATTTTGACAGTTTCCTGAGAAGTATATACTAGAACCTTCAGGATATAAACTGTTTCAGTCACAAAACGCCACGGCAACTCAGAATCAACTGTAAACATAAACAGTATTCTCCTCATTTCAAATCATTATACACAAGTTCTGAGCTCTATAAACAGGAATTCTTAAAGTACCGGAGAGGTTAATATTATCAGAATTCTCGTCATTTCAAAGTTTCTACCTGTAATCTCGGGAATTGAACTCGCCTTTAAATGTAGTTAGATTCTATTTACTTGTGTTTTAACTGTTTGTTACACGTTCATATTCATTTCCTGGAAAGAAAACTGTGTATTTTAAGAGTTTTAACACATTCTCACAGTTTCCTTAGAATTATATACTAGAACCTTGGGGATATAAACTGTCTCAGTCAAAAAAAGCCGTGGCAACTCAGGATCAACTGTAAACATAAACAGTATTCTCCTCATTTCAAATCATTATACACAAGTACTGAGCTCTATAAACAGGAATTCTTAAAGTTTGAAATGACATTTTAGTGAAAACGCCACTTAAAATAGCCTGAGTTGTTAATATTATCAGAATTGCCGTCATTTCAGAGCTCTCGACCTGTAATCTCGGTAACTGAACTCGGCGTTAAATGTAGTTAGATTCTATTTACTTGTGTTTCAACTGTTTGTTACACGTTCATATTCATTTCCTGGAAAGAAAATTGTGTATTTTAAGAGTTTTAACACATTTTGACAGTTTCCTGAGAAGTATATACTAGAACCTTCAGGATATAAACTGTTTCAGTCAAAAAACGCCACGGCAACTCAGGTTCAAGTATAAACATAAACAGTATTCTCCTCATTTCAAATCATTATACACAAGTTCTGAGCTCTATAAACAGGAATTCTTAAAGTTCCGGAGAGGTTAATATTATCAGAATTCTCGTCATTTCAAAGTTTCTACCTGTAATCTCGGGAATTGAACTCGGCTTTAAATGTACTTAGATTCTATTTACTTTTGTTTTAACTGTTACACGTTCATATTCTTTTCCTGGAAAGAAAACTGTGTATTTTAAGAGTTTTAACACATTCTCACAGTTTCCTTAGAATTATATACAAGAACCTTCAGGATATAAACTGTCTCAGTCAAAAAAAGCCATGGCGACTCAGGATCAACTGTAAACATAAACAGTGTTCTGGTCATTTCAAATCATTATACACTAGTTCTGAGCTCTATAAACAGGAATTCTTAAAGTTTGAAATGACATTTTAGTGAAAACGCCACTTAAAATAGCCCGAGTTTTTAATATTATCAGAATTGCTGTCATTTCAGAGCTCTCGACCTGTAATCTCGGTAACTGAACTCGGCCTTAAATGTAGTTAGATTCTATTTACTTGTGTTTCAACTGTTTGTTACACGTTCATATTCATTTCCTGGAAAGAAAATTGTGTATTTTAAGAGTTTTAATACATTTTGACAGTTTCCTGAGAAGTATATACTAGAACCTTCAGGATATAAACTGTTTCAGTCAAAAAAATCCATGGCGACTCAGGATCAACTGTAAACATAAACAGTGTTCTCGTCATTTCAAATCATTATACACTAGTTCTGAGCTCTATAAACAGGAATTCTTAAAGTTTGAAATGACATTTTAGTGAAAACGCCACTTAAAATAGCCCGAGTATTTAATATTATCAGAATTGCCGTCATTTCAGAGCTTTCAACCTCTAATCTCGGTAACTGAACTCGGCGTTAAATGTAGTTAGATTCTATTTACTTGTGTTTGAACTGTTTGTTACATGTTCATATTCATTTCCTGGAAAGAAAATTGTGTATTTTAAGAGTTTTAACACATTTTGACAGTTTCCTGAGAAGTATATACTAGAACCTTCAGGATATAAACTGTTTCAGTCAAAAAACGCCACGGCAACTCAGGTTCAAGTATAAACATAAACAGTATTCTCCTCATTTCAAATCATTATACACAAGTTCTGAGCTCTATAAACAGGAATTCTTAAAGTTCCGGAGAGGTTAATATTATCAGAATTCTCGTCATTTCAAAGTTTCTACCTGTAATCTCGGGAATTGAACTCGCCTTTAAATGTAGTTAGATTCTATTTACTTGTGTTTTAACTGTTTGTTACACGTTCATATTCATTTCCTGGAAAGAAAACTGTGTATTTTAAGAGTTTTAACACATTCTCACAGTTTCCTTAGAATTATATACTAGAACCTTCAGGATATAAACTGTCTCAGTCAAAAAAAGCCATGGCGACTCAGGATCAACTGTAAACATAAACAGTGTTCTCGTCATTTCAAATCATTATACACTAGTTCTGAGCTCTATAAACAGGAATTCTTAAAGTTTGAAATGACATTTTAGTGAAAACGCCACTTAAAATAGCCCGAGTTTTTAATATTATCAGAATTGCCGTCATTTCAGAGCTTTCAACCTCTAATCTCGGTAACTGAACTCGGCGTTAAATGTAGTTAGATTCTATTTACTTGTGTTTCAAGTGTTTGTTACACGTTCATATTCATTTCCTGGAAAGAAAATTGTGTATTTTAAGAGTTTTAACACATTTTGACAGTTTCCTGAGAAGTATATACTAGAACCTTCAGGATATAAACTGTTTCAGTCACAAAACGCCACGGCAACTCAGAATCATCTGTAAACATAAACAGTATTCTCCTCATTTCAAATCATTATACACAAGTTCTGAGCTCTATAAACAGGAATTCTTAAAGTTCCGGAGAGGTTAATATTATCAGAATTCTCGTCATTTCAAAGTTTCTACCTGTAATCTCGGGAATTGAACTCGCCTTTAAATGTAGTTAGATTCTATTTACGTGTTTGTTACACGTTCATATTCATTTCCTGGAAAGAAAACTGTGTATTTTAAGAGTTTTAACACATTCTCACAGTTTCCTTAGAATTATATACTAGAACCTTCAGGATATAAACTGTCTCAGTCAAAAAAATCCATGGCGACTCAGGATCAACTGTAAACATAAACAGTGTTCTCGTCATTTCAAATCATTATACACTAGTTCTGAGCTCTATAAACAGGAATTCTTAAAGTTTGAAATGACATTTTAGTGAAAACGCCACTTAAAATAGCCTGAGTTGTTAATATTATCAGAATTGCCGTCATTTCAGAGCTCTAGACCTGTAATCTCCGTAACTGAACTCGGCCTTAAATGTAGTTAGATTCTATTTACTTGTGTTTCAACTGTTTGTTACACGTTCATATTCATTTCCTGGAAAGAAAATTGTGTATTTTTAAGAGTTTTAACACATTTTGACAGTTTCCTGAGAAGTATATACTAGAACCTTCAGGATATAAACTGTTTCAGTCACAAAACGCCACGGCAACTCAGAATCAACTGTAAACATAAACAGTATTCTCCTCATTTCAAATCATTATACACAAGTTCTGAGCTCTATAAACAGGAATTCTTAAAGTACCGGAGAGGTTAATATTATCAGAATTCTCGTCATTTCAAAGTTTCTACCTGTAATCTCGGGAATTGAACTCGCCTTTAAATGTAGTTAGATTCTATTTACTTGTGTTTTAACTGTTTGTTACACGTTCATATTCATTTCCTGGAAAGAAAACTGTGTATTTTAAGAGTTTTAACACATTCTCACAGTTTCCTTAGAATTATATACTAGAACCTTGGGGATATAAACTGTCTCAGTCAAAAAAAGCCGTGGCAACTCAGGATCAACTGTAAACATAAACAGTATTCTCCTCATTTCAAATCATTATACACAAGTACTGAGCTCTATAAACAGGAATTCTTAAAGTTTGAAATGACATTTTAGTGAAAACGCCACTTAAAATAGCCTGAGTTGTTAATATTATCAGAATTGCCGTCATTTCAGAGCTCTCGACCTGTAATCTCGGTAACTGAACTCGGCGTTAAATGTAGTTAGATTCTATTTACTTGTGTTTCAACTGTTTGTTACACGTTCATATTCATTTCCTGGAAAGAAAATTGTGTATTTTAAGAGTTTTAACACATTTTGACAGTTTCCTGAGAAGTATATACTAGAACCTTCAGGATATAAACTGTTTCAGTCAAAAAACGCCACGGCAACTCAGGTTCAAGTATAAACATAAACAGTATTCTCCTCATTTCAAATCATTATACACAAGTTCTGAGCTCTATAAACAGGAATTCTTAAAGTTCCGGAGAGGTTAATATTATCAGAATTCTCGTCATTTCAAAGTTTCTACCTGTAATCTCGGGAATTGAACTCGGCTTTAAATGTACTTAGATTCTATTTACTTTTGTTTTAACTGTTACACGTTCATATTCTTTTCCTGGAAAGAAAACTGTGTATTTTAAGAGTTTTAACACATTCTCACAGTTTCCTTAGAATTATATACAAGAACCTTCAGGATATAAACTGTCTCAGTCAAAAAAAGCCATGGCGACTCAGGATCAACTGTAAACATAAACAGTGTTCTGGTCATTTCAAATCATTATACACTAGTTCTGAGCTCTATAAACAGGAATTCTTAAAGTTTGAAATGACATTTTAGTGAAAACGCCACTTAAAATAGCCCGAGTTTTTAATATTATCAGAATTGCTGTCATTTCAGAGCTCTCGACCTGTAATCTCGGTAACTGAACTCGGCCTTAAATGTAGTTAGATTCTATTTACTTGTGTTTCAACTGTTTGTTACACGTTCATATTCATTTCCTGGAAAGAAAATTGTGTATTTTAAGAGTTTTAATACATTTTGACAGTTTCCTGAGAAGTATATACTAGAACCTTCAGGATATAAACTGTTTCAGTCAAAAAAATCCATGGCGACTCAGGATCAACTGTAAACATAAACAGTGTTCTCGTCATTTCAAATCATTATACACTAGTTCTGAGCTCTATAAACAGGAATTCTTAAAGTTTGAAATGACATTTTAGTGAAAACGCCACTTAAAATAGCCCGAGTATTTAATATTATCAGAATTGCCGTCATTTCAGAGCTTTCAACCTCTAATCTCGGTAACTGAACTCGGCGTTAAATGTAGTTAGATTCTATTTACTTGTGTTTGAACTGTTTGTTACATGTTCATATTCATTTCCTGGAAAGAAAATTGTGTATTTTAAGAGTTTTAACACATTTTGACAGTTTCCTGAGAAGTATATACTAGAACCTTCAGGATATAAACTGTTTCAGTCAAAAAACGCCACGGCAACTCAGGTTCAAGTATAAACATAAACAGTATTCTCCTCATTTCAAATCATTATACACAAGTTCTGAGCTCTATAAACAGGAATTCTTAAAGTTCCGGAGAGGTTAATATTATCAGAATTCTCGTCATTTCAAAGTTTCTACCTGTAATCTCGGGAATTGAACTCGGCTTTAAATGTAGTTAGATTCTATTTACTTTTGTTTTAACTGTTACACGTTCATATTCTTTTCCTGGAAAGAAAACTGTGTATTTTAAGAGTTTTAACACATTCTCACAGTTTCCTTAGAATTATATACTAGAACCTTCAGGATATAAACTGTCTCAGTCAAAAAAAGCCGTGGCAACTCAGGATCAACTGTAAACATAAACAGTGTTCTCGTCATTTCAAATCATTATACACAAGTTCTGAGCTCTATAAACAGGAATTCTTAAAGTTTGAAATGACATTTTAGTGAAAACGCCACTTAAAATAGCCCGAGTTTTTAATATTATCAGAATTGCCGTCATTTCAGAGCTCTCGACCTGTAATCTCGGTAACTGAACTCGGCCTTAAATGTAGTTAGATTCTATTTACTTGTGTTTCAACTGTTTGTTACACGTTCATATTCATTTCCTGGAAAGAAAATTGTGTATTTTAAGAGTTTTAACACATTTTGACAGTTTCCTGAGAAGTATATACTAGAACCTTCAGGATATAAACTGTTTCAGTCAAAAAAATCCATGGCGACTCAGGATCAACTGTAAACATAAACAGTGTTCTCGTCATTTCAAATCATTATACACTAGTTCTGAGCTCTATAAACAGGAATTCTTAAAGTTTGAAATGACATTTTAGTGAAAACGCCACTTAAAATAGCCCGAGTTTTTAATATTATCAGAATTGCCGTCATTTCAGAGCTTTCAACCTCTAATCTCGGTAACTGAACTCGGCGTTAAATGTAGTTAGATTCTATTTACTTGTGTTTGAACTGTTTGTTACACGTTCATATTCATTTCCTGGAAAGAAAATTGTGTATTTTAAGAGTTTTAACACATTTTGACAGTTTCCTGAGAAGTATATACTAGAACATTCAGGATATAAACTGTTTCAGTCAAAAAACGCCACGGCAACTCAGGTTCACGCGTAAACATAAACAGTATTCTCCACATTTCA
This sequence comes from Myotis daubentonii, assembly GCF_963259705.1. Classification (NCBI taxonomy): domain Eukaryota; kingdom Metazoa; phylum Chordata; class Mammalia; order Chiroptera; family Vespertilionidae; genus Myotis; species Myotis daubentonii. The sequence continues at coordinate 10,133,106 of NC_081844.1, forward strand.
AGTCATTATACACACGTTCTGAGCTCTATAAACAGGAATTCTTAAAGTTCCGGAGAGGTTAATATTATCAGAATTCTCGTCATTTCAAAGTTTCTACCTGTAATCTCGGGAATTGAACTCGCCTTTAAATGTAGTTAGATTCTATTTACTTGTGTTTTAACTGTTTGTTACACGTTCATATTCATTTCCTGGAAAGAAAACTGTGTATTTTAAGAGTTTTAACACATTCTCACAGTTTCCTTAGAATTATATACTAGAACCTTCAGGATATAAACTGTCTCAGTCAAAAAAAGCCATGGCGACTCAGGATCAACTGTAAACATAAACAGTGTTCTCGTCATTTCAAATCATTATACACTAGTTCTGAGCTCTATAAACAGGAATTCTTAAAGTTTGAAATGACATTTTAGTGAAAACGCCACTTAAAATAGCCCGAGTTTTTAATATTATCAGAATTGCCGTCATTTCAGAGCTTTCAACCTCTAATCTCGGTAACTGAACTCGGCGTTAAATGTAGTTAGATTCTATTTACTTGTGTTTCAAGTGTTTGTTACACGTTCATATTCATTTCCTGGAAAGAAAATTGTGTATTTTAAGAGTTTTAACACATTTTGACAGTTTCCTGAGAAGTATATACTAGAACCTTCAGGATATAAACTGTTTCAGTAAAAAAGGAAACGGCAACTCAGAATCATCTGTAAACATAAACAGTATTCTCCTCATTTCAAATCATTATACACAAGTTCTGAGCTCTATAAACAGGAATTCTTAAAGTTCCGGAGAGGTTAATATTATCAGAATTCTCGTCATTTCAAAGTTTCTACCTGTAATCTCGGGAATTGAACTCGCCTTTAAATGTAGTTAGATTCTATTTACGTGTTTGTTACACGTTCATATTCATTTCCTGGAAAGAAAACTGTGTATTTTAAGAGTTTTAACACATTCTCACAGTTTCCTTAGAATTATATACTAGAACCTTCAGGATATAAACTGTCTCAGTCAAAAAAATCCATGGCGACTCAGGATCAACTGTAAACATAAACAGTGTTCTCGTCATTTCAAATCATTATACACTAGTTCTGAGCTCTATAAACAGGAATTCTTAAAGTTTGAAATGACATTTTAGTGAAAACGCCACTTAAAATAGCCCGAGTATTTAATATTATCAGAATTGCCGTCATTTCAGAGCTTTCAACCTCTAATCTCGGTAACTGAACTCGGCGTTAAATGTAGTTAGATTCTATTTACTTGTGTTTGAACTGTTTGTTACATGTTCATATTCATTTCCTGGAAAGAAAATTGTGTATTTTAAGAGTTTTAACACATTTTGACAGTTTCCTGAGAAGTATATACTAGAACCTTCAGGATATAAACTGTTTCAGTCAAAAAACGCCACGGCAACTCAGGTTCAAGTATAAACATAAACAGTATTCTCCTCATTTCAAATCATTATACACAAGTTCTGAGCTCTATAAACAGGAATTCTTAAAGTTCCGGAGAGGTTAATATTATCAGAATTCTCGTCATTTCAAAGTTTCTACCTGTAATCTCGGGAATTGAACTCGGCTTTAAATGTAGTTAGATTCTATTTACTTTTGTTTTAACTGTTACACGTTCATATTCTTTTCCTGGAAAGAAAACTGTGTATTTTAAGAGTTTTAACACATTCTCACAGTTTCCTTAGAATTATATACTAGAACCTTCAGGATATAAACTGTCTCAGTCAAAAAAAGCCATGGCGACTCAGGATCAACTGTAAACATAAACAGTGTTCTCGTCATTTCAAATCATTATACACTAGTTCTGAGCTCTATAAACAGGAATTCTTAAAGTTTGAAATGACATTTTAGTGAAAACGCCACTTAAAATAGCCCGAGTTTTTAATATTATCAGAATTGCCGTCATTTCAGAGCTTTCAACCTCTAATCTCGGTAACTGAACTCGGCGTTAAATGTAGTTAGATTCTATTTACTTGTGTTTCAAGTGTTTGTTACACGTTCATATTCATTTCCTGGAAAGAAAATTGTGTATTTTAAGAGTTTTAACACATTTTGACAGTTTCCTGAGAAGTATATACTAGAACCTTCAGGATATAAACTGTTTCAGTAAAAAAGGAGACGGCAACTCAGAATCATCTGTAAACATAAACAGTATTCTCCTCATTTCAAATCATTATACACAAGTTCTGAGCTCTATAAACAGGAATTCTTAAAGTTCCGGAGAGGTTAATATTATCAGAATTCTCGTCATTTCAAAGTTTCTACCTGTAATCTCGGGAATTGAACTCGCCTTTAAATGTAGTTAGATTCTATTTACGTGTTTGTTACACGTTCATATTCATTTCCTGGAAAGAAAACTGTGTATTTTAAGAGTTTTAACACATTCTCACAGTTTCCTTAGAATTATATACTAGAACCTTCAGGATATAAACTGTCTCAGTCAAAAAAATCCATGGCGACTCAGGATCAACTGTAAACATAAACAGTGTTCTCGTCATTTCAAATCATTATACACTAGTTCTGAGCTCTATAAACAGGAATTCTTAAAGTTTGAAATGACATTTTAGTGAAAACGCCACTTAAAATAGCCCGAGTATTTAATATTATCAGAATTGCCGTCATTTCAGAGCTTTCAACCTCTAATCTCGGTAACTGAACTCGGCGTTAAATGTAGTTAGATTCTATTTACTTGTGTTTGAACTGTTTGTTACATGTTCATATTCATTTCCTGGAAAGAAAATTGTGTATTTTAAGAGTTTTAACACATTTTGACAGTTTCCTGAGAAGTATATACTAGAACCTTCAGGATATAAACTGTTTCAGTCAAAAAACGCCACGGCAACTCAGGTTCAAGTATAAACATAAACAGTATTCTCCTCATTTCAAATCATTATACACAAGTTCTGAGCTCTATAAACAGGAATTCTTAAAGTTCCGGAGAGGTTAATATTATCAGAATTCTCGTCATTTCAAAGTTTCTACCTGTAATCTCGGGAATTGAACTCGGCTTTAAATGTAGTTAGATTCTATTTACTTTTGTTTTAACTGTTACATGTTCATATTCTTTTCCTGGAAAGAAAACTGTGTATTTTAAGAGTTTTAACACATTCTCACAGTTTCCTTAGAATTATATACTAGAACCTTCAGGATATAAACTGTCTCAGTCAAAAAAAGCCGTGGCAACTCAGGATCAACTGTAAACATAAACAGTGTTCTCGTCATTTCAAATCATTATACACAAGTTCTGAGCTCTATAAACAGGAATTCTTAAAGTTTGAAATGACATTTTAGTGAAAACGCCACTTAAAATAGCCCGAGTTTTTAATATTATCAGAATTGCCGTCATTTCAGAGCTCTCGACCTGTAATCTCGGTAACTGAACTCGGCCTTAAATGTAGTTAGATTCTATTTACTTGTGTTTCAACTGTTTGTTACATGTTCATATTCATTTCCTGGAAAGAAAATTGTGTATTTTAAGAGTTTTAACACATTTTGACAGTTTCCTGAGAAGTATATACTAGAACCTTCAGGATATAAACTGTTTCAGTCAAAAAAATCCATGGCGACTCAGGATCAACTGTAAACATAAACAGTGTTCTCGTCATTTCAAATCATTATACACTAGTTCTGAGCTCTATAAACAGGAATTCTTAAAGTTTGAAATGACATTTTAGTGAAAACGCCACTTAAAATAGCCCGAGTTTTTAATATTATCAGAATTGCCGTCATTTCAGAGCTTTCCACCTCTAATCTCGGTAACTGAACTCGGCGTTAAATGTAGTTAGATTCTATTTACTTGTGTTTGAACTGTTTGTTACATGTTCATATTCATTTCCTGGAAAGAAAATTGTGTATTTTAAGAGTTTTAACACATTTTGACAGTTTCCTGAGAAGTATATACTAGAACCTTCAGGATATAAACTGTTTCAGTCAAAAAACGCCACGGCAACTCAGGTTCACGCGTAAACATAAACAGTATTCTCCACATTTCAAGTCATTATACACAAGTTCTGAGCTCTATAAACAGGAATTCTTAAAGTTCCGGAGAGGTTAATATTATCAGAATTCTCGTCATTTCAAAGTTTCTACCTGTAATCTCGGGAATTGAACTCGCCTTTAAATGTAGTTAGATTCTATTTACTTGTGTTTTAACTGTTTGTTACACGTTCATATTCATTTCCTGGAAAGAAAACTGTGTATTTTAAGAGTTTTAACACATTCTCACAGTTTCCTTAGAATTATATACTAGAACCTTCAGGATATAAACTGTCTCAGTCAAAAAAAGCCATGGCGACTCAGGATCAACTGTAAACATAAACAGTGTTCTCGTCATTTCAAATCATTATACACTAGTTCTGAGCTCTATAAACAGGAATTCTTAAAGTTTGAAATGACATTTTAGTGAAAACGCCACTTAAAATAGCCCGAGTTTTTAATATTATCAGAATTGCCGTCATTTCAGAGCTTTCAACCTCTAATCTCGGTAACTGAACTCGGCGTTAAATGTAGTTAGATTCTATTTACTTGTGTTTCAAGTGTTTGTTACACGTTCATATTCATTTCCTGGAAAGAAAATTGTGTATTTTAAGAGTTTTAACACATTTTGACAGTTTCCTGAGAAGTATATACTAGAACCTTCAGGATATAAACTGTTTCAGTCACAAAACGCCACGGCAACTCAGAATCATCTGTAAACATAAACAGTATTCTCCTCATTTCAAATCATTATACACAAGTTCTGAGCTCTATAAACAGGAATTCTTAAAGTTCCGGAGAGGTTAATATTATCAGAATTCTCGTCATTTCAAAGTTTCTACCTGTAATCTCGGGAATTGAACTCGCCTTTAAATGTAGTTAGATTCTATTTACGTGTTTGTTACACGTTCATATTCATTTCCTGGAAAGAAAACTGTGTATTTTAAGAGTTTTAACACATTCTCACAGTTTCCTTAGAATTATATACTAGAACCTTCAGGATATAAACTGTCTCAGTCAAAAAAATCCATGGCGACTCAGGATCAACTGTAAACATAAACAGTGTTCTCGTCATTTCAAATCATTATACACTAGTTCTGAGCTCTATAAACAGGAATTCTTAAAGTTTGAAATGACATTTTAGTGAAAACGCCACTTAAAATAGCCTGAGTTGTTAATATTATCAGAATTGCCGTCATTTCAGAGCTCTCGACCTGTAATCTCGGTAACTGAACTCGGCCTTAAATGTAGTTAGATTCTATTTACTTGTGTTTCAACTGTTTGTTACACGTTCATATTCATTTCCTGGAAAGAAAATTGTGTATTTTAAGAGTTTTAACACATTTTGACAGTTTCCTGAGAAGTATATACTAGAACATTCAGGATATAAACTGTTTCAATCAAAAAACGCCACGGCAACTCAGGTTCAAGTATAAACATAAACAGTATTCTCCTCATTTCAAATCATTATACACAAGTTCTGAGCTCTATAAACAGGAATTCCTAAAGTTCCGGAGAGGTTAATATTATCAGAATTCTCGTCATTTCAAAGTTTCTACCTGTAATCTCGGGAATTGAACTCAGCTTTAAATGTAGTTAGATTCTATTTACTTTTGTTTTAACTGTTACACGTTCATATTCTTTTCCTGGAAAGAAAACTGTGTATTTTAAGAGTTTTAACACATTCTCACAGTTTCCTTAGAATTATATACTAGAACCTTCAGGATATAAACTGTCTCAGTCAAAAAAAGCCGTGGCAACTCAGGATCAACTGTAAACATAAACAGTGTTCTCGTCATTTCAAATCATTATACACAAGTTCTGAGCTCTATAAACAGGAATTCTTAAAGTTTGAAATGACATTTTAGTGAAAACGCCACTTAAAATAGCCCGAGTTTTTAATATTATCAGAATTGCCGTCATTTCAGAGCTCTCGACCTGTAATCTCGGTAACTGAACTCGGCGTTAAATGTAGTTAGATTCTATTTACTTGTGTTTCAACTGTTTGTTACACGTTCATATTCATTTCCTGGAAAGAAAATTGTGTATTTTAAGAGTTTTAACACATTTTGACAGTTTCCTGAGAAGTATATACTAGAACCTTCAGGATATAAACTGTTTCAGTCAAAAAAATCCATGGCGACTCAGGATCAACTGTAAACATAAACAGTGTTCTCGTCATTTCAAATCATTATACACTAGTTCTGAGCTCTATAAACAGGAATTCTTAAAGTTTGAAATGACATTTTAGTGAAAACGCCACTTAAAATAGCCCGAGTTTTTAATATTATCAGAATTGCCGTCATTTCAGAGCTTTCAACCTCTAATCTCGGTAACTGAACTCGGCGTTAAATGTAGTTAGATTCTATTTACTTGTGTTTGAACTGTTTGTTACATGTTCATATTCATTTCCTGGAAAGAAAATTGTGTATTTTAAGAGTTTTAACACATTTTGACAGTTTCCTGAGAAGTATATACTAGAACCTTCAGGATATAAACTGTTTCAGTCAAAAAACGCCACGGCAACTCAGGTTCACGCGTAAACATAAACAGTATTCTCCACATTTCAAGTCATTATACACAAGTTCTGAGCTCTATAAACAGGAATTCTTAAAGTTCCGGAGAGGTTAATATTATCAGAATTCTCGTCATTTCAAAGTTTCTACCTGTAATCTCGGGAATTGAACTCGCCTTTAAATGTAGTTAGATTCTATTTACTTGTGTTTTAACTGTTTGTTACACGTTCATATTCATTTCCTGGAAAGAAAACTGTGTATTTTAAGAGTTTTAACACATTCTCACAGTTTCCTTAGAATTATATACTAGAACCTTCAGGATATAAACTGTCTCAGTCAAAAAAAGCCAGGGCGACTCAGGATCAACTGTAAACATAAACAGTGTTCTCGTCATTTCAAATCATTATACACTAGTTCTGAGCTCTATAAACAGGAATTCTTAAAGTTTGAAATGACATTTTAGTGAAAACGCCACTTAAAATAGCCTGAGTTGTTAATATTATCAGAATTGCCGTCATTTCAGAGCTCTCGACCTGTAATCTCGGTAACTGAACTCGGCCTTAAATGTAGTTAGATTCTATTTACTTGTGTTTCAACTGTTTGTTACACGTTCATATTCATTTCCTGGAAAGAAAATTGTGTATTTTAAGAGTTTTAACACATTTTGACAGTTTCCTGAGAAGTATATACTAGAACCTTCAGGATATAAACTGTTTCAGTCACAAAACGCCACGGCAACTCAGAATCAACTGTAAACATAAACAGTATTCTCCTCATTTCAAATCATTATACACAAGTTCTGAGCTCTATAAACAGGAATTCTTAAAGTTCCGGAGAGGTTAATATTATCAGAATTCTCGTCATTTCAAAGTTTCTACCTGTAATCTCGGGAATTGAACTCGGCTTTAAATGTAGTTAGATTCTATTTACTTTTGTTTTAACTGTTACACGTTCATATTCTTTTCCTGGAAAGAAAACTGTGTATTTTAAGAGTTTTAACACATTCTCACAGTTTCCTTAGAATTATATACTAGAACTTTCAGGATATAAACTGTCTCAGTCAAAAAAAGCCGTGGCAACTCAGGATCAACTGTAAACATAAACAGTGTTCTCGTCATTTCAAATCATTATACACAAGTTCTGAGCTCTATAAACAGGAATTCTTAAAGTTTGAAATGACATTTTAGTGAAAACGCCACTTAAAATAGCCCGAGTTTTTAATATTATCAGAATTGCCGTCATTTCAGAGCTTTCAACCTCTAATCTCGGTAACTGAACTCGGCGTTAAATGTAGTTAGATTCTATTTACTTTTGTTTTAACTGTTACACGTTCATATTCTTTTCCTGGAAAGAAAACTGTGTATTTTAAGAGTTTTAACACATTCTCACAGTTTCCTTAGAATTATATACTAGAACCTTCAGGATATAAACTGTTACACGTTCATATTCATTTCCTGGAAAGAAAACTGAGTATTTTAAGAGTTTTAACACATTCTCACAGTTTCCTTAGAATTATATACTAGAACCTTGAGGATATAAACTGTCTCAGTCAAAAAAAGCCGTGGCAACTCAGGATCAACTGTAAACATAAACAGTATTCTCCTCATTTCAAATCATTATACACAAGTACTGAGCTCTATAAACAGGAATTCTTAAAGTTTGAAATGACACTGTAGTTAAAACGCCACTTAAAAGAGCCTGAGTTGTTAATATTATCAGAATTGCCGTCATTTCAGAGCTTTCCACCTCTAATCTCGGTAACTGAACTCGGCCTTAAATGTAGTTAGATTCTATTTACTTGTGTTTCAACTGTTTGTTACACGTTCATATTCATTTCCTGGAAAGAAAATTGTGTATTTTAAGAGTTTTAACACATTTTGACAGTTTCCTGAGAAGTATATACTAGAACCTTCAGGATATAAACTGTCTCAGTCAAAAAAAGCCATGGCAACTCAGGATCAACTGTAAACATAAACAGTGTTCTTGTCATTTCAAATCATTATACACAAGTACTGAGCTCTATAAACAGGAATTCTTAAAGTTTGAAATGACATTGTAGTTAAAACGCCACTTAAAATAGCCCGAGTTTGTAATATTATCAGAATTGCCATCATTTCAGAGCTTTCCACCTCTAATCTCGGTAACTGAACTCGGCGTTAAATGTAGTTAGATTCTATTTACTTGTGTTTCAACTGTTTGTTACACGTTCATATTCATTTCCTGGAAAGAAAATTGTGTATTTTAACAGTTTTAACACATTTTGCCAGTTTCCTTAGAAGTATGTACTAGAAACTTCAGGATATAAACTGTTTCAGTCAAAAAACGCCACGGCAACTCAGGTTCACGTGTAAACATAAACAGTATTCTCCACAGTTCAAGTCATTATACACAAGTTCTGAGCTCTATAAACAGGAATTCTTAAAGTTCCGGAGAGGTTAATATTATCAGAATTCTCGTCATTTCAAAGTTTCTACCTGTAATCTCGGGAATTGAACTCGCCTTTAAATGTAGTTAGATTCTATTTACTTGTGTTTTAACTGTTTGTTACACGTTCATATTCATTTCCTGGAAAGAAAACTGTGTATTTTAAGAGTTTTAACACATTCTCACAGTTTCCTTAGAATTATATACTAGAACCTTGAGGATATAAACTGGCTCAGTCAAAAAAAGCCATGGCGACTCAGGATCAACTGTAAACATAAACAGTGTTCTCGTCATTTCAAATAATTATACACTAGTTCTGAGCTCTATAAACAGGAATTCTTAAAGTTTGAAATGACAATTTAGTTAAAACGCCACTTAAAAAAGCCTGAGTTGTTAATATTATAAGAATTGCCGAGATGGCGGCGATATAGGCAGACGTGTCCCAGGTCGTGTCCCGGAGCAAATGGAGCGAGCAGCTGTAGCTAGTAACACTCACACCGAATTGGCGAAATTGCTCAGCTGGTGAGAGGGTTTACAGCCAGGAAGAGCAGAACTCCCCTGGAAAGGTAAAAAAAAACCCCAGGGATTTGGGCAGGAAAGTTTGCCAGACCTCTGAGCCCAGAGAGTCAGAGGGAGACCACGTGGCAGACAGCCGAGTCCCTTGGGACAGGCACAGCCCCTGATGGGGGAAAGGAGAACCACGGGATTCCTGGCGCCGCCAGGGAAATTGAGAGCTGGGTTCTGTGATCACGGAGGACTGAGCCTAAAGGGGGCAGCCTGAAGAGCTGACCTGACCATGCAGTCCCAGTAAGAGAAGAAGCTTACAGAAACCAAGCCTTCCCCGTTTCCGCGGCCGGCATTTCTTTGTTTGTTTTCACTGAATCCTGTTCATGGGACATCTCGGATACAGACACTCACCTGTGCTGAAGAGAGGGAGAGTGTGCTCAGGAGTGGAATCTGGGGAGAGACTGGGGAAAGAGGGGGAGCCGGGAGAGGTGGTAGTGAATTGAGTGCTGAGACACCCCAGAGCCCGGGACTGGGGCACCCACCCGCTCCTGAGAGGGAGTCTCCTCCCCCCAGCCCCCAGGCAAGGAGCACAGCCACACCCAGATTCCACCCTGTACAAGATCAAGGATTAAGATAACCTGATCAGTCCCTGGGAGTTAACAGGGTCTGGCCTATAGGGGGATTTTCAATCCCAGCAACAACATAGCGCTGGTAACTAACTATTACGCAGTCAGCCCTGGGCAGTGAACTTCCACTGGACAGAGAGGCCCTATAGCCTCAGAGGCCAACCCCAGAACACTGCCACCCAGAGGCTGCCCCACAAACTGACTCTTTGCTAAACACAAAATAAGGCAGTCTGGGAAATAAATGCGGCATGCTTTAAAATAAGGACTGTGGTTTACAACACAGAGGAACAGTATATCGCAGGGAAACTCAACACTCTCCTGAATACCTGGAAGGTCTAAGGCGAGCCACACTGAAGAATAGAAGAAACGAAGGACCTTCACTACTGCAATTTTTTTTTTCTTTTTTCACTTTTTAACTAAGAAACCAATTTTTTTTTCATTCTTTTTCTTTTTTTTTTTCTGTTCTTTTTCTTTCTTTCTTTCTTTTCTTCTTTTTCCATCACCTGATTTTACCCTTTTAATTACTACCTTCTTATTTTTAACCAGTATTATTACTGCTACCATTTTACCATTTTTTAAAGTGCCATTTTATTTTTTTTTCTTTATTTTACTTTGGGATTAGTGTTCACCATTCTATTTTCATCGTTATATTATTGGTTGTTTCTAGTTTGCATTCATATCCAGGGATCTGTTGCTGGAATTTGTTGGGATTAATGGCTGTTCTATAGGAGTATTCTCCTCATATAAAAAGTCTCTTCCCTCTTCCACTTCATTCTCTCTTTTCGCTCTTTTTTTTTTTTTTTCTTTTTCTCGCTTTTATTTTCCCCCTTCCTTTTTCCCAATTTCATTTTGGCACTCCCTTTTTTTGGTCCCTACTTTTCTTTTCCTTTTTCTCTTCCTTCTTCCTTATCCCCTAATTCTCTTAATTCAGGTGGTCACCTTTAATTGGGGTCATTAATATCGTGAATATATTTGTGTATAGTGCCTGGTACGTGGTGCCTTGTTGTGTTGTATTTTGTGCCTTTAAATCAACGCAGCAGATCCAAGCAACAGCAACCTCCTGAGCACCTCATCCTCTGCTGAGGAACAGCAGCTGTACGTGAAACCTCGCCCCACCAGCCGGAAGAGCCACCACAGCTGTGAACAGCACCCACCAGAGGAGCTGCTGCCAACTGAAGAGCAGCTGCTACCACAACCGCCCAAAGAGCAACCACAGACCAAGGAGTCACTGCCACCAAGGGAGCAACCACTGAACAACTCAACGTCTAGATATGTCAGTGAGATCAAACATGGGTAGACAAAGAAACCCCCAAAGGAAAGAGAAGGAGGACTCTCCAGAAAAGCAGCTAAGTAATACAGAGGCATGCAACATGACAGATAAAGAATTCAGAATAAGGATCCTAGAGTGCATAAACCGGATGGAGGAAAAAATCGACAACCTCTTCAAGAAGCAAGAAGAAACAGATGAAAAAATCGATAACATATGGAAGAAGCTAGAAGAAACAGATGAAAAAATCGATAACATATGGAAGAAGCTAGAAGAAACAGATGAAAAAATCAACAACCTAAGTAAGACCCAAGAAGAAATGAAGAGTGATATAGCTGCAATGAAAAACTCCATTGAAAGTATCAACAGTAGATTAGGAGAAGCGGAGGACCGAATAAGTGAATTAGAAGACAAGGAAGCAAAACACACCCAAAATGTACTGCAATTGGAGAAAAAAATTAAAAGACAGGAGGAGAGCCTAAGGGAGCTGTGGGACAACATGAAACGAAACAACATATGAATAATAGGAGTACCAGAACAACAGAAGGATGAACAAGGATTAGAAAACCTACTCGAAGAAATAATATCAGAAAACTTTCCTGAGGTGGGGAAGAAAAAAGTCACACAAGCCCAGAGAGTCCCAAACAAGGTGAACCCGAAAAGACCCACACCAAGACACATCATAATCACCATGGCAAATGTTCAGGACAAAGAGAGAATCTTACAGGCTGCAAGAGAGAGACGGAAAGTTACATACAAGGGATCTCCCATTAGATTGTCAAATGACTTCTCAACAGAAACACATCAGGCCAGAAAAGAATGGACTGAAATTTACAAAGTGATGCAAAGCAAAGGACTGAATCCAAGAATACTCTATCCAGCAAGGCTATCATTCAAACTTGAAGGGGAAATAAGAAGCTTCACAGACAAAAAAAGACTAAGGGAGTTTGTCACCACCAAGCCAGCAATGCAAGGAATGCTAAAGGGACTGGTATAAAAATAAGAAATAAAAAGCTCAGAAAGAAAACAGCCACACAAAAAAAGAAATGGCTACAAACAAGTACCTTTCAATAATAACTTTAAACGTAAACGGACTAAATGCTCCAACCAAAAGACATCGAGTGGCTGAATGGATAAAAAAACATGACCCATACATCTGCTGTCTACAAGAAACCCACCTCATTAGAAGGGACTCACACAGACTGAAAGTGAAAGGATGGAAAAATATCTTTCAGGCAAATGGAAAGGAAAAGAAAGCTGGGGTAGCAATACTTATATCGGACAAAATAGACCTCAAAGTGAAGGCCTTAACAAGAGATAAGGAAGGCCACTTCATAATACTAAAGGGATCAATACAACAAGAAGATATAACTCTGGTAAACATATACGCACCCAATGTAGGAGCACCCAAATTCATAAAAAAACTCCTGGAAAATATCAAAGGAGAGATCGACAACAATACAATCATAGTAGGGGACTTTAATACACCATTGACAGCACTGGATAAGTCCTATAGACAAACAATCAGCAAAGATACAGCAATCCTAAATGACTCACTAGATCAGATGGACTTAATAGACATCTTCAGAACACTTCACCCCAAAGCCAGAGAATATACGTTCTTCTCAGGTGCTCATGGGACATATTCAAAAATAGACCACATATTGGGTCACAAGCAAAGTATCCCCAAATTCAAGAAGATTGAAATCATAAAAAGCGTCTTCGCAGACCACGATGGCATAATATTAGAAATAAACTACAATAAAAACAACCCAAAATACTCAAACACCTGGAAGCTGAATAGCATGCTATTAAATATTGATTGGGTTACCAATGAGATCAAAGAAGAAATCAAAAACATCCTGGAAACTAATGACAATGAAAACACAACAATCCAAAACCTATGGGACACATTGAAAGCAGTCCTGAGAGGGAAGTTTATAGCTCTACAGGCCTATCTCAAAAAACAAGAAAAAATGGTAGTAAATCATCTAACTCTACAACTCAAAGAATTAGAAAGAGAGCAACAAGAAAACCCCAGAGTGAGCAGAAGGAAGGAGATAATAAAGATTAGAGCAGAAATAAATGACATAGAGACCAAAAAAACAATACAGAAAATCAATGAAACCAAGAGCTGGTTCTTTGAAAGGATAAACAAGATTGATAAACCTCTAGCCAGACTCACCAAGAAGCAGAGAGAGAGGACCCAAATAAATAAAATCAGAAACGATAGAGGCGAAATAACAACAGACCCCACAGAAATACAAATGATTGTTAAAAAATACTATGGACAGCTTTACTCCAACAAACTAGACAACCTGGAGGAAATGGACAAATTCCTAGAAAAATACAGCATTCCAAAACTCAATCAGGAAGAATCTAAAAATCTCAACAGGCCAATAACTATGGAAGAAATTGAAGCAGTCATCAAAAAGCTTCCATCAAACAAAAGCCCAGGACCAGACGGCTTCACAGGGGAGTTTTACCAAACATTCAAGGAAGAACTAAAACATATCCTCCTCAGACTACTACAAAAAATTCAAGAGGAAGGAACACTTCCAAGCTCATTCTATGAAGCCAGCATCACCCTAATACCAAAACCAGGTAAAGACAACACAATGAAAGAGAATTACAGGCCAATATCCCTCATGAACATAGATGCCAAAATCCTCAACAAAATCTTAGCAAATCGGATCCAGCAGTACATCAGAAAGATCATACACCATGACCAAGTAGGATTTATCCCAGGGATGCAAGGATGGTACAATATCCGCAAATCAATAAACGTGATACATCACATAAACAAATTGAAAGAAAAAAACCACATGGTCATATCAATTGATGCAGAAAAAGCATTTGACAAAATTCAACACCCATTTTTGATAAAAACTCTCAGCAAGGTGGGAGTAGAAGGATCATACCTCAACATAATAAAAGCCATATATGACAGGCCCACAGCCAACATCATACTCAACGGACAAAAACTAACACCATTTCCCCTAAGAACAGGAACAAGACAGGGATGCCCCCTCTCACCACTCCTGTTCAACATAGTACTGGAAGTGTTAGCCATTGCAATTCGGCAAGAAGAAGAAATAAAAGGCATCCAAATTGGAAAAGAGGAAGTAAAACTGTCCTTATTTGCAGACGACATGATATTATACATACAAAACCCTAGAGATTCCATCAAAAAGCTACTAGACTTAATACATGAATTTGGCAATGTAGCAGGATACAAAATTAACCCCAAGAAATCTGAGGCATTTCTATACACCAATAGTGAACTTTCAGAAAGAGAGATTATAAAAACAATCCCGTTTACCATTGCACCGAAAAAACTAAGCTACCTAGGAATAAACTTAACTAAAGAGGTAAAAGACCTCTACTCAGAAAACTACAGGACGTTGAAAAAAGACATAGAGGAAGACATAAACAGATGGAAGAACATACCGTGTTCATGGATTGGTAGAATCAACATCATTAAAATGTCCATACTACCCAAAGCAATCTATAAATTCAACGCACTTCCCATTAAAGTACCAACAGCATACTTCAGAGATCTAGAACGAACTTTCCAAAAATTCATCTGGAATAAAAAAAGACCCCAAATAGCTGCAGCAATCCTGAAAAAGAACAAAGTAGGTGGGATCTCAATACCAGATATCAAGTTGTATTACAAAGCCACTGTTCTCAAAACTGCCTGGTACTGGCACAAGAATAGGCATATAGATCAATGGAATAGAATAGAGAGCCCAGAAATCGGCCCGAACCAATATGCTCAATTAATATTTGACAAAGGAGGCAAGAACATACAATGGAGCCAAGATAGTCTCTTCAATAAATGGTGTTGGGAAAATTGGACAGATATATGCAAGAAAATGAAACTAGACCACCAACTTACACCATACACAAAAATAAACTCAAAATGGATAAAGGACTTAAATGTACGACAGGAAACCATAAAAATTCTAGAAGAATCCAAAGGCAAGAAAATCTCAGACATATGCCGAAGCAATTTCTTCACTGATACAGCTCCTAGGGCACTTGAAACTAAAGAAAAAATGAACAAATGGGACTACATCAAAATAAAAAGCTTCTGCACAGCAAAAGAAACCATCAACAAAACAACGAGAAAACCCACTGTGTGGGAAAACATATTTGCCAATGATATATCTGATAAGGGCCTAATTTCCAAAATTTATAGGGAACTCATACAACTTAACAAAAGGAAGATAAACAATCCAATCAAAAAATGGGCAAAGGACCTAAATAGACACCTTTCAAAAGAGGACATTCAGAAAGCCAAGAGACATATGAAAACATGCTCAAAGTCACTAATCATCCGAGAGATGCAAATCAAAACAGCAATGAGGTACCATCTCATACCTGTCAGACTGGCTATCATCAACAAATGAACAAACGACAAGTGCTGGAGAGGATGTGGAGAAAAAGGAACACTTGTGCACTGCTGGTGGGAATGCAGACTGGTGCAGCCACTATGGAAGACAGTATGGAGTTTCCTTAAAAAACTGAAAATGGAACTCCCATTTGACCCTGTGATCCCACTTCTAGGAATATATCCCAAGAAACCAGAAACACCAATCAGAAAGGATATATGCACCCCTATGTTCATAGCAGCACAATTCACCATAGCTAAGATCTGGAAACAGCCTAAGTGCCCATCAGTAGATGAATGGATTAGAAAACTGTGGTACATCTATACGATGGAATACTATGCTGCTGTAAAAAGGAAGGAACTCTTACCATTTGCAACGTCATGGATGGAACTGGAGAGCATTATGCTAAGTGAAATAAGCCAGTCAATAAAGGAAAAATACCACATGATCTCACTCATTCATGGACAATAGAGACCATTATAAACTTTTGAACAATAATAGATACAGAGGCAGAGCTGCCTCAAACAGATTGTCAAACTGCAGTGGGAAGGCCGGGGAGGGTTGGGGGGCAGGAGGTAGGGGGGTAAGAGATCAACTAAAGGACTTGTATGCATGCATATAAGCATAACCAATGGACATAAGACACTGGGTGATAGGGGAGGCTAGGGGACTGTCTAGGGCGGGGGGATAAAATGGATACATATGTAATACCCTTTGTAATACTTTAAGCAATAAAAAAAAAAAAAAAGAAATGAAATAGGGTTGCTACATTTGTCCCATCTGTAAAATGAAATAAGGGAACATGATACTTTGCTCCCCGGAGGTAAAGGTTAGAAGACATAAACAACTTCTAGCTCTACTTCTGTGATTTTAAAAATTTCTGCCTTTAATAAATGGATATATGTGTATGAAATAAAAAAGAGGCTTTTTGAATTAGAAAAAAAAAAAAAAAAAAAAAAAAAGAATTGCCGTCATTTCAGAGTATTCGACCTGTAATCTTGGTAACTGAACTCGGCCTTAAATGTAGTTAGATTCTATTTACTTGTGTTTCAACTGTTTGTTACACGTTCATATTCATTTCCTGGAAAGAAAATTGTGTATTTTAAGAGTTTTAACACATTTTGACAGTTTCTTGAGAAGTATATACTAGAACCTTCAGGATATAAACTGTTTCAGTCACAAAACGCCACGGCAACTCAGAATCAACTGTAAACATAAACAGTATTCTCCTCATTTCAAATCATTATACACGAGTTCTGAGCTCTATAAACAGGAATTCTTAAAGTTCCGGAGAGGTTAATATTATCAGAATTCTCGTCATTTCAAAGTTTCTACCTGTAATCTCGGGAATTGAACTCGGCTTTAAATGTACTTAGATTCTATTTACTTGTGTTTTAACTGTTACACGTTCATATTCTTTTCCTGGAAAGAAAACTGTGTATTTTAAGAGTTTTAACACATTCTCACAGTTTCCTTAGAATTATATACTAGAACCTTGGGGATATAAACTGTCTCAGTCAAAAAAAGCCGTGGCAACTCAGGATCAACTGTAAACATAAACAGTATTCTCCTCATTTCAAATCATTATACACAAGTACTGAGCTCTATAAACAGGAATTCTTAAAGTTTGAAATGACATTTTAGTGAAAACGCCACTTAAAATAGCCTGAGTTGTTAATATTATCAGAATTGCCGTCATTTCAGAGCTCTCGACCTGTAATCTCGGTAACTGAACTCGGCCTTAAATGTAGTTAGATTCTATTTACTTGTGTTTCAACTGTTTGTTACACGTTCATATTCATTTCCTGGAAAGAAAATTGTGTATTTTAAGAGTTTTAACACATTTTGACAGTTTCCTGAGAAGTATATACTAGAACCTTCAGGATATAAACTGTTTCAGTCAAAAAACGCCACGGCAACTCAGGTTCAAGTATAAACATAAACAGTATTCTCCTCATTTCAAATCATTATACACAAGTTTTGAGCTCTATAAACAGGAATTCTTAAAGTTCCGGAGAGGTTAATATTATCAGAATTCTCGTTATTTCAAAGTTTCTACCTGTAATCTCGGGAATTGAACTCGGCTTTAAATGTAGTTAGATTCTATTTACTTTTGTTTTAACTGTTACACGTTCATATTCTTTTCCTGGAAAGAAAACTGTGTATTTTAAGAGTTTTAACACATTCTCACAGTTTCCTTAGAATTATATACTAGAACCTTCAGGATATAAACTGTCTCAGTCAAAAAAAGCCGTGGCAACTCAGGATCAACTGTAAACATAAACAGTGTTCTCGTCATTTCAAATCATTATACACAAGTTCTGAGCTCTATAAACAGGAATTCTTAAAGTTTGAAATGACATTTTAGTGAAAACGCCACTTAAAATAGCCCGAGTTTTTAATATTATCAGAATTGCCGTCATTTCAGAGCTCTCGACCCTTAATCTCGGTAACTGAACTCGGCCTTAAATGTAGTTAGATTCTATTTACTTGTGTTTCAACTGTTTGTTACACGTTCATATTCATTTCCTGGAAAGAAAATTGTGTATTTTAAGAGTTTTAACACATTTTGACAGTTTCCTGAGAAGTATATACGAGAACCTTCAGGATATAAACTGTTTCAGTCAAAAAAATCCATGGCGACTCAGGATCAACTGTAAACATAAACAGTTTTCTCGTCATTTCAAATCATTATACACTAGTTCTGAGCTCTATAAACAGGAATTCTTAAAGATTGAAATGACATTTTAGTGAAAACGCCACTTAAAATAGCCCGAGTTTTTAATATTATCAGAATTGCCGCCATTTCAGAGCTTTCAACCTCTAATCTCGGTAACTGAACTCGGCGTTAAATGTAGTTAGATTCTATTTACTTGTGTTTGAACTGTTTGTTACACGTTCATATTCATTTCCTGGAAAGAAAATTGTGTATTTTAAGAGTTTTAACACATTTTGACAGTTTCCTGAGAAGTATATACTAGAACCTTCAGGATATAAACTGTTTCAGTCAAAAAACGCCACGGCAACTCAGGTTCACGCGTAAACATAAACAGTATTCTCCACATTTCAAGTCATTATACACAAGTTCTGAGCTCTATAAACAGGAATTCTTAAAGTTCCGGAGAGGTTAATATTATCAGAATTCTCGTCATTTCAAAGTTTCTACCTGTAATCTCGGGAATTGAACTCGCCTTTAAATGTAGTTAGATTCTATTTACTTGTGTTTTAACTGTTTGTTACACGTTCATATTCATTTCCTGGAAAGAAAACTGTGTATTTTAAGAGTTTTAACACATTCTCACAGTTTCCTTAGAATGATATACTAGAACCTTCAGGATATAAACTGTCTCAGTCAAAAAAAGCCATGGCGACTCAGGATCAACTGTAAACATAAACAGTGTTCTCGTCATTTCAAATCATTATACACTAGTTCTGAGCTCTATAAACAGGAATTCTTAAAGTTTGAAATGACATTTTAGTGAAAACGCCACTTAAAATAGCCCGAGTTTTTAATATTATCAGAATTGCCGTCATTTCAGAGCTTTCCACCTCTAATCTCGGTAACTGAACTCGGCGTTAAATGTAGTTAGATTCTATTTACTTGTGTTTCAACTGTTTGTTACACGTTCATATTCATTTCCTGGAAAGAAAATTGTGTATTTTAACAGTTTTAACACATTTTGCCAGTTTCCTTAGAAGTATGTACTAGAAACTTCAGGATATAAACTGTTTCAGTCAAAAAACGCCACGGCAACTCAGGTTCACGTGTAAACATAAACAGTATTCTCCACAGTTCAAGTCATTATACACAAGTTCTGAGCTCTATAACAGGAATTCTTAAAGTTCCGGAGAGGTTAATATTATCAGAATTCTCGTCATTTCAAAGTTTCTACCTGTAATCTCGGGAATTGAACTCGCCTTTAAATGTAGTTAGATTCTATTTACTTGTGTTTTAACTGTTTGTTACACGTTCATATTCTTTTCCTGGAAAGAAAACTGTGTATTTTAAGAGTTTTAACACATTCTCACAGTTTCCTTAGAATTATATACTAGAACCTTCAGGATATAAACTGTCTCAGTCAAAAAAAGCCGTGGCAACTCAGGATCAACTGTAAACATAAACAGTGTTCTCGTCATTTCAAATCATTATACACAAGTTCTGAGCTCTATAAACAGGAATTCTTAAAGTTTGAAATGACATTTTAGTGAAAACGCCACTTAAAATAGCCCGAGTTTTTAATATTATCAGAATTGCCGTCATTTCAGAGCTTTCGACCTGTAATCTCAGTAACTGAACTGGGCCTTAAATGTAGTTAGATTCTATTTACTTGTGTTTCAACTGTTTGTTACACGTTCATATTCATTTCCTGGAAACAAAATTGTGTATTTTAACAGTTTTAACACATTTTGCCAGTTTCCTTAGAAGTATGTACTAGAAACTTCAGGATATAAACTGTTTCAGTCAAAAAACGCCACGGCAACTCAGGTTCACGTGTAAACATAAACAGTATTCTCCACAGTTCAAGTCATTATACACAAGTTCTGAGCTCTATAAACAGGAATTCTTAAAGTTCCGGAGAGGTTAATATTATCAGAATTCTCGTCATTTCAAAGTTTCTACCTGTAATCTCGGGAATTGAACTCGGCTTTAAATGTAGTTAGATTCTATTTACTTGTGTTTTAACTGTTTGTTACACGTTCATATTCATTTCCTGGAAAGAATACTGTGTATTTTAAGGGTTTTAACACATTCTCACAGTTTCCTTAGAATTATATACTAGAACCTTGGGGATATAAACTGTCTCAGTCAAAAAAAGCCGTGGCAACTCAGGATCAACTGTAAACATAAACAGTATTCTCCTCATTTCAAATCATTATACTCAAGTTCTGAGCTCTTTAAAAAGGAATTCTTAAACTTTGTATTCAGATTTTAGTGAAAACGCCACTTAAAATGCCGGAGTTGTTAATATTTTCAGAATTCTCGTCATTTCATAGCTTTCGACTTGTAATCTCGGTTTTTGAACTCGGCTTTAAATGTACTTAGTTTCTATTTACTTGTGTTTCCACTGTTGGTTACACGTTCATATTCATTTCGTGGAAAGAAAATTGTGTATTTTAAGAGTTTTAACACATTTTGACAGTTTCCTTAGAAGTACATACTAGAACCTTCAGGATATAAACTGTTTCAGTCAAAAAACGCCATGGCAACTCAGGTTCAAGTGTAAACATAAACAGTATTCTCCTCATTTCAAATCATTATACACAAGGCCTGAGCTCTATAAAGAGGAATTCTTAAACTTTGAAATCACATTTTAGTGAAAATGCCACTTAAAATG
Organism: Myotis daubentonii; assembly: GCF_963259705.1. Classification (NCBI taxonomy): domain Eukaryota; kingdom Metazoa; phylum Chordata; class Mammalia; order Chiroptera; family Vespertilionidae; genus Myotis; species Myotis daubentonii. The sequence goes on from NC_081844.1 coordinate 10,154,153, forward strand.
CCGGAGTTGTTAATAGTATCAGAATTGTAGTCATTTCAGAGCTTTTGACCTGTAATCTCGGTATTTGAACTCGGCTTTAAATGTAGTTAGATTCTATTTACTTGTGTTTCATCTGTTTCTTACACGTTCATATTCATTTCGTGGAAAGATAATTGTGTGTTTTAAGAGTTTTTACATATTTTGACACTTTCCTTAGAAGTATATACTAGAACCTTCAGGATATAAACTGTTTCAGTCAAAAAACGCCATGGCAACTCACGATCAACTGTAAACATAAACAGTATTCTCCTCATTTGAAATCATTATACACAAGGCCTAAGCTCTATAGACAGGAATTCTTAAAGTTTGAAATCACATTTTAGTGAAAACGCCACTTAAAATCCCGGAGTTGTTAATAGTATTAGAATTGTCCTCATTTCAGAGCTTTCGACCTGTTATCTTGGTTTTTGAACTCGGCTTTAAATGTAGTTAGATTCTATTTACTTGTGTTTCCACTGTTTGTTACACGTTCATATTCATTTCGTGGAAAGAAAATTGTGTATTTTAAGAGTTTTAACACATTTTGACACTTTCCTTAGAAGTATATACTAGAACCTTCAGGATATAAAATGTTTCAGTCAAAAAACGCCACGGCAACTCAGGATCAAGAGTAAACATGAACAGTATTCTCTTCATTTCAAATCATTATACAGAAGTTCTGAGATCTATAACCAGGAATTCTTAGAGTTTGAACTCACATTTTAGTTAAAATGCTTCTAAAAATGCCGGAGTAGATCGTATTATAAAAATTCTCGTCATGTCAGAGCATTTGACCCGTAATCTCTGTATTTGTACTCGGCTTTAAATGTAGTATATTCTATTTACTTGTGTTTCCACTGTTTGTTACACGTTCATATTCATTTCGTGGAAAGAAAATTTTGTATTTTAAGAGTTTTAACACATTTTGACACTTTCCTTAGAAGTATATACTAGAACCTTCAGGATATAAACTTTTTCTGTCAAAAAACCCCATGGCAACTCAGGATCTAGGGTAAACATAAACAGTATTCTCCTCATTTGAAATCATTATACACAAGTTCTGAGCTCTATAAACAGGAAGTCTTAAAGTTTGAAATCACATTTTAGTGAAAATGCCACTTAAAATGCAAGGGGTTGTTAATATTATCAGAATTGTGGTCATTTCAGAGCTTTGAACCTGTAATCTCGGTTTATGAACTCGGCTTTAAATGTAGTTAGATTCTATTTACTTGTGTTTCATCTGTTTCTTACACATTCATATTTATTTCGTGGAATGAAAATTGTGTATTTTAAGAGTTCTAACACATTTTGACAGTTTCCTTAGAAGTATATACTAGAACCTTCAGAATATAAACTGTTTCAGTCAAAAAACGCCACGGCAACTCAGGTTCAACTGTAAACATAAACAGCATTCTCCTCATTTCAAATTATTATAACATGGCCTAAGCTCTATAGACAGGAATTCTTAATTTTGAAATCACATTTTAGTGAAAACGCCACTTAAAATGCCGGAGTTGTTAATAATATCAGAATTGTGGTCATTTCAGAGCTTTCGACCTGTAATCTCGGTAATTGAACTCGTCAATAAATGTAGTTAGATTCTATTTACTTGTGTTTCATCTGTTTGTTACACGTTCATATTCATTTCATGGAAAGGAAATTGTGTATTTTATGAGTTTTAACACATTTTAACAGTTTCCTTAGAAGTATATACTAGAACCTTCAGGATATAAACTGTTTCAGTCAAAAAACGCCATGGCAACTCAGGATCAAGGGTAAACATAAACAGTATTCTCCTCATTTCAAATCATTATACACAAGTTCTGAGCTCTATTTACAGGAATTCTTAAAGTTTGAAATCACATTTTAGTGAAAACGCCACTTAAAATGCAGGGGTTGTTAATATTACCAGAATTGTCGTCATTTCAGAGCTTTCGACCTGTAATCTCGGTTTTTGAACTCGGCTCTAAATGTAGTTAGATTCTATTTACTTGTGTTTCATCTGTTTGTTACACGTTCATATTCATTTCGTGGAAAGATAATTGTGTGTTTTAAGAGTTTTTACATATTTTGACACTTTCCTTAGAAGTATATACTAGAACCTTCAGGATATAAACTGTTACAGTCAAAAAACGCCAAGGCTACTCAGGATCAAGTGTAAATGTAAACAGTATTCTCCTCATTTCAAATCATTATACAGAAGTTCTGAGACTATATCCAGGAATTCTTAAAGTTTGGACTCACATTTTAGTGAAAACGCTACTAAAAATGCCGGAGTTGATGGTATTATCAATATTCTCGTCATTTCAGAGCTTTCGACCCATAATCTCTGTATTTGTACTCAGCTTTAAATGTATTAGATTCTATTTACTTGTGTTTCCACTGTTTGTTACACGTTCATATTCATTTCGTGGAAAGAAAATTTTGTATTTTAAGAGTTTTAACACATTTTGACACTTTCCTTAGAAGTATATACTAGAACCTTCAGGATATAAACTCTTTCAGTAAAAAAACGCCATGGCAACTCATGATCAACTGTAAACATAAACAGTATTCTCCTCATTTGAAATCATTATACACAAGGCCTAAGCTCTATAGACAGGAATTCTTAAAGTTTGAAATCACATTTTAGTGAAAACGCCACTTAAAATGCCCGAGTTGTTAATAGTATTAGAATTGTCCTCATTTCAGAGCTTTCGACCTGTTATCTCGGTTTTTGAACTCGGCTTTAAATGTATTTAGATTCTATTTACTTGTGTTTCCACTGTTGGTTACACGTTCATATTCATTTCGTGGAAAGAAAATTGTGCATTTTAAGAGTTTTAACACATTTTGACAGTTTCCTTAGTAGTATGTACTATAACCTTCAGAATATAAACTGTTTCAGTCAAAAAACGCCACCGCAACTCAGGTTCAACTGTATACATAAACAGTATTCTCCTCATTTGAAATCATTATACACAAGGCCTAAGCTCTATAGATAGGAATTCTTAAAGTTTGAAATCACATTTTAGTGAAAACGCCATTTAAAATGCCTGCGTTGTTAATAGTATTAGAATTGTCCTCATTTCAGAGCTTTCGACCTGTTATCTCGGTTTTTGAACTCGGCTTTAAATGTAGTTATATTCTATTTACTTGTGTTTCAACTGTTTTTTACACGTTCATATTCATTTCGTGGAAAGATGATTGTGTATTTTAAGAGTTTTAATATATTTTGATACTTTCCTTAGAAGTATATACTAGAACCTTCAGGGTATAAACTGTTTCAGTCAAAAAATGCCACGGCAACGCAGGATCAAGTGTAAACATAAACAGTATTCCCCTCATTTCAAATCATTATACACAAGTTCTGAGCTCTATAAACAGGAATTCTTAAAGTTTGAAATCACATTTTAGTGAAAATGCCACTTAAAATGCAAGGGGTTGTTAATATTATCAGAATTGTCGTCATTTCAGAGCTTTCGTCCTGTAATCTCGGTTTTTGAACTCGGCTTTAAATGTAGTTAGATTCTATTTACTTGTGTTTCATCTGCTTGTTACACGTTCATATTCATTTCGTGGAAAGATAATTGTGTTGTTTAAGAGTTTTAATATATTTTGATACTTTCCTTAGAAGTATATACTAGAACCTTCAGGATATAAACTGTTTCAGTCAAAAACCGCCATGGCAACTCAAAATCAAGTGTAAACATAAACAGTATTCTCCTCATTTGAAATCATTATACACAAGTTCTGAGCTCTATAAACAGGAATTCTTAAAGTTTGAAATCACATTTTAGTGAAAACGCCACTTAAAATGCCGGAGTTTTTAATAGTATCAGAATTGACGTCATTTCAGAGCTTTCGACCTGTAATCTCAGTAACTGAACTGGGCCTTAAATGTAGTTAGATTCTATTTACTTGTGTTTCAACTGTTTGTTACACGTTCATATTCATTTCCTGGAAACAAAATTGTGTATTTTAACAGTTTTAACACATTTTGCCAGTTTCCTTAGAAGTATGTACTAGAAACTTCAGGATATAAACTGTTTCAGTCAAAAAACGCCACGGCAACTCAGGTTCACGTGTAAACATAAACAGTATTCTCCACAGTTCAAGTCATTATACACAAGTTCTGAGCTCTATAAACAGGAATTCTTAAAGTTCCGGAGAGGTTAATATTATCAGAATTCTCGTCATTTCAAAGTTTCTACCTGTAATCTCGGGAATTGAACTCGGCTTTAAATGTAGTTAGATTCTATTTACTTGTGTTTTAACTGTTTGTTACACGTTCATATTCATTTCCTGGAAAGAATACTGTGTATTTTAAGGGTTTTAACACATTCTCACAGTTTCCTTAGAATTATATACTAGAACCTTGGGGATATAAACTGTCTCAGTCAAAAAAAGCCGTGGCAACTCAGGATCAACTGTAAACATAAACAGTATTCTCCTCATTTCAAATCATTATACTCAAGTTCTGAGCTCTTTAAAAAGGAATTCTTAAACTTTGTATTCAGATTTTAGTGAAAACGCCACTTAAAATGCCGGAGTTGTTAATATTTTCAGAATTCTCGTCATTTCATAGCTTTCGACTTGTAATCTCGGTTTTTGAACTCGGCTTTAAATGTACTTAGTTTCTATTTACTTGTGTTTCCACTGTTGGTTACACGTTCATATTCATTTCGTGGAAAGAAAATTGTGTATTTTAAGAGTTTTAACACATTTTGACAGTTTCCTTAGAAGTACATACTAGAACCTTCAGGATATAAACTGTTTCAGTCAAAAAACGCCATGGCAACTCAGGTTCAAGTGTAAACATAAACAGTATTCTCCTCATTTCAAATCATTATACACAAGGCCTGAGCTCTATAAAGAGGAATTTTTAAACTTTGAAATCACATTTTAGTGAAAATGCCACTTAAAATGCCGGAGTTGTTAATAGTATCAGAATTGTAGTCATTTCAGAGCTTTTGACCTGTAATCTCGGTATTTGAACTCGGCTTTAAATGTAGTTAGATTCTATTTACTTGTGTTTCATCTGTTTCTTACACGTTCATATTCATTTCGTGGAAAGATAATTGTGTGTTTTAAGAGTTTTTACATATTTTGACACTTTCCTTAGAAGTATATACTAGAACCTTCAGGATATAAACTGTTTCAGTCAAAAAACGCCATGGCAACTCACGATCAACTGTAAACATAAACAGTATTCTCCTCATTTGAAATCATTATACACAAGGCCTAAGCTCTATAGACAGGAATTCTTAAAGTTTGAAATCACATTTTAGTGAAAACGCCACTTAAAATCCCGGAGTTGTTAATAGTATTAGAATTGTCCTCATTTCAGAGCTTTCGACCTGTTATCTTGGTTTTTGAACTCGGCTTTAAATGTAGTTAGATTCTATTTACTTGTGTTTCCACTGTTTGTTACACGTTCATATTCATTTCGTGGAAAGAAAATTGTGTATTTTAAGAGTTTTAACACATTTTGACACTTTCCTTAGAAGTATATACTAGAACCTTCAGGATATAAAATGTTTCAGTCAAAAAACGCCACGGCAACTCAGGATCAAGAGTAAACATGAACAGTATTCTCTTCATTTCAAATCATTATACAGAAGTTCTGAGATCTATAACCAGGAATTCTTAGAGTTTGAACTCACATTTTAGTTAAAATGCTTCTAAAAATGCCGGAGTAGATCGTATTATAAAAATTCTCGTCATGTCAGAGCATTTGTCCCGTAATCTCTGTATTTGTACTCGGCTTTAAATGTAGTATATTCTATTTACTTGTGTTTCCACTGTTTGTTACACGTTCATATTCATTTCGTGGAAAGAAAATTTTGTATTTTAAGAGTTTTAACACATTTTGACACTTTCCTTAGAAGTATATACTAGAACCTTCAGGATATAAACTTTTTCTGTCAAAAAACCCCATGGCAACTCAGGATCTAGGGTAAACATAAACAGTATTCTCCTCATTTGAAATCATTATACACAAGTTCTGAGCTCTATAAACAGGAAGTCTTAAAGTTTGAAATCACATTTTAGTGAAAATGCCACTTAAAATGCAAGGGGTTGTTAATATTATCAGAATTGTGGTCATTTCAGAGCTTTGAACCTGTAATCTCGGTTTATGAACTCGGCTTTAAATGTAGTTAGATTCTATTTACTTGTGTTTCATCTGTTTCTTACACATTCATATTTATTTCGTGGAATGAAAATTGTGTATTTTAAGAGTTCTAACACATTTTGACAGTTTCCTTAGAAGTATATACTAGAACCTTCAGAATATAAACTGTTTCAGTCAAAAAACGCCACGGCAACTCAGGTTCAACTGTAAACATAAACAGCATTCTCCTCATTTCAAATTATTATAACATGGCCTAAGCTCTATAGACAGGAATTCTTAATTTTGAAATCACATTTTAGTGAAAACGCCACTTAAAATGCCGGAGTTGTTAATAATATCAGAATTGTGGTCATTTCAGAGCTTTCGACCTGTAATCTCGGTAATTGAACTCGTCAATAAATGTAGTTAGATTCTATTTACTTGTGTTTCATCTGTTTGTTACACGTTCATATTCATTTCATGGAAAGGAAATTGTGTATTTTATGAGTTTTAACACATTTTAACAGTTTCCTTAGAAGTATATACTAGAACCTTCAGGATATAAACTGTTTCAGTCAAAAAACGCCATGGCAACTCAGGATCAAGGGTAAACATAAACAGTATTCTCCTCATTTCAAATCATTATACACAAGTTCTGAGCTCTATTTACAGGAATTCTTAAAGTTTGAAATCACATTTTAGTGAAAACGCCACTTAAAATGCAGGGGTTGTTAATATTACCAGAATTGTCGTCATTTCAGAGCTTTCGACCTGTAATCTCGGTTTTTGAACTCGGCTCTAAATGTAGTTAGATTCTATTTACTTGTGTTTCATCTGTTTGTTACACGTTCATATTCATTTCGTGGAAAGATAATTGTGTGTTTTAAGAGTTTTTACATATTTTGACACTTTCCTTAGAAGTATATACTAGAACCTTCAGGATATAAACTGTTACAGTCAAAAAACGCCAAGGCTACTCAGGATCAAGTGTAAATGTAAACAGTATTCTCCTCATTTCAAATCATTATACAGAAGTTCTGAGACTATATCCAGGAATTCTTAAAGTTTGGACTCACATTTTAGTGAAAACGCTACTAAAAATGCCGGAGTTGATGGTATTATCAATATTCTCGTCATTTCAGAGCTTTCGACCCATAATCTCTGTATTTGTACTCAGCTTTAAATGTATTAGATTCTATTTACTTGTGTTTCCACTGTTTGTTACACGTTCATATTCATTTCGTGGAAAGAAAATTTTGTATTTTAAGAGTTTTAACACATTTTGACACTTTCCTTAGAAGTATATACTAGAACCTTCAGGATATAAACTCTTTCAGTAAAAAAACGCCATGGCAACTCATGATCAACTGTAAACATAAACAGTATTCTCCTCATTTGAAATCATTATACACAAGGCCTAAGCTCTATAGACAGGAATTCTTAAAGTTTGAAATCACATTTTAGTGAAAACGCCACTTAAAATGCCCGAGTTGTTAATAGTATTAGAATTGTCCTCATTTCAGAGCTTTCGACCTGTTATCTCGGTTTTTGAACTCGGCTTTAAATGTATTTAGATTCTATTTACTTGTGTTTCCACTGTTGGTTACACGTTCATATTCATTTCGTGGAAAGAAAATTGTGCATTTTAAGAGTTTTAACACATTTTGACAGTTTCCTTAGTAGTATGTACTATAACCTTCAGAATATAAACTGTTTCAGTCAAAAAACGCCACCGCAACTCAGGTTCAACTGTATACATAAACAGTATTCTCCTCATTTGAAATCATTATACACAAGGCCTAAGCTCTATAGATAGGAATTCTTAAAGTTTGAAATCACATTTTAGTGAAAACGCCATTTAAAATGCCTGCGTTGTTAATAGTATTAGAATTGTCCTCATTTCAGAGCTTTCGACCTGTTATCTCGGTTTTTGAACTCGGCTTTAAATGTAGTTATATTCTATTTACTTGTGTTTCAACTGTTTTTTACACGTTCATATTCATTTCGTGGAAAGATGATTGTGTATTTTAAGAGTTTTAATATATTTTGATACTTTCCTTAGAAGTATATACTAGAACCTTCAGGGTATAAACTGTTTCAGTCAAAAAATGCCACGGCAACGCAGGATCAAGTGTAAACATAAACAGTATTCCCCTCATTTCAAATCATTATACACAAGTTCTGAGCTCTATAAACAGGAATTCTTAAAGTTTGAAATCACATTTTAGTGAAAATGCCACTTAAAATGCAAGGGGTTGTTAATATTATCAGAATTGTCGTCATTTCAGAGCTTTCGTCATGTAATCTCGGTTTTTGAACTCGGCTTTAAATGTAGTTAGATTCTATTTACTTGTGTTTCATCTGCTTGTTACACGTTCATATTCATTTCGTGGAAAGATAATTGTGTTGTTTAAGAGTTTTAATATATTTTGATACTTTCCTTAGAAGTATATACTAGAACCTTCAGGATATAAACTGTTTCAGTCAAAAACCGCCATGGCAACTCAAAATCAAGTGTAAACATAAACAGTATTCTCCTCATTTGAAATCATTATACACAAGTTCTGAGCTCTATAAACAGGAATTCTTAAAGTTTGAAATCACATTTTAGTGAAAACGCCACTTAAAATGCCGGAGTTTTTAATAGTATCAGAATTGACGTCATTTCAGAGCTTTCGACCTGTAATCTCGGTAATTGAACTCGGCATTAAATGTAGTTAGATTCTATTTACTTGTGTTTCATCTGTTTGTTACACGTTCATATTCATTTCGTGGAAAGAAAATTGTGTATTTTAAGAGTTTTAACACATTCTAACAGTTTCCTTAGAAGTATATACTAGAACCTTCAGGATATAAACTGTTACAGTCAAAAAACGCCAAGGCTACTCAGGATCACTGTAAACATAAACAGTATTCTCCTCATTTCAAATCATTATACAGAAGTTCTGAGCTCTATAAACAGGAATTCTTAAAGTTTGAAATCACATTTTATTGAAAACGCTTCTAAAAATGCCGGAGTTGATAGTATTATCAAAATTCTCGTCATTTCAGAGCTCTCGACTGGTAATCTCTGTATTTGTACTCGGCTTTAAATGTATGAGATTCTATTTACTTATGTTTCCACTGTTTGTTACACGTTCATATTCATTTCGTGGAAAGAAAATTTTGTATTTTAAGAATTTTAACACATTTTGACACTTTCCTTAGAAGTATATACTAGAACCTTCAGGATATAAACATTTTCAGTCAAAAAACCCCATGGCAACTCAGATTTCAATCTTCTTGAATTTGGGGATACTCTGCTTGTGACCCAATATGTGGTCTATTTTTGAAGATGTACCATGAGCACCTGAGAAGAACATATATTCCTTGGCTTTGGGGTGAAGTGTTCTGAATATGTCTATTAAGTCCATCTGATCTAGTGAGTCATTTAGGATTGCTGTATCTTTGCTGATTTTTTGTCTATAGGACTTATCCAGTGCTGTCAATGGTGTATTAAAGTCCCCTACTATGATTGTATTGTTGTCGATCTCTCCTTTGATATCTTCCAGGAGTTTTTTTATGAATTTGGGTGCTCCTACATTGGGTGCATATATGTTTACCAGGGTTATATCTTCTTGTTGTATTGAACCCTTATGAAGTGGCCTTCCTTATCTCTTGTTAAGGCCTTCACTTTGAGGTCTATTTTGTCCGATATAAGTATTGCTACCCCAGCTTTCTTTTCCTTTCCATTTGCCTGAAAGATATTTTTCCAGCCTTTCACTTTAAGTCTGTGTGAGTCCCTTCTAATGAGGTGGGTTTCTTGTAGACAGCAGATGTATGGGTCATGTTTTTTTATCCATTCAGCCACTCGATGTCTTTTGGTTGGAGCATTTAGTCCGTTTACGTTTAAAGTTATTATTGAAAGGTACTTGTTTGTAGCCATTTCTTTTTGTGTGTGTGGGTGGCTGTTTTCTTTCTGAGCTTTTTATTTCTTCTTTTTATACCAGTCCCTTTAGCATTCCTTGCATTGCTGGCTTGGTGGTGACAAACTCCCTTAGCCTTTTTTTGTCTGTGAAGCTTCTTATTTCCCCTTCAAGTTTGAATGATAGCCTTGCTGGATAGAGTATTCTTGGATTCAGTCCTTTGCTTTGCATCACTTTGTAAATTTCAGTCCATTCTTTTCTGGCCTGTTGTGTTTCTGTTGAGAAATCATTTGACAGTCTAATGGGAGATCCCTTGTATGTAACTTTCCGTCTCTCTCTTGCAGCCTGTAAGATTCTCTCTTTGTCCTGAACATTTGCCATGGTGATTATGATGTGTCTTGGTGTGGGTCTTTTCGGGTTCACCTTGTTTGGGACTCTCTGGGCTTGAGTGACTTTTTTCTTCCCCACCTCAGGAAAGTTTTCTGATATTATTTCTTCAAGTAGGTTTTCTAATCCTTGTTCATCCTTCTGTTGTTCTGGTACTCCTATTATTCGTATGTTGTTTCGTTTCATGTTGTCCCAGAGCTCCCTTAGGCTCTCCTCCTGTCTTTTAATTTTTTTCTCCAATTGCAGTACATTTTGGGTGTGTTTTGCTTCCTTGTCTTCTAATTCACTAATTCGGTCCTCCGCTTCTCCTAGTCTACTGTTGATACTTTCAATGGAGTTTTTCATTGCAGCTATATCACTCTTCATTTCTTCTTGGGTCTTACTTAAGTTGTTGATTTTTTCATCTGTTTCTTCTAGCTTCTTCCATATGTTATCGATTTTTTCATCTGTTTCTTCTAGCTTCTTCCATATGTTATCGATTTTTTCATCTGTTTCTTCTTGCTTCTTGAAGCGGTTGTCGATTTTTTCCTCCATCCGGTTTATGCACTCTAGGACCCTTATTCTGAATTCTTTATCTGTCATGTTGCATGCCTCTGTATTACTTAGCTGCTTTTCTGGAGAGTCCTCCTTCTCTTTCCTTTGGGGGTTTCTTTGTCTACCCATGTTTGATCTCACTGACATATCTAGATGTTAAGTCGTTCAGTGGTTGCTCCCTGGGTGGCAGTGACTCCTTGGTCTGTGGTTGCTCTTCGGGCGATTGCGGTAGCTGCTGCTCTTCAGTTGGCAGCAGCTCCTCTGGTGGGTGCTGTTCACAGCTGTGGTGGCTCTTCCGGCTGGTGGGGCGAGGTTTCACGTACAGCTGCTGTTCCTCAGCAGAGGATGAGGTGCTCAGGAGGTTGCTGTTGCTTGGATCTGCTGCGTTGATTTAAAGGCACAAAATACAACACAACAAGGCACCACGTACCAGGCACTATACACAAATATATTCACGATATTAATAACCCCAATTAAAGGTGACCACCTGCATTAAGAGAATTAGGGGATAAGGAAGAAGGAAGAGAAAAAGATAAAAGAAAAAAAAGAAAAGAAAAGTAGGGACGAAAAAAAGGAGTGCAAAAAATGAAATCGGGAAAAAGGAGGGGGGAAAATAAAAGCGAGAAAAGAAAAAAAAAAGAGCAAAAAGAGAGAATGAAGTGGAAGAGGGGAAGAGACTTTTTATATGAGGAGAATACTCCTATAGAACAGCCATTAATCCCAACAAATTCCAGCAACAGCTCCCTGGATATGAATGCAAACTAGAATCAACCAATAATATAACAATTAAAATAGAATGGAGAACACTAATCCCAAAATAAAATAAAGAGAAAATAAAATGCCACTTTAAAAAATGGTAAAATGGTAGCAGTAATAATACTAGTTAAAAAATAAGAAGGTAGTAATTAAAAGGGTAAAATCAGGTGATGGAAAAAGAAAAAAGAAAAAAAAAGAACAGAAAAAAAAATAAAAATAAATTGATTTCTTAGTTAAAAAGTGAAAAAAGAAAAAAAAAATGCAGTAGTGAAGGTCCTTCAGTTCTTCTATTCTTCAGTGTGGCTCGCCTTAGACCTTCCAGGTATTCAGGAGAGTGTTGAGTTTCCCTGCGATATACTGTTCCTCTGTGTTGTAAACCACAGTCCTTATTTTAAAACAGGTCGCATTTATTTCCCAGACTGCCTTATTTTGTGTTTAGCAAAGAGTCAGTTTGTGGGTCAGCCTCTGGGTGGCAGTGTTCTGGGGTTGGCCTCTGAGGCTATAGGGCCTCTCTGCCCAGTGGAAGTTCACTGCCCAGAGCTGACTGCGTAATAATTAGTTGTTGCTGGGATTGAAAATCCCTCTATAGGCCAGACCCTGTTAACTCCTAGGGACTGATAAGGTTATTCTAATCCTTGATCTCGTGCAGGGTGGAATCTGGGTGTGGCTGTGCTCCTTGCCTGGGGGCGGGGGGGAGGAGTCTCATCTCTGGAGAGAATGGCTGCCTCAGTCTTGGGCTCAGGGGTGTCTCAGCACTCAATTCGCTGCCACCTCTCCCGGCTCCCCCTCTCTCCCCAGTCTCTCCCCAGATTCCACTCCTCCGCACACTCTCCCTCTCTTCAGCACAGGTGAGTGTCTGTATCCGAAATGTCCCATGAACAGGATTCAGTGAAAACAGACAAACAAACGCCGGCTGCGGAAACGGGGAAGGCTTGGTTTCTGTAAGCTTCTTCTCTTACCGGGACTGTATGGTCAGGTCAGCTCTTCAGGCTGCCCCCTTTAGGCTCAGTCCTCCGTGATCACAGAACCCAGCTCTCAATTTCCCTGGCGGCGCCAGGAATCCCACGGTTCTCCTTTCCCCCTTCAGGGGCTGTGCCTGTCCCAGGGGACGCAGCTGTCTGCCACACGGTCTCCCTCCGACTCTCTGGGGTCAGAGGTCTGGCAAACTTTCCTGCCCAAATCCCTGGTTTTTTTTACCTTTCCAGGGGAGTTCTGCTCTTCCGGGATGCAAATCCTCTCACCAGCTGAGCAATTTCGCCAATTCGGTGTGAGTGTTACTAGTTTCAGCTGCTCATTCCATTTGCTCCAGGACACGACCTGGGACGCATCTGCCTATATCGCCGCCATCTTGGTTCCCAATCCCCCATGGCAACTCAGGATCAAGGGTAAACATAAACAGTATTCTCCTCATTTCAAATCATTATACACAAGTTCTGAGCTCTATAAACAGGAAATCTTAAAGTTTGAAATCACATTTTAGTGAAAACGCCACTTAAAAGGCCGGAGTTGTTTATAGTATCAGAATTGTCGTGATTTCAGAGCTTTCGCCCTGTAATCTCGGTAATTGAACTCGGCATTAAATGTAGTTAGATTCTATTTGCTTGTGTTTCATCTGTTTGTTACACGTGCATACTCATTTCGTGGAAAGATAATTGTGTATTTTAAGAGTTTTAACAAATTTTGACACTTTCCTTAGAAGTATATACTAGAACCTTCAGGATTTAAACTGTTTCAGTCAAAAAAAGCCATGGAAACTCAGGATCATCTGTAAACATAAACAGTATTCTCCTCATTTCAAATCATTATACACAAGTTCTGAGCTCTATAAACAGGAATTCTTAAAGTTTGAAATCACATTTTAGTGAAAATGCCCCTTAAAATGCCGAAGTTGTTAATATCATCAGAATTCTCGTCATTTCAGAGCTTTCGACCTGTATTCTCTGTTTTTGTACTCGGCTTTAAATGTAGTTAGATTCTATTTACTTGTGTTTCCACTGTTTGTTACACGTTCATGTTCATTTCGGGGAAAGATAATTGTGTATTTTAAGAGTTTTAACACATTTTGACACTTTCCTTAGAAGTATATACTAGAACCTTCAGGATATAAACTGTTTCACTAAAAAAACGCCATGGCAACTCAAAATCAACGGTAAACATAAACAGTATTCTCCTCATTTCAAATCATTATAAAGAAGTTCTGAGATCTATAACCAGGAATTCTTAAAGTTTGAAATCACATTTTATTGAAAACGCTTCTAAAAATTCCAGAGTTGATAGTATTATCAAAATTCTTGTCATTTCAGAGCTTTAGACCCATAATCTCTGTATTTGTACTCGGCTTTAAATGTATTAGATTCTATTTACTTGTGTTTCCACTGTTTGTTACATGTTCATATTCATTTCGTGGAAAGAAAATTTTGTATTTTAAGAGTTTTAACACATTTTGACACTTTCCTTAGAAGTATGTACTAGAACCTTCAGGATATAAACTTTTTCAGTCAAATAACCCCATGGCAACTCAGGATAAAGGGTAAACATAAACAGTATTCTCCTCATTTGAAATCATTATACACAAGTTCTCATCTCTATAAACAGGAAATCTTAAAGTTTGAAATGACATTTTAGTGAAAACGCCACTTAAAAGGCCGGAGTTGTTAATAGTATCAGAATTGTACTCATTACAGAGCTTTCGCCCTGTAATCTCAGTAATTGAACTCGGCATTAAATGTAGTTAGATTCTATTTGCGTGTGTTTCATCTGTTTGGTACACGTTCATATTCATTTCGTGGAAAGAAAATTGTGTATTTTAAGAGTTTTAACACATTTTGACACTTTCTTTAGAAGTATATACTAGATCCTTCAGGATGTAAAATGTTTCAGTCAAAAAATGCCACGGCAACTCAGGATCCAGGGTTAACATAAACTGTATTATCCTCATTTGAAACCATTATGCATAAGTTCTGAGCTCTATGAACAGGAATTCTTAAAGTTTGAAATCACATTTTAGTGAAAACGCCACGTAAAATGCCGGAGTTGTTAATACTATCAGAATTGTCGTCATTTCAGAGCTTTCGACCTGTAATCTCGGTAATTGAACACGGCATTAAATGTCGTTAGATTCTATTTACTTGTGTTTCATCTGTTTGTTACACGTTCATATTCATTTCGTGGAAAGATAATTGTGTATTTTACGAGTTTTAACACATTTTGACACTTTCCTTAGAAGTATATACTAGAACCTTCAGGATATAAACTGTTTCAGTCAAAAAACGCCACGGCAACTCAGGGTCAAGGGTAAACATAAACAGTATTCTCCTCATTTCAAATCATTATACACAAGTTCTGAGCTCTATAAACAGGAATTCTTAAAGTTTGAAATCACATTTTTGTGAAAACGCCACTTAAAAGGCCGTAGTTGTTAATAGTATCAGAATTGGCGTCATTTAGGAGCTTTCGACCTGTAATATCGATAATTGAACTCGGCATTAAATGTAGTTAGATTCTATTTGCTTGTATTTCATCTGTTTGTTACACGTTCATATTCATTTCGTGGAAAGAAAATTGTGTATTTTAAGAGTTTTAACACATTTTGACACTTTCCTTAGAAGTATATACTAGATCCTTCAGGATGTAAACTGTTTCAGTCAAAAAACGCCATGGCAACTCAGGAACAAGTGTAAACATAAACAGTATTCTCCTCATTTGAAATCATTATACACAAGTTCTGAGCTCTATATACAGGAATTCTTAAAGTTTGAAATCACATTTTAGTGAAAACGCCACTTAAAATGCCGGAGTTTTTAATAGTATCAGAATTGTCGTCATTTCAGAGCTTTCGACCTGTAATCTCGGTAACTGAACTCGGCATTAAATGTAGTTAGATTCTATTTACTTGTGTTTCCACTGTTTGTTACACGTTCATGTTCATTTCGGGGAAAGATAATTGTGTATTTTAAGAGTTTTAACACATTTTGACACTTTCCTTAGAAGTATATACTAGAACCTTCAGGATATAAACTGTTTCACTAAAAAAACGCCATGGCAACTCAAAATCAACGGTAAACATAAACAGTATTCTCCTCATTTCAAATCATTATAAAGAAGTTCTGAGATCTATAACCAGGAATTCTTAAAGTTTGAAATCACATTTTATTGAAAACGCTTCTAAAAATTCCAGAGTTGATAGTATTATCAAAATTCTCGTCATTTCAGAGCTTTAGACCCATAATCTCTGTATTTGTACTCGGCTTTAAATGTATTAGATTCTATTTACTTGTGTTTCCACTGTTTGTTACATGTTCATATTCATTTCGTGGAAAGAAAATTTTGTATTTTAAGAGTTTTAACACATTTTGACACTTTCCTTAGAAGTATGTACTAGAACCTTCAGGATATAAACTTTTTCAGTCAAATAACCCCATGGCAACTCAGGATAAAGGGTAAACATAAACAGTATTCTCCTCATTTGAAATCATTATACACAAGTTCTCATCTCTATAAACAGGAAATCTTAAAGTTTGAAATGACATTTTAGTGAAAACGCCACTTAAAAGGCCGGAGTTGTTAATAGTATCAGAATTGGCCTCATTTCAGAGCTTTCGACCTGTAATCTCGATAATTGAACTCGGCATTAAATGTAGTTAGATTCTATTTGCTTGTGTTTCATCTGTTTGTTACAGGTTCATATTCATTTCGTGGAAAGAAAATTGTGTATTTTAAGAGTTTTAACACATTTTGACACTTTCCTTAGAAGTATGTACTACAACCTTCAGGATATAAACTGTTTCAGTCAAAAAACGCCACGGCAACTCAGGATCAAGTGTAAACATAAACAGGATTCTCCTCATTTTAAATCATTATACACAAGTTCTGAGCTCTTTAAACAGGAATTCTTAAAGTTTGAAATCACATTTTAGTGAAAATGCCCCTTAAAATGCCGAAGTTGTTAATATCATCAGAATTCTCGTCATTTCAGAGCTTTCGACCAGTAATCTCTGTTTTTGAACTCAGCTTTAAAGGTAGTTAGATTCTATTTACTTGTGTTTCCACTGTTGGTTACACGTTCATATTCATTTCGTGGAAAGAAAATTGTTTATTTTAAGACTTTTAACACATTTTGACAGTTTCCTTAGAAGTATATACTAGAACCTTCAGGATATAAACTGTTTCAGTCAAAAAACGCCATGGCAACTCAGGATCAACTGTAACATAAACAGTATTCTCCTCATTTCAAATCATTATACAGAAGTTCTGAGATCTATATTCAGGAATTCTTAAAGTTTGAAATCACATTTTATTGAAAACGCTTCTAAAAATGCCAGAGTTGATAGTATTATCAAAATTCTCGTCATTTCAGAGCTTTCGACCCGTAATCTCTGTATTTGTACTCGGCTTTAAATGTATTAGATTCTATTTACTTGTGTTTCCACTGTTTGTTACAAGTTCATGTTCATTTCGTGGAATGATAATTGTGTATTTTAAGAGTTTTAACACATTTTGACACTTTCCATAGAAGTATATACTAGAACCTACAGGATATAAACTTTTTTCGTCAAATAACCCCATGGCAACTCAGGATCAAGGGTAAACATAAACAGTATTCTCCTCATTTGAAATCATTATACAAAAGTTCTGAGCTCTATAAACAGGAAATCTTAAAGTTTGAAATGACATTTTAGTGAAAACGCCACTTAAAAGGCCGGAGTTGTTAATAGTATCAGAATTGTCCTAATTACAGGGCTTTCGCCCTGTAATCTCAGTAATTGAACTCGGCATTAAATGTAGTTAGATTCTATTTGCTTGTGTTTCATCTGTTTGTTACACGTTCATATTCATTTCGTGGAAAGAAAATTGTGTATTTTAAGAGTTTTAACACATTTTGACACTTTTCTTAGAAGTATATACTAGAACCTTCAGGATGTAAACTGTTTCAGTCAAAAAACGCCACGGCAACTCAGGATCAAGGGTAAACATAAACAGTATTCTCCTCATTTCAAATCATTATACACAAGTTCTGAGCTCTTTAAACAGGAATTCTTAAAGTTTGAAATCACATTTTAGTGAAAACGCCTCTTAAAAGCCCGAGTTGTTAATATTTTCAGAATTCTCATTATTTCAGAGCTTTCGACCTGTAATCTCTGTTTTTGTACTCGGCTTTAAATGTAGTTAGATTCTATTTACTTGTGTTTCATCTGTTTGTTACCAGTTCATGTTCATTTCGTGAAAGATAATTTGTATTTTAAGAGTTTTAACACATTTTGACACTTTCCTTAGAAGTATATACTAGAACCATCAGGATATAAACTGTTTCAGTCAAAAAACGCCACGGCAACTCAGGATCAAGTGTAAACATAAACAGGATTCTCCTCATTTCAAATCATTATACACAAGTTCTGAGATCTATAACCAGGAATTCTTAAAGTTTGAAATCACATTTTAGTGAAAACGCCCCTTAAAATGCCAAAGTTTTTAATATCATCAGAATTCTCGTCATTTCAGAGCTTTCGACCTGTAATCTCTGTTTTTGAACTCAGCTTTAAATGTAGTTAGATTCTATTTACTTGTGTTTCCACTGTTGGTTACACGTTCATATTCATTTCGTGGAAAGAAAATTGTGTATATTAAGAGTTTTAACAAATTTTGACAGTTTCCTTATAACTATATACTAGAACCTTCAGAATATAAACTGTTTCAGTCAAAAAACGCCACGGCAACTCAGGATCAAGTGTAAACATAAACAGTATTCTCCTCATTTCAAATCATTATACACAAGGCCTGAGCTCTATAAACAGGAATTCTTAAAGTTTGAAATCACATTTTATTGAAAACGCTTCTAAAAATTGCAGAGTTGATAGTATTCTCAAAATTTTCGTCATTTCAGAGCTTTCGACCCGTAATCGCTGTATTTGTACTCGGCTTTAAATGTAGTTAGATTCTATTTAATTGTGTTTCCACTGTTGGTTACACGTTCATATTCATTTCGGGGAAAGATAATTGTGTATTTTAAGAGTTTAAACACATTTTGACACATTTCTTAGAAGTATATACTAGAACCTTCAGGATATAAACTGTTTCAGTCAAAAAACGCCAGGGCAACTCAGGATCAAGTGTAAACATAGACAGTATTCTCCTCATTTCAAATCATTATACACAAGTTCTGAGCTCTATAAACAGGAATTCTTAAAGTTTGAAATCACATTTTTGTGAAAACGCCACCTAAAAGGCCGGAGTTGTTAATAGTATCAGAATTGGCGTCATTTCAGAGCTTTCGACCTGTAATCTCGATAATTGAACTCGGCATTAAATGTAGTTAGATTCTATTTGCTTGTGTTTCATCTGTTTGTTACAGGTTCATATTCATTTCGTGGAAAGAAAATTGTGTATTTTAAGAGTTTTAACACATTTTGACACTTTCCTTAGAAGTATATACTAGAACCTACAAGATATAAACTTTTTTCGTCAAATAACCCCATGGCAACTCAGGATCAAGGGTAAACATAAACAGTATTCTCCTCATTTGAAATCATTATACAAAAGTTCTGAGCTCTATAAACAGGAAATCTTAAAGTTTGAAATGACATTTTAGTGAAAACGCCACTTAAAAGGCCGGAGTTGTTAATAGTATCAGAATTGGCCTCATTTCAGAGCTTTCGACCTGTAATCTCGATAATTGAACTCGGCATTAAATGTAGTTAGATTCTATTTGCTTGTGTTTCATCTGTTTGTTACAGGTTCATATTCATTTCGTGGAAAGAAAATTGTGTATTTTAAGAGTTTTAACACATTTTGACACTTTCCTTAGAAGTATGTACTACAACCTTCAGGATATAAACTGTTTCAGTCAAAAAACGCCACGGCAACTCAGGATCAAGTGTAAACATAAACAGGATTCTCCTCATTTTAAATCATTATACACAAGTTCTGAGCTCTTTAAACAGGAATTCTTAAAGTTTGAAATCACATTTTAGTGAAAATGCCCCTTAAAATGCCGAAGTTGTTAATATCATCAGAATTCTCGTCATTTCAGAGCTTTCGACCAGTAATCTCTGTTTTTGAACTCAGCTTTAAAGGTAGTTAGATTCTATTTACTTGTGTTTCCACTGTTGGTTACACGTTCATATTCATTTCGTGGAAAGAAAATTGTTTATTTTAAGACTTTTAACACATTTTGACAGTTTCCTTAGAAGTATATACTAGAACCTTCAGGATATAAACTGTTTCAGTCAAAAAACGCCATGGCAACTCAGGATCAACTGTAACATAAACAGTATTCTCCTCATTTCAAATCATTATACAGAAGTTCTGAGATCTATATTCAGGAATTCTTAAAGTTTGAAATCACATTTTATTGAAAACGCTTCTAAAAATGCCAGAGTTGATAGTATTATCAAAATTCTCGTCATTTCAGAGCTTTCGACCCGTAATCTCTGTATTTGTACTCGGCTTTAAATGTATTAGATTCTATTTACTTGTGTTTCCACTGTTTGTTACAAGTTCATGTTCATTTCGTGGAATGATAATTGTGTATTTTAAGAGTTTTAACACATTTTGACACTTTCCATAGAAGTATATACTAGAACCTACAGGATATAAACTTTTTTCGTCAAATAACCCCATGGCAACTCAGGATCAAGGGTAAACATAAACAGTATTCTCCTCATTTGAAATCATTATACAAAAGTTCTGAGCTCTATAAACAGGAAATCTTAAAGTTTGAAATGACATTTTAGTGAAAACGCCACTTAAAAGGCCGGAGTTGTTAATAGTATCAGAATTGTCCTAATTACAGGGCTTTCGCCCTGTAATCTCAGTAATTGAACTCGGCATTAAATGTAGTTAGATTCTATTTGCTTGTGTTTCATCTGTTTGTTACACGTTCATATTCATTTCGTGGAAAGAAAATTGTGTATTTTAAGAGTTTTAACACATTTTGACACTTTTCTTAGAAGTATATACTAGAACCTTCAGGATGTAAACTGTTTCAGTCAAAAAACGCCACGGCAACTCAGGATCAAGGGTAAACATAAACAGTATTCTCCTCATTTCAAATCATTATACACAAGTTCTGAGCTCTTTAAACAGGAATTCTTAAAGTTTGAAATCACATTTTAGTGAAAACGCCTCTTAAAAGCCCGAGTTGTTAATATTTTCAGAATTCTCATTATTTCAGAGCTTTCGACCTGTAATCTCTGTTTTTGTACTCGGCTTTAAATGTAGTTAGATTCTATTTACTTGTGTTTCATCTGTTTGTTACCAGTTCATGTTCATTTCGTGAAAGATAATTTGTATTTTAAGAGTTTTAACACATTTTGACACTTTCCTTAGAAGTATATACTAGAACCATCAGGATATAAACTGTTTCAGTCAAAAAACGCCACGGCAACTCAGGATCAAGTGTAAACATAAACAGGATTCTCCTCATTTCAAATCATTATACACAAGTTCTGAGATCTATAACCAGGAATTCTTAAAGTTTGAAATCACATTTTAGTGAAAACGCCCCTTAAAATGCCAAAGTTTTTAATATCATCAGAATTCTCGTCATTTCAGAGCTTTCGACCTGTAATCTCTGTTTTTGAACTCAGCTTTAAATGTAGTTAGATTCTATTTACGTGTGTTTCCACTGTTGGTTACACGTTCATATTCATTTCGTGGAAAGAAAATTGTGTATATTAAGAGTTTTAACAAATTTTGACAGTTTCCTTATAACTATATACTAGAACCTTCAGAATATAAACTGTTTCAGTCAAAAAACGCCACGGCAACTCAGGATCAAGTGTAAACATAAACAGTATTCTCCTCATTTCAAATCATTATACACAAGGCCTGAGCTCTATAAACAGGAATTCTTAAAGTTTGAAATCACATTTTATTGAAAACGCTTCTAAAAATTGCAGAGTTGATAGTATTCTCAAAATTTTCGTCATTTCAGAGCTTTCGACCCGTAATCGCTGTATTTGTACTCGGCTTTAAATGTAGTTAGATTCTATTTAATTGTGTTTCCACTGTTGGTTACACGTTCATATTCATTTCGGGGAAAGATAATTGTGTATTTTAAGAGTTTAAACACATTTTGACACATTTCTTAGAAGTATATACTAGAACCTTCAGGATATAAACTGTTTCAGTCAAAAAACGCCAGGGCAACTCAGGATCAAGTGTAAACATAGACAGTATTCTCCTCATTTCAAATCATTATACACAAGTTCTGAGCTCTATAAACAGGAATTCTTAAAGTTTGAAATCACATTTTTGTGAAAACGCCACCTAAAAGGCCGGAGTTGTTAATAGTATCAGAATTGGCGTCATTTCAGAGCTTTCGACCTGTAATCTCGATAATTGAACTCGGCATTAAATGTAGTTAGATTCTATTTGCTTGTGTTTCATCTGTTTGTTACAGGTTCATATTCATTTCGTGGAAAGAAAATTGTGTATTTTAAGAGTTTTAACACATTTTGACACTTTCCTTAGAAGTATATACTAGAACCTACAGGATATAAACTTTTTTCGTCAAATAACCCCATGGCAACTCAGGATCAAGGGTAAACATAAACAGTATTCTCCTCATTTGAAATCATTATACAAAAGTTCTGAGCTCTATAAACAGGAAATCTTAAAGATTGAAATGACATTTTAGTGAAAACGCCACTTAAAAGGCCGGAGTTGTTAATAGTATCAGAATTGTCCTCATTACAGAGCTTTCGCCCTGTAATCTCAGTAATTGAACTCGGCATTAAATGTAGTTAGATTCTATTTGCTTGTGTTTCATCTGTTTGTTACACGTTCATATTCATTTCGTGGAAAGAAAATTGTGTATTTTAAGAGTTTTAACACATTTTGACACTTTTCTTAGAAGTATATACTAGATCCTTCAGGATGTAAACTGCTTCAGTCAAAAAACGCCACGGCAACTCAGGATCAAGTGTAAACATAAACCGTATTCTCCTCATTTCAAATCATTATACAGAAGTCCTCAGATCTATACCCAGGAATTCTTAAAGTTTGAAATCACATTTTAGTGAAAATGCCCCTTAAAATGCCAGAGTTGTTAATATTTTCAGAATTCTCATCATTTCATAGCTTTCGACCTGTAATCTCGGTTTTTGAACTCGGCTTTAAATGTAATTAGATTCTATTTAATTGTGTTTCCACTGTTGGTTACACGTTCATATTCATTTCGTGGAAAGAAAATTGTGTATTTTAAGAGATTTAACACATTTTGACACTTTCCTTAGATGTATATACTAAAACCTTCAAGATATAAACTTTTTCTGTCAAAAAACCCCATGGCAACTCAGGATCTAGGGTAAACATAAACAGTATTCTCCTCATTTGAAATCATTATACACAAGTTCTGAGCTCTATAAACAGGAAGTCTTAAAGTTTGAAATCACATTTTAGTGAAAATGCCACTTAAAATGCAAGGGGTTGTTAATATTATCAGAATTGTGGTCATTTCAGAGCTTTGAACCTGTAATCTCGGTTTATGAACTCGGCTTTAAATGTAGTTAGATTCTATTTACTTGTGTTTCATCTGTTTCTTACACATTCATATTTATTTCGTGGAATGAAAATTGTGTATTTTAAGAGTTCTAACACATTTTGACAGTTTCCTTAGAAGTATATACTAGAACCTTCAGAATATAAACTGTTTCAGTCAAAAAACGCCACGGCAACTCAGGTTCAACTGTAAACATAAACAGCATTCTCCTCATTTCAAATTATTATAACATGGCCTAAGCTCTATAGACAGGAATTCTTAAAGTTTGAAATCACATTTTAGTGAAAACGCCACTTAAAATGCCGGAGTTGTTAATAATATCAGAATTGTGGTCATTTCAGAGCTTTCGACCTGTAATCTCGGTAATTGAACTCGTCAATAAATGTAGTTAGATTCTATTTACTTGTGTTTCATCTGTTTGTTACACGTTCATATTCATTTCGTGGAAAGGAAATTGTGTATTTTATGAGTTTTAACACATTTTAACAGTTTCCTTAGAAGTATATACTAGAACCTTCAGGATATAAACTGTTTCAGTCAAAAAACGCCATGGCAACTCAGGATCAAGGGTAAACATAAACAGTATTCTCCTCATTTCAAATCATTATACACAAGTTCTGAGCTCTATTTACAGGAATTCTTAAAGTTTGAAATCACATTTTAGTGAAAACGCCACTTAAAATGCAGGGGTTGTTAATATTACCAGAATTGTCGTCATTTCAGAGCTTTCGACCTGTAATCTCGGTTTTTGAACTCGGCTCTAAATGTAGTTAGATTCTATTTACTTGTGTTTCATCTGTTTGTTACACGTTCATATTCATTTCGTGGAAAGATAATTGTGTGTTTTAAGAGTTTTTACATATTTTGACACTTTCCTTAGAAGTATATACTAGAACCTTCAGGATATAAACTGTTACAGTCAAAAAACGCCAAGGCTACTCAGGATCAAGTGTAAATGTAAACAGTATTCTCCTCATTTCAAATCATTATACAGAAGTTCTGAGACTATATCCAGGAATTCTTAAAGTTTGGACTCACATTTTAGTGAAAACGCTACTAAAAATGCCGGAGTTGATGGTATTATCAATATTCTCGTCATTTCAGAGCTTTCGACCCATAATCTCTGTATTTGTACTCAGCTTTAAATGTATTAGATTCTATTTACTTGTGTTTCCACTGTTTGTTACACATTCATATTCATTTCGTGGAAAGAAAATTTTGTATTTTAAGAGTTTTAACACATTTTGACACTTTCCTTAGAAGTATATACTAGAACCTTCAGGATATAAACTCTTTCAGTAAAAAAACGCCATGGCAACTCATGATCAACTGTAAACATAAACAGTATTCTCCTCATTTGAAATCAGTATACACAAGGCCTAAGCTCTATAGACAGGAATTCTTAAAGTTTGAAATCACATTTTAGTGAAAACGCCACTTAAAATGCCCGAGTTGTTAATAGTATTAGAATTGTCCTCATTTCAGAGCTTTCGACCTGTTATCTCGGTTTTTGAACTCGGCTTTAAATGTATTTAGATTCTATTTACTTGTGTTTCCACTGTTGGTTACACGTTCATATTCATTTCGTGGAAAGAAAATTGTGCATTTTAAGAGTTTTAACACATTTTGACAGTTTCCTTAGTAGTATGTACTATAACCTTCAGAATATAAACTGTTTCAGTCAAAAAACGCCACCGCAACTCAGGTTCAACTGTATACATAAACAGTATTCTCCTCATTTGAAATCATTATACACAAGGCCTAAGCTCTATAGATAGGAATTCTTAAAGTTTGAAATCACATTTTAGTGAAAACGCCATTTAAAATGCCTGCGTTGTTAATAGTATTAGAATTGTCCTCATTTCAGAGCTTTCGACCTGTTATCTCGGTTTTTGAACTCGGCTTTAAATGTAGTTATATTCTATTTACTTGTGTTTCAACTGTTTTTTACACGTTCATATTCATTTCGTGGAAAGATGATTGTGTATTTTAAGAGTTTTAATATATTTTGATACTTTCCTTAGAAGTATATACTAGAACCTTCAGGGTATAAACTGTTTCAGTCAAAAAATGCCACGGCAACGCAGGATCAAGTGTAAACATAA
This sequence comes from Myotis daubentonii, assembly GCF_963259705.1. NCBI lineage: Eukaryota > Metazoa > Chordata > Mammalia > Chiroptera > Vespertilionidae > Myotis > Myotis daubentonii. The sequence goes on from NC_081844.1 coordinate 10,179,452, forward strand.
ACAGTATTCCCCTCATTTCAAATCATTATACACAAGTTCTGAGCTCTATAAACAGGAATTCTTAAAGTTTGAAATCACATTTTAGTGAAAATGCCACTTAAAATGCAAGGGGTTGTTAATATTATCAGAATTGTCGTCATTTCAGAGCTTTCGTCCTGTAATCTCGGTTTTTGAACTCGGCTTTAAATGTAGTTAGATTCTATTTACTTGTGTTTCATCTGCTTGTTACACGTTCATATTCATTTCGTGGAAAGATAATTGTGTTGTTTAAGAGTTTTAATATATTTTGATACTTTCCTTAGAAGTATATACTAGAACCTTCAGGATATAAACTGTTTCAGTCAAAAACCGCCATGGCAACTCAAAATCAAGTGTAAACATAAACAGTATTCTCCTCATTTCAAATCATTATACACAAGTTCTGAGCTCTATAAACAGGAATTCTTAAAGTTTGAAATCACATTTTAGTGAAAACGCCACTTAAAATGCCGGAGTTGTTAATAGTATCAGAATTGACGTCATTTCAGAGCTTTCGACCTGTAATCTCGGTAATTGAACTCGGCATTAAATGTAGTTAGATTCTATTTACTTGTGTTTCATCTGTTTGTTACACGTTCATATTCATTTCGTGGAAAGAAAATTGTGTATTTTAAGAGTTTTAACACATTCTAACAGTTTCCTTAGAAGTATATACTAGAACCTTCAGGATATAAACTGTTACAGTCAAAAAACGCCAAGGCTACTCAGGATCACTGTAAACATAAACAGTATTCTCCTCATTTCAAATCATTATACAGAAGTTCTGAGTTCTATAAACAGGAATTCTTAAAGTTTGAAATCACATTTTATTGAAAACGCTTCTAAAAATGCCGGAGTTGATAGTATTATCAAAATTCTCGTCATTTCAGAGCTCTCGACTGGTAATCTCTGTATTTGTACTCGGCTTTAAATGTATGAGATTCTATTTACTTATGTTTCCACTGTTTGTTACACGTTCATATTCATTTCGTGGAAAGAAAATTTTGTATTTTAAGAATTTTAACACATTTTGACACTTTCCTTAGAAGTATATACTAGAACCTTCAGGATATAAACATTTTCAGTCAAAAAACCCCATGGCAACTCAGATTTCAATCTTCTTGAATTTGGGGATACTCTGCTTGTGACCCAATATGTGGTCTATTTTTGAAGATGTACCATGAGCACCTGAGAAGAACATATATTCCTTGGCTTTGGGGTGAAGTGTTCTGAAGATGTCTATTAAGTCCATCTGATCTAGTGAGTCATTTAGGATTGCTGTATCTTTGCTGATTTTTTGTCTATAGGACTTATCCAGTGCTGTCAATGGTGTATTAAAGTCCCCTACTATGATTGTATTGTTGTCGATCTCTCCTTTGATATCTTCCAGGAGTTTTTTTATGAATTTGGGTGCTCCTACATTGGGTGCATATATGTTTACCAGGGTTATATCTTCTTGTTGTATTGAACCCTTATGAAGTGGCCTTCCTTATCTCTTGTTAAGGCCTTCACTTTGAGGTCTATTTTGTCCGATATAAGTATTGCTACCCCAGCTTTCTTTTCCTTTCCATTTGCCTGAAAGATATTTTTCCAGCCTTTCACTTTAAGTCTGTGTGAGTCCCTTCTAATGAGGTGGGTTTCTTGTAGACAGCAGATGTATGGGTCATGTTTTTTTATCCATTCAGCCACTCGATGTCTTTTGGTTGGAGCATTTAGTCCGTTTACGTTTAAAGTTATTATTGAAAGGTACTTGTTTGTAGCCATTTCTTTTTGTGTGTGTGGGTGGCTGTTTTCTTTCTGAGCTTTTTATTTCTTCTTTTTATACCAGTCCCTTTAGCATTCCTTGCATTGCTGGCTTGGTGGTGACAAACTCCCTTAGCCTTTTTTTGTCTGTGAAGCTTCTTATTTCCCCTTCAAGTTTGAATGATAGCCTTGCTGGATAGAGTATTCTTGGATTCAGTCCTTTGCTTTGCATCACTTTGTAAATTTCAGTCCATTCTTTTCTGGCCTGTTGTGTTTCTGTTGAGAAATCATTTGACAGTCTAATGGGAGATCCCTTGTATGTAACTTTCCGTCTCTCTCTTGCAGCCTGTAAGATTCTCTCTTTGTCCTGAACATTTGCCATGGTGATTATGATGTGTCTTGGTGTGGGTCTTTTCGGGTTCACCTTGTTTGGGACTCTCTGGGCTTGAGTGACTTTTTTCTTCCCCACCTCAGGAAAGTTTTCTGATATTATTTCTTCAAGTAGGTTTTCTAATCCTTGTTCATCCTTCTGTTGTTCTGGTACTCCTATTATTCGTATGTTGTTTCGTTTCATGTTGTCCCAGAGCTCCCTTAGGCTCTCCTCCTGTCTTTTAATTTTTTTCTCCAATTGCAGTACATTTTGGGTGTGTTTTGCTTCCTTGTCTTCTAATTCACTAATTCGGTCCTCCGCTTCTCCTAGTCTACTGTTGATACTTTCAATGGAGTTTTTCATTGCAGCTATATCACTCTTCATTTCTTCTTGGGTCTTACTTAAGTTGTTGATTTTTTCATCTGTTTCTTCTAGCTTCTTCCATATGTTATCGATTTTTTCATCTGTTTCTTCTAGCTTCTTCCATATGTTATCGATTTTTTCATCTGTTTCTTCTTGCTTCTTGAAGCGGTTGTCGATTTTTTCCTCCATCCGGTTTATGCACTCTAGGACCCTTATTCTGAATTCTTTATCTGTCATGTTGCATGCCTCTGTATTACTTAGCTGCTTTTCTGGAGAGTCCTCCTTCTCTTTCCTTTGGGGGTTTCTTTGTCTACCCATGTTTGATCTCACTGACATATCTAGATGTTAAGTCGTTCAGTGGTTGCTCCCTGGGTGGCAGTGACTCCTTGGTCTGTGGTTGCTCTTCGGGCGATTGCGGTAGCTGCTGCTCTTCAGTTGGCAGCAGCTCCTCTGGTGGGTGCTGTTCACAGCTGTGGTGGCTCTTCCGGCTGGTGGGGCGAGGTTTCACGTACAGCTGCTGTTCCTCAGCAGAGGATGAGGTGCTCAGGAGGTTGCTGTTGCTTGGATCTGCTGCGTTGATTTAAAGGCACAAAATACAACACAACAAGGCACCACGTACCAGGCACTATACACAAATATATTCACGATATTAATAACCCCAATTAAAGGTGACCACCTGCATTAAGAGAATTAGGGGATAAGGAAGAAGGAAGAGAAAAAGATAAAAGAAAAAAAAGAAAAGAAAAGTAGGGACGAAAAAAAGGAGTGCAAAAAATGAAATCGGGAAAAAGGAGGGGGGAAAATAAAAGCGAGAAAAGAAAAAAAAAAGAGCAAAAAGAGAGAATGAAGTGGAAGAGGGGAAGAGACTTTTTATATGAGGAGAATACTCCTATAGAACAGCCATTAATCCCAACAAATTCCAGCAACAGCTCCCTGGATATGAATGCAAACTAGAATCAACCAATAATATAACAATTAAAATAGAATGGAGAACACTAATCCCAAAATAAAATAAAGAGAAAATAAAATGCCACTTTAAAAAATGGTAAAATGGTAGCAGTAATAATACTAGTTAAAAAATAAGAAGGTAGTAATTAAAAGGGTAAAATCAGGTGATGGAAAAAGAAAAAAGAAAAAAAAAGAACAGAAAAAAAAATAAAAATAAATTGATTTCTTAGTTAAAAAGTGAAAAAAGAAAAAAAAAATGCAGTAGTGAAGGTCCTTCAGTTCTTCTATTCTTCAGTGTGGCTCGCCTTAGACCTTCCAGGTATTCAGGAGAGTGTTGAGTTTCCCTGCGATATACTGTTCCTCTGTGTTGTAAACCACAGTCCTTATTTTAAAACAGGTCGCATTTATTTCCCAGACTGCCTTATTTTGTGTTTAGCAAAGAGTCAGTTTGTGGGTCAGCCTCTGGGTGGCAGTGTTCTGGGGTTGGCCTCTGAGGCTATAGGGCCTCTCTGCCCAGTGGAAGTTCACTGCCCAGAGCTGACTGCGTAATAATTAGTTGTTGCTGGGATTGAAAATCCCTCTATAGGCCAGACCCTGTTAACTCCTAGGGACTGATAAGGTTATTCTAATCCTTGATCTCGTGCAGGGTGGAATCTGGGTGTGGCTGTGCTCCTTGCCTGGGGGCGGGGGGGAGGAGTCTCATCTCTGGAGAGAATGGCTGCCTCAGTCTTGGGCTCAGGGGTGTCTCAGCACTCAATTCGCTGCCACCTCTCCCGGCTCCCCCTCTCTCCCCAGTCTCTCCCCAGATTCCACTCCTCCGCACACTCTCCCTCTCTTCAGCACAGGTGAGTGTCTGTATCCGAAATGTCCCATGAACAGGATTCAGTGAAAACAGACAAACAAACGCCGGCTGCGGAAACGGGGAAGGCTTGGTTTCTGTAAGCTTCTTCTCTTACCGGGACTGTATGGTCAGGTCAGCTCTTCAGGCTGCCCCCTTTAGGCTCAGTCCTCCGTGATCACAGAACCCAGCTCTCAATTTCCCTGGCGGCGCCAGGAATCCCACGGTTCTCCTTTCCCCCTTCAGGGGCTGTGCCTGTCCCAGGGGACGCAGCTGTCTGCCACACGGTCTCCCTCCGACTCTCTGGGGTCAGAGGTCTGGCAAACTTTCCTGCCCAAATCCCTGGTTTTTTTTACCTTTCCAGGGGAGTTCTGCTCTTCCGGGATGCAAATCCTCTCACCAGCTGAGCAATTTCGCCAATTCGGTGTGAGTGTTACTAGTTTCAGCTGCTCATTCCATTTGCTCCAGGACACGACCTGGGACGCATCTGCCTATATCGCCGCCATCTTGGTTCCCAATCCCCCATGGCAACTCAGGATCAAGGGTAAACATAAACAGTATTCTCCTCATTTCAAATCATTATACACAAGTTCTGAGCTCTATAAACAGGAAATCTTAAAGTTTGAAATCACATTTTAGTGAAAACGCCACTTAAAAGGCCGGAGTTGTTTATAGTATCAGAATTGTCGTGATTTCAGAGCTTTCGCCCTGTAATCTCGGTAATTGAACTCGGCATTAAATGTAGTTAGATTCTATTTGCTTGTGTTTCATCTGTTTGTTACACGTGCATACTCATTTCGTGGAAAGATAATTGTGTATTTTAAGAGTTTTAACAAATTTTGACACTTTCCTTAGAAGTATATACTAGAACCTTCAGGATTTAAACTGTTTCAGTCAAAAAAAGCCATGGAAACTCAAGATCATCTGTAAACATAAACAGTATTCTCCTCATTTCAAATCATTATACACAAGTTCTGAGCTCTATAAACAGGAATTCTTAAAGTTTGAAATCACATTTTAGTGAAAATGCCCCTTAAAATGCCGAAGTTGTTAATATCATCAGAATTCTCGTCATTTCAGAGCTTTCGACCTGTATTCTCTGTTTTTGTACTCGGCTTTAAATGTAGTTAGATTCTATTTACTTGTGTTTCCACTGTTTGTTACACGTTCATGTTCATTTCGGGGAAAGATAATTGTGTATTTTAAGAGTTTTAACACATTTTGACACTTTCCTTAGAAGTATATACTAGAACCTTCAGGATATAAACTGTTTCACTAAAAAAACGCCATGGCAACTCAAAATCAACGGTAAACATAAACAGTATTCTCCTCATTTCAAATCATTATAAAGAAGTTCTGAGATCTATAACCAGGAATTCTTAAAGTTTGAAATCACATTTTATTGAAAACGCTTCTAAAAATTCCAGAGTTGATAGTATTATCAAAATTCTTGTCATTTCAGAGCTTTAGACCCATAATCTCTGTATTTGTACTCGGCTTTAAATGTATTAGATTCTATTTACTTGTGTTTCCACTGTTTGTTACATGTTCATATTCATTTCGTGGAAAGAAAATTTTGTATTTTAAGAGTTTTAACACATTTTGACACTTTCCTTAGAAGTATGTACTAGAACCTTCAGGATATAAACTTTTTCAGTCAAATAACCCCATGGCAACTCAGGATAAAGGGTAAACATAAACAGTATTCTCCTCATTTGAAATCATTATACACAAGTTCTCATCTCTATAAACAGGAAATCTTAAAGTTTGAAATGACATTTTAGTGAAAACGCCACTTAAAAGGCCGGAGTTGTTAATAGTATCAGAATTGTACTCATTACAGAGCTTTCGCCCTGTAATCTCAGTAATTGAACTCGGCATTAAATGTAGTTAGATTCTATTTGCGTGTGTTTCATCTGTTTGGTACACGTTCATATTCATTTCGTGGAAAGAAAATTGTGTATTTTAAGAGTTTTAACACATTTTGACACTTTCTTTAGAAGTATATACTAGATCCTTCAGGGTGTAAAATGTTTCAGTCAAAAAATGCCACGGCAACTCAGGATCCAGGGTTAACATAAACTGTATTATCCTCATTTGAAACCATTATGCATAAGTTCTGAGCTCTATGAACAGGAATTCTTAAAGTTTGAAATCACATTTTAGTGAAAACGCCACGTAAAATGCCGGAGTTGTTAATACTATCAGAATTGTCGTCATTTCAGAGCTTTCGACCTGTAATCTCGGTAATTGAACACGGCATTAAATGTCGTTAGATTCTATTTACTTGTGTTTCATCTGTTTGTTACACGTTCATATTCATTTCGTGGAAAGATAATTGTGTATTTTACGAGTTTTAACACATTTTGACACTTTCCTTAGAAGTATATACTAGAACCTTCAGGATATAAACTGTTTCAGTCAAAAAACGCCACGGCAACTCAGGGTCAAGGGTAAACATAAACAGTATTCTCCTCATTTCAAATCATTATACACAAGTTCTGAGCTCTATAAACAGGAATTCTTAAAGTTTGAAATCACATTTTTGTGAAAACGCCACTTAAAAGGCCGTAGTTGTTAATAGTATCAGAATTGGCGTCATTTAGGAGCTTTCGACCTGTAATATCGATAATTGAACTCGGCATTAAATGTAGTTAGATTCTATTTGCTTGTATTTCATCTGTTTGTTACACGTTCATATTCATTTCGTGGAAAGAAAATTGTGTATTTTAAGAGTTTTAACACATTTTGACACTTTCCTTAGAAGTATATACTAGATCCTTCAGGATGTAAACTGTTTCAGTCAAAAAACGCCATGGCAACTCAGGAACAAGTGTAAACATAAACAGTATTCTCCTCATTTGAAATCATTATACACAAGTTCTGAGCTCTATATACAGGAATTCTTAAAGTTTGAAATCACATTTTAGTGAAAACGCCACTTAAAATGCCGGAGTTTTTAATAGTATCAGAATTGTCGTCATTTCAGAGCTTTCGACCTGTAATCTCGGTAACTGAACTCGGCATTAAATGTAGTTAGATTCTATTTACTTGTGTTTCCACTGTTTGTTACACGTTCATGTTCATTTCGGGGAAAGATAATTGTGTATTTTAAGAGTTTTAACACATTTTGACACTTTCCTTAGAAGTATATACTAGAACCTTCAGGATATAAACTGTTTCACTAAAAAAACGCCATGGCAACTCAAAATCAACGGTAAACATAAACAGTATTCTCCTCATTTCAAATCATTATAAAGAAGTTCTGAGATCTATAACCAGGAATTCTTAAAGTTTGAAATCACATTTTATTGAAAACGCTTCTAAAAATTCCAGAGTTGATAGTATTATCAAAATTCTCGTCATTTCAGAGCTTTAGACCCATAATCTCTGTATTTGTACTCGGCTTTAAATGTATTAGATTCTATTTACTTGTGTTTCCACTGTTTGTTACATGTTCATATTCATTTCGTGGAAAGAAAATTTTGTATTTTAAGAGTTTTAACACATTTTGACACTTTCCTTAGAAGTATGTACTAGAACCTTCAGGATATAAACTTTTTCAGTCAAATAACCCCATGGCAACTCAGGATAAAGGGTAAACATAAACAGTATTCTCCTCATTTGAAATCATTATACACAAGTTCTCATCTCTATAAACAGGAAATCTTAAAGTTTGAAATGACATTTTAGTGAAAACGCCACTTAAAAGGCCGGAGTTGTTAATAGTATCAGAATTGGCCTCATTTCAGAGCTTTCGACCTGTAATCTCGATAATTGAACTCGGCATTAAATGTAGTTAGATTCTATTTGCTTGTGTTTCATCTGTTTGTTACAGGTTCATATTCATTTCGTGGAAAGAAAATTGTGTATTTTAAGAGTTTTAACACATTTTGACACTTTCCTTAGAAGTATGTACTACAACCTTCAGGATATAAACTGTTTCAGTCAAAAAACGCCACGGCAACTCAGGATCAAGGGTAAACATAAACAGTATTCTCCTCATTTCAAATCATTATACACAAGTTCTGAGCTCTTTAAACAGGAATTCTTAAAGTTTGAAATCACATTTTAGTGAAAACGCCTCTTAAAAGCCCGAGTTGTTAATATTTTCAGAATTCTCATTATTTCAGAGCTTTCGACCTGTAATCTCTGTTTTTGTACTCGGCTTTAAATGTAGTTAGATTCTATTTACTTGTGTTTCATCTGTTTGTTACCAGTTCATGTTCATTTCGTGAAAGATAATTTGTATTTTAAGAGTTTTAACACATTTTGACACTTTCCTTAGAAGTATATACTAGAACCATCAGGATATAAACTGTTTCAGTCAAAAAACGCCACGGCAACTCAGGATCAAGTGTAAACATAAACAGGATTCTCCTCATTTCAAATCATTATACACAAGTTCTGAGATCTATAACCAGGAATTCTTAAAGTTTGAAATCACATTTTAGTGAAAACGCCCCTTAAAATGCCAAAGTTTTTAATATCATCAGAATTCTCGTCATTTCAGAGCTTTCGACCTGTAATCTCTGTTTTTGAACTCAGCTTTAAATGTAGTTAGATTCTATTTACTTGTGTTTCCACTGTTGGTTACACGTTCATATTCATTTCGTGGAAAGAAAATTGTGTATATTAAGAGTTTTAACAAATTTTGACAGTTTCCTTATAACTATATACTAGAACCTTCAGAATATAAACTGTTTCAGTCAAAAAACGCCACGGCAACTCAGGATCAAGTGTAAACATAAACAGTATTCTCCTCATTTCAAATCATTATACACAAGGCCTGAGCTCTATAAACAGGAATTCTTAAAGTTTGAAATCACATTTTATTGAAAACGCTTCTAAAAATTGCAGAGTTGATAGTATTCTCAAAATTTTCGTCATTTCAGAGCTTTCGACCCGTAATCGCTGTATTTGTACTCGGCTTTAAATGTAGTTAGATTCTATTTAATTGTGTTTCCACTGTTGGTTACACGTTCATATTCATTTCGGGGAAAGATAATTGTGTATTTTAAGAGTTTAAACACATTTTGACACATTTCTTAGAAGTATATACTAGAACCTTCAGGATATAAACTGTTTCAGTCAAAAAACGCCAGGGCAACTCAGGATCAAGTGTAAACATAGACAGTATTCTCCTCATTTCAAATCATTATACACAAGTTCTGAGCTCTATAAACAGGAATTCTTAAAGTTTGAAATCACATTTTTGTGAAAACGCCACCTAAAAGGCCGGAGTTGTTAATAGTATCAGAATTGGCGTCATTTCAGAGCTTTCGACCTGTAATCTCGATAATTGAACTCGGCATTAAATGTAGTTAGATTCTATTTGCTTGTGTTTCATCTGTTTGTTACAGGTTCATATTCATTTCGTGGAAAGAAAATTGTGTATTTTAAGAGTTTTAACACATTTTGACACTTTCCTTAGAAGTATATACTAGAACCTACAGGATATAAACTTTTTTCGTCAAATAACCCCATGGCAACTCAGGATCAAGGGTAAACATAAACAGTATTCTCCTCATTTGAAATCATTATACAAAAGTTCTGAGCTCTATAAACAGGAAATCTTAAAGATTGAAATGACATTTTAGTGAAAACGCCACTTAAAAGGCCGGAGTTGTTAATAGTATCAGAATTGTCCTCATTACAGAGCTTTCGCCCTGTAATCTCAGTAATTGAACTCGGCATTAAATGTAGTTAGATTCTATTTGCTTGTGTTTCATCTGTTTGTTACACGTTCATATTCATTTCGTGGAAAGAAAATTGTGTATTTTAAGAGTTTTAACACATTTTGACACTTTTCTTAGAAGTATATACTAGATCCTTCAGGATGTAAACTGCTTCAGTCAAAAAACGCCACGGCAACTCAGGATCAAGTGTAAACATAAACCGTATTCTCCTCATTTCAAATCATTATACAGAAGTCCTCAGATCTATACCCAGGAATTCTTAAAGTTTGAAATCACATTTTAGTGAAAATGCCCCTTAAAATGCCAGAGTTGTTAATATTTTCAGAATTCTCATCATTTCATAGCTTTCGACCTGTAATCTCGGTTTTTGAACTCGGCTTTAAATGTAATTAGATTCTATTTAATTGTGTTTCCACTGTTGGTTACACGTTCATATTCATTTCGTGGAAAGAAAATTGTGTATTTTAAGAGATTTAACACATTTTGACACTTTCCTTAGATGTATATACTAAAACCTTCAAGATATAAACTTTTTCAGTCAAAAAACCCCATGGCAACTCAGGATCAAGGGTAAACATAAACAGTATTCTCCTCATTTCAAATCATTACACACAAGGCCTGAGCTCTATATACAGGAATTCTTGAAGTTTGAAATCACATTTTAGTGAAAACGCCTCTTAAAATGCCGGAGTTGTTTATATTTTCAGAATTCTCGTCATTTCAGAGCTTTCGACCTGTAATCTCTGTTTTAGAACTCGGCTTTAAATGTAGTTAGATTCTATTTACTTGTGTTTCATCTGTTTGTTACCCGTTAATGTTCATTTCATTAAAGATAATTGTGTATTTTAAGAGTTTTAACATATTTTGACACTTTCCTTAGAAGTATATACTAGAACCTTCAGGATATAAACAGTTTCAGTCAAAAAACGCCAGGGCAACTCAGGATCAAGGGTAAACATAAACAGTATTCTCCTCATTTCAAATCATTATACAGAAGTTCTGAGCTCTATAAACAGGAATTCTTAAAGTTTGAAATCACATTTTAGTGAAAACACCACTTAATATGCCGGAGTTGTTAATATTTTCAGAATTCTCGTCATTTCAGAGTTTTCGACCTGTAAGCTCTGTTTTTGTACTCGGCTTTAAATGTAGTTAGATTCTATTTACTTGTGTTTCCACTGTTGGTTACACGTTCATATTCATTTCGTGGAAAGAAAATTGTGTATTTTAAGAGTTTTAACAAATTTTGACAGTTTCTTTAGAACTATATACTAGAACCTTCAGGATATAAACTGTTTCAGTCAAAAAACGCCACAGTAACTCAGGATCAAGTGTAAACATAAACAGTATTCTCCTCATTTCAAATCATTATACAGAAGTTCTGAGCTCTATATACAGGAATTCTTAAAGTTTGAAATCACATTTTAGTGAAAACGGCACTTAAAATGCCGGAGTTTTTAATATTATCAGAATTCACGTCATTTCAGAGCTTTCTACCTGTAATCTCTGTTTTTGTACTCGGCTTTAAATGTAGTTAGATTCTATTTACTTGTGTTTCCACTGTTTGTTACAAGTTCATGTTCATTTCGTGGAATGATAATTGTGTATTTTAAGAGTTTTAACACATTTTGACACTTTCCTTAGAAGTATATACTAGAACGTTCAGGATATAAACTGTTTCAGTCAAAAAACGCCATGGCAACTCAGGATCAACTGTAAACATAAACAGTATTCTCCTCATTTGAAATCATTATACAAAAGTTCTGAGCTCTATAAACAGGAATTCTTAAAGTTTGAATTCACATTTTATTGAAAACGCCACTTAAAATGCCGGAGTTGTTAATATTTTCAGAATTCTCATCATTTCATAGCTTTCGACCTGTAATCTCGGTTTTTTAACTCGGCTTTAAAAGTAGTTAGACTCTATTTACTTGTTTTTCCACTGTTGGTTACACGTTCATATTCATTTCCTGGAAAGAAAATTGTGTATTTTAAGAGTTTTAACACATTTTGACACTTTCCTTAGATGTATATACTAAATCCTTCAAGATATAAACTTTTTCAGTCAAGAAACCCCATGGCAACTCAGGATCACGGGTAAACATAAACAGTATTCTCCTCATTTCAAATCATTATACACAAGGCCTGAGCTCTATAAACAGGAATTCTTAAAGTTTGAAATCACATTTTAGTGAAAACACCACTTAATATGCCGGAGTTGTTAATATTTTCAGAATTCTCGTCATTTCAAAGCTTTCGACCTGTAATCTCTGTTTTTGTACTCGGCTTTAAATGTAGTTAGATTCTATTTCCTTGTGTTTCATCTGTTTGTTACCCGTTCATGTTCATTTTGTTAAAGATAATTGTGTATTTTAAGAGTTTTAACACATTTTGACACTTTCCTTAGAAGTATATACTAGAACCTTCAGGATATAAACAGTTTCACTCAAAAAACGCCACGGCAACTCAGGATCAAGTGTAAACATAAACAGTATTCTCCTCATTTCAAATCATTATACACAAGTTCTGAGCTCTATGAACAGGAATTCTTAAAGTTTGAAATCACATTTTAGTGAAAACGCCACTTAAAATGCCGGAGTTTTTAATATTATCAGAATTCTCGTCATTTCAGAGTTTTCGACCTGTAAGCTTTGTTTTTGTACTCGGCTTTAAATGTAGTTAGATTCTATTTACTTGTGTTTCCACTGTTGGTTACACGTTCATATTCATTTCGTGGAAAGAAAATTGTGTATTTTAAGAGTTTTAACAAATTTTGACAGTTTCTTTAGAACTATATACTAGAACCTTCAGGATATAAACTGTTTCAGTCAAAAAACGCCACAGTAACTCAGGATCAAGTGTAAACATAAACAGTATTCTCCTCATTTCAAATCATATACAGAAGTTCTGAGCTCTATATACAGGAATTCTTAAAGTTTGAAATCACATTTTAGTGAAAACGGCACTTAAAATGCCGGAGTTTTTAATATTATCAGAATTCACGTCATTTCAGAGCTTTCTACCTGTAATCTCTGTTTTTGTACTCGGCTTTAAATGTAGTTAGATTCTATTTACTTGTGTTTCCACTGTTTGTTACAAGTTCATGTTCATTTCGTGGAATGATAATTGTGTATTTTAAGAGTTTTAACACATTTTGACACTTTCCTTAGAAGTATATACTAGAACCTTCAGGATATAAACTGTTTCAGTCAAAAAACGCCATGGCAACTCAGGATCAACTGTAAACATAAACAGTATTCTCCTCATTTGAAATCATTATGCAAAAGTTCTGAGCTCTATAAACAGGAATTCTTAAAGTTTGAATTCACATTTTATTGAAAACGCCACTTAAAATGCCGGAGTTGTTAATATTTTCAGAATTCTCATCATTTCATAGCTTTCGACCTGTAATCTCGGTTTTTGAACTCGGCTTTAAAAGTAGTTAGACTCTATTTACTTGTTTTTCCACTGTTGGTTACACGTTCATATTCATTTCCTGGAAAGAAAATTGTGTATTTTAAGAGTTTTAACACATTTTGACACTTTCCTTAGATGTATATACTAAATCCTTCAAGATATAAACTTTTTCAGTCAAGAAACCCCACGGCAACTCAGGATCAAGGGTAAACATAAACAGTATTCTCCTCATTTCAAATCATTATACACAAGGCCTGAGCTCTATAAACAGGAATTCTTAAAGTTTGAAAACACATTTTAGTGAAAACGCCTCTTAAAATGCCGGAGTTGTTAATATTTTCAGAATTCTCGTCATTTCAGAGCTTTCGACCTGTAATCTCTGTTTTAGAACTCGGCTTTAAATGTAGTTATATTCTATTTACTTGTGTTTCATCTGTTTGTTACCCGTTCATGTTCATTTCGTTAAAGATAATTGTGTATTTTAAGAGTTTTAACACATTTTGACACTTTCCTTAGAAGTATATACTAGAACCTTCAGGATATAAACTGTTTCAGTCAAAAAACGCCACGGCAACTCAGGATCAAGTGTAAACATAAACAGTATTCTCCTCATTTCAAATCATTATACACAAGTTCTGAGCTCTATGAACAGGAATTCTTAAAGTTTGAAATCACATTTTAGTGAAAACGCCACTTAAAATGCCGGAGTTTTTAATATTATCAGAATTCTCGTCATTTCAGAGCTTTCGACCTGTAAGCTCTGTTTTTGTACTCGGCTTTAAATGTAGTTAGATTCTATTTACTTGTGTTTCCACTGTTGGTTACACGTTCATATTCATTTCGTGGAAAGAAAATTGTGTATTTTAAGAGTTTTAACAAATTTTGACAGTTTCTTTAGAACTATATACTAGAACCTTCAGGATATAAACTGTTTCAGTCAAAAAACGCCACAGTAACTCAGGATCAAGTGTAAACATAAACAGTATTCTCCTCATTTCAAATCATTATACAGAAGTTCTGAGCTCTATATACAGGAATTCTTAAAGTTTGAAATCACATTTTAGTGAAAACGGCACTTAAAATGCCGGAGTTTTTAATATTATCAGAATTCACGTCATTTCAGAGCTTTCTACCTGTAATCTCTGTTTTTGTACTCGGCTTTAAATGTAGTTAGATTCTATTTACTTGTGTTTCCACTGTTTGTTACAAGTTCATGTTCATTTTGTGGAATGATAATTGTGTATTTTAAGAGTTTTAACACATTTTGACACTTTCCTTAGAAGTATATACTAGAACGTTCAGGATATAAACTGTTTCAGTCAAAAAACGCCATGGCAACTCAGGATCAACTGTAAACATAAACAGTATTCTCCTCATTTCAAATCATTATACAAAATTTCTGAGCTCTATAAACAGGAATTCTTAAAGTTTGAATTCACATTTTATTGAAAATGCCACTTAAAATGCCGGAGTTGTTAATATTTTCAGAATTCTCATCATTTCATAGCTTTCGACCTGTAATCTCGGTTTTTGAACTCGGCTTTAAAAGTAGTTAGATTCTATTTACTTGTTTTCCACTGTTGGTTACACGTTCATATTCATTTCCTGGAAAGAAAATTGTGTATTTTAAGAGTTTTAACACATTTTGACACTTTCCTTCGATGTATATACTAAATCCTTCAAGATATAAACTTTTTCAGTCAAGAAACACCATGGCAACTCAGGATCAAGGGTAAACATAAACAGTATTCTCCTCATTTCAAATCATACACAAGGCCTGAGCTCTACAAACAGGAATTCTTAAAGTTTGAAAACACATTTTAGTGAAAACGCCTCTTAAATTGCCGGAGTTGTTAATATTCTCAGAATTCTCGTCATTTCAGAGCTTTCGACCTGTAATCTCTGTTTTTGTACTCGGCTTTAAATGTAGTTATATTCTATTTACTTGTTTTTCATCTGTTTGTTACACGTTCATATTCATTTCGTGGAAAGATAATTGTGTATTTTAAGAATTTTTACATATTTTGACACTTTCCTTAGAAGTATATACTAGAACCTTCAGGTTATATACTGTTACAGTCAAAAAACGCCATGGCAACTCAGGATCAACTGTAAACATAAACAGTATTCTCCTCATTTCAAATCATTATACACAAGTTCTGATCTCTATAAACAGGAATTCTTAAAGTTTGAAATCACATTTTAGTGAAAACGCCACTTAAAATGCCGGAGTTTTTAATATTATCAGAATTCTCGTCATTTCAGAGCTTTCGACCAGTAATCTCTGTTTTTGAACTCAGCTTTAAAGGTAGTTAGATTCTATTTACTTGTGTTTCCACTGTTGGTTACACGTTCATATTCATTTCGTGGAAAGAAAATTGTTTATTTTAAGACTTTTAACAAATTTTGACAGTTTCCTTAGAAGTATATACTAGAACCTTCAGAATATAAACTGTTTCAGTCAAAAAACGCCAAGGCAACTCAGGATCAAGTGTAAACATAAACAGTATTCTCCTCATTTCAAATCATTATACACAAGTTCTAAGATCTATAACCAGGAATTCTTAAAGTTTGAAATCACATTTTAGTGAAAATGCCCCTTAAAATGCCGAGGTTGTTAATATCATCAGAATTCTCGTCATTTCAGAGCTTTCGACCTGTAATCTCTGTTTTTGAACTAAGCTTTAAATGTAGTTAGATTCTATTTACTTGTGTTTCCACTGTTGGTTACACGTTCATATTCATTTCGTGGAAAGAAAATTGTGTATTTTAAGAGTTTTAACAAATTTTGACAGTTTCCTTAGAACTATATACTAGAACCTTCAGAATATAAACTGTTTCAGTCAAAAAACGCCACGGCAACTCAGGATCAAGTGTAAACATAAACAGTATTCTCCTCATTTCAAATCATTATACACAAGTTCTGAGCTCTATAAACAGGAATTCTTAAAGTTTGAATTCACATTTTGTTGAAAACGCTTCTAAAAATGCCAGAGTTGATAGTATTATCAAAATTCTCGTCATTTCAGAGCTTTCGACCCGTAATCTCTGTATTTGTACTCGGCTTTAAATGTATTAGATTCTATTTACTTGTGTTTCCAGTGGTTGTTACACGTTCATATTCATTTCGTGGAAAGAAAATTTTGTATTTTAAGAGTTTTAACACATTTTGACACTTTCCTTAGAAGTATATACTAGAACCTACAGGATATAAACTTTTTTCGTCAAATAACCCCATGGCAACTCAGGATCAAGGGTAAACATAAACAGTATTCTCCTCATTTGAAATCATTATACAAAAGTTCTGAGCTCTATAAACAGGAAATCTTAAAGTTTGAAATGACATTTTAGTGAAAACGCCACTTAAAAGGCCGGAGTTGTTAATAGTATCAGAATTGTCCTCATTACAGAGCTTTCGCCCTGTAATCTCAGTAATTGAACTCGGCATTAAATGTAGTTAGATTCTATTTGCTTGTGTTTCATCTGTTTGTTACACGTTCATATTCATTTCGTGGAAAGAAAATTGTGTATTTTAAGAGTTTTAACACATTTTGACACTTTTCTTAGAAGTATATACTAGATCCTTCAGGATGTAAACTGCTTCAGTCAAAAAACGCCACGGCAACTCAGGATCAAGTGTAAACATAAACCGTATTCTCCTCATTTCAAATCATTATACAGAAGTCCTCAGATCTATACCCAGGAATTCTTAAAGTTTGAAATCACATTTTAGTGAAAATGCCCCTTAAAATGCCAGAGTTGTTAATATTTTCAGAATTCTCATCATTTCATAGCTTTCGACCTGTAATCTTGGTTTTTGAACTCGGCTTTAAATGTAATTAGATTGTATTTAATTGTGTTTCCACTGTTGGTTACACGTTCATATTCATTTCGTGGATAGAAAATTGTGTATTTTAAGAGATTTAACACATTTTGACACTTTCCTTAGATGTATATACTAAAACCTTCAAGATATAAACTTTTTCAGTCAAAAAACCCCATGGCAACTCAGGATCAAGGGTAAACATAAACAGTATTCTCCTCATTTCAAATCATTACACACAAGGCCTGAGCTCTATAAACAGGAATTCTTAAAGTTTGAAATCACATTTTAGTGAAAACGCCTCTTAAAATGCCGGAGTTGTTTATATTTTCAGAATTCTCGTCATTTCAGAGCTTTCGACCTGTAATCTCTGTTTTAGAACTCGGCTTTAAATGTAGTTAGATTCTATTTACTTGTGTTTCATCTGTTTGTTACCCATTCATGTTCATTTCATTAAAGATAATTGTGTATTTTAAGAGTTTTAACATATTTTGACACTTTCCTTAGAAGTATATACTAGAACCTTCAGGATATAAACAGTTTCAGTCAAAAAACGCCAGGGCAACTCAGGATCAAGGGTAAACATAAACAGTATTCTCCTCATTTCAAATCATTATACAGAAGTTCTGAGCTCTATAAACAGGAATTCTTAAAGTTTGAAATCACATTTTAGTGAAAACGCCACTTAATATGCCGGAGTTGTTAATATTTTCAGAATTCTCGTCATTTCAGAGCTTTCGACCTGTAATCTCTGTTTTTGTACTCGGCTTTAAATGTAGTTAGATTCTATTTCCTTGTGTTTCATCTGTTTGTTACCCGTTCATGTTCATTTTGTTAAAGATAATTGTGTATTTTAAGAGTTTTAACACATTTTAACACTTTCCTTAGAAGTATATACTAGAACCTTCAGGATATAAACTGTTTCAGTCAAAAAACGCCACGGCAACTCAGGATCAAGTGTAAACATAAACAGTATTCTCCTCATTTCAAATCATTATACACAAGTTCTGAGCTCTATATACAGGAATTCTTAAAGTTTGAAATCACATTTTAGTGAAAACGGCACTTAAAATGCCGGAGTTTTTAATATTATCAGAATTCTCGTCATTTCAGAGCTTTCGACCTGTAATCTCTGTTTTTGTACTCGGCTTTAAATGTAGTTAGATTCTATTTACTTGTGTTTCCACTGTTGGTTACACGTTCATATTCATTTCGTGGAAAGAAAATTGTGTATTTTAAGAGTTTTAACAAATTTTGACAGTTTCTTTAGAACTATATACTAGAACCTTCAGGATATAAACTGTTTCAGTCAAAAAACGCCACAGTAACTCAGGATCAAGTGTAAACATAAACAGTATTCTCCTCATTTCAAATCATTATACAAAAGTTCTGAGCTCTATAAACAGGAATTCTTAAAGTTTGAATTCACATTTTATTGAAAACGCCACTTAAAATGCCGGAGTTGTTAATATTTTCAGAATTCTCA
The DNA here is from genome assembly GCF_963259705.1 of Myotis daubentonii. NCBI lineage: Eukaryota > Metazoa > Chordata > Mammalia > Chiroptera > Vespertilionidae > Myotis > Myotis daubentonii. Next base: position 10,198,157 of record NC_081844.1, read on the forward strand.
TCATTTCATAGCTTTCGACCTGTAATCTCTGTTTTTGTACTCGGCTTTAAATGTAGTTAGATTCTATTTACTTGTGTTTCCACTGTTGGTTACACGTTCATATTCATTTCGTGGAAAGAAAATTGTGTATATTAAGAGTTTTAACAAATTTTGACAGTTTCCTTATAACTATATACTAGAACCTTCAGAATATAAACTGTTTCAGTCAAAAAACGCCACGGCAACTCAGGATCAAGTGTAAACATAAACAGTATTCTCCTCATTTCAAATCATTATACACAAGGCCTGAGCTCTATAAACAGGAATTCTTAAAGTTTGAAATCACATTTTATTGAAAACGCTTCTAAAAATTGCAGAGTTGATAGTATTCTCAAAATTTTCGTCATTTCAGAGCTTTCGACCCGTAATCGCTGTATTTGTACTCGGCTTTAAATGTAGTTAGATTCTATTTAATTGTGTTTCCACTGTTGGTTACACGTTCATATTCATTTCGGGGAAAGATAATTGTGTATTTTAAGAGTTTAAACACATTTTGACACATTTCTTAGAAGTATATACTAGAACCTTCAGGATATAAACTGTTTCAGTCAAAAAACGCCAGGGCAACTCAGGATCAAGTGTAAACATAGACAGTATTCTCCTCATTTCAAATCATTATACACAAGTTCTGAGCTCTATAAACAGGAATTCTTAAAGTTTGAAATCACATTTTTGTGAAAACGCCACCTAAAAGGCCGGAGTTGTTAATAGTATCAGAATTGGCGTCATTTCAGAGCTTTCGACCTGTAATCTCGATAATTGAACTCGGCATTAAATGTAGTTAGATTCTATTTGCTTGTGTTTCATCTGTTTGTTACAGGTTCATATTCATTTCGTGGAAAGAAAATTGTGTATTTTAAGAGTTTTAACACATTTTGACACTTTCCTTAGAAGTATATACTAGAACCTACAGGATATAAACTTTTTTCGTCAAATAACCCCATGGCAACTCAGGATCAAGGGTAAACATAAACAGTATTCTCCTCATTTGAAATCATTATACAAAAGTTCTGAGCTCTATAAACAGGAAATCTTAAAGATTGAAATGACATTTTAGTGAAAACGCCACTTAAAAGGCCGGAGTTGTTAATAGTATCAGAATTGTCCTCATTACAGAGCTTTCGCCCTGTAATCTCAGTAATTGAACTCGGCATTAAATGTAGTTAGATTCTATTTGCTTGTGTTTCATCTGTTTGTTACACGTTCATATTCATTTCGTGGAAAGAAAATTGTGTATTTTAAGAGTTTTAACACATTTTGACACTTTTCTTAGAAGTATATACTAGATCCTTCAGGATGTAAACTGCTTCAGTCAAAAAACGCCACGGCAACTCAGGATCAAGTGTAAACATAAACCGTATTCTCCTCATTTCAAATCATTATACAGAAGTCCTCAGATCTATACCCAGGAATTCTTAAAGTTTGAAATCACATTTTAGTGAAAATGCCCCTTAAAATGCCAGAGTTGTTAATATTTTCAGAATTCTCATCATTTCATAGCTTTCGACCTGTAATCTCGGTTTTTGAACTCGGCTTTAAATGTAATTAGATTCTATTTAATTGTGTTTCCACTGTTGGTTACACGTTCATATTCATTTCGTGGAAAGAAAATTGTGTATTTTAAGAGATTTAACACATTTTGACACTTTCCTTAGATGTATATACTAAAACCTTCAAGATATAAACTTTTTCTGTCAAAAAACCCCATGGCAACTCAGGATCTAGGGTAAACATAAACAGTATTCTCCTCATTTGAAATCATTATACACAAGTTCTGAGCTCTATAAACAGGAAGTCTTAAAGTTTGAAATCACATTTTAGTGAAAATGCCACTTAAAATGCAAGGGGTTGTTAATATTATCAGAATTGTGGTCATTTCAGAGCTTTGAACCTGTAATCTCGGTTTATGAACTCGGCTTTAAATGTAGTTAGATTCTATTTACTTGTGTTTCATCTGTTTCTTACACATTCATATTTATTTCGTGGAATGAAAATTGTGTATTTTAAGAGTTCTAACACATTTTGACAGTTTCCTTAGAAGTATATACTAGAACCTTCAGAATATAAACTGTTTCAGTCAAAAAACGCCACGGCAACTCAGGTTCAACTGTAAACATAAACAGCATTCTCCTCATTTCAAATTATTATAACATGGCCTAAGCTCTATAGACAGGAATTCTTAAAGTTTGAAATCACATTTTAGTGAAAACGCCACTTAAAATGCCGGAGTTGTTAATAATATCAGAATTGTGGTCATTTCAGAGCTTTCGACCTGTAATCTCGGTAATTGAACTCGTCAATAAATGTAGTTAGATTCTATTTACTTGTGTTTCATCTGTTTGTTACACGTTCATATTCATTTCGTGGAAAGGAAATTGTGTATTTTATGAGTTTTAACACATTTTAACAGTTTCCTTAGAAGTATATACTAGAACCTTCAGGATATAAACTGTTTCAGTCAAAAAACGCCATGGCAACTCAGGATCAAGGGTAAACATAAACAGTATTCTCCTCATTTCAAATCATTATACACAAGTTCTGAGCTCTATTTACAGGAATTCTTAAAGTTTGAAATCACATTTTAGTGAAAACGCCACTTAAAATGCAGGGGTTGTTAATATTACCAGAATTGTCGTCATTTCAGAGCTTTCGACCTGTAATCTCGGTTTTTGAACTCGGCTCTAAATGTAGTTAGATTCTATTTACTTGTGTTTCATCTGTTTGTTACACGTTCATATTCATTTCGTGGAAAGATAATTGTGTGTTTTAAGAGTTTTTACATATTTTGACACTTTCCTTAGAAGTATATACTAGAACCTTCAGGATATAAACTGTTACAGTCAAAAAACGCCAAGGCTACTCAGGATCAAGTGTAAATGTAAACAGTATTCTCCTCATTTCAAATCATTATACAGAAGTTCTGAGACTATATCCAGGAATTCTTAAAGTTTGGACTCACATTTTAGTGAAAACGCTACTAAAAATGCCGGAGTTGATGGTATTATCAATATTCTCGTCATTTCAGAGCTTTCGACCCATAATCTCTGTATTTGTACTCAGCTTTAAATGTATTAGATTCTATTTACTTGTGTTTCCACTGTTTGTTACACATTCATATTCATTTCGTGGAAAGAAAATTTTGTATTTTAAGAGTTTTAACACATTTTGACACTTTCCTTAGAAGTATATACTAGAACCTTCAGGATATAAACTCTTTCAGTAAAAAAACGCCATGGCAACTCATGATCAACTGTAAACATAAACAGTATTCTCCTCATTTGAAATCAGTATACACAAGGCCTAAGCTCTATAGACAGGAATTCTTAAAGTTTGAAATCACATTTTAGTGAAAACGCCACTTAAAATGCCCGAGTTGTTAATAGTATTAGAATTGTCCTCATTTCAGAGCTTTCGACCTGTTATCTCGGTTTTTGAACTCGGCTTTAAATGTATTTAGATTCTATTTACTTGTGTTTCCACTGTTGGTTACACGTTCATATTCATTTCGTGGAAAGAAAATTGTGCATTTTAAGAGTTTTAACACATTTTGACAGTTTCCTTAGTAGTATGTACTATAACCTTCAGAATATAAACTGTTTCAGTCAAAAAACGCCACCGCAACTCAGGTTCAACTGTATACATAAACAGTATTCTCCTCATTTGAAATCATTATACACAAGGCCTAAGCTCTATAGATAGGAATTCTTAAAGTTTGAAATCACATTTTAGTGAAAACGCCATTTAAAATGCCTGCGTTGTTAATAGTATTAGAATTGTCCTCATTTCAGAGCTTTCGACCTGTTATCTCGGTTTTTGAACTCGGCTTTAAATGTAGTTATATTCTATTTACTTGTGTTTCAACTGTTTTTTACACGTTCATATTCATTTCGTGGAAAGATGATTGTGTATTTTAAGAGTTTTAATATATTTTGATACTTTCCTTAGAAGTATATACTAGAACCTTCAGGGTATAAACTGTTTCAGTCAAAAAATGCCACGGCAACGCAGGATCAAGTGTAAACATAAACAGTATTCCCCTCATTTCAAATCATTATACACAAGTTCTGAGCTCTATAAACAGGAATTCTTAAAGTTTGAAATCACATTTTAGTGAAAATGCCACTTAAAATGCAAGGGGTTGTTAATATTATCAGAATTGTCGTCATTTCAGAGCTTTCGTCCTGTAATCTCGGTTTTTGAACTCGGCTTTAAATGTAGTTAGATTCTATTTACTTGTGTTTCATCTGCTTGTTACACGTTCATATTCATTTCGTGGAAAGATAATTGTGTTGTTTAAGAGTTTTAATATATTTTGATACTTTCCTTAGAAGTATATACTAGAACCTTCAGGATATAAACTGTTTCAGTCAAAAACCGCCATGGCAACTCAAAATCAAGTGTAAACATAAACAGTATTCTCCTCATTTCAAATCATTATACACAAGTTCTGAGCTCTATAAACAGGAATTCTTAAAGTTTGAAATCACATTTTAGTGAAAACGCCACTTAAAATGCCGGAGTTGTTAATAGTATCAGAATTGACGTCATTTCAGAGCTTTCGACCTGTAATCTCGGTAATTGAACTCGGCATTAAATGTAGTTAGATTCTATTTACTTGTGTTTCATCTGTTTGTTACACGTTCATATTCATTTCGTGGAAAGAAAATTGTGTATTTTAAGAGTTTTAACACATTCTAACAGTTTCCTTAGAAGTATATACTAGAACCTTCAGGATATAAACTGTTACAGTCAAAAAACGCCAAGGCTACTCAGGATCACTGTAAACATAAACAGTATTCTCCTCATTTCAAATCATTATACAGAAGTTCTGAGTTCTATAAACAGGAATTCTTAAAGTTTGAAATCACATTTTATTGAAAACGCTTCTAAAAATGCCGGAGTTGATAGTATTATCAAAATTCTCGTCATTTCAGAGCTCTCGACTGGTAATCTCTGTATTTGTACTCGGCTTTAAATGTATGAGATTCTATTTACTTATGTTTCCACTGTTTGTTACACGTTCATATTCATTTCGTGGAAAGAAAATTTTGTATTTTAAGAATTTTAACACATTTTGACACTTTCCTTAGAAGTATATACTAGAACCTTCAGGATATAAACATTTTCAGTCAAAAAACCCCATGGCAACTCAGATTTCAATCTTCTTGAATTTGGGGATACTCTGCTTGTGACCCAATATGTGGTCTATTTTTGAAGATGTACCATGAGCACCTGAGAAGAACATATATTCCTTGGCTTTGGGGTGAAGTGTTCTGAAGATGTCTATTAAGTCCATCTGATCTAGTGAGTCATTTAGGATTGCTGTATCTTTGCTGATTTTTTGTCTATAGGACTTATCCAGTGCTGTCAATGGTGTATTAAAGTCCCCTACTATGATTGTATTGTTGTCGATCTCTCCTTTGATATCTTCCAGGAGTTTTTTTATGAATTTGGGTGCTCCTACATTGGGTGCATATATGTTTACCAGGGTTATATCTTCTTGTTGTATTGAACCCTTATGAAGTGGCCTTCCTTATCTCTTGTTAAGGCCTTCACTTTGAGGTCTATTTTGTCCGATATAAGTATTGCTACCCCAGCTTTCTTTTCCTTTCCATTTGCCTGAAAGATATTTTTCCAGCCTTTCACTTTAAGTCTGTGTGAGTCCCTTCTAATGAGGTGGGTTTCTTGTAGACAGCAGATGTATGGGTCATGTTTTTTTATCCATTCAGCCACTCGATGTCTTTTGGTTGGAGCATTTAGTCCGTTTACGTTTAAAGTTATTATTGAAAGGTACTTGTTTGTAGCCATTTCTTTTTGTGTGTGTGGGTGGCTGTTTTCTTTCTGAGCTTTTTATTTCTTCTTTTTATACCAGTCCCTTTAGCATTCCTTGCATTGCTGGCTTGGTGGTGACAAACTCCCTTAGCCTTTTTTTGTCTGTGAAGCTTCTTATTTCCCCTTCAAGTTTGAATGATAGCCTTGCTGGATAGAGTATTCTTGGATTCAGTCCTTTGCTTTGCATCACTTTGTAAATTTCAGTCCATTCTTTTCTGGCCTGTTGTGTTTCTGTTGAGAAATCATTTGACAGTCTAATGGGAGATCCCTTGTATGTAACTTTCCGTCTCTCTCTTGCAGCCTGTAAGATTCTCTCTTTGTCCTGAACATTTGCCATGGTGATTATGATGTGTCTTGGTGTGGGTCTTTTCGGGTTCACCTTGTTTGGGACTCTCTGGGCTTGAGTGACTTTTTTCTTCCCCACCTCAGGAAAGTTTTCTGATATTATTTCTTCAAGTAGGTTTTCTAATCCTTGTTCATCCTTCTGTTGTTCTGGTACTCCTATTATTCGTATGTTGTTTCGTTTCATGTTGTCCCAGAGCTCCCTTAGGCTCTCCTCCTGTCTTTTAATTTTTTTCTCCAATTGCAGTACATTTTGGGTGTGTTTTGCTTCCTTGTCTTCTAATTCACTAATTCGGTCCTCCGCTTCTCCTAGTCTACTGTTGATACTTTCAATGGAGTTTTTCATTGCAGCTATATCACTCTTCATTTCTTCTTGGGTCTTACTTAAGTTGTTGATTTTTTCATCTGTTTCTTCTAGCTTCTTCCATATGTTATCGATTTTTTCATCTGTTTCTTCTAGCTTCTTCCATATGTTATCGATTTTTTCATCTGTTTCTTCTTGCTTCTTGAAGCGGTTGTCGATTTTTTCCTCCATCCGGTTTATGCACTCTAGGACCCTTATTCTGAATTCTTTATCTGTCATGTTGCATGCCTCTGTATTACTTAGCTGCTTTTCTGGAGAGTCCTCCTTCTCTTTCCTTTGGGGGTTTCTTTGTCTACCCATGTTTGATCTCACTGACATATCTAGATGTTAAGTCGTTCAGTGGTTGCTCCCTGGGTGGCAGTGACTCCTTGGTCTGTGGTTGCTCTTCGGGCGATTGCGGTAGCTGCTGCTCTTCAGTTGGCAGCAGCTCCTCTGGTGGGTGCTGTTCACAGCTGTGGTGGCTCTTCCGGCTGGTGGGGCGAGGTTTCACGTACAGCTGCTGTTCCTCAGCAGAGGATGAGGTGCTCAGGAGGTTGCTGTTGCTTGGATCTGCTGCGTTGATTTAAAGGCACAAAATACAACACAACAAGGCACCACGTACCAGGCACTATACACAAATATATTCACGATATTAATAACCCCAATTAAAGGTGACCACCTGCATTAAGAGAATTAGGGGATAAGGAAGAAGGAAGAGAAAAAGATAAAAGAAAAAAAAGAAAAGAAAAGTAGGGACGAAAAAAAGGAGTGCAAAAAATGAAATCGGGAAAAAGGAGGGGGGAAAATAAAAGCGAGAAAAGAAAAAAAAAAGAGCAAAAAGAGAGAATGAAGTGGAAGAGGGGAAGAGACTTTTTATATGAGGAGAATACTCCTATAGAACAGCCATTAATCCCAACAAATTCCAGCAACAGCTCCCTGGATATGAATGCAAACTAGAATCAACCAATAATATAACAATTAAAATAGAATGGAGAACACTAATCCCAAAATAAAATAAAGAGAAAATAAAATGCCACTTTAAAAAATGGTAAAATGGTAGCAGTAATAATACTAGTTAAAAAATAAGAAGGTAGTAATTAAAAGGGTAAAATCAGGTGATGGAAAAAGAAAAAAGAAAAAAAAAGAACAGAAAAAAAAATAAAAATAAATTGATTTCTTAGTTAAAAAGTGAAAAAAGAAAAAAAAAATGCAGTAGTGAAGGTCCTTCAGTTCTTCTATTCTTCAGTGTGGCTCGCCTTAGACCTTCCAGGTATTCAGGAGAGTGTTGAGTTTCCCTGCGATATACTGTTCCTCTGTGTTGTAAACCACAGTCCTTATTTTAAAACAGGTCGCATTTATTTCCCAGACTGCCTTATTTTGTGTTTAGCAAAGAGTCAGTTTGTGGGTCAGCCTCTGGGTGGCAGTGTTCTGGGGTTGGCCTCTGAGGCTATAGGGCCTCTCTGCCCAGTGGAAGTTCACTGCCCAGAGCTGACTGCGTAATAATTAGTTGTTGCTGGGATTGAAAATCCCTCTATAGGCCAGACCCTGTTAACTCCTAGGGACTGATAAGGTTATTCTAATCCTTGATCTCGTGCAGGGTGGAATCTGGGTGTGGCTGTGCTCCTTGCCTGGGGGCGGGGGGGAGGAGTCTCATCTCTGGAGAGAATGGCTGCCTCAGTCTTGGGCTCAGGGGTGTCTCAGCACTCAATTCGCTGCCACCTCTCCCGGCTCCCCCTCTCTCCCCAGTCTCTCCCCAGATTCCACTCCTCCGCACACTCTCCCTCTCTTCAGCACAGGTGAGTGTCTGTATCCGAAATGTCCCATGAACAGGATTCAGTGAAAACAGACAAACAAACGCCGGCTGCGGAAACGGGGAAGGCTTGGTTTCTGTAAGCTTCTTCTCTTACCGGGACTGTATGGTCAGGTCAGCTCTTCAGGCTGCCCCCTTTAGGCTCAGTCCTCCGTGATCACAGAACCCAGCTCTCAATTTCCCTGGCGGCGCCAGGAATCCCACGGTTCTCCTTTCCCCCTTCAGGGGCTGTGCCTGTCCCAGGGGACGCAGCTGTCTGCCACACGGTCTCCCTCCGACTCTCTGGGGTCAGAGGTCTGGCAAACTTTCCTGCCCAAATCCCTGGTTTTTTTTACCTTTCCAGGGGAGTTCTGCTCTTCCGGGATGCAAATCCTCTCACCAGCTGAGCAATTTCGCCAATTCGGTGTGAGTGTTACTAGTTTCAGCTGCTCATTCCATTTGCTCCAGGACACGACCTGGGACGCATCTGCCTATATCGCCGCCATCTTGGTTCCCAATCCCCCATGGCAACTCAGGATCAAGGGTAAACATAAACAGTATTCTCCTCATTTCAAATCATTATACACAAGTTCTGAGCTCTATAAACAGGAAATCTTAAAGTTTGAAATCACATTTTAGTGAAAACGCCACTTAAAAGGCCGGAGTTGTTTATAGTATCAGAATTGTCGTGATTTCAGAGCTTTCGCCCTGTAATCTCGGTAATTGAACTCGGCATTAAATGTAGTTAGATTCTATTTGCTTGTGTTTCATCTGTTTGTTACACGTGCATACTCATTTCGTGGAAAGATAATTGTGTATTTTAAGAGTTTTAACAAATTTTGACACTTTCCTTAGAAGTATATACTAGAACCTTCAGGATTTAAACTGTTTCAGTCAAAAAAAGCCATGGAAACTCAAGATCATCTGTAAACATAAACAGTATTCTCCTCATTTCAAATCATTATACACAAGTTCTGAGCTCTATAAACAGGAATTCTTAAAGTTTGAAATCACATTTTAGTGAAAATGCCCCTTAAAATGCCGAAGTTGTTAATATCATCAGAATTCTCGTCATTTCAGAGCTTTCGACCTGTATTCTCTGTTTTTGTACTCGGCTTTAAATGTAGTTAGATTCTATTTACTTGTGTTTCCACTGTTTGTTACACGTTCATGTTCATTTCGGGGAAAGATAATTGTGTATTTTAAGAGTTTTAACACATTTTGACACTTTCCTTAGAAGTATATACTAGAACCTTCAGGATATAAACTGTTTCACTAAAAAAACGCCATGGCAACTCAAAATCAACGGTAAACATAAACAGTATTCTCCTCATTTCAAATCATTATAAAGAAGTTCTGAGATCTATAACCAGGAATTCTTAAAGTTTGAAATCACATTTTATTGAAAACGCTTCTAAAAATTCCAGAGTTGATAGTATTATCAAAATTCTTGTCATTTCAGAGCTTTAGACCCATAATCTCTGTATTTGTACTCGGCTTTAAATGTATTAGATTCTATTTACTTGTGTTTCCACTGTTTGTTACATGTTCATATTCATTTCGTGGAAAGAAAATTTTGTATTTTAAGAGTTTTAACACATTTTGACACTTTCCTTAGAAGTATGTACTAGAACCTTCAGGATATAAACTTTTTCAGTCAAATAACCCCATGGCAACTCAGGATAAAGGGTAAACATAAACAGTATTCTCCTCATTTGAAATCATTATACACAAGTTCTCATCTCTATAAACAGGAAATCTTAAAGTTTGAAATGACATTTTAGTGAAAACGCCACTTAAAAGGCCGGAGTTGTTAATAGTATCAGAATTGTACTCATTACAGAGCTTTCGCCCTGTAATCTCAGTAATTGAACTCGGCATTAAATGTAGTTAGATTCTATTTGCGTGTGTTTCATCTGTTTGGTACACGTTCATATTCATTTCGTGGAAAGAAAATTGTGTATTTTAAGAGTTTTAACACATTTTGACACTTTCTTTAGAAGTATATACTAGATCCTTCAGGGTGTAAAATGTTTCAGTCAAAAAATGCCACGGCAACTCAGGATCCAGGGTTAACATAAACTGTATTATCCTCATTTGAAACCATTATGCATAAGTTCTGAGCTCTATGAACAGGAATTCTTAAAGTTTGAAATCACATTTTAGTGAAAACGCCACGTAAAATGCCGGAGTTGTTAATACTATCAGAATTGTCGTCATTTCAGAGCTTTCGACCTGTAATCTCGGTAATTGAACACGGCATTAAATGTCGTTAGATTCTATTTACTTGTGTTTCATCTGTTTGTTACACGTTCATATTCATTTCGTGGAAAGATAATTGTGTATTTTACGAGTTTTAACACATTTTGACACTTTCCTTAGAAGTATATACTAGAACCTTCAGGATATAAACTGTTTCAGTCAAAAAACGCCACGGCAACTCAGGGTCAAGGGTAAACATAAACAGTATTCTCCTCATTTCAAATCATTATACACAAGTTCTGAGCTCTATAAACAGGAATTCTTAAAGTTTGAAATCACATTTTTGTGAAAACGCCACTTAAAAGGCCGTAGTTGTTAATAGTATCAGAATTGGCGTCATTTAGGAGCTTTCGACCTGTAATATCGATAATTGAACTCGGCATTAAATGTAGTTAGATTCTATTTGCTTGTATTTCATCTGTTTGTTACACGTTCATATTCATTTCGTGGAAAGAAAATTGTGTATTTTAAGAGTTTTAACACATTTTGACACTTTCCTTAGAAGTATATACTAGATCCTTCAGGATGTAAACTGTTTCAGTCAAAAAACGCCATGGCAACTCAGGAACAAGTGTAAACATAAACAGTATTCTCCTCATTTGAAATCATTATACACAAGTTCTGAGCTCTATATACAGGAATTCTTAAAGTTTGAAATCACATTTTAGTGAAAACGCCACTTAAAATGCCGGAGTTTTTAATAGTATCAGAATTGTCGTCATTTCAGAGCTTTCGACCTGTAATCTCGGTAACTGAACTCGGCATTAAATGTAGTTAGATTCTATTTACTTGTGTTTCCACTGTTTGTTACACGTTCATGTTCATTTCGGGGAAAGATAATTGTGTATTTTAAGAGTTTTAACACATTTTGACACTTTCCTTAGAAGTATATACTAGAACCTTCAGGATATAAACTGTTTCACTAAAAAAACGCCATGGCAACTCAAAATCAACGGTAAACATAAACAGTATTCTCCTCATTTCAAATCATTATAAAGAAGTTCTGAGATCTATAACCAGGAATTCTTAAAGTTTGAAATCACATTTTATTGAAAACGCTTCTAAAAATTCCAGAGTTGATAGTATTATCAAAATTCTCGTCATTTCAGAGCTTTAGACCCATAATCTCTGTATTTGTACTCGGCTTTAAATGTATTAGATTCTATTTACTTGTGTTTCCACTGTTTGTTACATGTTCATATTCATTTCGTGGAAAGAAAATTTTGTATTTTAAGAGTTTTAACACATTTTGACACTTTCCTTAGAAGTATGTACTAGAACCTTCAGGATATAAACTTTTTCAGTCAAATAACCCCATGGCAACTCAGGATAAAGGGTAAACATAAACAGTATTCTCCTCATTTGAAATCATTATACACAAGTTCTCATCTCTATAAACAGGAAATCTTAAAGTTTGAAATGACATTTTAGTGAAAACGCCACTTAAAAGGCCGGAGTTGTTAATAGTATCAGAATTGGCCTCATTTCAGAGCTTTCGACCTGTAATCTCGATAATTGAACTCGGCATTAAATGTAGTTAGATTCTATTTGCTTGTGTTTCATCTGTTTGTTACAGGTTCATATTCATTTCGTGGAAAGAAAATTGTGTATTTTAAGAGTTTTAACACATTTTGACACTTTCCTTAGAAGTATGTACTACAACCTTCAGGATATAAACTGTTTCAGTCAAAAAACGCCACGGCAACTCAGGATCAAGGGTAAACATAAACAGTATTCTCCTCATTTCAAATCATTATACACAAGTTCTGAGCTCTTTAAACAGGAATTCTTAAAGTTTGAAATCACATTTTAGTGAAAACGCCTCTTAAAAGCCCGAGTTGTTAATATTTTCAGAATTCTCATTATTTCAGAGCTTTCGACCTGTAATCTCTGTTTTTGTACTCGGCTTTAAATGTAGTTAGATTCTATTTACTTGTGTTTCATCTGTTTGTTACCAGTTCATGTTCATTTCGTGAAAGATAATTTGTATTTTAAGAGTTTTAACACATTTTGACACTTTCCTTAGAAGTATATACTAGAACCATCAGGATATAAACTGTTTCAGTCAAAAAACGCCACGGCAACTCAGGATCAAGTGTAAACATAAACAGGATTCTCCTCATTTCAAATCATTATACACAAGTTCTGAGATCTATAACCAGGAATTCTTAAAGTTTGAAATCACATTTTAGTGAAAACGCCCCTTAAAATGCCAAAGTTTTTAATATCATCAGAATTCTCGTCATTTCAGAGCTTTCGACCTGTAATCTCTGTTTTTGAACTCAGCTTTAAATGTAGTTAGATTCTATTTACTTGTGTTTCCACTGTTGGTTACACGTTCATATTCATTTCGTGGAAAGAAAATTGTGTATATTAAGAGTTTTAACAAATTTTGACAGTTTCCTTATAACTATATACTAGAACCTTCAGAATATAAACTGTTTCAGTCAAAAAACGCCACGGCAACTCAGGATCAAGTGTAAACATAAACAGTATTCTCCTCATTTCAAATCATTATACACAAGGCCTGAGCTCTATAAACAGGAATTCTTAAAGTTTGAAATCACATTTTATTGAAAACGCTTCTAAAAATTGCAGAGTTGATAGTATTCTCAAAATTTTCGTCATTTCAGAGCTTTCGACCCGTAATCGCTGTATTTGTACTCGGCTTTAAATGTAGTTAGATTCTATTTAATTGTGTTTCCACTGTTGGTTACACGTTCATATTCATTTCGGGGAAAGATAATTGTGTATTTTAAGAGTTTAAACACATTTTGACACATTTCTTAGAAGTATATACTAGAACCTTCAGGATATAAACTGTTTCAGTCAAAAAACGCCAGGGCAACTCAGGATCAAGTGTAAACATAGACAGTATTCTCCTCATTTCAAATCATTATACACAAGTTCTGAGCTCTATAAACAGGAATTCTTAAAGTTTGAAATCACATTTTTGTGAAAACGCCACCTAAAAGGCCGGAGTTGTTAATAGTATCAGAATTGGCGTCATTTCAGAGCTTTCGACCTGTAATCTCGATAATTGAACTCGGCATTAAATGTAGTTAGATTCTATTTGCTTGTGTTTCATCTGTTTGTTACAGGTTCATATTCATTTCGTGGAAAGAAAATTGTGTATTTTAAGAGTTTTAACACATTTTGACACTTTCCTTAGAAGTATATACTAGAACCTACAGGATATAAACTTTTTTCGTCAAATAACCCCATGGCAACTCAGGATCAAGGGTAAACATAAACAGTATTCTCCTCATTTGAAATCATTATACAAAAGTTCTGAGCTCTATAAACAGGAAATCTTAAAGATTGAAATGACATTTTAGTGAAAACGCCACTTAAAAGGCCGGAGTTGTTAATAGTATCAGAATTGTCCTCATTACAGAGCTTTCGCCCTGTAATCTCAGTAATTGAACTCGGCATTAAATGTAGTTAGATTCTATTTGCTTGTGTTTCATCTGTTTGTTACACGTTCATATTCATTTCGTGGAAAGAAAATTGTGTATTTTAAGAGTTTTAACACATTTTGACACTTTTCTTAGAAGTATATACTAGATCCTTCAGGATGTAAACTGCTTCAGTCAAAAAACGCCACGGCAACTCAGGATCAAGTGTAAACATAAACCGTATTCTCCTCATTTCAAATCATTATACAGAAGTCCTCAGATCTATACCCAGGAATTCTTAAAGTTTGAAATCACATTTTAGTGAAAATGCCCCTTAAAATGCCAGAGTTGTTAATATTTTCAGAATTCTCATCATTTCATAGCTTTCGACCTGTAATCTCGGTTTTTGAACTCGGCTTTAAATGTAATTAGATTCTATTTAATTGTGTTTCCACTGTTGGTTACACGTTCATATTCATTTCGTGGAAAGAAAATTGTGTATTTTAAGAGATTTAACACATTTTGACACTTTCCTTAGATGTATATACTAAAACCTTCAAGATATAAACTTTTTCAGTCAAAAAACCCCATGGCAACTCAGGATCAAGGGTAAACATAAACAGTATTCTCCTCATTTCAAATCATTACACACAAGGCCTGAGCTCTATATACAGGAATTCTTGAAGTTTGAAATCACATTTTAGTGAAAACGCCTCTTAAAATGCCGGAGTTGTTTATATTTTCAGAATTCTCGTCATTTCAGAGCTTTCGACCTGTAATCTCTGTTTTAGAACTCGGCTTTAAATGTAGTTAGATTCTATTTACTTGTGTTTCATCTGTTTGTTACCCGTTAATGTTCATTTCATTAAAGATAATTGTGTATTTTAAGAGTTTTAACATATTTTGACACTTTCCTTAGAAGTATATACTAGAACCTTCAGGATATAAACAGTTTCAGTCAAAAAACGCCAGGGCAACTCAGGATCAAGGGTAAACATAAACAGTATTCTCCTCATTTCAAATCATTATACAGAAGTTCTGAGCTCTATAAACAGGAATTCTTAAAGTTTGAAATCACATTTTAGTGAAAACACCACTTAATATGCCGGAGTTGTTAATATTTTCAGAATTCTCGTCATTTCAGAGTTTTCGACCTGTAAGCTCTGTTTTTGTACTCGGCTTTAAATGTAGTTAGATTCTATTTACTTGTGTTTCCACTGTTGGTTACACGTTCATATTCATTTCGTGGAAAGAAAATTGTGTATTTTAAGAGTTTTAACAAATTTTGACAGTTTCTTTAGAACTATATACTAGAACCTTCAGGATATAAACTGTTTCAGTCAAAAAACGCCACAGTAACTCAGGATCAAGTGTAAACATAAACAGTATTCTCCTCATTTCAAATCATTATACAGAAGTTCTGAGCTCTATATACAGGAATTCTTAAAGTTTGAAATCACATTTTAGTGAAAACGGCACTTAAAATGCCGGAGTTTTTAATATTATCAGAATTCACGTCATTTCAGAGCTTTCTACCTGTAATCTCTGTTTTTGTACTCGGCTTTAAATGTAGTTAGATTCTATTTACTTGTGTTTCCACTGTTTGTTACAAGTTCATGTTCATTTCGTGGAATGATAATTGTGTATTTTAAGAGTTTTAACACATTTTGACACTTTCCTTAGAAGTATATACTAGAACGTTCAGGATATAAACTGTTTCAGTCAAAAAACGCCATGGCAACTCAGGATCAACTGTAAACATAAACAGTATTCTCCTCATTTGAAATCATTATACAAAAGTTCTGAGCTCTATAAACAGGAATTCTTAAAGTTTGAATTCACATTTTATTGAAAACGCCACTTAAAATGCCGGAGTTGTTAATATTTTCAGAATTCTCATCATTTCATAGCTTTCGACCTGTAATCTCGGTTTTTTAACTCGGCTTTAAAAGTAGTTAGACTCTATTTACTTGTTTTTCCACTGTTGGTTACACGTTCATATTCATTTCCTGGAAAGAAAATTGTGTATTTTAAGAGTTTTAACACATTTTGACACTTTCCTTAGATGTATATACTAAATCCTTCAAGATATAAACTTTTTCAGTCAAGAAACCCCATGGCAACTCAGGATCACGGGTAAACATAAACAGTATTCTCCTCATTTCAAATCATTATACACAAGGCCTGAGCTCTATAAACAGGAATTCTTAAAGTTTGAAATCACATTTTAGTGAAAACACCACTTAATATGCCGGAGTTGTTAATATTTTCAGAATTCTCGTCATTTCAAAGCTTTCGACCTGTAATCTCTGTTTTTGTACTCGGCTTTAAATGTAGTTAGATTCTATTTCCTTGTGTTTCATCTGTTTGTTACCCGTTCATGTTCATTTTGTTAAAGATAATTGTGTATTTTAAGAGTTTTAACACATTTTGACACTTTCCTTAGAAGTATATACTAGAACCTTCAGGATATAAACAGTTTCACTCAAAAAACGCCACGGCAACTCAGGATCAAGTGTAAACATAAACAGTATTCTCCTCATTTCAAATCATTATACACAAGTTCTGAGCTCTATGAACAGGAATTCTTAAAGTTTGAAATCACATTTTAGTGAAAACGCCACTTAAAATGCCGGAGTTTTTAATATTATCAGAATTCTCGTCATTTCAGAGTTTTCGACCTGTAAGCTTTGTTTTTGTACTCGGCTTTAAATGTAGTTAGATTCTATTTACTTGTGTTTCCACTGTTGGTTACACGTTCATATTCATTTCGTGGAAAGAAAATTGTGTATTTTAAGAGTTTTAACAAATTTTGACAGTTTCTTTAGAACTATATACTAGAACCTTCAGGATATAAACTGTTTCAGTCAAAAAACGCCACAGTAACTCAGGATCAAGTGTAAACATAAACAGTATTCTCCTCATTTCAAATCATATACAGAAGTTCTGAGCTCTATATACAGGAATTCTTAAAGTTTGAAATCACATTTTAGTGAAAACGGCACTTAAAATGCCGGAGTTTTTAATATTATCAGAATTCACGTCATTTCAGAGCTTTCTACCTGTAATCTCTGTTTTTGTACTCGGCTTTAAATGTAGTTAGATTCTATTTACTTGTGTTTCCACTGTTTGTTACAAGTTCATGTTCATTTCGTGGAATGATAATTGTGTATTTTAAGAGTTTTAACACATTTTGACACTTTCCTTAGAAGTATATACTAGAACCTTCAGGATATAAACTGTTTCAGTCAAAAAACGCCATGGCAACTCAGGATCAACTGTAAACATAAACAGTATTCTCCTCATTTGAAATCATTATGCAAAAGTTCTGAGCTCTATAAACAGGAATTCTTAAAGTTTGAATTCACATTTTATTGAAAACGCCACTTAAAATGCCGGAGTTGTTAATATTTTCAGAATTCTCATCATTTCATAGCTTTCGACCTGTAATCTCGGTTTTTGAACTCGGCTTTAAAAGTAGTTAGACTCTATTTACTTGTTTTTCCACTGTTGGTTACACGTTCATATTCATTTCCTGGAAAGAAAATTGTGTATTTTAAGAGTTTTAACACATTTTGACACTTTCCTTAGATGTATATACTAAATCCTTCAAGATATAAACTTTTTCAGTCAAGAAACCCCACGGCAACTCAGGATCAAGGGTAAACATAAACAGTATTCTCCTCATTTCAAATCATTATACACAAGGCCTGAGCTCTATAAACAGGAATTCTTAAAGTTTGAAAACACATTTTAGTGAAAACGCCTCTTAAAATGCCGGAGTTGTTAATATTTTCAGAATTCTCGTCATTTCAGAGCTTTCGACCTGTAATCTCTGTTTTAGAACTCGGCTTTAAATGTAGTTATATTCTATTTACTTGTGTTTCATCTGTTTGTTACCCGTTCATGTTCATTTCGTTAAAGATAATTGTGTATTTTAAGAGTTTTAACACATTTTGACACTTTCCTTAGAAGTATATACTAGAACCTTCAGGATATAAACTGTTTCAGTCAAAAAACGCCACGGCAACTCAGGATCAAGTGTAAACATAAACAGTATTCTCCTCATTTCAAATCATTATACACAAGTTCTGAGCTCTATGAACAGGAATTCTTAAAGTTTGAAATCACATTTTAGTGAAAACGCCACTTAAAATGCCGGAGTTTTTAATATTATCAGAATTCTCGTCATTTCAGAGCTTTCGACCTGTAAGCTCTGTTTTTGTACTCGGCTTTAAATGTAGTTAGATTCTATTTACTTGTGTTTCCACTGTTGGTTACACGTTCATATTCATTTCGTGGAAAGAAAATTGTGTATTTTAAGAGTTTTAACAAATTTTGACAGTTTCTTTAGAACTATATACTAGAACCTTCAGGATATAAACTGTTTCAGTCAAAAAACGCCACAGTAACTCAGGATCAAGTGTAAACATAAACAGTATTCTCCTCATTTCAAATCATTATACAGAAGTTCTGAGCTCTATATACAGGAATTCTTAAAGTTTGAAATCACATTTTAGTGAAAACGGCACTTAAAATGCCGGAGTTTTTAATATTATCAGAATTCACGTCATTTCAGAGCTTTCTACCTGTAATCTCTGTTTTTGTACTCGGCTTTAAATGTAGTTAGATTCTATTTACTTGTGTTTCCACTGTTTGTTACAAGTTCATGTTCATTTTGTGGAATGATAATTGTGTATTTTAAGAGTTTTAACACATTTTGACACTTTCCTTAGAAGTATATACTAGAACGTTCAGGATATAAACTGTTTCAGTCAAAAAACGCCATGGCAACTCAGGATCAACTGTAAACATAAACAGTATTCTCCTCATTTCAAATCATTATACAAAATTTCTGAGCTCTATAAACAGGAATTCTTAAAGTTTGAATTCACATTTTATTGAAAATGCCACTTAAAATGCCGGAGTTGTTAATATTTTCAGAATTCTCATCATTTCATAGCTTTCGACCTGTAATCTCGGTTTTTGAACTCGGCTTTAAAAGTAGTTAGATTCTATTTACTTGTTTTCCACTGTTGGTTACACGTTCATATTCATTTCCTGGAAAGAAAATTGTGTATTTTAAGAGTTTTAACACATTTTGACACTTTCCTTCGATGTATATACTAAATCCTTCAAGATATAAACTTTTTCAGTCAAGAAACACCATGGCAACTCAGGATCAAGGGTAAACATAAACAGTATTCTCCTCATTTCAAATCATACACAAGGCCTGAGCTCTACAAACAGGAATTCTTAAAGTTTGAAAACACATTTTAGTGAAAACGCCTCTTAAATTGCCGGAGTTGTTAATATTCTCAGAATTCTCGTCATTTCAGAGCTTTCGACCTGTAATCTCTGTTTTTGTACTCGGCTTTAAATGTAGTTATATTCTATTTACTTGTTTTTCATCTGTTTGTTACACGTTCATATTCATTTCGTGGAAAGATAATTGTGTATTTTAAGAATTTTTACATATTTTGACACTTTCCTTAGAAGTATATACTAGAACCTTCAGGTTATATACTGTTACAGTCAAAAAACGCCATGGCAACTCAGGATCAACTGTAAACATAAACAGTATTCTCCTCATTTCAAATCATTATACACAAGTTCTGATCTCTATAAACAGGAATTCTTAAAGTTTGAAATCACATTTTAGTGAAAACGCCACTTAAAATGCCGGAGTTTTTAATATTATCAGAATTCTCGTCATTTCAGAGCTTTCGACCAGTAATCTCTGTTTTTGAACTCAGCTTTAAAGGTAGTTAGATTCTATTTACTTGTGTTTCCACTGTTGGTTACACGTTCATATTCATTTCGTGGAAAGAAAATTGTTTATTTTAAGACTTTTAACAAATTTTGACAGTTTCCTTAGAAGTATATACTAGAACCTTCAGAATATAAACTGTTTCAGTCAAAAAACGCCAAGGCAACTCAGGATCAAGTGTAAACATAAACAGTATTCTCCTCATTTCAAATCATTATACACAAGTTCTAAGATCTATAACCAGGAATTCTTAAAGTTTGAAATCACATTTTAGTGAAAATGCCCCTTAAAATGCCGAGGTTGTTAATATCATCAGAATTCTCGTCATTTCAGAGCTTTCGACCTGTAATCTCTGTTTTTGAACTAAGCTTTAAATGTAGTTAGATTCTATTTACTTGTGTTTCCACTGTTGGTTACACGTTCATATTCATTTCGTGGAAAGAAAATTGTGTATTTTAAGAGTTTTAACAAATTTTGACAGTTTCCTTAGAACTATATACTAGAACCTTCAGAATATAAACTGTTTCAGTCAAAAAACGCCACGGCAACTCAGGATCAAGTGTAAACATAAACAGTATTCTCCTCATTTCAAATCATTATACACAAGTTCTGAGCTCTATAAACAGGAATTCTTAAAGTTTGAATTCACATTTTGTTGAAAACGCTTCTAAAAATGCCAGAGTTGATAGTATTATCAAAATTCTCGTCATTTCAGAGCTTTCGACCCGTAATCTCTGTATTTGTACTCGGCTTTAAATGTATTAGATTCTATTTACTTGTGTTTCCAGTGGTTGTTACACGTTCATATTCATTTCGTGGAAAGAAAATTTTGTATTTTAAGAGTTTTAACACATTTTGACACTTTCCTTAGAAGTATATACTAGAACCTACAGGATATAAACTTTTTTCGTCAAATAACCCCATGGCAACTCAGGATCAAGGGTAAACATAAACAGTATTCTCCTCATTTGAAATCATTATACAAAAGTTCTGAGCTCTATAAACAGGAAATCTTAAAGTTTGAAATGACATTTTAGTGAAAACGCCACTTAAAAGGCCGGAGTTGTTAATAGTATCAGAATTGTCCTCATTACAGAGCTTTCGCCCTGTAATCTCAGTAATTGAACTCGGCATTAAATGTAGTTAGATTCTATTTGCTTGTGTTTCATCTGTTTGTTACACGTTCATATTCATTTCGTGGAAAGAAAATTGTGTATTTTAAGAGTTTTAACACATTTTGACACTTTTCTTAGAAGTATATACTAGATCCTTCAGGATGTAAACTGCTTCAGTCAAAAAACGCCACGGCAACTCAGGATCAAGTGTAAACATAAACCGTATTCTCCTCATTTCAAATCATTATACAGAAGTCCTCAGATCTATACCCAGGAATTCTTAAAGTTTGAAATCACATTTTAGTGAAAATGCCCCTTAAAATGCCAGAGTTGTTAATATTTTCAGAATTCTCATCATTTCATAGCTTTCGACCTGTAATCTTGGTTTTTGAACTCGGCTTTAAATGTAATTAGATTGTATTTAATTGTGTTTCCACTGTTGGTTACACGTTCATATTCATTTCGTGGATAGAAAATTGTGTATTTTAAGAGATTTAACACATTTTGACACTTTCCTTAGATGTATATACTAAAACCTTCAAGATATAAACTTTTTCAGTCAAAAAACCCCATGGCAACTCAGGATCAAGGGTAAACATAAACAGTATTCTCCTCATTTCAAATCATTACACACAAGGCCTGAGCTCTATAAACAGGAATTCTTAAAGTTTGAAATCACATTTTAGTGAAAACGCCTCTTAAAATGCCGGAGTTGTTTATATTTTCAGAATTCTCGTCATTTCAGAGCTTTCGACCTGTAATCTCTGTTTTAGAACTCGGCTTTAAATGTAGTTAGATTCTATTTACTTGTGTTTCATCTGTTTGTTACCCATTCATGTTCATTTCATTAAAGATAATTGTGTATTTTAAGAGTTTTAACATATTTTGACACTTTCCTTAGAAGTATATACTAGAACCTTCAGGATATAAACAGTTTCAGTCAAAAAACGCCAGGGCAACTCAGGATCAAGGGTAAACATAAACAGTATTCTCCTCATTTCAAATCATTATACAGAAGTTCTGAGCTCTATAAACAGGAATTCTTAAAGTTTGAAATCACATTTTAGTGAAAACGCCACTTAATATGCCGGAGTTGTTAATATTTTCAGAATTCTCGTCATTTCAGAGCTTTCGACCTGTAATCTCTGTTTTTGTACTCGGCTTTAAATGTAGTTAGATTCTATTTCCTTGTGTTTCATCTGTTTGTTACCCGTTCATGTTCATTTTGTTAAAGATAATTGTGTATTTTAAGAGTTTTAACACATTTTAACACTTTCCTTAGAAGTATATACTAGAACCTTCAGGATATAAACTGTTTCAGTCAAAAAACGCCACGGCAACTCAGGATCAAGTGTAAACATAAACAGTATTCTCCTCATTTCAAATCATTATACACAAGTTCTGAGCTCTATATACAGGAATTCTTAAAGTTTGAAATCACATTTTAGTGAAAACGCCACTTAAAATGCCGGAGTTTTTAATATTATCAGAATTCTCGTCATTTCAGAGCTTTCGACCTGTAATCTCTGTTTTTGTACTCGGCTTTAAATGTAGTTAGATTCTATTTACTTGTGTTTCCACTGTTGGTTACACGTTCATATTCATTTCGTGGAAAGAAAATTGTGTATTTTAAGAGTTTTAACAAATTTTGACAGTTTCTTTAGAACTATATACTAGAACCTTCAGGATATAAACTGTTTCAGTCAAAAAACGCCACAGTAACTCAGGATCAAGTGTAAACATAAACAGTATTCTCCTCATTTCAAATCATTATACAAAAGTTCTGAGCTCTATAAACAGGAATTCTTAAAGTTTGAATTCACATTTTATTGAAAACGCCACTTAAAATGCCGGAGTTGTTAATATTTTCAGAATTCTCATCATTTCATAGCTTTCGACCTGTAATCTCTGTTTTTGTACTCGGCTTTAAATGTAGTTAGATTCTATTTACTTGTGTTTCCACTGTTGGTTACACGTTCATATTCATTTCGTGG
Organism: Myotis daubentonii; assembly: GCF_963259705.1. Taxonomy (NCBI): domain Eukaryota; kingdom Metazoa; phylum Chordata; class Mammalia; order Chiroptera; family Vespertilionidae; genus Myotis; species Myotis daubentonii. The sequence goes on from NC_081844.1 coordinate 10,221,041, forward strand.
AAAGAAAATTGTGTATATTAAGAGTTTTAACAAATTTTGACAGTTTCCTTATAACTATATACTAGAACCTTCAGAATATAAACTGTTTCAGTCAAAAAACGCCACGGCAACTCAGGATCAAGTGTAAACATAAACAGTATTCTCCTCATTTCAAATCATTATACACAAGGCCTGAGCTCTATAAACAGGAATTCTTAAAGTTTGAAATCACATTTTATTGAAAACGCTTCTAAAAATTGCAGAGTTGATAGTATTCTCAAAATTTTCGTCATTTCAGAGCTTTCGACCCGTAATCGCTGTATTTGTACTCGGCTTTAAATGTAGTTAGATTCTATTTAATTGTGTTTCCACTGTTGGTTACACGTTCATATTCATTTCGGGGAAAGATAATTGTGTATTTTAAGAGTTTAAACACATTTTGACACATTTCTTAGAAGTATATACTAGAACCTTCAGGATATAAACTGTTTCAGTCAAAAAACGCCAGGGCAACTCAGGATCAAGTGTAAACATAGACAGTATTCTCCTCATTTCAAATCATTATACACAAGTTCTGAGCTCTATAAACAGGAATTCTTAAAGTTTGAAATCACATTTTTGTGAAAACGCCACCTAAAAGGCCGGAGTTGTTAATAGTATCAGAATTGGCGTCATTTCAGAGCTTTCGACCTGTAATCTCGATAATTGAACTCGGCATTAAATGTAGTTAGATTCTATTTGCTTGTGTTTCATCTGTTTGTTACAGGTTCATATTCATTTCGTGGAAAGAAAATTGTGTATTTTAAGAGTTTTAACACATTTTGACACTTTCCTTAGAAGTATATACTAGAACCTACAGGATATAAACTTTTTTCGTCAAATAACCCCATGGCAACTCAGGATCAAGGGTAAACATAAACAGTATTCTCCTCATTTGAAATCATTATACAAAAGTTCTGAGCTCTATAAACAGGAAATCTTAAAGATTGAAATGACATTTTAGTGAAAACGCCACTTAAAAGGCCGGAGTTGTTAATAGTATCAGAATTGTCCTCATTACAGAGCTTTCGCCCTGTAATCTCAGTAATTGAACTCGGCATTAAATGTAGTTAGATTCTATTTGCTTGTGTTTCATCTGTTTGTTACACGTTCATATTCATTTCGTGGAAAGAAAATTGTGTATTTTAAGAGTTTTAACACATTTTGACACTTTTCTTAGAAGTATATACTAGATCCTTCAGGATGTAAACTGCTTCAGTCAAAAAACGCCACGGCAACTCAGGATCAAGTGTAAACATAAACCGTATTCTCCTCATTTCAAATCATTATACAGAAGTCCTCAGATCTATACCCAGGAATTCTTAAAGTTTGAAATCACATTTTAGTGAAAATGCCCCTTAAAATGCCAGAGTTGTTAATATTTTCAGAATTCTCATCATTTCATAGCTTTCGACCTGTAATCTCGGTTTTTGAACTCGGCTTTAAATGTAATTAGATTCTATTTAATTGTGTTTCCACTGTTGGTTACACGTTCATATTCATTTCGTGGAAAGAAAATTGTGTATTTTAAGAGATTTAACACATTTTGACACTTTCCTTAGATGTATATACTAAAACCTTCAAGATATAAACTTTTTCTGTCAAAAAACCCCATGGCAACTCAGGATCTAGGGTAAACATAAACAGTATTCTCCTCATTTGAAATCATTATACACAAGTTCTGAGCTCTATAAACAGGAAGTCTTAAAGTTTGAAATCACATTTTAGTGAAAATGCCACTTAAAATGCAAGGGGTTGTTAATATTATCAGAATTGTGGTCATTTCAGAGCTTTGAACCTGTAATCTCGGTTTATGAACTCGGCTTTAAATGTAGTTAGATTCTATTTACTTGTGTTTCATCTGTTTCTTACACATTCATATTTATTTCGTGGAATGAAAATTGTGTATTTTAAGAGTTCTAACACATTTTGACAGTTTCCTTAGAAGTATATACTAGAACCTTCAGAATATAAACTGTTTCAGTCAAAAAACGCCACGGCAACTCAGGTTCAACTGTAAACATAAACAGCATTCTCCTCATTTCAAATTATTATAACATGGCCTAAGCTCTATAGACAGGAATTCTTAAAGTTTGAAATCACATTTTAGTGAAAACGCCACTTAAAATGCCGGAGTTGTTAATAATATCAGAATTGTGGTCATTTCAGAGCTTTCGACCTGTAATCTCGGTAATTGAACTCGTCAATAAATGTAGTTAGATTCTATTTACTTGTGTTTCATCTGTTTGTTACACGTTCATATTCATTTCGTGGAAAGGAAATTGTGTATTTTATGAGTTTTAACACATTTTAACAGTTTCCTTAGAAGTATATACTAGAACCTTCAGGATATAAACTGTTTCAGTCAAAAAACGCCATGGCAACTCAGGATCAAGGGTAAACATAAACAGTATTCTCCTCATTTCAAATCATTATACACAAGTTCTGAGCTCTATTTACAGGAATTCTTAAAGTTTGAAATCACATTTTAGTGAAAACGCCACTTAAAATGCAGGGGTTGTTAATATTACCAGAATTGTCGTCATTTCAGAGCTTTCGACCTGTAATCTCGGTTTTTGAACTCGGCTCTAAATGTAGTTAGATTCTATTTACTTGTGTTTCATCTGTTTGTTACACGTTCATATTCATTTCGTGGAAAGATAATTGTGTGTTTTAAGAGTTTTTACATATTTTGACACTTTCCTTAGAAGTATATACTAGAACCTTCAGGATATAAACTGTTACAGTCAAAAAACGCCAAGGCTACTCAGGATCAAGTGTAAATGTAAACAGTATTCTCCTCATTTCAAATCATTATACAGAAGTTCTGAGACTATATCCAGGAATTCTTAAAGTTTGGACTCACATTTTAGTGAAAACGCTACTAAAAATGCCGGAGTTGATGGTATTATCAATATTCTCGTCATTTCAGAGCTTTCGACCCATAATCTCTGTATTTGTACTCAGCTTTAAATGTATTAGATTCTATTTACTTGTGTTTCCACTGTTTGTTACACATTCATATTCATTTCGTGGAAAGAAAATTTTGTATTTTAAGAGTTTTAACACATTTTGACACTTTCCTTAGAAGTATATACTAGAACCTTCAGGATATAAACTCTTTCAGTAAAAAAACGCCATGGCAACTCATGATCAACTGTAAACATAAACAGTATTCTCCTCATTTGAAATCAGTATACACAAGGCCTAAGCTCTATAGACAGGAATTCTTAAAGTTTGAAATCACATTTTAGTGAAAACGCCACTTAAAATGCCCGAGTTGTTAATAGTATTAGAATTGTCCTCATTTCAGAGCTTTCGACCTGTTATCTCGGTTTTTGAACTCGGCTTTAAATGTATTTAGATTCTATTTACTTGTGTTTCCACTGTTGGTTACACGTTCATATTCATTTCGTGGAAAGAAAATTGTGCATTTTAAGAGTTTTAACACATTTTGACAGTTTCCTTAGTAGTATGTACTATAACCTTCAGAATATAAACTGTTTCAGTCAAAAAACGCCACCGCAACTCAGGTTCAACTGTATACATAAACAGTATTCTCCTCATTTGAAATCATTATACACAAGGCCTAAGCTCTATAGATAGGAATTCTTAAAGTTTGAAATCACATTTTAGTGAAAACGCCATTTAAAATGCCTGCGTTGTTAATAGTATTAGAATTGTCCTCATTTCAGAGCTTTCGACCTGTTATCTCGGTTTTTGAACTCGGCTTTAAATGTAGTTATATTCTATTTACTTGTGTTTCAACTGTTTTTTACACGTTCATATTCATTTCGTGGAAAGATGATTGTGTATTTTAAGAGTTTTAATATATTTTGATACTTTCCTTAGAAGTATATACTAGAACCTTCAGGGTATAAACTGTTTCAGTCAAAAAATGCCACGGCAACGCAGGATCAAGTGTAAACATAAACAGTATTCCCCTCATTTCAAATCATTATACACAAGTTCTGAGCTCTATAAACAGGAATTCTTAAAGTTTGAAATCACATTTTAGTGAAAATGCCACTTAAAATGCAAGGGGTTGTTAATATTATCAGAATTGTCGTCATTTCAGAGCTTTCGTCCTGTAATCTCGGTTTTTGAACTCGGCTTTAAATGTAGTTAGATTCTATTTACTTGTGTTTCATCTGCTTGTTACACGTTCATATTCATTTCGTGGAAAGATAATTGTGTTGTTTAAGAGTTTTAATATATTTTGATACTTTCCTTAGAAGTATATACTAGAACCTTCAGGATATAAACTGTTTCAGTCAAAAACCGCCATGGCAACTCAAAATCAAGTGTAAACATAAACAGTATTCTCCTCATTTCAAATCATTATACACAAGTTCTGAGCTCTATAAACAGGAATTCTTAAAGTTTGAAATCACATTTTAGTGAAAACGCCACTTAAAATGCCGGAGTTGTTAATAGTATCAGAATTGACGTCATTTCAGAGCTTTCGACCTGTAATCTCGGTAATTGAACTCGGCATTAAATGTAGTTAGATTCTATTTACTTGTGTTTCATCTGTTTGTTACACGTTCATATTCATTTCGTGGAAAGAAAATTGTGTATTTTAAGAGTTTTAACACATTCTAACAGTTTCCTTAGAAGTATATACTAGAACCTTCAGGATATAAACTGTTACAGTCAAAAAACGCCAAGGCTACTCAGGATCACTGTAAACATAAACAGTATTCTCCTCATTTCAAATCATTATACAGAAGTTCTGAGTTCTATAAACAGGAATTCTTAAAGTTTGAAATCACATTTTATTGAAAACGCTTCTAAAAATGCCGGAGTTGATAGTATTATCAAAATTCTCGTCATTTCAGAGCTCTCGACTGGTAATCTCTGTATTTGTACTCGGCTTTAAATGTATGAGATTCTATTTACTTATGTTTCCACTGTTTGTTACACGTTCATATTCATTTCGTGGAAAGAAAATTTTGTATTTTAAGAATTTTAACACATTTTGACACTTTCCTTAGAAGTATATACTAGAACCTTCAGGATATAAACATTTTCAGTCAAAAAACCCCATGGCAACTCAGATTTCAATCTTCTTGAATTTGGGGATACTCTGCTTGTGACCCAATATGTGGTCTATTTTTGAAGATGTACCATGAGCACCTGAGAAGAACATATATTCCTTGGCTTTGGGGTGAAGTGTTCTGAAGATGTCTATTAAGTCCATCTGATCTAGTGAGTCATTTAGGATTGCTGTATCTTTGCTGATTTTTTGTCTATAGGACTTATCCAGTGCTGTCAATGGTGTATTAAAGTCCCCTACTATGATTGTATTGTTGTCGATCTCTCCTTTGATATCTTCCAGGAGTTTTTTTATGAATTTGGGTGCTCCTACATTGGGTGCATATATGTTTACCAGGGTTATATCTTCTTGTTGTATTGAACCCTTATGAAGTGGCCTTCCTTATCTCTTGTTAAGGCCTTCACTTTGAGGTCTATTTTGTCCGATATAAGTATTGCTACCCCAGCTTTCTTTTCCTTTCCATTTGCCTGAAAGATATTTTTCCAGCCTTTCACTTTAAGTCTGTGTGAGTCCCTTCTAATGAGGTGGGTTTCTTGTAGACAGCAGATGTATGGGTCATGTTTTTTTATCCATTCAGCCACTCGATGTCTTTTGGTTGGAGCATTTAGTCCGTTTACGTTTAAAGTTATTATTGAAAGGTACTTGTTTGTAGCCATTTCTTTTTGTGTGTGTGGGTGGCTGTTTTCTTTCTGAGCTTTTTATTTCTTCTTTTTATACCAGTCCCTTTAGCATTCCTTGCATTGCTGGCTTGGTGGTGACAAACTCCCTTAGCCTTTTTTTGTCTGTGAAGCTTCTTATTTCCCCTTCAAGTTTGAATGATAGCCTTGCTGGATAGAGTATTCTTGGATTCAGTCCTTTGCTTTGCATCACTTTGTAAATTTCAGTCCATTCTTTTCTGGCCTGTTGTGTTTCTGTTGAGAAATCATTTGACAGTCTAATGGGAGATCCCTTGTATGTAACTTTCCGTCTCTCTCTTGCAGCCTGTAAGATTCTCTCTTTGTCCTGAACATTTGCCATGGTGATTATGATGTGTCTTGGTGTGGGTCTTTTCGGGTTCACCTTGTTTGGGACTCTCTGGGCTTGAGTGACTTTTTTCTTCCCCACCTCAGGAAAGTTTTCTGATATTATTTCTTCAAGTAGGTTTTCTAATCCTTGTTCATCCTTCTGTTGTTCTGGTACTCCTATTATTCGTATGTTGTTTCGTTTCATGTTGTCCCAGAGCTCCCTTAGGCTCTCCTCCTGTCTTTTAATTTTTTTCTCCAATTGCAGTACATTTTGGGTGTGTTTTGCTTCCTTGTCTTCTAATTCACTAATTCGGTCCTCCGCTTCTCCTAGTCTACTGTTGATACTTTCAATGGAGTTTTTCATTGCAGCTATATCACTCTTCATTTCTTCTTGGGTCTTACTTAAGTTGTTGATTTTTTCATCTGTTTCTTCTAGCTTCTTCCATATGTTATCGATTTTTTCATCTGTTTCTTCTAGCTTCTTCCATATGTTATCGATTTTTTCATCTGTTTCTTCTTGCTTCTTGAAGCGGTTGTCGATTTTTTCCTCCATCCGGTTTATGCACTCTAGGACCCTTATTCTGAATTCTTTATCTGTCATGTTGCATGCCTCTGTATTACTTAGCTGCTTTTCTGGAGAGTCCTCCTTCTCTTTCCTTTGGGGGTTTCTTTGTCTACCCATGTTTGATCTCACTGACATATCTAGATGTTAAGTCGTTCAGTGGTTGCTCCCTGGGTGGCAGTGACTCCTTGGTCTGTGGTTGCTCTTCGGGCGATTGCGGTAGCTGCTGCTCTTCAGTTGGCAGCAGCTCCTCTGGTGGGTGCTGTTCACAGCTGTGGTGGCTCTTCCGGCTGGTGGGGCGAGGTTTCACGTACAGCTGCTGTTCCTCAGCAGAGGATGAGGTGCTCAGGAGGTTGCTGTTGCTTGGATCTGCTGCGTTGATTTAAAGGCACAAAATACAACACAACAAGGCACCACGTACCAGGCACTATACACAAATATATTCACGATATTAATAACCCCAATTAAAGGTGACCACCTGCATTAAGAGAATTAGGGGATAAGGAAGAAGGAAGAGAAAAAGATAAAAGAAAAAAAAGAAAAGAAAAGTAGGGACGAAAAAAAGGAGTGCAAAAAATGAAATCGGGAAAAAGGAGGGGGGAAAATAAAAGCGAGAAAAGAAAAAAAAAAGAGCAAAAAGAGAGAATGAAGTGGAAGAGGGGAAGAGACTTTTTATATGAGGAGAATACTCCTATAGAACAGCCATTAATCCCAACAAATTCCAGCAACAGCTCCCTGGATATGAATGCAAACTAGAATCAACCAATAATATAACAATTAAAATAGAATGGAGAACACTAATCCCAAAATAAAATAAAGAGAAAATAAAATGCCACTTTAAAAAATGGTAAAATGGTAGCAGTAATAATACTAGTTAAAAAATAAGAAGGTAGTAATTAAAAGGGTAAAATCAGGTGATGGAAAAAGAAAAAAGAAAAAAAAAGAACAGAAAAAAAAATAAAAATAAATTGATTTCTTAGTTAAAAAGTGAAAAAAGAAAAAAAAAATGCAGTAGTGAAGGTCCTTCAGTTCTTCTATTCTTCAGTGTGGCTCGCCTTAGACCTTCCAGGTATTCAGGAGAGTGTTGAGTTTCCCTGCGATATACTGTTCCTCTGTGTTGTAAACCACAGTCCTTATTTTAAAACAGGTCGCATTTATTTCCCAGACTGCCTTATTTTGTGTTTAGCAAAGAGTCAGTTTGTGGGTCAGCCTCTGGGTGGCAGTGTTCTGGGGTTGGCCTCTGAGGCTATAGGGCCTCTCTGCCCAGTGGAAGTTCACTGCCCAGAGCTGACTGCGTAATAATTAGTTGTTGCTGGGATTGAAAATCCCTCTATAGGCCAGACCCTGTTAACTCCTAGGGACTGATAAGGTTATTCTAATCCTTGATCTCGTGCAGGGTGGAATCTGGGTGTGGCTGTGCTCCTTGCCTGGGGGCGGGGGGGAGGAGTCTCATCTCTGGAGAGAATGGCTGCCTCAGTCTTGGGCTCAGGGGTGTCTCAGCACTCAATTCGCTGCCACCTCTCCCGGCTCCCCCTCTCTCCCCAGTCTCTCCCCAGATTCCACTCCTCCGCACACTCTCCCTCTCTTCAGCACAGGTGAGTGTCTGTATCCGAAATGTCCCATGAACAGGATTCAGTGAAAACAGACAAACAAACGCCGGCTGCGGAAACGGGGAAGGCTTGGTTTCTGTAAGCTTCTTCTCTTACCGGGACTGTATGGTCAGGTCAGCTCTTCAGGCTGCCCCCTTTAGGCTCAGTCCTCCGTGATCACAGAACCCAGCTCTCAATTTCCCTGGCGGCGCCAGGAATCCCACGGTTCTCCTTTCCCCCTTCAGGGGCTGTGCCTGTCCCAGGGGACGCAGCTGTCTGCCACACGGTCTCCCTCCGACTCTCTGGGGTCAGAGGTCTGGCAAACTTTCCTGCCCAAATCCCTGGTTTTTTTTACCTTTCCAGGGGAGTTCTGCTCTTCCGGGATGCAAATCCTCTCACCAGCTGAGCAATTTCGCCAATTCGGTGTGAGTGTTACTAGTTTCAGCTGCTCATTCCATTTGCTCCAGGACACGACCTGGGACGCATCTGCCTATATCGCCGCCATCTTGGTTCCCAATCCCCCATGGCAACTCAGGATCAAGGGTAAACATAAACAGTATTCTCCTCATTTCAAATCATTATACACAAGTTCTGAGCTCTATAAACAGGAAATCTTAAAGTTTGAAATCACATTTTAGTGAAAACGCCACTTAAAAGGCCGGAGTTGTTTATAGTATCAGAATTGTCGTGATTTCAGAGCTTTCGCCCTGTAATCTCGGTAATTGAACTCGGCATTAAATGTAGTTAGATTCTATTTGCTTGTGTTTCATCTGTTTGTTACACGTGCATACTCATTTCGTGGAAAGATAATTGTGTATTTTAAGAGTTTTAACAAATTTTGACACTTTCCTTAGAAGTATATACTAGAACCTTCAGGATTTAAACTGTTTCAGTCAAAAAAAGCCATGGAAACTCAAGATCATCTGTAAACATAAACAGTATTCTCCTCATTTCAAATCATTATACACAAGTTCTGAGCTCTATAAACAGGAATTCTTAAAGTTTGAAATCACATTTTAGTGAAAATGCCCCTTAAAATGCCGAAGTTGTTAATATCATCAGAATTCTCGTCATTTCAGAGCTTTCGACCTGTATTCTCTGTTTTTGTACTCGGCTTTAAATGTAGTTAGATTCTATTTACTTGTGTTTCCACTGTTTGTTACACGTTCATGTTCATTTCGGGGAAAGATAATTGTGTATTTTAAGAGTTTTAACACATTTTGACACTTTCCTTAGAAGTATATACTAGAACCTTCAGGATATAAACTGTTTCACTAAAAAAACGCCATGGCAACTCAAAATCAACGGTAAACATAAACAGTATTCTCCTCATTTCAAATCATTATAAAGAAGTTCTGAGATCTATAACCAGGAATTCTTAAAGTTTGAAATCACATTTTATTGAAAACGCTTCTAAAAATTCCAGAGTTGATAGTATTATCAAAATTCTTGTCATTTCAGAGCTTTAGACCCATAATCTCTGTATTTGTACTCGGCTTTAAATGTATTAGATTCTATTTACTTGTGTTTCCACTGTTTGTTACATGTTCATATTCATTTCGTGGAAAGAAAATTTTGTATTTTAAGAGTTTTAACACATTTTGACACTTTCCTTAGAAGTATGTACTAGAACCTTCAGGATATAAACTTTTTCAGTCAAATAACCCCATGGCAACTCAGGATAAAGGGTAAACATAAACAGTATTCTCCTCATTTGAAATCATTATACACAAGTTCTCATCTCTATAAACAGGAAATCTTAAAGTTTGAAATGACATTTTAGTGAAAACGCCACTTAAAAGGCCGGAGTTGTTAATAGTATCAGAATTGTACTCATTACAGAGCTTTCGCCCTGTAATCTCAGTAATTGAACTCGGCATTAAATGTAGTTAGATTCTATTTGCGTGTGTTTCATCTGTTTGGTACACGTTCATATTCATTTCGTGGAAAGAAAATTGTGTATTTTAAGAGTTTTAACACATTTTGACACTTTCTTTAGAAGTATATACTAGATCCTTCAGGGTGTAAAATGTTTCAGTCAAAAAATGCCACGGCAACTCAGGATCCAGGGTTAACATAAACTGTATTATCCTCATTTGAAACCATTATGCATAAGTTCTGAGCTCTATGAACAGGAATTCTTAAAGTTTGAAATCACATTTTAGTGAAAACGCCACGTAAAATGCCGGAGTTGTTAATACTATCAGAATTGTCGTCATTTCAGAGCTTTCGACCTGTAATCTCGGTAATTGAACACGGCATTAAATGTCGTTAGATTCTATTTACTTGTGTTTCATCTGTTTGTTACACGTTCATATTCATTTCGTGGAAAGATAATTGTGTATTTTACGAGTTTTAACACATTTTGACACTTTCCTTAGAAGTATATACTAGAACCTTCAGGATATAAACTGTTTCAGTCAAAAAACGCCACGGCAACTCAGGGTCAAGGGTAAACATAAACAGTATTCTCCTCATTTCAAATCATTATACACAAGTTCTGAGCTCTATAAACAGGAATTCTTAAAGTTTGAAATCACATTTTTGTGAAAACGCCACTTAAAAGGCCGTAGTTGTTAATAGTATCAGAATTGGCGTCATTTAGGAGCTTTCGACCTGTAATATCGATAATTGAACTCGGCATTAAATGTAGTTAGATTCTATTTGCTTGTATTTCATCTGTTTGTTACACGTTCATATTCATTTCGTGGAAAGAAAATTGTGTATTTTAAGAGTTTTAACACATTTTGACACTTTCCTTAGAAGTATATACTAGATCCTTCAGGATGTAAACTGTTTCAGTCAAAAAACGCCATGGCAACTCAGGAACAAGTGTAAACATAAACAGTATTCTCCTCATTTGAAATCATTATACACAAGTTCTGAGCTCTATATACAGGAATTCTTAAAGTTTGAAATCACATTTTAGTGAAAACGCCACTTAAAATGCCGGAGTTTTTAATAGTATCAGAATTGTCGTCATTTCAGAGCTTTCGACCTGTAATCTCGGTAACTGAACTCGGCATTAAATGTAGTTAGATTCTATTTACTTGTGTTTCCACTGTTTGTTACACGTTCATGTTCATTTCGGGGAAAGATAATTGTGTATTTTAAGAGTTTTAACACATTTTGACACTTTCCTTAGAAGTATATACTAGAACCTTCAGGATATAAACTGTTTCACTAAAAAAACGCCATGGCAACTCAAAATCAACGGTAAACATAAACAGTATTCTCCTCATTTCAAATCATTATAAAGAAGTTCTGAGATCTATAACCAGGAATTCTTAAAGTTTGAAATCACATTTTATTGAAAACGCTTCTAAAAATTCCAGAGTTGATAGTATTATCAAAATTCTCGTCATTTCAGAGCTTTAGACCCATAATCTCTGTATTTGTACTCGGCTTTAAATGTATTAGATTCTATTTACTTGTGTTTCCACTGTTTGTTACATGTTCATATTCATTTCGTGGAAAGAAAATTTTGTATTTTAAGAGTTTTAACACATTTTGACACTTTCCTTAGAAGTATGTACTAGAACCTTCAGGATATAAACTTTTTCAGTCAAATAACCCCATGGCAACTCAGGATAAAGGGTAAACATAAACAGTATTCTCCTCATTTGAAATCATTATACACAAGTTCTCATCTCTATAAACAGGAAATCTTAAAGTTTGAAATGACATTTTAGTGAAAACGCCACTTAAAAGGCCGGAGTTGTTAATAGTATCAGAATTGGCCTCATTTCAGAGCTTTCGACCTGTAATCTCGATAATTGAACTCGGCATTAAATGTAGTTAGATTCTATTTGCTTGTGTTTCATCTGTTTGTTACAGGTTCATATTCATTTCGTGGAAAGAAAATTGTGTATTTTAAGAGTTTTAACACATTTTGACACTTTCCTTAGAAGTATGTACTACAACCTTCAGGATATAAACTGTTTCAGTCAAAAAACGCCACGGCAACTCAGGATCAAGGGTAAACATAAACAGTATTCTCCTCATTTCAAATCATTATACACAAGTTCTGAGCTCTTTAAACAGGAATTCTTAAAGTTTGAAATCACATTTTAGTGAAAACGCCTCTTAAAAGCCCGAGTTGTTAATATTTTCAGAATTCTCATTATTTCAGAGCTTTCGACCTGTAATCTCTGTTTTTGTACTCGGCTTTAAATGTAGTTAGATTCTATTTACTTGTGTTTCATCTGTTTGTTACCAGTTCATGTTCATTTCGTGAAAGATAATTTGTATTTTAAGAGTTTTAACACATTTTGACACTTTCCTTAGAAGTATATACTAGAACCATCAGGATATAAACTGTTTCAGTCAAAAAACGCCACGGCAACTCAGGATCAAGTGTAAACATAAACAGGATTCTCCTCATTTCAAATCATTATACACAAGTTCTGAGATCTATAACCAGGAATTCTTAAAGTTTGAAATCACATTTTAGTGAAAACGCCCCTTAAAATGCCAAAGTTTTTAATATCATCAGAATTCTCGTCATTTCAGAGCTTTCGACCTGTAATCTCTGTTTTTGAACTCAGCTTTAAATGTAGTTAGATTCTATTTACTTGTGTTTCCACTGTTGGTTACACGTTCATATTCATTTCGTGGAAAGAAAATTGTGTATATTAAGAGTTTTAACAAATTTTGACAGTTTCCTTATAACTATATACTAGAACCTTCAGAATATAAACTGTTTCAGTCAAAAAACGCCACGGCAACTCAGGATCAAGTGTAAACATAAACAGTATTCTCCTCATTTCAAATCATTATACACAAGGCCTGAGCTCTATAAACAGGAATTCTTAAAGTTTGAAATCACATTTTATTGAAAACGCTTCTAAAAATTGCAGAGTTGATAGTATTCTCAAAATTTTCGTCATTTCAGAGCTTTCGACCCGTAATCGCTGTATTTGTACTCGGCTTTAAATGTAGTTAGATTCTATTTAATTGTGTTTCCACTGTTGGTTACACGTTCATATTCATTTCGGGGAAAGATAATTGTGTATTTTAAGAGTTTAAACACATTTTGACACATTTCTTAGAAGTATATACTAGAACCTTCAGGATATAAACTGTTTCAGTCAAAAAACGCCAGGGCAACTCAGGATCAAGTGTAAACATAGACAGTATTCTCCTCATTTCAAATCATTATACACAAGTTCTGAGCTCTATAAACAGGAATTCTTAAAGTTTGAAATCACATTTTTGTGAAAACGCCACCTAAAAGGCCGGAGTTGTTAATAGTATCAGAATTGGCGTCATTTCAGAGCTTTCGACCTGTAATCTCGATAATTGAACTCGGCATTAAATGTAGTTAGATTCTATTTGCTTGTGTTTCATCTGTTTGTTACAGGTTCATATTCATTTCGTGGAAAGAAAATTGTGTATTTTAAGAGTTTTAACACATTTTGACACTTTCCTTAGAAGTATATACTAGAACCTACAGGATATAAACTTTTTTCGTCAAATAACCCCATGGCAACTCAGGATCAAGGGTAAACATAAACAGTATTCTCCTCATTTGAAATCATTATACAAAAGTTCTGAGCTCTATAAACAGGAAATCTTAAAGATTGAAATGACATTTTAGTGAAAACGCCACTTAAAAGGCCGGAGTTGTTAATAGTATCAGAATTGTCCTCATTACAGAGCTTTCGCCCTGTAATCTCAGTAATTGAACTCGGCATTAAATGTAGTTAGATTCTATTTGCTTGTGTTTCATCTGTTTGTTACACGTTCATATTCATTTCGTGGAAAGAAAATTGTGTATTTTAAGAGTTTTAACACATTTTGACACTTTTCTTAGAAGTATATACTAGATCCTTCAGGATGTAAACTGCTTCAGTCAAAAAACGCCACGGCAACTCAGGATCAAGTGTAAACATAAACCGTATTCTCCTCATTTCAAATCATTATACAGAAGTCCTCAGATCTATACCCAGGAATTCTTAAAGTTTGAAATCACATTTTAGTGAAAATGCCCCTTAAAATGCCAGAGTTGTTAATATTTTCAGAATTCTCATCATTTCATAGCTTTCGACCTGTAATCTCGGTTTTTGAACTCGGCTTTAAATGTAATTAGATTCTATTTAATTGTGTTTCCACTGTTGGTTACACGTTCATATTCATTTCGTGGAAAGAAAATTGTGTATTTTAAGAGATTTAACACATTTTGACACTTTCCTTAGATGTATATACTAAAACCTTCAAGATATAAACTTTTTCAGTCAAAAAACCCCATGGCAACTCAGGATCAAGGGTAAACATAAACAGTATTCTCCTCATTTCAAATCATTACACACAAGGCCTGAGCTCTATATACAGGAATTCTTGAAGTTTGAAATCACATTTTAGTGAAAACGCCTCTTAAAATGCCGGAGTTGTTTATATTTTCAGAATTCTCGTCATTTCAGAGCTTTCGACCTGTAATCTCTGTTTTAGAACTCGGCTTTAAATGTAGTTAGATTCTATTTACTTGTGTTTCATCTGTTTGTTACCCGTTAATGTTCATTTCATTAAAGATAATTGTGTATTTTAAGAGTTTTAACATATTTTGACACTTTCCTTAGAAGTATATACTAGAACCTTCAGGATATAAACAGTTTCAGTCAAAAAACGCCAGGGCAACTCAGGATCAAGGGTAAACATAAACAGTATTCTCCTCATTTCAAATCATTATACAGAAGTTCTGAGCTCTATAAACAGGAATTCTTAAAGTTTGAAATCACATTTTAGTGAAAACACCACTTAATATGCCGGAGTTGTTAATATTTTCAGAATTCTCGTCATTTCAGAGTTTTCGACCTGTAAGCTCTGTTTTTGTACTCGGCTTTAAATGTAGTTAGATTCTATTTACTTGTGTTTCCACTGTTGGTTACACGTTCATATTCATTTCGTGGAAAGAAAATTGTGTATTTTAAGAGTTTTAACAAATTTTGACAGTTTCTTTAGAACTATATACTAGAACCTTCAGGATATAAACTGTTTCAGTCAAAAAACGCCACAGTAACTCAGGATCAAGTGTAAACATAAACAGTATTCTCCTCATTTCAAATCATTATACAGAAGTTCTGAGCTCTATATACAGGAATTCTTAAAGTTTGAAATCACATTTTAGTGAAAACGGCACTTAAAATGCCGGAGTTTTTAATATTATCAGAATTCACGTCATTTCAGAGCTTTCTACCTGTAATCTCTGTTTTTGTACTCGGCTTTAAATGTAGTTAGATTCTATTTACTTGTGTTTCCACTGTTTGTTACAAGTTCATGTTCATTTCGTGGAATGATAATTGTGTATTTTAAGAGTTTTAACACATTTTGACACTTTCCTTAGAAGTATATACTAGAACGTTCAGGATATAAACTGTTTCAGTCAAAAAACGCCATGGCAACTCAGGATCAACTGTAAACATAAACAGTATTCTCCTCATTTGAAATCATTATACAAAAGTTCTGAGCTCTATAAACAGGAATTCTTAAAGTTTGAATTCACATTTTATTGAAAACGCCACTTAAAATGCCGGAGTTGTTAATATTTTCAGAATTCTCATCATTTCATAGCTTTCGACCTGTAATCTCGGTTTTTTAACTCGGCTTTAAAAGTAGTTAGACTCTATTTACTTGTTTTTCCACTGTTGGTTACACGTTCATATTCATTTCCTGGAAAGAAAATTGTGTATTTTAAGAGTTTTAACACATTTTGACACTTTCCTTAGATGTATATACTAAATCCTTCAAGATATAAACTTTTTCAGTCAAGAAACCCCATGGCAACTCAGGATCACGGGTAAACATAAACAGTATTCTCCTCATTTCAAATCATTATACACAAGGCCTGAGCTCTATAAACAGGAATTCTTAAAGTTTGAAATCACATTTTAGTGAAAACACCACTTAATATGCCGGAGTTGTTAATATTTTCAGAATTCTCGTCATTTCAAAGCTTTCGACCTGTAATCTCTGTTTTTGTACTCGGCTTTAAATGTAGTTAGATTCTATTTCCTTGTGTTTCATCTGTTTGTTACCCGTTCATGTTCATTTTGTTAAAGATAATTGTGTATTTTAAGAGTTTTAACACATTTTGACACTTTCCTTAGAAGTATATACTAGAACCTTCAGGATATAAACAGTTTCACTCAAAAAACGCCACGGCAACTCAGGATCAAGTGTAAACATAAACAGTATTCTCCTCATTTCAAATCATTATACACAAGTTCTGAGCTCTATGAACAGGAATTCTTAAAGTTTGAAATCACATTTTAGTGAAAACGCCACTTAAAATGCCGGAGTTTTTAATATTATCAGAATTCTCGTCATTTCAGAGTTTTCGACCTGTAAGCTTTGTTTTTGTACTCGGCTTTAAATGTAGTTAGATTCTATTTACTTGTGTTTCCACTGTTGGTTACACGTTCATATTCATTTCGTGGAAAGAAAATTGTGTATTTTAAGAGTTTTAACAAATTTTGACAGTTTCTTTAGAACTATATACTAGAACCTTCAGGATATAAACTGTTTCAGTCAAAAAACGCCACAGTAACTCAGGATCAAGTGTAAACATAAACAGTATTCTCCTCATTTCAAATCATATACAGAAGTTCTGAGCTCTATATACAGGAATTCTTAAAGTTTGAAATCACATTTTAGTGAAAACGGCACTTAAAATGCCGGAGTTTTTAATATTATCAGAATTCACGTCATTTCAGAGCTTTCTACCTGTAATCTCTGTTTTTGTACTCGGCTTTAAATGTAGTTAGATTCTATTTACTTGTGTTTCCACTGTTTGTTACAAGTTCATGTTCATTTCGTGGAATGATAATTGTGTATTTTAAGAGTTTTAACACATTTTGACACTTTCCTTAGAAGTATATACTAGAACCTTCAGGATATAAACTGTTTCAGTCAAAAAACGCCATGGCAACTCAGGATCAACTGTAAACATAAACAGTATTCTCCTCATTTGAAATCATTATGCAAAAGTTCTGAGCTCTATAAACAGGAATTCTTAAAGTTTGAATTCACATTTTATTGAAAACGCCACTTAAAATGCCGGAGTTGTTAATATTTTCAGAATTCTCATCATTTCATAGCTTTCGACCTGTAATCTCGGTTTTTGAACTCGGCTTTAAAAGTAGTTAGACTCTATTTACTTGTTTTTCCACTGTTGGTTACACGTTCATATTCATTTCCTGGAAAGAAAATTGTGTATTTTAAGAGTTTTAACACATTTTGACACTTTCCTTAGATGTATATACTAAATCCTTCAAGATATAAACTTTTTCAGTCAAGAAACCCCACGGCAACTCAGGATCAAGGGTAAACATAAACAGTATTCTCCTCATTTCAAATCATTATACACAAGGCCTGAGCTCTATAAACAGGAATTCTTAAAGTTTGAAAACACATTTTAGTGAAAACGCCTCTTAAAATGCCGGAGTTGTTAATATTTTCAGAATTCTCGTCATTTCAGAGCTTTCGACCTGTAATCTCTGTTTTAGAACTCGGCTTTAAATGTAGTTATATTCTATTTACTTGTGTTTCATCTGTTTGTTACCCGTTCATGTTCATTTCGTTAAAGATAATTGTGTATTTTAAGAGTTTTAACACATTTTGACACTTTCCTTAGAAGTATATACTAGAACCTTCAGGATATAAACTGTTTCAGTCAAAAAACGCCACGGCAACTCAGGATCAAGTGTAAACATAAACAGTATTCTCCTCATTTCAAATCATTATACACAAGTTCTGAGCTCTATGAACAGGAATTCTTAAAGTTTGAAATCACATTTTAGTGAAAACGCCACTTAAAATGCCGGAGTTTTTAATATTATCAGAATTCTCGTCATTTCAGAGCTTTCGACCTGTAAGCTCTGTTTTTGTACTCGGCTTTAAATGTAGTTAGATTCTATTTACTTGTGTTTCCACTGTTGGTTACACGTTCATATTCATTTCGTGGAAAGAAAATTGTGTATTTTAAGAGTTTTAACAAATTTTGACAGTTTCTTTAGAACTATATACTAGAACCTTCAGGATATAAACTGTTTCAGTCAAAAAACGCCACAGTAACTCAGGATCAAGTGTAAACATAAACAGTATTCTCCTCATTTCAAATCATTATACAGAAGTTCTGAGCTCTATATACAGGAATTCTTAAAGTTTGAAATCACATTTTAGTGAAAACGGCACTTAAAATGCCGGAGTTTTTAATATTATCAGAATTCACGTCATTTCAGAGCTTTCTACCTGTAATCTCTGTTTTTGTACTCGGCTTTAAATGTAGTTAGATTCTATTTACTTGTGTTTCCACTGTTTGTTACAAGTTCATGTTCATTTTGTGGAATGATAATTGTGTATTTTAAGAGTTTTAACACATTTTGACACTTTCCTTAGAAGTATATACTAGAACGTTCAGGATATAAACTGTTTCAGTCAAAAAACGCCATGGCAACTCAGGATCAACTGTAAACATAAACAGTATTCTCCTCATTTCAAATCATTATACAAAATTTCTGAGCTCTATAAACAGGAATTCTTAAAGTTTGAATTCACATTTTATTGAAAATGCCACTTAAAATGCCGGAGTTGTTAATATTTTCAGAATTCTCATCATTTCATAGCTTTCGACCTGTAATCTCGGTTTTTGAACTCGGCTTTAAAAGTAGTTAGATTCTATTTACTTGTTTTCCACTGTTGGTTACACGTTCATATTCATTTCCTGGAAAGAAAATTGTGTATTTTAAGAGTTTTAACACATTTTGACACTTTCCTTCGATGTATATACTAAATCCTTCAAGATATAAACTTTTTCAGTCAAGAAACACCATGGCAACTCAGGATCAAGGGTAAACATAAACAGTATTCTCCTCATTTCAAATCATACACAAGGCCTGAGCTCTACAAACAGGAATTCTTAAAGTTTGAAAACACATTTTAGTGAAAACGCCTCTTAAATTGCCGGAGTTGTTAATATTCTCAGAATTCTCGTCATTTCAGAGCTTTCGACCTGTAATCTCTGTTTTTGTACTCGGCTTTAAATGTAGTTATATTCTATTTACTTGTTTTTCATCTGTTTGTTACACGTTCATATTCATTTCGTGGAAAGATAATTGTGTATTTTAAGAATTTTTACATATTTTGACACTTTCCTTAGAAGTATATACTAGAACCTTCAGGTTATATACTGTTACAGTCAAAAAACGCCAAGGCTACTCAGGATCAAGTGTAAACATAAACAGTATTCTCCTCATTTCAAATCATTATACACAAGTTCTGATCTCTATAAACAGGAATTCTTAAAGTTTGAAATCACATTTTAGTGAAAACGCCCCTTAAAATGCCGGAGTTTTTAATATTATCAGAATTCTCGTCATTTCAGAGCTTTCGACCAGTAATCTCTGTTTTTGAACTCAGCTTTAAAGGTAGTTAGATTCTATTTACTTGTGTTTCCACTGTTGGTTACACGTTCATATTCATTTCGTGGAAAGAAAATTGTTTATTTTAAGACTTTTAACAAATTTTGACAGTTTCCTTAGAAGTATATACTAGAACCTTCAGAATATAAACTGTTTCAGTCAAAAAACGCCAAGGCAACTCAGGATCAAGTGTAAACATAAACAGTATTCTCCTCATTTCAAATCATTATACACAAGTTCTAAGATCTATAACCAGGAATTCTTAAAGTTTGAAATCACATTTTAGTGAAAATGCCCCTTAAAATGCCGAGGTTGTTAATATCATCAGAATTCTCGTCATTTCAGAGCTTTCGACCTGTAATCTCTGTTTTTGAACTAAGCTTTAAATGTAGTTAGATTCTATTTACTTGTGTTTCCACTGTTGGTTACACGTTCATATTCATTTCGTGGAAAGAAAATTGTGTATTTTAAGAGTTTTAACAAATTTTGACAGTTTCCTTAGAACTATATACTAGAACCTTCAGAATATAAACTGTTTCAGTCAAAAAACGCCACGGCAACTCAGGATCAAGTGTAAACATAAACAGTATTCTCCTCATTTCAAATCATTATACACAAGTTCTGAGCTCTATAAACAGGAATTCTTAAAGTTTGAATTCACATTTTGTTGAAAACGCTTCTAAAAATGCCAGAGTTGATAGTATTATCAAAATTCTCGTCATTTCAGAGCTTTCGACCCGTAATCTCTGTATTTGTACTCGGCTTTAAATGTATTAGATTCTATTTACTTGTGTTTCCAGTGGTTGTTACACGTTCATATTCATTTCGTGGAAAGAAAATTTTGTATTTTAAGAGTTTTAACACATTTTGACACTTTCCTTAGAAGTATATACTAGAACCTACAGGATATAAACTTTTTTCGTCAAATAACCCCATGGCAACTCAGGATCAAGGGTAAACATAAACAGTATTCTCCTCATTTGAAATCATTATACAAAAGTTCTGAGCTCTATAAACAGGAAATCTTAAAGTTTGAAATGACATTTTAGTGAAAACGCCACTTAAAAGGCCGGAGTTGTTAATAGTATCAGAATTGTCCTCATTACAGAGCTTTCGCCCTGTAATCTCAGTAATTGAACTCGGCATTAAATGTAGTTAGATTCTATTTGCTTGTGTTTCATCTGTTTGTTACACGTTCATATTCATTTCGTGGAAAGAAAATTGTGTATTTTAAGAGTTTTAACACATTTTGACACTTTTCTTAGAAGTATATACTAGATCCTTCAGGATGTAAACTGCTTCAGTCAAAAAACGCCACGGCAACTCAGGATCAAGTGTAAACATAAACCGTATTCTCCTCATTTCAAATCATTATACAGAAGTCCTCAGATCTATACCCAGGAATTCTTAAAGTTTGAAATCACATTTTAGTGAAAATGCCCCTTAAAATGCCAGAGTTGTTAATATTTTCAGAATTCTCATCATTTCATAGCTTTCGACCTGTAATCTTGGTTTTTGAACTCGGCTTTAAATGTAATTAGATTGTATTTAATTGTGTTTCCACTGTTGGTTACACGTTCATATTCATTTCGTGGATAGAAAATTGTGTATTTTAAGAGATTTAACACATTTTGACACTTTCCTTAGATGTATATACTAAAACCTTCAAGATATAAACTTTTTCAGTCAAAAAACCCCATGGCAACTCAGGATCAAGGGTAAACATAAACAGTATTCTCCTCATTTCAAATCATTACACACAAGGCCTGAGCTCTATAAACAGGAATTCTTAAAGTTTGAAATCACATTTTAGTGAAAACGCCTCTTAAAATGCCGGAGTTGTTTATATTTTCAGAATTCTCGTCATTTCAGAGCTTTCGACCTGTAATCTCTGTTTTAGAACTCGGCTTTAAATGTAGTTAGATTCTATTTACTTGTGTTTCATCTGTTTGTTACCCATTCATGTTCATTTCATTAAAGATAATTGTGTATTTTAAGAGTTTTAACATATTTTGACACTTTCCTTAGAAGTATATACTAGAACCTTCAGGATATAAACAGTTTCAGTCAAAAAACGCCAGGGCAACTCAGGATCAAGGGTAAACATAAACAGTATTCTCCTCATTTCAAATCATTATACAGAAGTTCTGAGCTCTATAAACAGGAATTCTTAAAGTTTGAAATCACATTTTAGTGAAAACGCCACTTAATATGCCGGAGTTGTTAATATTTTCAGAATTCTCGTCATTTCAGAGCTTTCGACCTGTAATCTCTGTTTTTGTACTCGGCTTTAAATGTAGTTAGATTCTATTTCCTTGTGTTTCATCTGTTTGTTACCCGTTCATGTTCATTTTGTTAAAGATAATTGTGTATTTTAAGAGTTTTAACACATTTTAACACTTTCCTTAGAAGTATATACTAGAACCTTCAGGATATAAACTGTTTCAGTCAAAAAACGCCACGGCAACTCAGGATCAAGTGTAAACATAAACAGTATTCTCCTCATTTCAAATCATTATACACAAGTTCTGAGCTCTATATACAGGAATTCTTAAAGTTTGAAATCACATTTTAGTGAAAACGCCACTTAAAATGCCGGAGTTTTTAATATTATCAGAATTCTCGTCATTTCAGAGCTTTCGACCTGTAATCTCTGTTTTTGTACTCGGCTTTAAATGTAGTTAGATTCTATTTACTTGTGTTTCCACTGTTGGTTACACGTTCATATTCATTTCGTGGAAAGAAAATTGTGTATTTTAAGAGTTTTAACAAATTTTGACAGTTTCTTTAGAACTATATACTAGAACCTTCAGGATATAAACTGTTTCAGTCAAAAAACGCCACAGTAACTCAGGATCAAGTGTAAACATAAACAGTATTCTCCTCATTTCAAATCATTATACAAAAGTTCTGAGCTCTATAAACAGGAATTCTTAAAGTTTGAATTCACATTTTATTGAAAACGCCACTTAAAATGCCGGAGTTGTTAATATTTTCAGAATTCTCATCATTTCATAGCTTTCGACCTGTAATCTCGGTTTTTGAACTCGGCTTTAAATGTAATTAGATTCTATTTAATTGTGTTTCCACTGTTGGTTACACGTTCATATTCATTTCGTGGAAAGAAAATTGTGTATTTTAAGAGATTTAACACATTTTGACACTTTCCTTAGATGTATATACTAAAACCTTCAAGATATAAACTTTTTCAGTCAAAAAACCCCATGGCAACTCAGGATCAAGGGTAAACATAAACAGTATTCTCCTCATTTCAAATCATTACACACAAGGCCTGAGCTCTATATACAGGAATTCTTGAAGTTTGAAATCACATTTTAGTGAAAACGCCTCTTAAAATGCCGGAGTTGTTTATATTTTCAGAATTCTCGTCATTTCAGAGCTTTCGACCTGTAATCTCTGTTTTAGAACTCGGCTTTAAATGTAGTTAGATTCTATTTACTTGTGTTTCATCTGTTTGTTACCCGTTAATGTTCATTTCATTAAAGATAATTGTGTATTTTAAGAGTTTTAACATATTTTGACACTTTCCTTAGAAGTATATACTAGAACCTTCAGGATATAAACAGTTTCAGTCAAAAAACGCCAGGGCAACTCAGGATCAAGGGTAAACATAAACAGTATTCTCCTCATTTCAAATCATTATACAGAAGTTCTGAGCTCTATAAACAGGAATTCTTAAAGTTTGAAATCACATTTTAGTGAAAACACCACTTAATATGCCGGAGTTGTTAATATTTTCAGAATTCTCGTCATTTCAGAGTTTTCGACCTGTAAGCTCTGTTTTTGTACTCGGCTTTAAATGTAGTTAGATTCTATTTACTTGTGTTTCCACTGTTGGTTACACGTTCATATTCATTTCGTGGAAAGAAAATTGTGTATTTTAAGAGTTTTAACAAATTTTGACAGTTTCTTTAGAACTATATACTAGAACCTTCAGGATATAAACTGTTTCAGTCAAAAAACGCCACAGTAACTCAGGATCAAGTGTAAACATAAACAGTATTCTCCTCATTTCAAATCATTATACAGAAGTTCTGAGCTCTATATACAGGAATTCTTAAAGTTTGAAATCACATTTTAGTGAAAACGGCACTTAAAATGCCGGAGTTTTTAATATTATCAGAATTCACGTCATTTCAGAGCTTTCTACCTGTAATCTCTGTTTTTGTACTCGGCTTTAAATGTAGTTAGATTCTATTTACTTGTGTTTCCACTGTTTGTTACAAGTTCATGTTCATTTTGTGGAATGATAATTGTGTATTTTAAGAGTTTTAACACATTTTGACACTTTCCTTAGAAGTATATACTAGAACGTTCAGGATATAAACTGTTTCAGTCAAAAAACGCCATGGCAACTCAGGATCAACTGTAAACATAAACAGTATTCTCCTCATTTCAAATCATTATACAAAATTTCTGAGCTCTATAAACAGGAATTCTTAAAGTTTGAATTCACATTTTATTGAAAATGCCACTTAAAATGCCGGAGTTGTTAATATTTTCAGAATTCTCATCATTTCATAGCTTTCGACCTGTAATCTCGGTTTTTGAACTCGGCTTTAAAAGTAGTTAGATTCTATTTACTTGTTTTCCACTGTTGGTTACACGTTCATATTCATTTCCTGGAAAGAAAATTGTGTATTTTAAGAGTTTTAACACATTTTGACACTTTCCTTCGATGTATATACTAAATCCTTCAAGATATAAACTTTTTCAGTCAAGAAACACCATGGCAACTCAGGATCAAGGGTAAACATAAACAGTATTCTCCTCATTTCAAATCATACACAAGGCCTGAGCTCTACAAACAGGAATTCTTAAAGTTTGAAAACACATTTTAGTGAAAACGCCTCTTAAATTGCCGGAGTTGTTAATATTCTCAGAATTCTCGTCATTTCAGAGCTTTCGACCTGTAATCTCTGTTTTTGTACTCGGCTTTAAATGTAGTTATATTCTATTTACTTGTTTTTCATCTGTTTGTTACACGTTCATATTCATTTCGTGGAAAGATAATTGTGTATTTTAAGAATTTTTACATATTTTGACACTTTCCTTAGAAGTATATACTAGAACCTTCAGGTTATATACTGTTACAGTCAAAAAACGCCAAGGCTACTCAGGATCAAGTGTAAACATAAACAGTATTCTCCTCATTTCAAATCATTATACACAAGTTCTGATCTCTATAAACAGGAATTCTTAAAGTTTGAAATCACATTTTAGTGAAAACGCCCCTTAAAATGCCGGAGTTTTTAATATTATCAGAATTCTCGTCATTTCAGAGCTTTCGACCAGTAATCTCTGTTTTTGAACTCAGCTTTAAAGGTAGTTAGATTCTATTTACTTGTGTTTCCACTGTTGGTTACACGTTCATATTCATTTCGTGGAAAGAAAATTGTTTATTTTAAGACTTTTAACAAATTTTGACAGTTTCCTTAGAAGTATATACTAGAACCTTCAGAATATAAACTGTTTCAGTCAAAAAACGCCAAGGCAACTCAGGATCAAGTGTAAACATAAACAGTATTCTCCTCATTTCAAATCATTATACACAAGTTCTAAGATCTATAACCAGGAATTCTTAAAGTTTGAAATCACATTTTAGTGAAAATGCCCCTTAAAATGCCGAGGTTGTTAATATCATCAGAATTCTCGTCATTTCAGAGCTTTCGACCTGTAATCTCTGTTTTTGAACTAAGCTTTAAATGTAGTTAGATTCTATTTACTTGTGTTTCCACTGTTGGTTACACGTTCATATTCATTTCGTGGAAAGAAAATTGTGTATTTTAAGAGTTTTAACAAATTTTGACAGTTTCCTTAGAACTATATACTAGAACCTTCAGAATATAAACTGTTTCAGTCAAAAAACGCCACGGCAACTCAGGATCAAGTGTAAACATAAACAGTATTCTCCTCATTTCAAATCATTATACACAAGTTCTGAGCTCTATAAACAGGAATTCTTAAAGTTTGAATTCACATTTTGTTGAAAACGCTTCTAAAAATGCCAGAGTTGATAGTATTATCAAAATTCTCGTCATTTCAGAGCTTTCGACCCGTAATCTCTGTATTTGTACTCGGCTTTAAATGTATTAGATTCTATTTACTTGTGTTTCCAGTGGTTGTTACACGTTCATATTCATTTCGTGGAAAGAAAATTTTGTATTTTAAGAGTTTTAACACATTTTGACACTTTCCTTAGAAGTATATACTAGAACCTACAGGATATAAACTTTTTTCGTCAAATAACCCCATGGCAACTCAGGATCAAGGGTAAACATAAACAGTATTCTCCTCATTTGAAATCATTATACAAAAGTTCTGAGCTCTATAAACAGGAAATCTTAAAGTTTGAAATGACATTTTAGTGAAAACGCCACTTAAAAGGCCGGAGTTGTTAATAGTATCAGAATTGTCCTCATTACAGAGCTTTCGCCCTGTAATCTCAGTAATTGAACTCGGCATTAAATGTAGTTAGATTCTATTTGCTTGTGTTTCATCTGTTTGTTACACGTTCATATTCATTTCGTGGAAAGAAAATTGTGTATTTTAAGAGTTTTAACACATTTTGACACTTTTCTTAGAAGTATATACTAGATCCTTCAGGATGTAAACTGCTTCAGTCAAAAAACGCCACGGCAACTCAGGATCAAGTGTAAACATAAACCGTATTCTCCTCATTTCAAATCATTATACAGAAGTCCTCAGATCTATACCCAGGAATTCTTAAAGTTTGAAATCACATTTTAGTGAAAATGCCCCTTAAAATGCCAGAGTTGTTAATATTTTCAGAATTCTCATCATTTCATAGCTTTCGACCTGTAATCTTGGTTTTTGAACTCGGCTTTAAATGTAATTAGATTGTATTTAATTGTGTTTCCACTGTTGGTTACACGTTCATATTCATTTCGTGGATAGAAAATTGTGTATTTTAAGAGATTTAACACATTTTGACACTTTCCTTAGATGTATATACTAAAACCTTCAAGATATAAACTTTTTCAGTCAAAAAACCCCATGGCAACTCAGGATCAAGGGTAAACATAAACAGTATTCTCCTCATTTCAAATCATTACACACAAGGCCTGAGCTCTATAAACAGGAATTCTTAAAGTTTGAAATCACATTTTAGTGAAAACGCCTCTTAAAATGCCGGAGTTGTTTATATTTTCAGAATTCTCGTCATTTCAGAGCTTTCGACCTGTAATCTCTGTTTTAGAACTCGGCTTTAAATGTAGTTAGATTCTATTTACTTGTGTTTCATCTGTTTGTTACCCATTCATGTTCATTTCATTAAAGATA
Organism: Myotis daubentonii; assembly: GCF_963259705.1. Taxonomy (NCBI): domain Eukaryota; kingdom Metazoa; phylum Chordata; class Mammalia; order Chiroptera; family Vespertilionidae; genus Myotis; species Myotis daubentonii. The sequence goes on from NC_081844.1 coordinate 10,248,013, forward strand.
ATTGTGTATTTTAAGAGTTTTAACATATTTTGACACTTTCCTTAGAAGTATATACTAGAACCTTCAGGATATAAACAGTTTCAGTCAAAAAACGCCAGGGCAACTCAGGATCAAGGGTAAACATAAACAGTATTCTCCTCATTTCAAATCATTATACAGAAGTTCTGAGCTCTATAAACAGGAATTCTTAAAGTTTGAAATCACATTTTAGTGAAAACGCCACTTAATATGCCGGAGTTGTTAATATTTTCAGAATTCTCGTCATTTCAGAGCTTTCGACCTGTAATCTCTGTTTTTGTACTCGGCTTTAAATGTAGTTAGATTCTATTTCCTTGTGTTTCATCTGTTTGTTACCCGTTCATGTTCATTTTGTTAAAGATAATTGTGTATTTTAAGAGTTTTAACACATTTTAACACTTTCCTTAGAAGTATATACTAGAACCTTCAGGATATAAACTGTTTCAGTCAAAAAACGCCACGGCAACTCAGGATCAAGTGTAAACATAAACAGTATTCTCCTCATTTCAAATCATTATACACAAGTTCTGAGCTCTATATACAGGAATTCTTAAAGTTTGAAATCACATTTTAGTGAAAACGCCACTTAAAATGCCGGAGTTTTTAATATTATCAGAATTCTCGTCATTTCAGAGCTTTCGACCTGTAATCTCTGTTTTTGTACTCGGCTTTAAATGTAGTTAGATTCTATTTACTTGTGTTTCCACTGTTGGTTACACGTTCATATTCATTTCGTGGAAAGAAAATTGTGTATTTTAAGAGTTTTAACAAATTTTGACAGTTTCTTTAGAACTATATACTAGAACCTTCAGGATATAAACTGTTTCAGTCAAAAAACGCCACAGTAACTCAGGATCAAGTGTAAACATAAACAGTATTCTCCTCATTTCAAATCATTATACAAAAGTTCTGAGCTCTATAAACAGGAATTCTTAAAGTTTGAATTCACATTTTATTGAAAACGCCACTTAAAATGCCGGAGTTGTTAATATTTTCAGAATTCTCATCATTTCATAGCTTTCGACCTGTAATCTCGGTTTTTGAACTCGGCTTTAAATGTAATTAGATTCTATTTAATTGTGTTTCCACTGTTGGTTACACGTTCATATTCATTTCGTGGAAAGAAAATTGTGTATTTTAAGAGATTTAACACATTTTGACACTTTCCTTAGATGTATATACTAAAACCTTCAAGATATAAACTTTTTCAGTCAAAAAACCCCATGGCAACTCAGGATCAAGGGTAAACATAAACAGTATTCTCCTCATTTCAAATCATTACACACAAGGCCTGAGCTCTATATACAGGAATTCTTGAAGTTTGAAATCACATTTTAGTGAAAACGCCTCTTAAAATGCCGGAGTTGTTTATATTTTCAGAATTCTCGTCATTTCAGAGCTTTCGACCTGTAATCTCTGTTTTAGAACTCGGCTTTAAATGTAGTTAGATTCTATTTACTTGTGTTTCATCTGTTTGTTACCCGTTAATGTTCATTTCATTAAAGATAATTGTGTATTTTAAGAGTTTTAACATATTTTGACACTTTCCTTAGAAGTATATACTAGAACCTTCAGGATATAAACAGTTTCAGTCAAAAAACGCCAGGGCAACTCAGGATCAAGGGTAAACATAAACAGTATTCTCCTCATTTCAAATCATTATACAGAAGTTCTGAGCTCTATAAACAGGAATTCTTAAAGTTTGAAATCACATTTTAGTGAAAACACCACTTAATATGCCGGAGTTGTTAATATTTTCAGAATTCTCGTCATTTCAGAGTTTTCGACCTGTAAGCTCTGTTTTTGTACTCGGCTTTAAATGTAGTTAGATTCTATTTACTTGTGTTTCCACTGTTGGTTAAACGTTCATATTCATTTCGTGGAAAGAAAATTGTGTATTTTAAGAGTTTTAACAAATTTTGACAGTTTCTTTAGAACTATATACTAGAACCTTCAGGATATAAACTGTTTCAGTCAAAAAACGCCACAGTAACTCAGGATCAAGTGTAAACATAAACAGTATTCTCCTCATTTCAAATCATTATACAGAAGTTCTGAGCTCTATATACAGGAATTCTTAAAGTTTGAAATCACATTTTAGTGAAAACGGCACTTAAAATGCCGGAGTTTTTAATATTATCAGAATTCACGTCATTTCAGAGCTTTCTACCTGTAATCTCTGTTTTTGTACTCGGCTTTAAATGTAGTTAGATTCTATTTACTTGTGTTTCCACTGTTTGTTACAAGTTCATGTTCATTTCGTGGAATGATAATTGTGTATTTTAAGAGTTTTAACACATTTTGACACTTTCCTTAGAAGTATATACTAGAACGTTCAGGATATAAACTGTTTCAGTCAAAAAACGCCATGGCAACTCAGGATCAACTGTAAACATAAACAGTATTCTCCTCATTTGAAATCATTATACAAAAGTTCTGAGCTCTATAAACAGGAATTCTTAAAGTTTGAATTCACATTTTATTGAAAACGCCACTTAAAATGCCGGAGTTGTTAATATTTTCAGAATTCTCATCATTTCATAGCTTTCGACCTGTAATCTCGGTTTTTTAACTCGGCTTTAAAAGTAGTTAGACTCTATTTACTTGTTTTTCCACTGTTGGTTACACGTTCATATTCATTTCCTGGAAAGAAAATTGTGTATTTTAAGAGTTTTAACACATTTTGACACTTTCCTTAGATGTATATACTAAATCCTTCAAGATATAAACTTTTTCAGTCAAGAAACCCCATGGCAACTCAGGATCACGGGTAAACATAAACAGTATTCTCCTCATTTCAAATCATTATACACAAGGCCTGAGCTCTATAAACAGGAATTCTTAAAGTTTGAAATCACATTTTAGTGAAAACACCACTTAATATGCCGGAGTTGTTAATATTTTCAGAATTCTCGTCATTTCAAAGCTTTCGACCTGTAATCTCTGTTTTTGTACTCGGCTTTAAATGTAGTTAGATTCTATTTCCTTGTGTTTCATCTGTTTGTTACCCGTTCATGTTCATTTTGTTAAAGATAATTGTGTATTTTAAGAGTTTTAACACATTTTGACACTTTCCTTAGAAGTATATACTAGAACCTTCAGGATATAAACAGTTTCACTCAAAAAACGCCACGGCAACTCAGGATCAAGTGTAAACATAAACAGTATTCTCCTCATTTCAAATCATTATACACAAGTTCTGAGCTCTATGAACAGGAATTCTTAAAGTTTGAAATCACATTTTAGTGAAAACGCCACTTAAAATGCCGGAGTTTTTAATATTATCAGAATTCTCGTCATTTCAGAGTTTTCGACCTGTAAGCTTTGTTTTTGTACTCGGCTTTAAATGTAGTTAGATTCTATTTACTTGTGTTTCCACTGTTGGTTACACGTTCATATTCATTTCGTGGAAAGAAAATTGTGTATTTTAAGAGTTTTAACAAATTTTGACAGTTTCTTTAGAACTATATACTAGAACCTTCAGGATATAAACTGTTTCAGTCAAAAAACGCCACAGTAACTCAGGATCAAGTGTAAACATAAACAGTATTCTCCTCATTTCAAATCATATACAGAAGTTCTGAGCTCTATATACAGGAATTCTTAAAGTTTGAAATCACATTTTAGTGAAAACGGCACTTAAAATGCCGGAGTTTTTAATATTATCAGAATTCACGTCATTTCAGAGCTTTCTACCTGTAATCTCTGTTTTTGTACTCGGCTTTAAATGTAGTTAGATTCTATTTACTTGTGTTTCCACTGTTTGTTACAAGTTCATGTTCATTTCGTGGAATGATAATTGTGTATTTTAAGAGTTTTAACACATTTTGACACTTTCCTTAGAAGTATATACTAGAACCTTCAGGATATAAACTGTTTCAGTCAAAAAACGCCATGGCAACTCAGGATCAACTGTAAACATAAACAGTATTCTCCTCATTTGAAATCATTATGCAAAAGTTCTGAGCTCTATAAACAGGAATTCTTAAAGTTTGAATTCACATTTTATTGAAAACGCCACTTAAAATGCCGGAGTTGTTAATATTTTCAGAATTCTCATCATTTCATAGCTTTCGACCTGTAATCTCGGTTTTTGAACTCGGCTTTAAAAGTAGTTAGACTCTATTTACTTGTTTTTCCACTGTTGGTTACACGTTCATATTCATTTCCTGGAAAGAAAATTGTGTATTTTAAGAGTTTTAACACATTTTGACACTTTCCTTAGATGTATATACTAAATCCTTCAAGATATAAACTTTTTCAGTCAAGAAACCCCACGGCAACTCAGGATCAAGGGTAAACATAAACAGTATTCTCCTCATTTCAAATCATTATACACAAGGCCTGAGCTCTATAAACAGGAATTCTTAAAGTTTGAAAACACATTTTAGTGAAAACGCCTCTTAAAATGCCGGAGTTGTTAATATTTTCAGAATTCTCGTCATTTCAGAGCTTTCGACCTGTAATCTCTGTTTTAGAACTCGGCTTTAAATGTAGTTATATTCTATTTACTTGTGTTTCATCTGTTTGTTACCCGTTCATGTTCATTTCGTTAAAGATAATTGTGTATTTTAAGAGTTTTAACACATTTTGACACTTTCCTTAGAAGTATATACTAGAACCTTCAGGATATAAACTGTTTCAGTCAAAAAACGCCACGGCAACTCAGGATCAAGTGTAAACATAAACAGTATTCTCCTCATTTCAAATCATTATACACAAGTTCTGAGCTCTATGAACAGGAATTCTTAAAGTTTGAAATCACATTTTAGTGAAAACGCCACTTAAAATGCCGGAGTTTTTAATATTATCAGAATTCTCGTCATTTCAGAGCTTTCGACCTGTAAGCTCTGTTTTTGTACTCGGCTTTAAATGTAGTTAGATTCTATTTACTTGTGTTTCCACTGTTGGTTACACGTTCATATTCATTTCGTGGAAAGAAAATTGTGTATTTTAAGAGTTTTAACAAATTTTGACAGTTTCTTTAGAACTATATACTAGAACCTTCAGGATATAAACTGTTTCAGTCAAAAAACGCCACAGTAACTCAGGATCAAGTGTAAACATAAACAGTATTCTCCTCATTTCAAATCATTATACAGAAGTTCTGAGCTCTATATACAGGAATTCTTAAAGTTTGAAATCACATTTTAGTGAAAACGGCACTTAAAATGCCGGAGTTTTTAATATTATCAGAATTCACGTCATTTCAGAGCTTTCTACCTGTAATCTCTGTTTTTGTACTCGGCTTTAAATGTAGTTAGATTCTATTTACTTGTGTTTCCACTGTTTGTTACAAGTTCATGTTCATTTTGTGGAATGATAATTGTGTATTTTAAGAGTTTTAACACATTTTGACACTTTCCTTAGAAGTATATACTAGAACGTTCAGGATATAAACTGTTTCAGTCAAAAAACGCCATGGCAACTCAGGATCAACTGTAAACATAAACAGTATTCTCCTCATTTCAAATCATTATACAAAATTTCTGAGCTCTATAAACAGGAATTCTTAAAGTTTGAATTCACATTTTATTGAAAATGCCACTTAAAATGCCGGAGTTGTTAATATTTTCAGAATTCTCATCATTTCATAGCTTTCGACCTGTAATCTCGGTTTTTGAACTCGGCTTTAAAAGTAGTTAGATTCTATTTACTTGTTTTCCACTGTTGGTTACACGTTCATATTCATTTCCTGGAAAGAAAATTGTGTATTTTAAGAGTTTTAACACATTTTGACACTTTCCTTCGATGTATATACTAAATCCTTCAAGATATAAACTTTTTCAGTCAAGAAACACCATGGCAACTCAGGATCAAGGGTAAACATAAACAGTATTCTCCTCATTTCAAATCATACACAAGGCCTGAGCTCTACAAACAGGAATTCTTAAAGTTTGAAAACACATTTTAGTGAAAACGCCTCTTAAATTGCCGGAGTTGTTAATATTCTCAGAATTCTCGTCATTTCAGAGCTTTCGACCTGTAATCTCTGTTTTTGTACTCGGCTTTAAATGTAGTTATATTCTATTTACTTGTTTTTCATCTGTTTGTTACACGTTCATATTCATTTCGTGGAAAGATAATTGTGTATTTTAAGAATTTTTACATATTTTGACACTTTCCTTAGAAGTATATACTAGAACCTTCAGGTTATATACTGTTACAGTCAAAAAACGCCAAGGCTACTCAGGATCAAGTGTAAACATAAACAGTATTCTCCTCATTTCAAATCATTATACACAAGTTCTGATCTCTATAAACAGGAATTCTTAAAGTTTGAAATCACATTTTAGTGAAAACGCCACTTAAAATGCCGGAGTTTTTAATATTATCAGAATTCTCGTCATTTCAGAGCTTTCGACCAGTAATCTCTGTTTTTGAACTCAGCTTTAAAGGTAGTTAGATTCTATTTACTTGTGTTTCCACTGTTGGTTACACGTTCATATTCATTTCGTGGAAAGAAAATTGTTTATTTTAAGACTTTTAACAAATTTTGACAGTTTCCTTAGAAGTATATACTAGAACCTTCAGAATATAAACTGTTTCAGTCAAAAAACGCCAAGGCAACTCAGGATCAAGTGTAAACATAAACAGTATTCTCCTCATTTCAAATCATTATACACAAGTTCTAAGATCTATAACCAGGAATTCTTAAAGTTTGAAATCACATTTTAGTGAAAATGCCCCTTAAAATGCCGAGGTTGTTAATATCATCAGAATTCTCGTCATTTCAGAGCTTTCGACCTGTAATCTCTGTTTTTGAACTAAGCTTTAAATGTAGTTAGATTCTATTTACTTGTGTTTCCACTGTTGGTTACACGTTCATATTCATTTCGTGGAAAGAAAATTGTGTATTTTAAGAGTTTTAACAAATTTTGACAGTTTCCTTAGAACTATATACTAGAACCTTCAGAATATAAACTGTTTCAGTCAAAAAACGCCACGGCAACTCAGGATCAAGTGTAAACATAAACAGTATTCTCCTCATTTCAAATCATTATACACAAGTTCTGAGCTCTATAAACAGGAATTCTTAAAGTTTGAATTCACATTTTGTTGAAAACGCTTCTAAAAATGCCAGAGTTGATAGTATTATCAAAATTCTCGTCATTTCAGAGCTTTCGACCCGTAATCTCTGTATTTGTACTCGGCTTTAAATGTATTAGATTCTATTTACTTGTGTTTCCAGTGGTTGTTACACGTTCATATTCATTTCGTGGAAAGAAAATTTTGTATTTTAAGAGTTTTAACACATTTTGACACTTTCCTTAGAAGTATATACTAGAACCTACAGGATATAAACTTTTTTCGTCAAATAACCCCATGGCAACTCAGGATCAAGGGTAAACATAAACAGTATTCTCCTCATTTGAAATCATTATACAAAAGTTCTGAGCTCTATAAACAGGAAATCTTAAAGTTTGAAATGACATTTTAGTGAAAACGCCACTTAAAAGGCCGGAGTTGTTAATAGTATCAGAATTGTCCTCATTACAGAGCTTTCGCCCTGTAATCTCAGTAATTGAACTCGGCATTAAATGTAGTTAGATTCTATTTGCTTGTGTTTCATCTGTTTGTTACACGTTCATATTCATTTCGTGGAAAGAAAATTGTGTATTTTAAGAGTTTTAACACATTTTGACACTTTTCTTAGAAGTATATACTAGATCCTTCAGGATGTAAACTGCTTCAGTCAAAAAACGCCACGGCAACTCAGGATCAAGTGTAAACATAAACCGTATTCTCCTCATTTCAAATCATTATACAGAAGTCCTCAGATCTATACCCAGGAATTCTTAAAGTTTGAAATCACATTTTAGTGAAAATGCCCCTTAAAATGCCAGAGTTGTTAATATTTTCAGAATTCTCATCATTTCATAGCTTTCGACCTGTAATCTTGGTTTTTGAACTCGGCTTTAAATGTAATTAGATTGTATTTAATTGTGTTTCCACTGTTGGTTACACGTTCATATTCATTTCGTGGATAGAAAATTGTGTATTTTAAGAGATTTAACACATTTTGACACTTTCCTTAGATGTATATACTAAAACCTTCAAGATATAAACTTTTTCAGTCAAAAAACCCCATGGCAACTCAGGATCAAGGGTAAACATAAACAGTATTCTCCTCATTTCAAATCATTACACACAAGGCCTGAGCTCTATAAACAGGAATTCTTAAAGTTTGAAATCACATTTTAGTGAAAACGCCTCTTAAAATGCCGGAGTTGTTTATATTTTCAGAATTCTCGTCATTTCAGAGCTTTCGACCTGTAATCTCTGTTTTAGAACTCGGCTTTAAATGTAGTTAGATTCTATTTACTTGTGTTTCATCTGTTTGTTACCCATTCATGTTCATTTCATTAAAGATAATTGTGTATTTTAAGAGTTTTAACATATTTTGACACTTTCCTTAGAAGTATATACTAGAACCTTCAGGATATAAACAGTTTCAGTCAAAAAACGCCAGGGCAACTCAGGATCAAGGGTAAACATAAACAGTATTCTCCTCATTTCAAATCATTATACAGAAGTTCTGAGCTCTATAAACAGGAATTCTTAAAGTTTGAAATCACATTTTAGTGAAAACGCCACTTAATATGCCGGAGTTGTTAATATTTTCAGAATTCTCGTCATTTCAGAGCTTTCGACCTGTAATCTCTGTTTTTGTACTCGGCTTTAAATGTAGTTAGATTCTATTTCCTTGTGTTTCATCTGTTTGTTACCCGTTCATGTTCATTTTGTTAAAGATAATTGTGTATTTTAAGAGTTTTAACACATTTTAACACTTTCCTTAGAAGTATATACTAGAACCTTCAGGATATAAACTGTTTCAGTCAAAAAACGCCACGGCAACTCAGGATCAAGTGTAAACATAAACAGTATTCTCCTCATTTCAAATCATTATACACAAGTTCTGAGCTCTATATACAGGAATTCTTAAAGTTTGAAATCACATTTTAGTGAAAACGCCACTTAAAATGCCGGAGTTTTTAATATTATCAGAATTCTCGTCATTTCAGAGCTTTCGACCTGTAATCTCTGTTTTTGTACTCGGCTTTAAATGTAGTTAGATTCTATTTACTTGTGTTTCCACTGTTGGTTACACGTTCATATTCATTTCGTGGAAAGAAAATTGTGTATTTTAAGAGTTTTAACAAATTTTGACAGTTTCTTTAGAACTATATACTAGAACCTTCAGGATATAAACTGTTTCAGTCAAAAAACGCCACAGTAACTCAGGATCAAGTGTAAACATAAACAGTATTCTCCTCATTTCAAATCATTATACAGAAGTTCTGAGCTCTATATACAGGAATTCTTAAAGTTTGAAATCACATTTTAGTGAAAACGGCACTTAAAATGCCGGAGTTTTTAATATTATCAGAATTCACGTCATTTCAGAGCTTTCTACCTGTAATCTCTGTTTTTGTACTCGGCTTTAAATGTAGTTAGATTCTATTTACTTGTGTTTCCACTGTTTGTTACAAGTTCATGTTCATTTCGTGGAATGATAATTGTGTATTTTAAGAGTTTTAACACATTTTGACACTTTCCTTAGAAGTATATACTAGAACCTTCAGGATATAAACTGTTTCAGTCAAAAAACGCCATTGCAACTCAGGATCAACTGTAAACATAAACAGTATTCTCCTCATTTGAAATCATTATACAAAAGTTCTGAGCTCTATAAACAGGAATTCTTAAAGTTTGAATTCACATTTTATTGAAAACGCCACTTAAAATGCCGGAGTTGTTAATATTTTCAGAATTCTCATCATTTCATAGCTTTCGACCTGTAATCTCGGTTTTTGAACTCGGCTTTAAAAGTAGTTAGATTCTATTTACTTGTTTTTCCACTGTTGGTTAAACGTTCATATTCATTTCCTGGAAAGAAAATTGTGTATTTTAAGAGTTTTAACACATTTTGACACTTTCCTTAGATGTATATACTAAATCCTTCAAGATATAAACTTTTTCAGTCAAGAAACCCCATGGCAACTCAGGATCAAGGGTAAACATAAACAGTATTCTCCTCATTTCAAATCATTATACACAAGGCCTGAGCTCTATAAACAGGAATTCTTAAAGTTTGAAAACACATTTTAGTGAAAACGCCTCTTAAAATGCCGGAGTTGTTAATATTCTCAGTATTCTCGTCATTTCAGAGCTTTCGACCTGTAATCTCTGTTTTTGTACTGGGCTTTAAATGTAGTTATATTCTATTTACTTGTGTTTCATCTGTTTGTTACACGTTCATATTCATTTCATTAAAGATAATTGTGTATTTTAAGAGTTTTTACATATTTTGACACTTTCCTTAGAAGTATATACTAGAACCTTCAGGATATAAACAGTTTCAGTCAAAAAACGCCAGGGCAACTCAGGATCAAGGGTAAACATAAACAGTATTCTCCTCATTTCAAATCATTATACACAAGTTCTGATCTCTATAAACAGGAATTCTTAAAGTTTGAAATCACATTTTAGTGAAAACGCCACTTAAAATGCCGGAGTTTTTAATATTATCAGAATTCTCGTCATTTCAAAGCTTTCGACCTGTAATCTCGGTTTTTGTACTCGGCTTTAAATGTAGTTAGATTCTATTTACTTGTGTATCCACTGTTTGTTACACGTTCATATTCATTTCTTCGAAAGAAAATTGTGTATTTTAAGAGTTTTAACACATTTTGACACGTTCCTTAGAAGTATATACTAGAACCTTCAGTATATAAACTTTTTCAGTCAAAAACCCCATGGCAACTCAGGATCAAGGCTAAACATAAACAGTATTCTCCTCATTTGAAATCATTATACACAAGTTCTGAGCTCTATAAACAGGAATTCTTAAAGTTTGAAATCACATTTTAGTGAAAACGCCACTTAAAATGCCGGAGTTGTTAATTGCTGGGGTCCAGCCCCAGAGGTCCAGGGGTTCCCAAAGGTGTGGACGGAGTCGGCGAAGAATGTTTTACACAGAGACAGCATTCAGAACTCTCTAGCTTTTCTTAGTCTCCGTGGATCTTCCCTGTGCTTGGCTGATTCCATAGAGAGAGAGATCCCAAGGCAAGCTGAGCCTTTATTTTATAGTGAGAGGTAAACAAGGTAGTGGTTTCCAAAGTTACACTGTTCTTGTGAGTTTCACTTGTTTTGACCATGGTTATACTTCCTGCACTTCCTCAGCCCATTAGCTTCCCAGATAAGATCTAGGGAGTGTTACAAGGTCAAGCCTAATTATGCTAAGAGGACTGTGCCCTCTACCCTGGGAATTGTTTGTGACTTTGCCCACAGGTCAGTCCGAGGCTTAACCCTATATCAGCTCCCTACATCTCACCCTTCTTTTATTTTTTAAGCTACTATAATGAGAATTTTTAAGCTACCATAATGACAGTAAAACTTAAGCATCAAACTTAAGCATCAAGAACAAAACTCTGGCTATTAAAGCAATAACAAAACAATGCCAATGGAAAATCCAAAACATTTTAAAACTTGAACATAACATTTTTAAAACTAGTAAGAATAAAACAATGGCAATGCAAAACAGCAATAAGTGAGAAATCAAACCACAGTAACATTTTTCTATCAAATGAAAGTTTCTTTTGCCGATTTACTCAAGAGTCCTCCAACTTGGCTGAGAGAGTAGCTTCCATTTCTTGCTTTTCTACCATCTGCTGGGCCTCAGTTGTTAACTTCTTCAGCTGACCCCAAGTCGGTGGTTTGGTTGTCCTTGTTGATCTGGCTAGTGGGCGTCGTCACTGGCGACAGGCTTCCCGAAGTGTCACCGTGTTGTACGCCTGATCAAAGGGTCCATCAGGGCCGTGTTTGATGGTGGTGTCGATGTCCAGGGAGGAGTCAGCTGTGCCCTCTGGGTCAGCTGATATGGATGATACTGGGGAGGAGAAAGATGAGGTGGAGATGGAGGGTAGTAGAGAAAAAGAAGAGAAAGCAAAAGAACTACAAGGCATGGAAGTGTTTAGAAAAAAGAGGCAGAAGAAAGGGAAGAAGGCAGCATCCTGACACAGCCCTTTCCTTCAGCTGCCCCTTTCCCTGTGGTCCAAAGTAGAAATGGGAAACAAGTCCTGTTGCAGTGAGAGGGCAGCTGCTGTCAGCCAGTCTCTGTCTTTACCTGGGTCCCGATATGAGCTGGGCCAAGTCTCTTTCTGTTCCCGATCTGAGCTGGGCCAAGTCTCTTTCTGTTATCTGGGTCCCGATCTGGGCTGGACATGGGAAGCGAGAAGCAGCCATGGGGGCAGGAGACCTTCCTCAGAAGGGGTGAGTGTTCAAGCCCCTGCACAATTGGGGGGGTGAGGATCTGTGCCCCACCTCTGTTGAACCCCAAGTTCTCTCCTACTGGCCCCCGGCTGTGCCTGTCTTAGGTTGCCCCACCCTGTGGGGTCTTACCCGTCTTTGACTACCAGCCATCTCTGGGCCAAGTAGGGTGATGTGAGGTTCAGTTCTGTCTCCTTGGTAGCCTATGCCCCTGTGGCCTCCATGCCCAGCAACTGCCTTGGGATACCGTCGCCTGCTGGCGGGGCCCCGGCATTGATCACATATCTTGGGAAACCCAGGTTTCTTCTCCAGAGAGGGCCCAGCTTACTCCATTGGGCGAGAGACAGATCCATGGTACCAGCCACAGTGACCTCAGCAAGAACAGAGAACTCAGGCAACAGCTGTGGGCCCTGGACAGGGCTTTCTCAGCCCATGATGTCAGGCTCTTAGTACAAGACAACTTCACGTATGGGGCATATACCAGACACCCCCTAGTCACAGCAGAAAAGGGAGGTGCCCTTCCTGGAACAGTAGGGTAGGGAGATTCTAGAAAAGGCTGTGTTCAGGAGAGAAGGAGAAAGGCCAAAGAACCAGCAAGCAAGTAGTCAGATTAAGAAAAAAAAAGAAAAAGGATAGGAGATGTGGGGCAAAGCTGGGACACATGGACAGACAAAAAGGAGGCACACGTGATCCTTCTAACGGACAGGTGGTTCCAGCTCAGGGCTGCACATCAGCTGTAGACAGGCACTGTTCAGGTGTGCTAGGGTGGTGAGACATAAGGTCGGACTAGACGGTCTGGAATCCACACAGGTGAGTCTGCGTCCTGTGGAAATATACAAGCATATCCTCTCCCCCGGGTTAAAACTACATCAGGTCCCTTCCAGGCTCCAGTAAGCAAGTCTCTCCATTTGACGAGGGCTTTAGGTTTAGTTAGATCTGGGTTCCAATGTCTGTACATCGGGGAATTTCCCTCAGAATCTACATTCAGTATATTAATTACAAATAAAGTATGTTGTAGAACATGGTGAGGAGAGGAATATTTAAACTCATTTTCTTGTAATTTTTTAATTTGTGTTTTTAAAGTTTGGTGAGCCCTTTCTACTATTGCTTGGCCTTGAGAATTGTAGGGTATTCCTGTAGTATGTGCAATGCCAAATGTAGAGCATAAGTTTTTAAAAGCTCTAGAGGTATAGGCAGGCCCATTGTCTGTTTTAAGTGCCTTTGGTATTCCTAGGTAGGAAAAACATTGAAATAAATGTTGACTTACATCTTTAAAGGCTTCTCCTGTACGTGCAGAAGCAAGGATAACATGAGAAAAGGTATCAATACAAACATGCACATAGCAAAGTTTGCCAAAAGATGGGACATGAGTAATATCCATCTGCCATAAGTCACAGGGTCTAAGTCCTCTTGGATTAACTCCAGTAGCAGGGCTAGGAAAATGAGTAGGACAATGGCCACAGTCACGCACAATACTTCGAGCAGCTTCTCTAGATATGCGATAATATAGACGGAGAGCAGAAGCATTTTGATGGTGAATGGCATGAGACCGCCAGGCTTCTTCTAGAGCTGTACAAACTACTGGGCGAGTTAGTAAATCCGCCTGATAATTTCCTTCACTTAAGGGTCCTGGTAGGCAGGAATGAGCTCTAATATGTCCAATATAGAAAGCCTTTTCTCGTTTGTGAATGCAAGTTTGTAGCTGAGTTAACAAAGAGAAAATGGCTGTTCTTCCTTGTGGGAGAGAGGTGGTCTCAATATGAGGAAATAATTTAACTATATATTGAGAGTCAGTGTACAAGTTAAAGGGAACCTGTTGCCATTGTTCAAAAGCATAAATGACTGCCAAAAGCTCTGTTCTCTGGGCTGATGTCTCTAGGGTTTGTTGAACATGGGTTATTGAGTCAATGATTGTTACTGCCCTACCATTAGAGGAACCATCTGTGAATACTAAGGAGGCAGGAGGTGATAATGGCTCTTTTGAACATTTAATAGGAAATATAAACGGATGCAGGGAGAGAAATTGCAATATAGGTGATCTTGGTAAATGATGTAAAATTTGTCCTGGGAAGTTACCTAGAGCTATTTGCCACTCTTCTTCAAATTGTAATAGCGTGTCTAATTGTTCTCTTTTATAAGGTATTATTATATCAGTAACTTCTCTTCCAAAGAGTTCGATACTGCGTTGTCTACCTTTGACAATGAGAGTGGCTACTAGGGAGGGATAGGATGTTACAATTTTCCTAGGAGTGACAGGTAAATGTATCCATTCTAATGGTCCTTCCTGCCATAAGCATCCTGTAGGAGTATATTTAGTGGCTAGAATAATTAAGGTCCAAGACTTGGAATAATCTAGATACTGTAGTTGCTGTTTATTGATGGCCTGTTCTATTTTTGCTATAGCCTTTTCTCCTTCTACGGTTAATTGTCAGGGAGACTTAGGGTTAGAATCTCCCTTTAAAATGTTAAATAGAGGTTTTAGGTCAAGAGTGGTTATTTTTAGATATGACCTGACCCAGTTGATATCACCTAATAGTTTCTGATAATCACTTAATGTGTCTAAATGATCTTTTCTTAATTGTAAAGGCTGATGGGTGATAGTAGAGGTATGTAATATTCTACCTAAGTAGGAAAAAGGAGGTTCAGTCTGAATCTTTTCTGGGGCTATTTTTAGACCATGTTCTTCTAAAGCAAGGACGGTCTGAGTAAGAATTTCCTGTAAAGTAGCCCGATCTTTATGAGCTAGTAAAATATCATCCATATAATGAATAAGATATAGATCTGAGAATTTCTTTCTAATAATTTGCAATGCCTGATCTACAAACTTTTGACATAATGTAGGACTATTTTTCATCCCTTGTGGGAGAACCTTCCATTGGTATCTCTGATAAGGCTGTTTAAAGTTTTCTGATGGTATGCTGAATGCGAATCTTTGACAATCAGCCGGGTGAAGAGGTATAGTGAAAAAACAATCCTGTAAGTCAATAACAACAACACAATACTCCTGTGGAATTGCCACAGGGGAGGGCAATCCAGGTTGTAAGGAGCCCATATCTTCCATGGTGGTATTTATGGCTCTAAGATCTTGCAAAAGCCTCCACTTGCCTGATTTCTTTTTTATTACAAATATGGGTGTGTTCCAAGGACTATTTGATGGCTCTATATGTCCCTCTGCTAATTGCTGATCAATTAATTGTCGGGCTGCTGCTATTTTCTCAAATGTTAAGGGCCATTGCTCAACCCATACTGGTTGTGATGATTTCCAGACTATGGGATCAGCAGTCCTAAGGGCAATGGCCCCAATTATAAATCCTGTCGAGGAGTGTGAGGTATTACTTCTATAGGATATAGTCTTCCTTGCTTTTCTTTTCCTAATCCCTTTTCTGGATTAAATCCCATGTCTACCATTTGTGATGTTACTCTATCATTGGGGCTATATAACAGAACTCCCATTTGAGACAAGATATCTCTTCCCCACAATGTAAAGGGGATAGTTGTAATTATATAGGGACAGAATGTTCCTGAATGTTGATCTTCATTAGCCCAAGTTAAAATCTGAGAACTCTTTTTTACATTAGAAGCCTTGCCTAGTCCTACTAGGGAAGTGGAGGTGGTGTGCGTGGGCCATGAAGAGGGCCAATCCTTCCCTGCTATGCAGGAAACATCTGCTCCTGTATCCAATAGACCTTCAATTGGTTTTCCTTGAATTCGTAAAATTTTTGTAGGTCTCGCAGCATGGATTTCTTGTATCCAAAATGCTGCATCACTAGATCCAAAGCCTCCAGCCCCTCTGGCTTCCTGGGTAATAGCTGTTCCTATTTTATGTATTGGTAACAGGAGTAATTGGGCAATTCTCTGGTTGGGCTGAATCTGTATAGTTGTGGTGGGTGGGGAAAGTAAAATCTGTATTTCTCCTGTGAAGTCTGCATCAATAACTCCTGGGATGACTAAGATCCCCTGTAACGAGGTTGAGCTCCGTCCTAATATTAAACCTACAGTTCCCTCAGGCAGCGGCCCAGACACACCTGTAGGAATGGCTGTTACCTGCGAGTCTGGGGTCAGTATTGCGTGGGTGGTGGAACGGAGGTCCAATCCTGCACTGCCTGGGGTTGCCCTGAAGAGGTTACTGACTGATTGAAATTTGCAAAGGGGTTGAGGGTTGATGCCCCTGTTATTGCAGGGGCCTGGGGTTGGCCCCCTCTCAAGTTTCCCGATTGAGGTGATGGGCTAGAACCTCCTTGGGAGAGGTTTGTAGAATTTAAAGGCTGACCATTTTTATTGTATTTCGATCTGCATTCCTTTGCCCAATGAAATCCTTTCTGACATCGGGGACAAATAGTTTTTGGAGGATTAATATTGTTCCCTGATGTATTTCCAGGCTGTTGAGAAGCCTGAGTATTACTATTTTTAGTTGGGCATCCTCTGCTAAAGTGTCCAGATTGACCACAAGAGTAGCAGTTCATATTTCTTTTATTATTGCTGGTTTGTCCTATGCCCTGTATATATTGAGGGTATGTCTCTCCCTTGAGGGCTGCAGCTATAGCTACACCCTGTATAAATGCTGGACTTACATCAGCACACTGTTTTATAAAATCATTTATAGTTCCCG
This sequence comes from Myotis daubentonii, assembly GCF_963259705.1. Classification (NCBI taxonomy): domain Eukaryota; kingdom Metazoa; phylum Chordata; class Mammalia; order Chiroptera; family Vespertilionidae; genus Myotis; species Myotis daubentonii. The sequence goes on from NC_081844.1 coordinate 10,264,913, forward strand.
TCCTGCGAATCGGCCTTAATAAAGCCTGACAGGTATTATTAGCATTTTCGAAAGCCAGTTGTTTGATTAGGATATTGGCTGCCTCTTCATTAGTGATTACTCTCTTGACTGCCTGTATGAGCCGAGAAAGGAAATCCGGATACGGTTCCTCGACCTTCTGTTTAATCTCTGTAAGGGTGGTTGTTTTTCCTACTGTACAAGGTAGGGATTTCCAGGCATTTACTGCACAACTGTTTACTTTAATAAGTGCCTGTTTGGGCATATACATTTGCTCCTGAGCCGTGATATAATCACCTTCTCCTACTATCATGTCTAGGGTTATTTCTCCACTGGAATTTCTGCTAGTGGCTACAGCTCTCTTAGCAAGATCATCATACTCAGTTTTCCATAATAAGTAATCGCCTCCTGAGAGACAGGCTTTACAAACCTGTGACCAATCATAAGGAGTCATCCATTTACTGGATAGGGCTTCTACCAAGGTTAGTGTGTAAGGAGCTAGAGGTCCATATTCAGAGCAGGCCAACTTTAATTCTTTAAGTATTTTGTAAGGTATAGGCTCCCAGGTGGGGTTTTCGTCCTCACCAAATTCATTCTCATACGCGACTGGGAAGCAGAGTGAGAATTCAAGATCTCCACTAGCTTCAGCTTCTCTTATCGCCCTTTGAAATTTAGACATGGAGCTCATAGGAGCCGCAGGACCTGTTTTAGGCTTCTTTTCTGATTTAGGGAGCCTGTTTTGAATGGGAGGGCTTTTCTCCTCTTTACTGACTGGGAAGGACCAAGGGTCATGTTTATGATATTTATTCTCCTTCCGATCAGTAGGCATATTTAAACTGCTCTTAGATTGAATTGGAGACAATAATGATGTGTCCTCTCTAGGTGGAGCAGAGGGACTATTTAGAGAAAGTCCAACCGTTTCTGCCTCTGGTGCCAAGGTGTCATGAATTAAATTCCAGAGGAAAAGGATATCTGCTGGGACCTCCTCAGATCTTTGGTATCTGTAATAATCCTTTAATTGATCTCCTACATTAGTCCAAGTTTCTAAATTAACAGTTCCTTCCTCAGGAAACCATGTACAGACTTCTTGTAAAAAACGTTCTGTTTGACTGGGAGTAACCTTAACTCCTCTGGTAGCAAACATATGTGTTAAAAGATCAATACAGAGTCTTCTTTCTTTAGACTCAGTATGGCCCATCTTCTCAGTCTAAGTTCTGTACTGTCCACCCACTTACCCTACTTATTCTCTATAAGGGGGTCTGCAGCACCCTACGGTGGAGTCCTATCCGTCCCGAGTGCGGGGGGGCTTACCTAGGGGAATCCTGTTCGAGCGCCATATGCTGGGGTCCAGCCCCAGCGGTCCAGGGGTTCCCAAAGGTGTGGACGGAGTCGGCGAAGAATGTTTTACACAGAGACAGCGTTCAGAACTCTCTAGCTTTTCTTAGTCTCCGTGGATCTTCCCTGTGCCTGGCTGAGGCCACAGAGAGAGAGATCCCAAGGCAAGCTGAGCCTTTATTTTATAGTGAGAGGTAAACAAGGTAGTGGTTTCCAAAGTTACACTGTTCTTGTGAGTTTCACTTGTTTTGACCATGGTTATACTTCCTGCACTTCCTCAGCCCATTAGCTTCCCAGATAAGATCTAGGGAGTGTTACAAGGTCAAGCCTAATTATGCTAAGAGGACTGTGCCCTCTACCCTGGGAATTGTTTGTGACTTTGCCCACAGGTCAGTCCCAGGCTTAACCCTATATCAGCTCCCTACAGTTAATAGTATCAGAATTGTCGTCATTTCAGAACTTTCGACCTGTAATCTCGGTAATTGAACTAGGCATTAAATGTAGTTAGATTCTATTTACTTGTGTTTCATCTGTTTGTTACACGTTCATATTCATTTTGTGGAAAGAAAATTGTGTATTTTAAGAGTTTTAACACATTTTAACAGTTTCCTTAGAAGTATATACTAGAACCTTCAGGATATAAACTGTTTCAGTCAAAAAACGCCATGGCAACTCAGGATCAAGGGTAAACATAAACAGTATTCTCCTCATTTCAAATCATTATACACAAGGCCTGAGCTCTATAAACAGGAATTCTTAAAGTTTGAAATCACATTTTAGTGAAAACGCCCCTTAAAATGCCGGAGTTGTTAATATTTTCAGAATTCTCGTTATTTCAGAGCTTTCGACCTGTAATCTCTGTTTTTATACTCGGCTTTAAATGTAGTTAGATTCTATTTACTTGTGTTTCCACTGTTTGTTACACGTTATATTCATTTCGTGGAAAGATAATTGGGTATTTTAAGAGTTTTAACATATTTTGACACTTTCCTTAGAAGTATATACTAGAACCTTCAGGATATAAACTGTTTCAGTCAAAAAACGCCACGGCAACTCAGGATCAAGTGTAAACATAAACAGTATTCCCCTCATTTCAAATCATTATACACAAGTTCTGAGCTCTATAAACAGGAATTCTTAAAGTTCCGGAGATGTTAATATTATCAGAATTCTCGTCATTTCAAAGTTTCTACCTGTAATCTCGGGAATTGAACTCGGCTTTAAATGTAGTTAGATTCTATTTACTTGTGTTTTAACTGTTTGTTACACGTTCATATTCATTTCCTGGAAAGAAAACTGAGTATTTTAAGAGTTTTAACACATTCTCACAGTTTCCTTAGAATTATATACTAGAACCTTCAGGATATAAACTGTCTCAGGCAAAAAAAGCCGTGGCAACTCAGGATCAACTGTAAACATAAACAGTGTTCTCGTCATTTCAAATCATTATACACTAGTTCTGAGCTCTATAAACAGGAATTCTTAAAGTTTGAAATCACATTTTAGTGAAAACGCCACTAAAAATGCCGGAGTTGTCAATATTATCAGAATTGTCGTCATTTCAGAGTTTTCTTCCTGTAATCTCGGTTATTGAACTCGGCATTAAATGTAGTTAGATTCTATGTACTTGTGTTTCAACTGTTTGTTACACGTTCATATTCATTTCGTGGAAAGATAATTGGGTATTTTAAGAGTTTTCACACATTTTGACACTTACCTTAGAAGTATATACTATATCCTTCAGGATATAAACTTTTTCAGTCAAAAAACGCCACGGCAACTCTGGATCAAGGGTTAACATAAACTGTATTATCCTCATTTGAAACCATTATACATAAGTTCTGAGCTCTATAAACAGGAATTCTTAAAGTTTGAAATCACATGTTAGTGAAAATGCCACTTAAAATGCCGGAGTTTTTAATATTATCAGAATTTTCGTCATTTCAGAGCTTTCGACCTGTAATGTAGGTTTTTGAACTCGGCATTAAATGTAGTTAATTTCTATTTACTTGTGTTTTCACTGTTTGTTACACGTTCATATTCATTTCGTGGAAAGATAATTGTGTATTTTAAGAGTTTTAACACATTTTGACACTTTCCTTTGAAGTATATACTAGATCCTTCAGGATATAAACTGTTTCAGTCAAAAAACACCACGGCAACTCAGGATCAAGGGTAAACATAAACAGTATTCTCCTCATTTGAAATAATTATACACAAGTTCTGAGCTCTATAAACAGGAATTCTTAATGTTTGAAAGCACATTTTTGTGAAAATGTCACCTAAAACAGCCGGAGTTTTTAATATTACCAGAATTCTCGTCATTTCAGAGCTTTCTATGTGTAATCTCAGTAACTGAATTCGGCATTAATTGTAGTTAGATTCTGTTTAATTGTATTTCAACTTTTACACGTTCATATTAATTTCCTGAAATATATTCATGTATTGTTGGAGTTTTACCACATTTTCACAGTTTTCTTTGTATTATATGCTAGAACCTTTATTATATAAACTGTTTCAGTCAAAATTCACCACGCCAATTCAGCCTCAACTGTTAACATAAACAGTATTCTTCTCATTTAAAAGCTTTATACACAAGTTCTGAGCTCGATAAACAGGAATTCTTAATGTTTGAAAGCACATTTTTGGGAAACGCCACGTAAAATAGCCGGGGTTGTTGATATTATTAGAATTCTCGTCATTTCAGAGCTTTCTACCTGTAATCTCACAAATTGACCTCTACCTTCAATGTAGTAAGAATCTATTTACTTCTATTTCAAATGTTTCTTACACATTCATGTTCATTTCCCGGGAATATCAATTCGTATTTTAAGGGTTTTACCCACAATTTGACAGTTTTCTTAGAGGTATATACTAGAACCTTCAGGATATAAACTGTTTCAGTCAAACACTGCCAAGCCAATCCAACCTCAATTGTAAACATAAACAGTATTCTCCTCATTTAAAAGCTTTATACACAAGTTCTGAGCTCTATAAACAGGAACTCTTAGTGGTTGAAAGCACATTTATCTGAAAACGCTACCTAGAATACCTAGAGATGTTAATATTATCAGAATTCTCATCATTTGAGAGCTTTGTACCTGTAATCTCAGTAATTGAACTCGGCATTAATTGTAGTTAGATTCTATTCACTTGTATTTCAAATGTTACACGTTCAAATTTATTTTCTGGAAATATAATAGTTTTTTTCTAGTGTTTTACCACATTTTGACAGTTTTCTTTGAATTGTATACTACAACCTTCATTATATAAACGGTTTCAGTCAAAAAACACCACGCCAATTCAGCCTCAACTGTTAACATAAACAGTATTCTCCTCATTTAAAAGCTTTATACACAAGTTCTGAGCTCTATAAACAGGAATTCTTAATGTTTGAAAGCACATTTTTGTGAAAACGCAACCTAAAATAGCTGGAGTTGTTAATATTACCAGAATTCTCGTCATTTCTTAGCTTTCTACCTGTAATCTCAGTAATTGAACTCGGCATTAAATGTAGTTAGATTCTATTGACTTGTATTTCAACTGTTTCTTACACGTTCATATCCATTTCCCGGGAATATAATTGTGTATTTTAAGAGTTTTACCCACAATTTCACAGTTTTCTTGGAAGTATATACTAGAACCTTCAGGATATAAACTGTTTCCGTCAGAAACCGCCATGCCAATTCAATCTCAATTGTAAACATAAACAGTATGGTCCTCATTTTAAAGCTTTATACACAGGTTTGAGCTCTATAAACAGGAATTCTTAATGTTTGAAAACAGATTTTTGTGAAAATGTCACCTAAAATAGCTGGAGTTTTTAATATTACCAGAATTCTCGTCATTTCAGAGCTTTCTACGTGTAATCTCAGTAACTGAATTCGGCATTAATTGTAGTTAGATTCTGTTTAATTGTTTTTCAACTGTTACACGTTCATATTAATTTCCTGAAATATAATCGTGTATTGTTGGAATTTTACCACATTTTCACAGTTGTCTTAGAAGTATATACTAGAACCTCCAGGATATAAACTGTTCCAGTCAGAAAACTCCACGCCAATTCAGTCTCAATTGTAAACCTAAACAGTTTTCTCCTCATTTAAAAGCTTTATACACAAGTTGTGAGCTCGATAAACAGGAATTCTTAATGTTTGAAAGCACATTTTTGGGAAACGCCACGTAAAATAGCCAGGGTTGTTAATATTATTAGAATTCTCGTCATTTCAGAGCTTTCTACCTGTAATCTCACAAATTGACCTCTGCCTTCAATGTACTAAGAATCTATTTACTTCTATTTCAACTGTTTCTTACACATTCATGTTCATTTCCCGGGAATAACAATTTGTATTTTAAGGGTTTTACCCACAATTTGACAGTTTTCTTAGAGGTATATACTAGATCCTTCAAGATATAAACTGTTTCAGTCAAACACCGCCAAGCCAATCCAACCTCAATTGTAAACATAAACAGTATTCTCCTCATTTAAAAGCTTTATACACAAATTCTGAGCTCTATAAACAGAAATTCATAATGTTTGAAAGCATATTCTTCTGAAAATGCCACGTAAAGTAGCCAGAGTTGCAAATATAATAAGTATTCTCAACATTTCACAGCTTTCTACCTGTAATCTCGGTTACTGAACTCAGCAGTAAATGTAATAAGACTCTATTTACTTGTATTTCAAGTGTTTCTTACACGTTATTCATCATTTCCTGTGACTATCATTGTGTATTTTAAGTGTATTAACACAATTAGACAGTTTTCTTAGAAGTGTATACATAAACCTCCAGAATTTAAACAGTTTCACTCAAAAATTACCTGCCAATTCAGCCTCAAATATAAACATCAACAGTAGTCTCCTCAATTAAAGAATTTGTACAAAAATTCTGAGATCTATAAACAGGAATTCTTAATGTTTTAAAGCACTTCCTTTGAAAACACCACCTATAAACCCGGAGTTTTCAATATGATCAGTATTCTCATCATTTCACAGCCTTCTACAGGTAATCTCGGTTATTTCACAAGGATATAGAAATATTATGGCTCTATTTCCTTGTATTTCAAGTGTTTTTCACACATTCCTAATCATTTCCCTGGACTATCACTGTGTATGTTAAGAGTTTTACCGCAATTATACAGTTTTCTTAGAAGTATATACATGAATCTTCAGGATTTAAACTCTTTCACTCTAAAAACACCAAACCAATTTAGCCTCAAATGTAAATATAAACAGTATTCGCATCATTGAAAGGCTTTATACACAAATTCTGAGCTCTATAAAAAGGAATTCTTAACGTTTGAAAGCACTTTCTTCTGAAAACGCCACCCAAATAGCCTGAGTTGAAAATACGATCAGTATTCTCATCATTTCACACCTTTCTACCTGTTATCTAGGTTATTGAACACGGGGGTAAATGTAGTAAGACTATATTTACTTGTATTTCAAGTGTTTCGTACACATGCCTAATCATTTCCCATGTCAATCCCTGTGTATTTTTAAGAGTATTACCAAAATTAGACAGTTTTCCTACGAGAATATACATAAATGTGCAGGATTTAATCTGTGTAACTCAAGAAATGCCAAACCAATTCAGCCTCAAATGTAAACATAAACAGTATTCTCCTACTTTAAAGGCTTTATACACAAATTCTGAGCTCCATAAACATGAATTCCTAATGTTTAAAAGCACTTTCTTCTGAAAACACAAATAAAAATATCTGGAATTTTAAACTTTATCAGTATTTTCATCATTTCAAAGCTTTCTACCTGTAATCCAGTTGATTGAATACGACCATGGATATGTTATGACTCTATTTATTTGTATTTCAAGTGTTTCTTACACGTTCATAATCATTCTCTGGGACCTTCAGTGTGCATTTTAAGAGTATTAACACAACTAGACAGTTTTATTAGTAGTATATACTTGCCTCTTCAGGATTTAAACTGTTTTATTCAAAAAACGCAAAACAATTCAGCCTCAGTTGTAAACAGAAACAGTATTCTCCTCATTTAAATGTTTATTCACAAATTCTGAACTCTGTAAACAGGAATTCTTCATGTTTGTAAGCACTTTCTTCTGAAAACGCCACGAACAGTAGCCAGAATTGTAAATATTATCAGTATTCTAGTCATTTCACAGCTTTCTACCTGTAATCTCGGTTATTGAACATGTTGATAAAGATAATATGGCTCAATTTTCTTGAATTTCATGTGTTTCTTATACTTTCCTCATAATTTACTGGGACTATCATTGTGTATTTTAATAGTTTTACCACAATTAGACAGTTTTCCTAAAAGTATATACATAAATATTTAGGATTTAAAATGATTCATTCAAAAAACGCCAACATTCAGCCTCAATTGTAAATATAAATAGTATTCTCCTCATTTAAAGGCTTTATACACAAATTCTGAGCTTTATAAACTCAAATTCTTAATGTTTGAAAGCACTTTCTACTCAAACGCCACCTAAAGTAGCCAGAATTGTAAATGTTATCAGTATTCTTGTCATTTCACAGCTTTCTACCTGTAATCTCGGTTATTGAACATGGTGATAAAAATAGTATGGCTCTATTTTCTTCAATTTCAGGTGTTTCTTACACTTTCCTCATAATTTCCCGGAACTATCATTGTGTATTTTAAGAGTTTTATCACAATTAGACAGTTTGCTTAGAAGTATATATATGAATCTTCTGGAGTAAACTGTTTTATTCAAAAAACGCCAACCATTTCAGCCTCACTTGTAAATATCAACAGTATTCTACTCATTTAATGGCTTTATATACAAATTCTGAGCTCCCTAATCAGGAATTCTTAATGTTTGAAAGCACTGTCTTCTGAAAATGCCACCTCAAGTAGACAGAATTCTCAATATTATCAGTATTCTCGTCATTTCACCGCTTTCTACATGTAGCCAAGTTCATTGAATGCGGCCATAGAGATATTTTTAATCAATTTAATTGTATATCAAGTGTTTCTTACATGTTCCTAATCACTTCCATGGAATATTTTTGTGTATTTCAAGAGATTTTCCACAATTAGACAGTATCTTTATTACCCTGATATCATTTTTTTCATTTCTTCTCGGTTCTTCTTCATTTCTTCTTGGTTCTTAACACCTATTGTTGAATTTGTCTTCCAACCTTTTCAGTGACCTTATAACCTTTTATCTGAATTCTTTCTCTGATATTTTGCCTGCCTCCATTTCTTTTACTTCCTTTTCTGGTGAGTCTTCCTTTTCTTTTATATGCGGGCTGTTTCTTTGTCTCCCCATGATTGCTCCTCTCTGGATGTCTGGTTATGTAGCTCTCTCTTTTGCAGTGACTTAAAGGCACAAAATACATCACAACAGTACACAGCACACAGGGCACCAAACAGAAATGTTTTAACAATACTAATAACCTCAAATAAAGGAGACCACTAGATTAAAAGAGATTTATGGGATCAAAAAGCATGCATAAATGATATTGAGAAGAACAAAAAATTTCAGAACATAAAGAAAGAGAATATAAAAGAAGGGGTTGAAAAAGATGTCTATATGTGGAGAAAGGTCCAATAAAACAACAAATATCTCAAAAATTGTGAACAACAAACACCCAGAGATGAGTGAAAACTACAAATAACATCTAATCCAAAATATGTAAACTGCAAACTCTCAAAGAACAAACATCCAGATGAATCAGAGGAAGAAGAGCTTATTTCCAGAAGGTAAGGTCAAGGAATTGAATGAATGGTGAAATAGCCACAATTCCGTATAGAGGAGTTAGGAAGCGAATGAGTGTATAACAAGAAAGTAAAAAAAACCCCACTCAATACTAAAAAAGAGAATATATATATATTAAAATAACATTAAAATAACATTAAAATAAATTTTTCCCCTTCCTAATCTATCTATGTATTCATTTACTATTGGAGAAGGAGAATAGATGGTAGCTAGGCCTGAGTTTGTGATTGTAATTAGTTAAACTATTAATAGAAGAGAACAAGTATAGAAAGGAATAACAGAAGCAAAAAAAAAAAAAAAACAATGGAAACAAAATAAAAAAATGAAAAAACAAATACAAACAAGCAATAAAACTCAAACTAATCAACAATTAAACATTAGCAAGACAGAAAGAAAGAAATAAGCAAATAATTTTTAAAAAGAAAAAAACAAAAGGGAAGTAAAAGAAAATCTGGTTAGTGAAGAAAGGGAACAGAGAATTGTGTATGGGCTTGGAGCAGGGAAGCAGAAATTACATATATGAGTAAGATCAATTTTTACCAGGGAGTAAAAGGAAAGGATAGAGAAAAACTAAAGCAGGAACAGGGTAAGAGAAACATGGCAAACAGGGAAGGTGAGGAAGAGAGTGTTGGTATAAAGAAAAATTGAAATAGAGTAAAATAATACTACAGGAAAAATAAAAATAGAATGTAGAACACTAATCCTAGCTAATAAAATAGTAACATGCAAATTAACTGTCACCCTGTCACTCTGAGACAAAGATGGGGGTGCCCATAGCCTCTGGGGCAGGACACTGGCGGCGTCACCCCGGCAATGTGAGCCCAGCAGTCAAGTTCGCCTGCAGGCAGCACCCAGTAGGGCCTGCTTGGCTGTCGCCGCAGCGACCTGCGAGCAGGCAAGCACAGCCCACAGGCAGCACCCAGCAGGGCTCGCTTGGCCATTGCCATGGTGACCCGCAAGCAGGCAAGCGGGGCCACAGACAGCACTCAGCAGGGCCTGCTTGGCTGTCGCCGTGGTGTGGAGCAGGCAGGCCTCGCAGAGAGCAGAGAACCACAGGGAGCAGGCCCAAGCCGTCAGTTGGACATCCCCTGAGGGCTCCCAGATTGGAGAAGGTGCAGGCTGGGCTGAGGGACCCCCCACCCCCCGCCACATGAATTTCATACACCAGGCCTCTAGTCCCAAAATAAAATAAAATAAAATAAAATAAAATAAAATAAAATAAAATAAAGAAAAAATAAAATAAAACTTTTTAAACAGGTAAAATAATAGTAGTAATAATATTAATTAAAAACAAAAATATAATTAAAAAGTAAAATCAGATGAGAAAGAAAAAATTAGTTTCTCAAGTAAAAGATAAAAACTAAAGATGTGTAGTAGTGAAGGTCATTCACTTCCTCTACTGTTCTGCTTGGCAGGTCTGTTTCCTGTCAGGTAGGCAGCCCAGTATTGGAGTTCCCTGTGTTCCACAGCTACTCTGCGTCATAAACCACAATCCTTTTTTCAAGCAGTTGAGAGCTCTTTGTTTCTTAGTCTGCCTTTAGTTGCATTCACATAAGAGTCAATTTCTGATACAACCCCTGGGTGGCAGTGTTTCTGCATTGATATCCGGGACTAAAAGACTCCTCCCCTACCCAGTGTTTAGATGGCTTTCCCTGCCACACGTAATGCTATGTTAGAGGGATGGACTGCCCTAGAGCTGGCTTCCTGTTCGTTTCTCCACACTCTGTTCTCCAGATTCCACAAAAACAGCTTTCCCCTGCAGTCTCGGCGAGTGTCTTTTAATTGGAAGATCCTAAGTACTGGGCTTAGTAATCAGAAGCAAGGATTTAAAAAAGAAAAAGAAAAGAAAAAAAGACCACAGGATACATGCAGACTCATGTCTTCCCCTGGCACTCCGCAGAGGGTGCACTGGCAGAACTCCAGACTGCCCTCCTGTGCCCAGCCCTGCCGTGGGTTAATTTCTATAGTCTCCTTCTGCCCACAGCCCTGGGCAGTTTCCACAATTGAGGGCTACACTTACCCCAACAGTGCATATTTTGTGGGGTGCAATCTTACTTTGAGACTCTAGTCCTGCTGCACGCTTTTCACACACGTTTCACGCACATCTCGTGTGTTTCTCCCTTCAGCCTAGACCCCAAATCTCACCTCTTTCCAACTTTTTTAATAATAATAAAATAACCTAGATACTAAAAATAGACAAGAAAATTAGGAGTAAAGTAAATTATAAGTCAATCTACACCTGAACACAGATATGAAACCTTCTAAATAAAATATTAGCAAACTGAGTTCAAACACTATATATAAAAATAGGAATAGTTTGTGTCAAAATCTTAATGTTCCAGAAACTCAATGTTTATTTAACATTAAGAAGTCTAGTGACTTTAAGCAGAGGGAGAAATTAGCAGATGATATTATCAATAGATGCAGAAAAATAATTTGATAAAATTCAAAAGTCACTCATGATTTAAAGAGAATGAAAACTCTTGAAAAATTAGGAATAGAAGGGTATATATACTAACAGTCTACAGCAAACATTCCCCTTTGAGAGGAGTTGATAGAGGTAGTCCTTAGCCAGTCAAAGAGGAGATAAGGGATCCAGTGCTGCTTCCATCCAGTATTGTCCCAGAGGTCTCCCATAGCCCAGGCAAAGAAAAAGAAATTCCATATCAGAATTAGTGAAAAGAAAACCAATTAGTAATCATTGTCCAATGATATGATTTTATAAATTGAACCCCACCCCCAAATTTACAGATATATGACAGGAATTAATAACATAGTTCAATTTGCTGGATATGTAATTAATAAACAAAAATTAATTGCCTTTCTATGTTCCAAAAAAACCCAAAAACAATGCACAAAATCAATTAACCAAAGCAACAAAAAATATGGGGTGCCTAACAATAAAGCCAGAAAAATTTCTGCAAGGGACTTCTAAACATCACAGTTTGAACAGCCTTGGGTCCAACTCAAAGAAGACAACAGAGGAGAGAAAAGATGTGCCCCAGACCTCCCACACAACCTCTGCTTCAGAATTTTCCTGTACAGTTTCAAGAATGAGTCATAATGTCTTGAGTTAAAGAGATTATTAAATGGAGTATGTAGGAAGCTCCCTAGCAGCAGCCCTAAAGCTGGCCACCTTGTCCTGCCTTTCCAAAACTACCATAAATCAGTGGCCTTGACCCAGCTGGGGTGCCTCTGACCAGCCCTGCCTGTCTCTCAGAACACTCACCTGCCTACACAGCCTCTCTGGACACACCTGCTGGGTCCCAGGGTAATAATGGGCCTTGGTGGCCAGTTGAGATGCTTCCACCACACTCTTTGGCACACATTCTTAAGATAAATTTTATTTTGTGAATAGGCAATAAATTTGAATTAATATCAAAACAAACACCTGGGTGACAGGTGACTGCATAGAGCAGGAAGCAGCATAATTGCACCAGCATTACCAGTGTCTCTGAGCCCTATTCTAGTATCCCTCTCCTTTGCTGTCACCTCCTGCCCTATTCCTGGGCCTACCCTGACTCTGTGTTTCTTGGTGATCTCCTAGAGCAACGGTTCTCAACCTGTGGGTCGAGACCCCTTTGGGGGTCAAACAACTCTTTCACAGGGGTCGCCTAAGACCATCATAAAACACATATATAATTACATATTGTTTTGTGATTATTCACTATGCTTTAATTATGTTCAATTTGTAACAATGAAAATACATCCTGCATATCAGATATTTACATTACGATTCATAACAGTAGCAAAATTACAGTTATGAAGTAGCAATGAAAATAATTTTATGGTTGGGGGTCACCACAACATGAGGAACTGTATTAAAGGGTCGAAGCATTAGGAAGGTTGAGAACCACTGTTCTAGAGGAATGAAAAAGTGCAAAGAAGGTGTTTCCTTGAATAGCCTCTCCACCTGGGAAGACCACCTCAGCTCTTCATGTCCTCTGGGCCCAATATGACCAAGATGCCTGTGGTGGGTTTTTCTAACCTCCAGGACAGGGACAGGCAATGGCAGACTACCTTTAAAGTCATTTTGATCAGGAGTGCTTGGCCTGGGCCTTCACTGACAGCAACACCACTTGCAGAATACTTACAGAGCATTCCTATCCTACCATAGGTGTTCTCTTCTGCAGACCTGAAAAGGAAGGGGGAGTGGGTCTTGGGAACTTTCTATTCTGTGGGTGACTGAAAGGCCAGGGATCCAGAAGAGTGATGCCTGAGAGGAGAGATATGACAGCAAGCCAGGAATGGCCCCGCTATCCCTAGGCTATTGGATTCTATTCAGGGATCCTGAGACCCTGGGTAGAGGTGCTGTCTAGTTGCTGTTGTGAGCTTGGGGCTGAGCCTAGAGCAGAGCTGAAGGCTCTCCTGACCTGGTGTGGCCCAGTGCATTTCTGAACTGCATGCTGTGCAAATGCCAACTGGCCCACAAATAGTCCACAGCAAAAAGGTGGTTTATTGTTATCACAGCTTCCAAATTCAGGAGTGGACAATGTCCTTGGATTGATGGCCTTGCCATTCCACGGACAGGGAAATAGATGGTTCCTCTGGGTGTTGATGGATTAATGACAAACCTTAGGAGTTTGGATGTCCTTGCCTTTCAAATCAAGCCCAACATAGAATTTAGCATTTTCATTCTGATTGGAATTTGTAGCTTATTACTGCTGCTAGCACCATCCCAGTGCTTCACTGTGGCTTAAATGTCAAGATATATATTTTTAGGTGCACAAGACACCAAAGATCACAGCTGTCTGGAAAGTGAATTTTAATTAGAAAAAGGATCCCATAAAACCTCCCCAGCCCTTTGTTTAGCCCCGGTATTTATTACAGATTCAGATGGCTGGTGATAGTGTCCAAAAGCCCTCAAGACTTCATTAGTGGGAACTGGTTTTCACTTTCAAACTGTATCTGTTAAGTGCCTGATGCCAAATACCTCTGGATAAAGAAAGAAGACTATATAAGGGCAGTTTAGGTGTAGCTAATAGTGTAGTGTTGCTCCCAGGGCCTTCCATGCACTGTGCTTCCTTATCAGTTAATTCACATGGTCTAGAAAGAATCATTACTCTATAGGAAAGCTCAGGAGGCCACTCAGATTGGAAAGGAGCCCCTTATCAGTTCTTATGTTACTTTCTCTCATTTCTGCTTTCTCTACTCCCACTCTCTACCTCCTAGGCTCTGCGAGAGAAAGCCGAGGCTACCACCTTCATTGATGCCAGCAGACTCATCCAACTAGCCATGCCCTGGAGGCTGGGCACTCAGAAATGAGTGGTAAGATCTTGATCTTTGGTGAGCTCATAGCCTCCTGATATGTGAACAAGTAGGCTATGATACAAAGTGACAAGGTTCCCCAGTTACAGGATGACTGAGGTAGGCAGTGAATGCAGAACACTGGAGGAAGGTGTGTATGTGTGTGTGTGTGTGTGTGTGTGTGTGTGTGTGTGTGTGTGTGAAGGTGGTGAACTCATTAAGTAATAGTTGGATTTCTGAAGATGAATAAGACTTTACTAGGCAAAAGAGGGGCAATTACTATCAACATTACAGATATAAAAACAATTATAAACAAATACTACAAACAACTATTTGCCAACAAATTAGATAAATTAAATGAAATGAACAAATTCCTAGGAGACTGACTGCTGAAACTGACTCAAGAAGAAATAGAAAATCTGAATAGACTTATAGCACACATACAGATTGAAACTAAAAGCATAAGGCAGCAAAGGGAAAAATAGATACATTGGATTTGGTCAAAATTAAGAACTTTTGTGTTGTGATGGACACCATCTAAAAAGTAAAAATATTGCCCGGGCAGGTGGCTAAGCCAACTGGAGCATTGCCCCATACACTAAAAGGTTGAAGGTTCAATTGTAGATCAGGGCATATACCTAGGTTGTGGGTTTGATATCTGGTTGAGATATGTATGGTAGGCAACCGAACAATGTTTCTCTCTCACATTGATGTTTCTCTATGTCTCTCTCTTTCTCTCCCTATTCTCTGTGTGTGTCTCTCTTTCCCCCTTCCCCTTTCTCTCAAGTCAATAAAAAAATATCCTTGGGTAAGGATTAAAAAACAAAACAAATAAAAATATTTACATATCTGATAAGGGATTTGAATTGAGAATATGAAAGGACTTTTACAATTCATTGACAAAAAATAATAACTAAAAAGTGCGCAAGTGATTGGAGTGCACATTCTTTCAATGAAGGTATACAAATGAATGACTAATAAGCCCATAAAAAGATGCTTAACATCATTAGCTATCATGGAAATGTAAATTACAACTGCAAGGAGAACGACTTCATACTCAGCAGAATGGAAAGAATAAAAAAGTTAAATAACAAGTGTTGATAAGAAAGTGTATTAGAGCCCTCATACACTTCTGGTGGGAATGTAAAATGGTGAAGACATTTAGGAAAACACTCTGGCAGTTCCTCAAAAAATTAAACATGGAGTTACCTTATGACCCAGTAATTTCACTTCTAGAGATGTACCCCCCAAAATGAAAGCATATATTCATACAAAAAATTGTACATAAATATTCATAGCAGCTTTATTCATAATAGGTCATAAGTGCAAACAAACCCAAATCTATGGACTAAGGAATGGAATACAATGTGGTTTATTCATATATTAGAATATATCTGTCATTAAAGAAACAAAGTACTGACACATGGCACCATAAGGCTAAACCTTGAAAACCACAAAGTAAATAAAGTCAGTAAGAAAAGACCACATATATGATTCCATTGTTATGAATGTCCACAAGAAGCATGTTTATAGTAACAAATAGTAGATACTGGGTCAGGGATGGGGAAAAATGGATGAAAGCTAATGGGTATGGATTTGGGGGCAGTGAGAGTAAATTAAAATCTTCTAAAATTGATTGTGGTGATGGTTGCACAATTCTCTGGATATACTAAAAACCATTGGATTTTACACCTTAAAAGGGTGAATTTTATTATGTGTGAATTATATCTCAATAAAGCTGTTGTTAAAGAAAAAGAATTCAGCCCGACTGGTGTGTCTCAGTGGTTGAGTGTTGGATTATGCACTGAGAGGTAGCTGGTTCAATTTCCAGTTAGGGCACATGCCCAGGCTGCAGGCTCGATCCCCTGTAGGGGGCATGCATGAGGCAGTCAGTTGATGATTCTTTCTTATCATTGATGCTTCCATCTCTCTCCCTCTCCCTTCCCTCTCTGAAATCAATAAAAACATATTAAAAGAAAAATAATTCTCTAACCAGTGGGAAGGGCATGCTAGGTAGGGAACAGCATTGGAAAGGGTGCTTGGGGGAACTTGGAACTTTTGGTGTGATGGTGGCAGCAGTGTGTACAGGGGATGCAAGTTGGAAAACACAGGCTGGGTGCCTGGATTTTCTTTGAAGGCCATTGTAAGCCAGTGAAAAACAAGAGCAGAAGAATTGCAAGCAGAAAAGAGATGGTTCCAGAATGGGGAGTGTGTAGCTGAAGCCAAGGATGGACAGGGCAGTAGATGCCAGTCATGGAAGGGAAAAAGGGATTGGATTTGAAGGATCCATGCTGGGGGGTGGGGAGAAGAGCCAAGGAGACACCCCTAGGGAACGCTACAGAAGAAGTGAGGTCCTTTAATGAGAATGGCCTTAGTCCCCAACCTGGGATTGCTGATTACCTAATCAATGAATCCAACCTGTATGGCCCAGCTTCATGCCTGGAGCTAGGGATGCACTGTCTTGGACAGGACAGGTGACAGAGTGATGAGCTCAAGGGTGGTAGAGTGGAAGTCAGGTGCTAGTCCTCTGACAGATTTCTCATTGATTTTATTTCCATTGGAAAAGACAATGAAAAAACTCAAAATGGAATTGAAAAACAAAGCAACAAATGCAATGCCTCTGAGCAGTCCTCATTACCTTCAGAGAAGGATTTTCTCTGATAGCTGTGCCTAGGGGTCATGGTCAAACTACTCAACTTGTTGATGCCTCAGTGTCCTAATTTGCAAAAGCTACTGACCTGAGAGCAAGGGAATATTAAAAGTAATAATGCAGGGGAGTAATTTAGCACCAGACCTGGCCTAGAGGGCTGAATAAAGACCAACCAGAAGTCTAATTCTTGCCCACACATGTGGTCACTTCTTATATATTTGGAAGGATGAGATGGGTCTCACTCTGAATTCTTTTTTTTCATATTGCTACTTTGTGTGTGTGTTGAAATCTCGAGGAGGCTTTTTATTAGTGGGAAGTTATACAAAAGAGACTATTTGCTTAAGCATTAATATTCACTTGTTTACTTATTCTTATTTTTGTTTCTTTGCATTGTCATTAAAAAGAGATGCAAATCTAACTTTTAATATTAATGTCTATTATTATTTACTAGAGGCCTGGTGCATGAAATTCATGCACGGGTAGGGTCCCTAGGCCTGGCTGGCAATCAGAGCCGATCAGGGCCTTCTGGTTGCCAACTGGGGCCTTCCTTCCAGCTGCTGGCCAGGGCCTGCCTTCTCAGGCTGCCTGTCACGGCCTTACTTCATTCTGCACTGCCCTCTGGTTGTCAGCACACGTCATAGTGAGCAATTGAACTCCTGGTCTCCTGATTGAACTCCCAAGGGGACAATTTGCATATTAGGCTTTTATATATAGATATCTTCTTCAATTTTTGCATTATGAGCATTGATGCTATCTTATTTGTTATACAGATCTCAATACCTATGTTGAGAATTACACCTTTGACTATAACAAACAGTCATTCTTTGTATTAATTAATGTTTTTACCCTAAATCCAACCCTCACTGTATTTGTTTTACTGTATTTTCCCCATACAAGTTGTTCATATTTTTCTATTTTATCCCTCTGAGTTCCTCTGTTTTAGTTATATGTCTTGTATGTGGGTGTTGCCTTTTGGAACATTTTTTATTGCCTTTTAATCCATGTACTCTCTCATGTGACAAGCTCATCTACACTAATAAAAGACAAAGATGCTAATTGATTGTACCTTCACTACACCCACCAGCCAATCAGGAAAGTATGCAAATTAACCCAACAAAGATGGCCATTAAATTTGTATTCTGCAGGTGGGGAGGGCAGCGCCAGAAGCCACCTGGGGAGGCAGAGCCGGCAATCGCCCTGGCCAGAAGCCTGAGGCCTGAACAGAGGTGGAGCCAGCAATCACACAGGGCTGGGGGTTCCCAGCCCAGGCCTAACACCCCGGCCAGAGGCCTGAGGCCTGGGCAGGGGTGTAGCAGGCCATTGGAGAAGGCTGGGGGTCCCCTGCCCAGGCCTAATGCCTGGCCAGAGGCCTGAGACCTGGGAAGGGGCAGAGCCAGCAATCGCTCAGGGCTGGGTGTCCCCTGCCCAGGTCTAACGCCCCACCAGAAGCCTGAGGCCTGGGCAGGGGAAGAGCCTGTGATTGGAGCTGGCTGGGGGTCCCTTGCCCAGGCCTTAGGCCCGGGCCAGAGGTCTTAGGCCTAGGCAGGCGATCAGAGCGGCCTGGGGGTCCCCTACCCAGGCCTAACACCCCAACCAGAGGCCTGAAACCTGGAAAGGGGCAGAGCCTGCGATTGGAACAGGCTAGGGGTCCCCTGCCCAGGCCTAATGCCCCAGCCAGAGGCCTGAGGCATGGGTAGGAGACTGGAGCAGGCTGGGGGTCCCCTGCCCAGACCTAATGCCCCGGCCAGAGGCCTGAAGCCTGGGCAGAAGCAGAGCCTGCAATCAGAGCGGGCTGCAGGTCCCCTGCCCAGGCCTAAGGCTCCAGCCAGAGGTCTTAGGTCTGGGCAGGCGATCGGAGCAGACTGGGGGTCCCCTGCCCAGGCCTAATGCCTGGCCTAAGTCCTTAGGCCTGGGCAGGTGCCGAGCCAGGGATCGGTGTGAACTACAGAGGAAACACCTTTTCTTACCACTCATTGGCTAAGCTCCCCGTATGGCACTGGTAATATTCTTAGTAACTTGGGTAATGAGAATCCAAGAAGGTGATGTAGGGTTTTCCCACCTCACTCCTGGAGAAAAAAATGAAGGTTTGCTGCTGGAGGGGCTAAGAAATATCATATCCTTCCCTAGCCGGTTTGGCTCAGTAGATAATGCCTCGGCCTGCCTACCACAGGGTCTGAGTTCAATTCTGACCAAGGGCATGTACCTAGGTTGCAGGCTTTTCCCTGGCTTGGGCCCAGGTCAGCGCTCATGCAGGAGGCAGCCAATCAAAGTGTTCCTCTCACTTTGATGTTTCTCTCTGTCTTTCCCTTTCTCTTCCACATTCTCTAAAAATCAATGGAAACATATCCTCAGGTGAGGATTAAAAAAAAGTAATAAAGAAATGTCATATCCTATGAAAGACACATCTTGAAAATGCCTAAAGAAAGTTGTCATTTTTTCATGGTGAAGGGACTTGGAGTCCATGTTGATGAAAACACCTTGATGGCTGCAGTGACTGGCAGTGGCTGCAGCAGTGGGGTGATGGGGCTGGTGCCTTCCCCTGATCAGGCCAGTCTCCTCCCACAAAGGGAGGCCAGACTGTGGCTTAGGCCCACTCCCCAAGGGGAGCAGAGAGCAGGCCTAAGCCATCAGTAGGACATCCCCTGAGAGATCCCAGTATGTGAGAGGGGGCAGGCTGGGCTGAGGGACCACCCCCGACCAGTGCACGAATTTTGTGCACCGGGACCCTAGTTTTGTCATAATTGTCATATAATTTAGTTTTTAGGGCTTTAATAAAACTCCCTATAAGATCTGTTTTATTCATTTTTGTCTTTTTGTGTATTTTTCTGACAATTCAAAAGGGTCTTAAAATTTATTTTTATTAAGATATAATTGATATATGACAATACTAGTTTTACTGTACAGCATAATTATTTGATATGTGTGCTTCTTAGTCTATATATTTTTAAGGCCACATTCTGTCCTATTGTGCTTATGTATCAGCATTTTTTAAGTAAATCTTATGTGATAAGCTGGAGCTGTTGCTAATATCACAAAGATTAAGCATCTCTGTGTTCAGTCTTCACTTTAGTCAGGATTCTGGTTACAGGGGACAGAGACAATTTGAGTAGCTGAGGGAAATTGGAGAACTAAAGGGTCCCTAGGCTTCTGGGGGTGGGTCCCTACCCAGTAGTTCCCCGTGTGAGCTGCGGAGTTTACTGTTCCATCACCAGCATCCAGCATCATTGGACTTTCCTATTCTTTGCTAATTTAGTGGGTGTAAAGTGAAACTTTAATATTGCTTTAAATTTAATATCAAGGGGTGCAAATGTCTATGGATTTTCTTGTTACAGACTATTTTCCTGCTGCATGGTGATAACTATGTTTATTCCTTAGCTCTTGCCCAGGGGGCTGCTTCCTGATTCTGTGGGGAATTGGGACACAGGGTTTGGCTTCCACATCATCTTTAAGAACAAGCACAATCTCCAACTGTGCAGCAAAGGCCTAGGTGTTCCGTCCCACTACGGGACCGCTCTGTTCCTGCAGGCTGCCTGAGAAGGTATGAGGAAGTGATAAATGAAAATCAATCACACCTTCTGGAACCATCTCAAAGGACCCACTGGGCTCTGGAACACCAGCAGGACTCAATTCCATTTCAGCAGAAGAAGGTCCTTTGAGGATGGCTTAAAAAAAGCCCAAGAACCAGAAGGTATCTGTGAAAGGGGAGAGGAGGAGAAGGGAATTTGGGTTTGCCCGAGTCTTTTACATCCTTATTTTGTGGGGTGTCTGTGCAATGACTGCAATCTGGTTGTTTTTTCCCTCTTTTGGGCAGAGCTCTGAGCAAAACATGGCAAATGGTTCTGGGTGTGGCAGGAGTACAAACCAGGGAGTTTCATATTGGTTTACAGTGTCTTGTACATGTGAGATATGTCCTATACATTACTTTTCTCGAATAAAAGCCTTTGGATTTCAGGAATTCCTGAGTTTGCTTCAGTTTTCTAAAGTTTTTGCAGATAAAAGATAGTTTATAAGATAAACAAACAATTTTACTTGATCAGTAATATCTTTCTTTGTTAGAATGTTGCATTTCATATTGAGAATCCTTGTAAGTGAAACTGTGTGGGCACATCCCCCAGTCTCAGGGACATCTGGGTGTTGGGTATCCCTTTGCAAAGAAGCACCAAGAGGTTCAGTGAGAAAAATAAATTCTTGCCCCAACATGGAATTTTCTTTGCTTTGATTTCTCTTGTAAGTCAGATCTCATTTGCTTTCTATTTTCCAGAAATTCCTCAAGGTATATGATCTACCAAGAACATCACCCCTCCCCAATACTCCTGGGAGGTTCTTCATATGAAAATGCTGGTTTATCTTGCCATTGCTTAGCTATTTTGGAATAGGGGATATAATAGGAACATGGCCTACCATCTTGAATTGAACATCTCTGAATCATTGGGCTTTAAAATTTTGGTCCATCAGGGTTTGATTTTAGTGAAAGGAATACAACTGTGACCTGCATCAATTTTTGTTAGTATTATCTTAACTGATCAGCTTCTCAGTTGTCTCAGTTCCTTTTATTGAATGATCTATGTTTGCCCACTGATTCAGTATTTCTCCTCTGTCATGCATTAAACCCTGCCTATGCTTAGACTGTTTCTGAATGCCCTTTCATGCCCTGGCCCCTCACTCTTGGCAGTCATGTCACAGAGTTTGTCATGCCTGGAGAAAATGTTAGCTCTGCTCTTACTTTTCACAAATTTACTGGATATAACTTTATTTTCATTCTGATAGACAGACTTTTAAATATCTTCCCCTTCCAAAAACAATGAGAAGAAAACATGAAACAAAATACTATCCTACTCTTTCCCTCCAAAACAAAACACCAAACCAAACCAAACCTCAAATCTTGTTAGGATTTTTATTTTGATTGAATTAAGCTTATAGTTGATGTGGAAGAGAATTGACATCTGTTTTAATTCCTAAGATTGCAATAACAAATGACCATAAACTATGTGGCTTAGAACAACAGAAATTTATTCTCTCATAGTTTTGGAGGCCAGAAATCAAAGGTTAAGATGTTGGCAGGCATGTTCTTTCTGCAGGCTCTAGGAAGAAACCTGCTTCATGTCTCTCTTCTTAGCACTGGTGTTGCTGTAAATCCTTGGCATTTCTTGACTTGTGGACACATCATCCTAGTCTCTGTCTCAGTTACCACATGGCATCCTCCCTGTGTCTCTCTGTCTCTTCCCTCCTCCTATAAGGATATCAGTCATTTTAGATTAAGGACTCACCTATCCTAGTAGGAACCCATCTTAACTAATTACATCTGCAATGACCCTATTTTCAATCAAGTCACATTATGAGGTTTTAGGAATGACATGAATTCTGTGGGGTTACTATCAAACCCAGTAGACCTTCTTTAAAATTTGTACCAATATTATATTCAAAAAGAAGGTGTGTCTATTTATTCAAGTCATTTTAATGTCATGTATAAGTTTTTTCATAGAGTTTAGTCCTGGTTATTTTTTTTTCTTTTGTGAATGAAATAGTTTCTTTTGTTACATAATCTAGCTGGTATTATTTTGATTTCCTAGAAAAAAATATAAGATTATAAAAATCAATTTTCTTTTGGATATAAATTTTATAACTCACTGAGTTATATTATTTTTAAACCTTTCAGTTAGTTCTTTGAGCTTTCCAGGTTTGTAATTATATCATCTGCAAATGATGATACTATTGCCAACTGTTTTTGAACATATAAATTTTTTATTTTGTTCTTATGTCTAATTTTAAGGTCTCATAGTTCTAGAACAATATTACATGATGATAATGATAGTGGCCATCATTCTGAGTCCTGACTTAATGGTTTCTGTTTTAGGGGACTGGTGGAGAGTAGAGCCTGGAGAATGTGTAGGAAGTACCCTGCTTTACAACTGAGGCTGGACTGGCTAAGGGGGTATTTTGTTATACATGTTGACCTCCTTGCATTACATCTCATCTAAACGGACCCTGTGGTGGCAAGAGGAGAGTTCAAGTTTTCTGGAAGAGCCAGGTCACTCCTCAGGTCAATCACTGTCAGTGCCAGGATCCAACAGGCTGCCTGGGAACTGTTCCTACAGCCCTGGCAGGCACCCGGTGGACAGCTGCTCATGCCTGTTCTGCATCCATGGCCCCTACTTTGGTAACAGACCTCACTCCTTTCCACCTGTGTCCATATAGTTTAGCCTGACTCCAGCTCTCCAGGTCTGGATAGTCACTGGGTTCCATTCCCTAGGAATGCCAGTTGGTTGGAGGCAGGGCTCAGGTTTTGCACCTAATTCAAGCCAAACCCAGGCAAGCTAATTTTGAAACTCTTTATTTTCATTTTTCAATTACATTTGACATTCAATTTTATATTAGTTTCAGGTGTGGAGCCTAGTGGTTAGACATTTATATGTTGTGAAGTGGTCCCCCAGATAAGTCTAGTACCCATGTGGTTCCATACATAGAAATTATAATACTAGAGGCCTAATGCATGAAAATTCGTGGAAGAGTAGGCCTTTCATCCCCTGGCTTACGGCAGGCACCCAGGACTCGGGCTGCTTCCCTCCTAGGGCCGCCTGCAGGCAACTGGGACCCGGCTGGCTTCCCTCTGGCCCTGGCTTTGTTAGGAAGACATCTGGAATGATGTCCAGAAGACATCCGGTCTAATTAGCATATTATCCATTTATTATTATAGATTATTGACTATATTCTCTATGCTGTACTTTGTTTATTTTATTTTTTTAATTTTGTTTTTTGCTTAAAGTATTACAAAGAGTATTACATATGTCTCCTTCATCCCCTCCCCCCTTGAACTTCCCCCGGCCTCCCCTACCTCTCAGTGTCCTGTGTCCATTGGTTATGCTTATATGCATGATGCAAGTCCTTCAGTTGATGATTAGTTTGTAACTACCAATTTGTGCTTCTTAATCCCTTCATCTTTTTCACCCAATCCATCCCCCCTCCCATTTGCCAAACATCAAAATGTTCTCTATATCTATGGGACTGTTTCTGTTTTGTTTGTTTATTTGTTTGGAACTCTTTTTAAAGAATGGAGAGAGAATTGGCCTGAAAGTTTGGGGTCACACTTAAGAATAGCCTGTCTAGCCAGCAATAATGAGACAAGTCATGAGGGCAGCTCATGTGGATTTAGCTGTGCCTACAACTAGCTACTCTCAGATTTTTATGTTCTATGAACCAATAAAGACCTTTTTGGTTAAGTCATCTTGAGATCAGTTTGCCACCTGCAACTAAAAGACACTTAAAAAATACCACCCTATTAATCTCCATCTTATGTCAAACTTGAGAAGCTAGTTAGACCCAGAGCTGTTCTCACCTGGTGTTCAAAACAGAATGGTCATGGGGCATTTCATGTTTACCATTCTTAAAATATGTACTGAGCACCTGCAATGGACAACAGCTGTCAGGATACATCAGGGTCAACACAGACAGTAATCCTGCCCTCACAGAACTCACATTTCAGTGGGAAAGACAGGTATTAACCACTAAACATGATTACTGAGCAAATTACGTAAGATACTAGAATATGATCAGTACTCCAGAAGGAAAATAAGGGCAAAGGTCTGAAGAGGCAGATTTGGGTATTAAAAAGGGTGGTCAGGTTAGGCCTAGTTGAGAAGGTAAATTTTGGGCAGAGGTAGGTGGGATGTGAGGTCCTTCACTGGCATATGCCTGCTGCTTCGGGCAGAGAGGAGGTGGTAGTGATGGAGCAGGGGTGGGTGTGCTGAGGACAACTAGGAGTAGAGCTGGCAGGACTGAGTGGTGGGCAGGACACTGGGAGAAGGACCAGGGAGAGTCTGAGAAATCCCCTAGGTCTGGACTGGTTGTAATATCGGGCAAGAATGAAGTAGGAACTCCTTTCCTGGGGCAAGAGCCATTTTTAGGATATCTGGAGAGGTCTGCCTCCCGAGGGTAGTTGCATGGACTTAGCCCTGGTGGTCCTATCCTTGGCCTATTGGTTGTGGCTATGTGTGACCAGCTATATGCTAGATTGCTGGAGCTACTGGAGGTGGGTTTGGCCATTGTGGACCAGGCCTTGTGCCTGTCTAACTCATGGTGTCCTTGTGTTTGGCCTTGGATGTGGTGGCCCCAGAGGCCTCAGTTTCCCTCTTGGGCAGCCTGGGCAGGCAAAATCAAAACACCTGGTCTGGAAGTGCCCAGGGTGATGGTCTCCCCAGCCCCTCTCTTTCTTCTTTCTCCTGTCAGCCAGTACCCTCAAAGTCCACTCTTTTGTTCATGTTTGTTGTTCACATTTTTCAGATGGTTTTATTTGCGCTCATTTGCATAAGAAATACCACACTCCCATCCTAATGAGCAGGCCCATCTGGCAGTGCAGTTCTCCTCTTGGCTGAGAGCCTATTCGGCTGTTTTCTTTCAGGGCCAAGGAAGGCCTGGCTGAACAGGCTCCTGACAGCCCTGGTCCAGAGTTCTTCACAGTGGGCCAGAGCCAACTCCCAGGCTGCTGGCCTTCTCATCTGCCACCCATCTGTGTGGGCCATCTGGGCCAGCCCTACCTCTCCCAGACTGCCCTTTGCAGTTCATAGTAATAATTGTAAAATCAAGCCTGGAGAAGTCCTGTGGCCACTTGGTTGAGCTTGTCCAGGCTGAACAGACTCAAATCTTGTAATAAAGTGTCATGGAATCTATTTTCTGGAACCTCATCTCTAAGCAGTGCTTAGCTGGGCTACATTAGAGGTAACATCCCAGAAAATGGGTCCTGACCTCTCAGTTGTCACTGTGATGATCCCCACACTAACCTCTCAACCACCAACGAAGGTAAGCCCCTTTGTGCCAAGCAGGCTCTGCACTGGCCCCCGGAGAAGAGGTGAAGGCTCCCGCCTGTGGGGGTGGGGGTAGGGGTGGGGAAACCGAGGATAGAAGCACTCCCCTGAGACTATATGACTGTTTGGCTGGATTGTGGCCATCCTGACCTTTTCCTGTCTCACACTTACCCACGAGTAATTCCTGCTTAGTGAGTATTTCTATCCTCAAGAAGCCTCAATTCAAGTAATAGGGAAAAAACCATGCTGCTCAATGGACAGTTTCCAGGAAGGGATGATGGAGCCCTCAGGTGTCCCAGGAGGGTGGAGGGAATGTTGGTTGCAGGGACAATGACTCAGAAGGTATGGTGTCTTGGACTGCATTGTCCCTCCTTTTTGCTTTGCTACAGAAGGTTCAGGAGAAATAATAGGTCAAAGGGAGAATCTGCTAAGTTCTAAGCTAGCAGCTGGAGAAACACTGAAGGTGGCATGGATGTGCCAAGCTGCCCTGAGGATGGAAGGGCATGGAACAGAGCTTGGCTCCCTGGGACTGAAGTCTGGGCATGAGAATGAAGATTCTGATACTGAAAAGAGCATGAGGAGCCTGCGTGGTGACTACTGAGAGCTAGTGAGGCACTTTGCTTGTGTGTTTTCTTCCAATTAAATTCTGTGTTTGTGTTTTTTTAAACATTGAATATGACATAACCAAGTGCATGAAGTTCACTGATATTAATCAAATCTCTACACATCTGTAGAGAAGCTTATCAGCCACACTCCAAAAAACTCCCGTATTAATCATGTTTTTCTTTAATTTTCTTTATTTTATGATGCTTTGACATCTTCAAATGTTTTGCAGTCTGGGGGAGACTTCCCCTCCCAGGGGTAGCTAATTCTTAGAGACTGAAAACAGTTTGCCAGCAAGTACAGCTTTTATATGCAAACCAACCAATTCAAAGTTGCAGTCACGGTGGTCTCCTTTTTCTAACTCTAAAACCAGGACAATATCCCCCTGCCTCAAATCACTCCAGGGCCAGGCACCAAACAACTAGAGACCACTGCCATAGTCTAGAGCAGTGGTTCTCAACCTTCCTAATGCTGTGACCTTTTAATACAGTGCCTCATGTTGTGGTGACCCTCAACCATAAAATTATTTTCATTGCTACTTCATAACTGTAATTTTGTTACTGTTATGAATCGAAATGTAAATATCTGATATGCAGGATGTATTTTCATTGTTACAAATTGAACATAATTAAAGCATAGTGATTAATCACAAAAACAATATGTAATTATATATATGTTTTATGATGGTCTTAGGCAACCCCTGTGAAAGGGTCGTTCGACCCCAAAGGGGTCACGACCCACAAGTTGAGAACCGCTGGTCTAGAGCCTGCCAAAATTATTTAAGCTATCTAATTCTAACTTGTCTCCCTGCTTCTATCATTTCTTCCCTTGTAAATTACAGTATGGGCTCTGGTCATGCTTTCTCTTGGCTCCTTCTGCCCTCTGACTGACCCTGGTCCTTTCCCACGTGGCCATGTGTGGCCTGGTATGCCTATTTATTTGGGAATTGTAACTAGCAAACTTTTATTTCAAAGGCAGTTTTCTCTGTGTCTGTCACCTTTTCAGATCTGATTAAAATAAAATCCCATTTCAAGATGCCCCCCCATGTCCCTTGCTACTGTGTATCTCCTCCATCCCAAGGGGTAACCACTGTTTCTCTCTCTCTCTCTCTCTCTCTCTCTCTCTCTCTCTCTCTCTCTCTCTCTCTCTTTCTCTCTCTCCTCTCCTCCTCTTCCCATAGTATTCCATTATATTTCACAATTTCTTTACCCATGCCTTTGTAGATGGGTTTTTTAGTTTAATTATTTGTTTAACTAATTTCTCCCTTTCTGCACCTATTTCTCATAGAATTACACAGTTCATTGTCATTTGACTCTTTTGCATTTATGAAGTAAATTGCAAGTGTCTTACAAGTTGCAACTGTGTATGTTGTGTATCTCAGTCTCCTTGAGCCTGGTACCTTGTGACAGGTGTTCTCCAACTGATTTAGCAAATAGTTCTTGAGCCTAGGTTATTTCCTAGGTGCTGGATGGCAACCCACTAAAAGCTGCATTCTAGTGGTGATGCTAGCTGGAAAAGCATAGATAGCAAATAAGCAGGAAAGTAAATCATGTAATTTCAAGAAATTATATACACGCACAAAGGAGAAAATAAAGTAGGGTGAGGGCATACAGTGAATGTGTGGGAGCGGTTTCCAGAGGCCAGGTAATCAGAGCAGGACTCTCTGAGAAAGTGCTTTTTAAAATAGATTCCCTGAATGTGTAGGAGTGGAAGTATTCTATGGGAAGATCAGTCAGAACAGAAGGGAGCATCATGTGGCCTGAGGCAGAAATGTAAGGTGCAGTACCTAGGAAGTAAAACTGTCATTATATGCAGATAACATCATATTGTACATAGAAAACTCTAAAGACCCCATTAAAAAAAAAACTACTAGATTTAACAAATGAATTCAGCAATGTAGCAAGATACAAAATTAACACCCAGAAATAAATGACATTTTTATAGACCATTAATGAATTCTCAGAAAGAGAAACCAAACAAACAATCCCATTTACATAGTAACAAAAAAAATATTAAGATACCTAGGTATAAACTTAACCATGGAGGTAAAAGACTTATACTCAGAAAACTACAGGGTGTTGAAAAAAAGAGATAGAGGAAGATATGAACAATGAAAGAATATACTATGTTCATGGATTAGTAGAATTAACATCATTAAAATGTTCATACTGAAGCATAATAATCTGTTTTGTGAAACTGCTGTTTGAAAGTCTCTGCTATTTTTAGATAGTCCCTTATTCTATGAGTCAACTCTGTTATTTTTAGACAGTCCCTTATTCTGTAAATTAACTTTACTTTTTAGCTTATTTGAATAATAGGGAAGATAAACTTAGCTGTCTGACCTTGTAGGCTAGGGATTGATACTCCCATACTCTCATGCCAGATATTTAAGTTATCTGAATAGAACTGTGTCATACTCAAGGTTGCAGGCTTACAGCAAGATAGCTACCAAGCATACATAGGGCTCTTTGAAAACTTGCAAAGGGGACTGGAACCCCCATATTTGGCAGACAGAGATCTGGAAAGATAAAAAGGAGAGGGCTTCCTTCATGTTTTTGCTCAGAATTTGAGAGACATATTCTTATGAGCCTGCCGACGTAATAAAGACTCCTAATTAATTGGCTCACTAAGGCGTCTTCTGTTAAGCTCGCTGATTTACAATATAACAATACTACCCAAAGCAATCTGTAGATTCAATGAACTCCCTATCAAAATACGAATGGCATATGCCCCAGATCTAGAGCAAATACTCCAAATATTTATATGGAACCAAAAAAGACCCCAAATAGCTGCAGCAATCTTAAGAAAGAAGAACAAAGTTGGAGAAATTACAGTATCAGATATCAAGTTATACTACAAAGGCACTGTAATAAAAACGGCCTGGTACAGGCACAATAACAGGCATACAGACCAATGGAACAGAACAGAAAACCCAGACATCTACCCAAGCCATTATGCTCAATTAATATTTGACAAAGGAGGCAAGAGCATATAATGGAGTTAAGACAGTCTCTTCAATAAAAGGTATTGGGAAGCCGAAACCGGTTTGGCTCAGTGGATAGAGCGTCAGCCTGTGGACTGAGAGGTCCCGGGTTCGATTCCGGTCAAGGGCATGTACCTGGGTTGCGGGCACATCCCCAGTGGGGGATGTGCAAGAGGCAGCTGATCGATGTTTCTCTCTCATCGATGTTTCTAACTCTCTCTATCTCTCTCCCTTCCTCTCTGTGAAAAATCAATAAAATATATTTTTTTAAAAAAAGGTATTGGGAAAACTGGACAGACACATGCAAGAAAATGAAACTAGACCACCAACTTACATCATACACAGGAATAAATTCAAAATGGATAAAAGACTTAAATGTAAGATGTGAAACCATAAAAATCCTAGAAGAAACCATAAGCAGCAAAAGCTCATACATCTCTCATAGCAATATATTTACAGATACATTTCCTAGGACAAAGGAAACTAAGGAGAAAATAAATAAATGGGACTACATCAAAATAAAAAGCTTCTGCACAACAAAAGAAACCATCAACAAAATGAAGTGGGAGCCCACTGTATGGAGTACATATTTTGCCATGATACATCTGATAAAGGGTTAATTTCCAAAATATATAAGGAACTCATACAACTTAACAAAAGGAAGACCAACAACCCAATTAAAAAATGGGCAAAGGACCTAAATAGACACTTCTCCAAAGCAGATATAACACATAGACACAGACAATGGTGAGGTGATAGTTAAAAGGAAGGGGAGAGGAGGTAGGTGGAGATGGCCAAATGGGGGAAATGGTGATGGAAAGAGATTTTGCTTGGAGCAATGGATGCATGATGCAGTGTGCATATGATGTTTTATTGAGTTGTACACTTGAAACCTGTGTGGTTTTGTGAACCATCATCATTCTAATAAATTCAATTAATAAAACATTAAAAATAAAATCCCTTTTTAAAGGTTTAATCTCTTTAAAAATCAAACATTGATTGATATCACTCACAAAACAAAAACTATTTAGGGTTCTCAATAATTTTTAAGAGTATAAAGGAGCCTTAAGACCAAAAATTTGAGAAATGCTGGTTTCTATACTTAACAGTTATAAATCAAGCTAATATATTAATAAATAAAATACTCTTTGGCTCCAGTTTTAAAAAATATATCTTTAAAATGTCCTGGAAATGCAGATTAAATTTAGAATTCTTGGACTCCTAGTTCTATGCTGGAAAGTGGTGGAGAGGGCACCTGTAGCAAGCATGTCATTACCCTTTCTCTTCTCACCCAGGCTTCAGCCACCCTGAAAACAGATATTTCTTGGTCAGCCCTGAGGCCTATTGGTTATGTGATCCACCCTCTAGGATGCATCCATGCAAGAGGTCTGTACTGGGTTCTACAATCGAGGTTGGGCTGTTTGTAAAGGTTCCTTCAGGGTCTGGGGGACCCAGAGCATGAGGGTGAGGGAGTGGGCTCTGGGTAGGCACCTCCTCTTGACCCTGTGGACACCTCATCTCATGAAGAGGGAAACAGCTAGAAGAAGGTCTGGGAGAAAGCAGAGAGTTGGTTCTGAGCACTCAACACATAGTATAAAGGCTTGCTGATTGAATATAAGATTCCAGGTCAGTACTGGAGCCCTTGTTCTCTATATCTGCCCTTAGGGCCCTTTGTGACTCTGGCTGGCCGCTTCCCTTCTCCTGGCCTCCATTTTCTTGCATGTAAGGTTAGAGGTGTTGAGAGATGTATCCCAGAGTGCTCTCCTGAGGGTCATGTTTGTTCCAAGAGTCAATGATTTCAAATTGCTGATGTGACCCTGATGACATTTATGTTGTGTGGGCTTAATTGGTTGGTTAGAAAAAATAGCTTTTTCTTTTATTGGGAAAATGAGTAGAAATATTTATGAAATTTCTTTCTTAAAGAGATAGATGTTGCTCTATATTTAGCACAGGAACCAAGGGAATCAGGCTCATACTAAATAGAAAATACAACTATTTCTCTCCTGCTTAGATGTCTTATTATTATTCCCAAAGATTATATAACTGTAAATATTTTTAATCAGTTACATATTCAAAACGTATTTTAAAGAGTATAACCATCTTACAGCAACTTTCAGAAAATAGCTTCTAAGTGTAACTTTTGGAGGCTGGCCATTACAAAATCACTCCCACTGATTTTACCCAATTTTCCTATGAATGTTACATGGTACATGTAGGGTTCTAAGGCAATAACCCTGTGAGAGCTGCCTGAACAGAGTTCATTACTGTTAAAAAATACATTGTAGAGTTGGAAGATGGCTGCTGGCAGGATGGAGGTGAGTGAGTAAAAAGGTGAAAGGAGAGTGTGTGGTTGTGTGTGATGTGTGTGTGAGTGAGTGAGGGACAGTTAAATCCGGCAGGAGTATCAGAGGCTGGCAGACCAGGTTCTCCTGAACAGAGAGCACCTACCACCACTGCGGGCACTTCCCGGGCTGTGCGGCCCACACCATCTTGAAGGGGAGAGTGGCCTCTTCTAGGAACTCATCAGCACCACCACCCAGACTGGCCTTGGACACCGCCTGTGACCTTCAACCACTCCAGCCAAAATCCTGCTGCCCCGCCCGCAGACTGGCAGACTCTAGGACAGTGATGGCGAACCTATGACATGCGCGTCAGAGGTGACACTGGAACTCATTTTGGGTGGCACTAATCGACAGAGACAAAAAATTGCATAATTCAAATATTTGTCTCTCGCAACGGCCAGAGTTGGGCATCACTCGAGTAATATTATTACTCACGTTACTCATGACCAATAATGCAATTCTAACACCCGATGTAAACATGTACATCGGTGTTGCGTAGCAAAGATACATAGTGAAAACATCCAAGATACATTGTTCCAATATTGACATTAATATAAAAAGGTTAAGGATTGCACTATAAAGAGATTAATCTTTACTCATGACAATTTATTTTTACTCGAGTGACAAAATGCCCAATTCTGGAAACAGCCTCGTTATTGTCAACATGTGCCTCGGGTAAGCTTCCCATGTGTTCGGGTGCATTCAGCAAATGGATGCACTTGATCGCCATGTTTGTTAGGAGACAGGAGTGGGAGGGTTAGAAGAAAAAGATATACAGTGCAACAGTGCTCGACGAGACATTCTGCATGTCGGATAATTGATTACAGCACCATATATTTGTTGGTTATACATACTATCTTTGAATTGTTTTGCACCAGGAGTCAGTGCAACAACACTGCAAAAAGTTAATAGGTAAGAAATGTATCAACCTTTTATAAAAAACGCCGTGATTTATATTTATTTATTTTTGCAGCCTTGTGATGGAGAATCAAAAAAATAAAAAAGCAAGATTGAATGATAAAGGAAGTGGAAGTAGCAGTAGCCGACCCTTTCAAGACATATGGACTGAGGTGTATGGGATTGTCGACAGAAACAACAGATCATTGTGCATACTGTGTAATGAAACGGTAGTAAGCAGAACGTGGAATGTAGAGAGACATTTTGAAACTAATCATTGTCAGCTCTTGATAAAAAGTATCGATGAAAGAAAGGAATACATTTCTAGGCAGCTACACCTCTATAAAAGTCAACCAAATTCCATCATTAAATTTGTAAGATGCTCTACAAATTTAACATCAGCAAGTTACTGTATTGCTCACTCCATAGCTCAGCATGGAAAAGCCCTCAGTGATGGAGAATTTATTAAGGAAACATTTCTAAGATGTGCACCAGCTCTATTTCATGATATGAAAAATAAAGATGATATTATTAAAAGAATTTCTGAGTTACCACTCAGTAGAAATACTATCAAAGACAGAATAATAGATCTTAACAAAAACGTACGTCAATTTAAAAAAGACTTAAATAGTTATAAATATTTTTCAATTTCTCCTGATGAAACTACTGATGTCACATCAAATGCTCAGTTGGCCATTATTGCTAGATATTCTGATGGTCTCACAATAAGAGAAGAGTTGATAAAGTTAGAATCAGTGCCAATAAGTACACCAGGAAACGAAACATGTAAGGTTGTTATAAAAACATTCAGTGACCTAAACATTGATATCTCTAAAATTGTGCCAGTCACGACAGATGGGGCACCAAATATGGTGGGAAAAAATGTGGGATTCCTGGAATTGTTTATGGAAGCTGACACCCACTTGTACCTTTTCATTGCATTATCCATCAGGAGGTGTTGTGTGCCAAATCGGGATTCTCAGAATTGAATGATTTAAGGTCAGTTGTAACAAAAATTGTGAATTTTATAGCTTCTCGACCCCTTCACAAGCGAGAATTTTCTGCACTTTTACAGGAAGTTGATTCAACGTAAAGTGGACTACTGATGTTCAATAATGTGAAATGGCTGAGTCGAGGTAAAGTACTTGAGCGATTTGTGGAGTGCTTTGAAGAAATTACGGTATTTATTAAGAACAAGGATCTGGAAAACTTTCCTCAGATCAATGATCATAAGTGGGTCAGCATTTTGATGTTTTTTACAGATCTCTCTGTTCATATGAATGAACTGAACTTAAAATTACAAGGTTTTGGCAAAAGTATCCTATCTAATAATTGACAAACATGGTAATTAACTGTACCTCCAACATGCTTCCCATTGGCTAATCAGGGCGATATGCAAATTAACTGCCAACCAAGATGGTGGCCAGTGGCCGGCAGCCAGGCAGCTGAAGCAAACAGGAGACTTGCTTGCTCCAGTGATGGAGGAAGCCAAGGTTCCCTGCCTGCCACTGCTGTGCTTTTAGGTGCACTCTAAGCAACTATGTTGCAATTATAGAAGCTAAACAAAGCCCATGCTTTCAGCCAGCTGGCCAAGCTGGAGTTGCAACAGTGTTTCAATTATAGAAGCCAAACAAACCAGATACCTTCTTTCAGCAGCCGAGGTCTCAGAGCTGGAGCCGAGCCTCAGAGTTA
Organism: Myotis daubentonii; assembly: GCF_963259705.1. Lineage (NCBI taxonomy): Eukaryota > Metazoa > Chordata > Mammalia > Chiroptera > Vespertilionidae > Myotis > Myotis daubentonii. Next base: position 10,299,184 of record NC_081844.1, read on the forward strand.
AAGCTGGCTCTCAGTTCCAGTGACAGCCATAGAAGGTAAATAAGTCCCAGAATAAAAAGAAAAAAAAGAAAAAAAGGAGAGGTTGGGAGCTTCAGTCACCCGCCAGCCTGAAAACAGCCCTCAGCCCCTCACCTAGACTGGCCAGGCACCCCAGTGGGGACCCCCACCCTGAAGGGGGTGTGACCAGCTGCAAACAGCCATCATCCCCTCATCCAGGCTGGCCAGGCACCCCAGTGGGGACCCCCAACCTGAAGGGGTTTGACCAGCTTCAAACAGCCATCATCCCCTCATCCAAGCTGGCCAGGCACCCAAGCAGGACCCCCACCCTGATCCAGGACACCCTTCAGGGCAACCCAGCTGGCCCCCACCCGTGCACCAGGCCTCTATCCCATATAGTAAAAGGGTAATATGCCTCCCAGCACCGGGATCAGCGGAGGTGTGAGGCCTCCCAACCCGGGATAAGCGGAGCCTCGAGGCCTCCTGGCACCGGGATCAGTGGAGCCTCCCAGCACCAGGATCAGTGGAGCAGTGAGGCCTCACTGTGTCAAGTGGAGCCATGAGGCCTCCTGGCCCCTGGAGCAGCATGACAGGGGGCAGCGCCCAAACCCCCTGATCGCCCTGCAGCTCTGTGTGTGATGGGGGCGGGGCCACAACCTCCCTATCCACCCAGCTCTGTTCGTGACAGGGGAAGGTGCCCCAACCCCCTGATTGGCCCTGCTCTGTGCCTGATAGGAGGGAGCTCCCCAACCCCCTGATCGGCCCTGCTCTTGTGTGACAGGGGGTGGCACCCCAACTCCCCAGTCGGCCCTGCTCTGAGCCCGACCAGGGGCTGCACCTAGGGATTGGGCCTGCCCTCTGCCACCCGGGAGCGGGCCTAAGCCAGCAGGTCGTTATCTCCCGAGGGGTCCCAGTCTGTGAGAGGGCACAAGTGGGGCTGAAGGACAGCCCCCCACCCCTGGCCAGTGCACAGATTTTTGTGCACCAGACCTCTAGTTGATATTATGTTTGGATACATCAAATCTTTTGAGAGTAAACTTAAAATTTTCAAGCGAGATATTGAAACTAAAACTTATAAGTATTTTCCTCGGATAAAAAAATATTTTGAGAAGGCCACTACAACAAGTGTAATGGAGTCCATACTTATGTACCAGAATATAGTAAACTCGTTATTTGAACAGTTCAGTGAAAGATTCAACCAATTTAGAAGCCTAGAACAGACCATTAAAATAATTAAGTATCCAATGTAGTTGTTTACAGTACTTTGGAATTAAAGGATTTCCAATGGATGCAAATTGACGATTTAGAGATGCAACTTGCAGATTTTCAAGGTAGCATTTGGACTCATGTGTTTGTCGACTTAAGGTTGAAAGTTGAAAATCTGGAATGAAATCGTTTGAATAATGAAGAAGAGTACAACTATAAACAAGAAATTTTGAGTGCTTGGAACAGAGTACCTGACACTTTTAGTGACATAAAAAATCTAGGGATGGCTTTGCTAACAATTTTTTTCATCAACGTATTTTTGTGAGACTTCGTCCTTAGCATTAAATAATATTAAAACAAACAAAAAAAACGGCTAACAGATGAAGTTAGTGGCACTTGCTTGGCCTTGAAGTGCACCAAGTATGAACCTGCAATTGAAGAATTAGCAGAAAAACTTCAGCACCAAAAAAGTCACTAATTTGTAGTTTTCGTACCATTTGATTATCATTGTTTTTATTATTTTTTTTTCCTAAATGTACATTGTTTTTCTGTTTTTGTTCATTTTATACATTTTTTGGTTGATTTTTCTTTGTTAAATGGCATTTAAATATATAAATAAATATCAAAAATATAAATCTTTTTTTACTATGGTTGCAAATATCAAAAAAAATTATGAATATTTCTATATGTGACACAGCACCAGAGTTAAGTTAGGGTTTTTCAAAATGCTGACACGCCGAACTCAAAAGGTTCGCCATCACTGCCCTAGGACATCCACCTCCAAGAGTGCACAGCTCCTGCAGCAGTAAGTGTGACTTCCTCGTCCCTGGCTGCCAACTTCCAGGCAACTCAGTTGCACCTTCCCAGTGTTCAGGCCTTCTGAGCCCACTGCCCCACAGGTGGCTCTTGGGTGCCTTGTGCGAATTTAACCAAGGGAGCAAGGCAGCAAAAATTGCAACTCCCCCCTTCTCGGCTGCTGACCTCTGGACTCCGCAATTGCACCTTTCCAGCATGCAGGCCTCCTGAGCCTACTGCCCCTATAGGTGGCTCCTGGGTGCCTCTTAGAGCCCCCGCTGGATGCACTTGCATCCAAACAAGGATGCATGGCCCTGGAAGCAGAAATTCGGACTTCCCCCTTCCAAGCTTCCTGCCCACAGACACCATGGTTGCTTGGTTTCAGCACACAGGGCCTCTGAGTCCACTGTCCCAGCAGGCGACTTCCAGGTGCCTCTGTGAGTTTCCACTATGCACACTCATATCCAACCAAGGACGCAAGGCCTTGGGAGCAGAAACTCGAACTTCCCCCTCCTTGGCAGCTGACATCCAGTCACTGCAGTCGCACCGATCCAGCATGCAAGTCCCCTGAACCCACTGCCCTAGCAGGCAGCCCCAGGGTGCCTCTCTGAACTGCTGCAAGGCACAACCCTGGCTGACAGCATCCAGTCCCTGGGGTAGTACCACTCCAGCACACAGGCCCCCAGAGACCACTGCCCCAGCAGACAGCTCCTGGGCACCTCTGTAAGCAACTGCTGGGTGCATGGATCCAACCAAAGAAGCATATCTCCCAAATCAGAAACCAGGACTTCTCCCTCCATGAGGCTGGTGGCACACCACAATTGCTCTGATCCAGCCTGTGGGCCCCATGAGCACACACCCTTGGAGATGGGTCCTGGGCCCTTCTGTGAGCTGCCACTGGGCATGTGCCTCTCCAACCAAGGACACACAGCACCCTAGCAGGATTCAGGACATCCCCCTCCTGGCTGCCTACCTCTGGACACCTTGGTGAGTTACTGAGGACTCGCCTCCCTGGACAAGGTCACATTGACTCAGCCACAGACTCTGAGATACACACATCCCCAGCTGCTGGTGCCTGAAATCCCTCGTGATTCATAGAGGGAAATCACTTTGGCCAGAGCCCCACTGCCTCAACCACAGACTATGAGACACCTGCCCCCCTCCACTGTCACAGGCCCCAGGACCCTCATAGTGAGTTTCAGAGTGATGATACTCCAGCAAGAGTCACACAAAACTGGCCAAAGTCACAGTACCTGAGCCTCAGGCCCAGAGACTCCTTCCTCCCAGGCCATGGACTCCAGGAACCCACAGTGAGCACATACCAGTGAGACCTCAGGCAACCCTTTCCACAAGGGATAGAACCATGATCACATCCAAAACAGTTTGCACAACGAAGCCAGGGGTGAGTCACATTACGAATCCATGACAAGACCTCATCCATAAATAAGAAACTAGCACTCAAGACCCCACTACATCAAGAGAACCCAAATAGTTCAAGTAGGGAGCTCTGCTAGATCACCAAGCCCAGGAGACCTAGACACCACACCACTGTGTCCCAAAAATCACCAACTACATAGCACCACCCCCAAAATAACCTGGGTAGCAAAGCAGTTGGATCTAAGACATAGAAACAATTATAACATTACAGCAAAAAAGGGGGAGACAGGGAATCCAAGATGGCTGCCAATGGGACAGCAGGCTTCAAGATAGTGTGTGAGTGAGACAGTGAAAGGAGAGTGCATGGATATGCAGGGAGTGTCTGTATTTGTGAGTGAGGAACAGCTATATTCCACAGGATTGATGGGGACTGACAGACCAGGCTCCCCTGGCCGAGCAGCCTCTACTACTACTGAAATCTCTCCCAGAGCATCCTCCAGGTCTGCCGCAGAGACCATGATATCTTGAAGGGAAGAGTGGCTGTGATCAGAAACCCAGCCTCACCTTCAACCAGGGAGACCTTGGATACCTCCTGGGACCTTACAGCCAAAATGCCCATGGAACCCACATACCTCAGCTGTGAACCCACAAACACTGAGACTCCAGCCTCCCCAACCACAGGCACCTAAAATGTTCATTCCAGGGAGACAAAGTGGCGCCGAATACACAGATGGGCCCTGAGCCTTCTCATAGAGCAGGTAGAAGGAACAGCTGACTCAAATAACATCCACCTGGAATTGGTTAATTAAACATAGCTGGTGAGGCAATCTGTGGACAGAAAGGTCGAAGATCACCTAGAGAGGTGAGATCTGGGATCCAGGCTGGAGGGAGGAAACATGCACAGCAGGGACTAGAGCAGTGATGGCGAAACTTTTGAGCTCGGCGTGTCAGCATTTTGAAAAACCCTAACTTAACTCTGGTGCCGTGTCACATATAGAAATTTTTTAATATTTTCAACCATAGTAAAACAAAGATTTATATTTTTGATATGTATTTTATATATTTAAATGCCATTTAACAAAGAAAAATCAACCAAAAAAATGAGTTCACGTGTCACCTCTGACATGTGTATCATAGCTTCGCCATCACTGGACTAGAGTCTCAGAGGGAGACTCTGCTCAACCAAACCTGTGGTCCTTGGGGTCAGTGTAGCCCTCAAAAGTGGGAGGGGGTCCACAGGGCTGCTGGCAAAAGGGGACTCTAGTTATAAGCCCACAGCTATGGGAATCTGTGCCCAGAAAGGCAGCCTGAAGTTCTATACCAGCTGAGCAGTGCCAGGGGAAAAAGACAAGAGTCAGTGTGGTTCCTTTGTCTTTTTTTTTTTCCTCCTTGCTTTTGCTTGCTAAGTCCAGTATATAGGATCTTTCAATTAAAAACACTCACTGAGACTGCAGGGGAAAGTTGTTTTTGTAGAAACTGGGGATCAGAATAAGGAGAGACAAGCAGGAAACCAGCTCTGGGTCAGTCCATCCCTCCAATCCAGTATTAAGTGTGGCAGGGGAAGAAGAATCTAAACACTGGGTAGAGGGGCCATTTAGTCCCAGAAATTAATACAGAAACATTGACAAGTAGGAGTTGTGTCAGAAATTGACTCTTGTGTAAAAACAACTGAAGGCAGGCAGAGAAACAAAGTGAGCAGAGAGATCCTGCCTGCTTGAAAACAAAGTTGTGGCTTATGACACAGAGGAGTGGTGGCATGCAGGGAATTTCAACACTGCTGACTATCTGACAGGAAACAGACATACCAAGCAGAACAGTAGAGTTAGTGTACGACCTTTACTACTTCATTTTTTATTTTTATCTTCTACTTAAGAAACTAAATTTTTTTCTCACTTGATTTTACTTTTTTATTATTATATTTTTATTTTTAATTATTATTATTACTACTATTATTTTACCTTTTTGAGTTTTATTTTATTTATTCCTTTATTTTATTTTATTTTATTTTATTTTGAGATTAGTGTTCTACATTCTATTTTTCTTTTTTCTTTTAGCATTAATTTATTCTATTTCAATTTTTCCTTTATGCCAACACTCTCTTCTTCACTTTTCTCCTTTTCATCCTATTTATATTATCCTGTTCCTGCTTTAGTTTTTTTCTATCCCTTCTTTTTACTCCCTGTTAAAAATTGATCTTACTCATATATCTAATTTCCTCTCCCCTGCACCAAGTCCACGCACACTTCTCTCTTCTCTTTCTTCACTATCCAAATTTTTGTTCTTCCTTTTTTCCATTTTCTTTCTTTCTGTCTTGTTGTTGTTATTTGTTTGCTTGTTTGTTAGTTTGTTTTTTCTTTTTTTGTTTCTGTTGTTCCTCTCCTTGCTTGTTCTCTTCTTCTACTAATAGGCTAATTAATTCCAATCACCAACTCAGGCCTATCTACTCTCTATTCTCCTTTTCCAAAAATAGGTGAATACATAGATAGATAGATTAAAGAAAGGGGAAATATATATATATATATATATATATATATATATATATATATATATATATATATATATTATTTCATACATATGTGTGTGTGTGTGTGTGTGTTTTAATTTTCTTCTTATACACTCATTCTCTTTCTACCTCCTCTATACTGAATTGTGGCAATTTCCCTATCAATTCAATTCCTTGACCTTACCTTCTGGAAATAACCTCTGCCTCCTCAGATTCATCTGGGTGTTTGTTGTTTGAGTGTTTGTAGTTTGTATTTTTTTAATTAGTTATTGTTTGTTGTTTGCATTCATCTCTAGGTGTTTCTTATTTGCATTTTTTGAATTAGTTGTTGGTTTTTTGGAGTTTTCTCCCCATGTACATATATTTTTCCCCTTCTTTTTTCTTCTCTTTCTTTTCTCTCTTACACTTTTTTCCTTTTCTCAATATCATTTTTGCACTGTTTTCTCTCCACCAAATCCCCTTTATTTGGGGTTATTAGTAGTGAATACATTTGTTTTTGATGCCTTGTGCATTGTGTCTTGTTGTGTTGTATTTTGTGCCTTTAAATCAATGCAGGAGAGAGAGAGAGCTACATAACCAGACACCTAAGAGAAGCAATCATGGGGAGACAAAGAAACAGTCCATATATACTAAAGAAAAGGAGTAATCACTGGAAAAGGAAGTAAATGAAATGGAGGTAAGCAATATGTCAGAGAAAGAATTCAGAGCAATGGTCCTAAGGATGCTGAAAAGGATGGAAGAAAAAATCAACAATACATGTAAGAACCAAGAGGAAATGAAGAAAAACCAAGAAGAAATGAAAATGACATTGCTGCAATAAAGAAGTCAACAGAGGTTCTCTCTCCAGGGATCACACCCTTCCCTCTCCCTCCTTTCCCTCCTCCCTCCCCACCCCCTCCCCAGGCACATTACCATAAAAAAGGAAATCAATAGAAAGCATCAACAGTAGAATAGAAGAAGTGGAGGACTGCATCAGTGAGCTAGAAGACAAGGTAGGAAAAAATACCCAAACAGCACAGCAACTAGAAAAAAACTTAAAAAACAGGAGAGCCTAAGAAACCTTTGAGACAACACGAAATGAAACAATATCTGCATAATAGGGGTGCCAGAAGGAGAGGAAACTGAGCAAGGAATAGAAAAACTGTTTGAAGAAATAATAACAGAATAATTCCCTGATATTGGGAAGAAGAAAAAACTCACATAAGAAGCTCACAGAGTCCCAAAGAAGATGAACAACAACAAAACAAACAAACAAACAAACAACACAAAGACACATTATAATTAAATTGGCAAACACCAATGACAAAGTAAGAATTTTAAAGGCTGCCAGAGAGAGACTGAAAGTTACCTACAACATTTTTCCATCCCTTCACCATCAGTCTGTGTTCTTCGTTCTGTGGTGGATCTTCTGTAAGCAAGAAAAAAACCACACAATTTCAAGAAGCACATAGAGTCCCAAACAAGATGAACCCCAAAAGACTGACACTAAGACAATTCATAATTAAATTGGCAAACATCAACAACAAAGTATGAATCTTAAAGGCTGCCAGAGAGAGACAGGAAGTTACCTAAAATGGATCTCCCATTAGAATATCAACTGATTTCTCAAGAGAAACACACCAGACCAGAGGGAATGGAATGAAATATACAAAGTGATGCAAAGCAAGGGACTGAATCCAAGAATACTATACCTGGAAGGCTATCATTCAAAATTTAAGGTGGAATCAGGAGCTTCACAGACAAAAAAGAGCTAAGAGAGTTTATTACCACCAAGCCAGTAGTGCAATAAATGCTGCAAAAAGAAATAGAAAGGCAAGAAGGAACATAAGCATAAAGAATAAAAATGGTGACAAACAAGTACTTATCAATACTAACATTAAACATAAATGGATTAATGCTCCAAACCAGGGATCCTCAAACTTTTTAAACAGGGGGCCAGTTCACTGTTCCTCAGACCTTTAGAGGGCCGTACTATAGTTTAAAAAAAACTATGAACAAATTCCTATGCACACTGCACATATGCTATTTTGAAGTAAAAAAAAACAAAACGGGAACAAATACAATATTTGCATTTGCATGTGGCCTGTGGGCCATAGTTTGAGGACCCCTGCTCCAAACAAAAGACCTAGGATAGCTGAATGGATCAGAAAATATAACCTATATATTTTCTGTCTGCAAGAGACTCATCTCAGAATAAAGGACTCACACAGACTGATAGTGAAGGGATGGAGACAAATTTTTTAAGGGCAAATGGAAATGAAAAAAAAAAAGCTGGGGTTGCAATATTTACTTCTGACAAAACAGACCTCAAAGGAAAGGTCATAATAAGAGATAAGGAGGGCCACTTCATAATACTAAAGGGATCAATTCAACAAGAATATATATCATCGCTTCTCGGCCTTTTGGCTAAGATCAAGTGAAGAATATATAACTCTGGTAAACATATATGCACCCAATTGAGGAACACCCAAATACATAAAAAAAACTTCTTCAAGATATCAAGGGAGAGATAGACAGTAATACAATCATAGTAGGGGACTTTGATACCCCACTGATACCACTGGATAAATCCTCTAAACAAAAAAATCAGCAAAGAAACATCAATCCTAAATGACTCACTAGATCAGATGGACTTAATTGGCATCATCAGAACATTTCACTCCAAACTCCAGAATATACATTCTTCTCAAGTGCAACACAGGACATTTTCAAAGATAGACCACATATTAGGACATGGGAAAATTCTCTTCAAAATCAAGGAGATAGGAATCATACCAAGCATCTTCTCAGATCACAATGGAATAAAATTAGAAATAAACTACAATAAAAACAATGAAAAAAAAATCAAACATTTGGAGGCTAAATAGCATGCTATTAAACAATGCATTGGGTTACCAAAGAAGAAATATATAGCATCCTGGAAACAAATGACAGTGAAAACACAACAATCCAAAATCTATGGGACATAATGAAAGCAGTCCTGAGAGGGAAGTTCATAGTCTTACAGGCCTACCTCAAAAAACAAAAAAAATGGTAATAAGTTGTCTGACCTTGCAACTTAAATAATTAGAAAGAGAGCAACAACAAAAGCCCAGAGTAACCAGAAGGAAGGAAATAATAAAGATCAGAGCAGAAATAAATGTCATAGAGACCAAAAAAAGAAAAAAATACAAAAGATCAAGGAAATCAAGATCTGGTTCTTTGAAAAGATAAACCAGATCAATGAACCTCTAGCCAGGCTCACCACGAAACAAAGAGAGAGGTCCCAAATAAGCAAAATTGGAAATGAAAGAGATGAAGTAACAACCAACCTCACAGACATACAAAGGATTGTCAATAATACTATGAACAACTCTGGTCCAACAAACTGGACAACCTCGGTGAAATGGACATATTCCTAGAAAAATGCAAGCTTCCAAAACTCAATCAGGAAGAATAAAAAAATCTGAATAGGCCAATAACTACTGATGAAATGGAAACAATAATCAAAAAGCTTCTAGCAAACAAAAGTCCTGGACTGGATGGCTTTACAGGGGAATTATAACAAACACTCAAAGAAGAACTAAAACCAATCCTTCTCAAACTATTCCAAAAAATACAAGAGGAAAGAACTCTTCCAAGCTCTTTCTATGAAGCCAGCATTACCCTAATCCCAAAACCAGATAAAGACACTACAAAGAAAGAGATTTACAGGCAAATACCCCTGATGAACATACATGCTAAAATCCTCAACAAAATTGTAGCAAACCTGATTCAGCATTACATTAGAAAGATCATAAACCATGATCAAGTGGGATTCATTCCAGGGATGCAAGGATGGTACAATATCCGCAAATCAATAAACATGATACATCACATAGACAAATTGAGAGACAAAAATCACATAATCATATCAATTGATGAACAAAAGCATTTGACAAAATCCAACACCCTTTTCTGATAAAAACTCTCAGCAAAGTGGGACTAGAGGGATCATACCTCAACATAATAAAAACCTTATATGACAAACCTATAGCCAACATCATACTCAATGGGCAAAAAATAAAACAATTTCCCCTAAGAACAAGAACAGGAACAAGACAGGAATGCCCTCTTTCACCACTCGTGTCAATAAAGTACTGGAATTGCCAGCCATAGTGATCAGACAAGAAAAAGAAATAAAAGGCATCTAAATTGGAAAAGAAGAAGTAAAACTGCCCTTATTCACTGATGACATGACACTGTACATTAAAAACCCAAAGACTCCATCCAAAAATGACTAGACTTAATAAATGAATTTGGCAATGTAGCAGGATACAAAATTAACACCCAGAAACCTATGGCTTTTTTATACACCAGTAATGAACTCAAAGAAAGAGAAACTTAAAAAAAATTCCATTTACCATTGCAACAAAAAAATCAAGATACCTAAGAATAAATTTAACCAAGCAGGTAAAGGACCTGTACTCAGAAAATTACAGGACGCTGAAAAAAGAGATAGAGGTAGACATAAACAAATGGAAGAATAACCATATTCATGAATTGGTAGAATCAACATCATTAAAATGTCCATACTACCCAAAGCTATCTATAGATTAAAATACCAATGGCATATTTAACAGACCTAGAACAAACTCTTCAAAACTTCATCTGGAATAAAAAAAGACCCTGAATAGCCACAGCAATCCTGTTAAAGAAGAACAAAGTTGGAGGGATCACAATACCAGATATCAAGCTATATTACCAAGCCATGGTTCTCAAAACTGCCTGGTACTGGCACAAGGACAGACATATAAACCAATGGAACAGAACAGAGAACCCAGAGATCGATCCAAAACATTATGCTCAATAACTATTTGACAAAGGAGGCAAGAGCATACAATGTAGTCAAAACAGTCTCTTTAATAAATGGTGTTGGGAAAATTGGACAGATACTTGCAAAAAATGAAACTAGTACACCAACTTACACCATACACAAAAGTAAATTAAAAATGGATAAAGGACTTAAACATAAGATGGGAAACCATAAAAATCCTACAAGATTCCATAGGCAGCAAAATAGCAGACATACGTCATAGCAATATCTTTAGCGATACAGCTCCTAGGGCAATGGAAACTAAGAAGAAAATGAACAAATGGAGCTACATCAAAATAAAAAGCTTCTGCACAGCAAAAGAAACCATCAACAAAACAACAAGGAAGCCCACTGCATGGGAGAACATATTTGCCAGTGTTATCTCCACTAAGGGTTTAATCTCCAAAGTTTATGGGGAACTCATACAACTTAACAAAAGGAAGATAAACAATCCAATAAAAATAATGGGCAAAGAACCTAAATAGTCACTTTTCAAAAGAGGACATACAAAAGGCCAAGAGGTATATACATGCTCAAAGTCACTAATCATCTGAGAGTTGCAAATCAAAACAAAATGGGGTACCATCTCACATTGTCAGAATGGCTATCATCAACAAATCAATAAACAAGTGCTGGAGAGGATGCGGAGAAAAAGGAATCCTCTTGCACTGCTAGTGGAAATGCAGATTGGTGCAGCCACTGTGGAGAACAATATGGTATTTCCTCAAAAATTAAAAATGGAACTCCCATTTGACCCAATAATTACACTTCTAGGAATATATCCCAAGAAACCATAAACACCAATCAGAAAGGATATATGCACCCCTACGTATATAGCAGCACAATTCACAATAGCTAAGATTTTGAGACAGCCTAAGTGCCCATCAGCAGACGAGTGGATTAGAAAACTGTGATACATCTACACTATAGAATACTATGCTGCTATAAAAAAGAAGGAATTCTTACCATTTGCAACAGCATGGATGGAACTGGAGAGCATTATGTTAAGTGAAATAAGCCAGTCAATGAAAGAAAAATACCATATGAACTCACTCATTTATGGAATATAATGAACAACATAAACTGATGAACAAAAATAGAACCAGAGATATAGAAGCATCAAACAGACTATACAACTGATGAAAGAAGGTGGGGGCTGAGGGGTAAGAGATCAACCAAAGGACTTGTATGCATGCATATGAGCAAAACCAATGGACAAAGACAGTAGGGGGGTGAGGGCTTGTGCTTGAGGGAGGGGGTGGTAGAAGTGTGGTCAATGGGGGGAAAAGGAGGCTCATGTAATACTTTAAACAATAAAAAAGAGTAGTTTGAAAAAATACATTGTAAAGCTTGTTTTGTGGAATTAACTGTGAGTGAGAACAAGTAAGTGAAAGCACAGACCTAACTTCAAAAAGTTTACTTTCTCCTGAGTAATATCCATTTATTTATCCATCCATCCATCCACCCATGCTTCCATTCATCTATCTCAATCATCCATCTCTCCATCCATTCAATCACACATCCATCTATTCATCTATTTTTCCACTCATCTACCCAGCTATTTATCCATCCAGTATATATTTGGATGTTAGCTCCCTGAAAGGAGCCAGGTCTAATAGAGGTCATGTGGAGACAAAGAGGGTGTGGTCATTAGAAATTCAGTGGTATGGGAACAGGCTCTGCCCTGGCCCCTTTCAATGATAGTTTAGTGAAGCAAGTCACTGTAGCTTAATGCAGTAGACAAAGATATGTCAACTCCCTTAGCCAAAGGAGCAATATGGTTGTTAGTTCACCAGGGGGCAGGGAGGGTGTCAATAATGGCTAGGAACAATATTAACTTCTCATCGAGACTTGATAATGGAGAGTGAATCTTCACTTTGCATCAAGGCTTGACTTTGGATATATTTGAGCGATCTGCATCCCAATGAGGAAGACCCCATGACCTTGCCAACAGGCCCAGAACTACCCCAACCCAGGAGCCAACAGATCATGAGGGGAATGCTTCTCTGCTTCTCATAAGTCTGGGAGTTTCCAACAGTCACTAAACTTGGGTCCCTGACACTCACAGAAGAGGCAGTGCCAAATGTAAAAGAGATAGGTACGCAAATGGGCCAAACGTGAGACACAGCCACCATGGGGCCAGGGAGATGGGTTCAGTACCTCCAAACTTAAAGCCGTGACCAGAATTTCCATGTAATGGTTGAGTGGCCATTGCAAAGTAAGGGAAGCTGGGAGAGGACAGCACATGTTCACCCTTGGGCAGGAGTCCTGCCAGCAGAGCCACCATCTGGAATCTGTCCTTGGATCCACCATTGCTTCTCTCCAACTGCTAACAAGTGGGCATAGCTCATGCTATATGCTAGGATGGATTTTAGCACCAGCTGTTACCTCCCTACATAGGTTATACCCCAGAGGTCTGGCTCTGTCTCCTGTTCTGGCCCACCTCATGCAGCTGGAGAAAAGCCATGGCTTGCTCCTCCTGTCCCTGTGGGTGAGGGTCCTTTCAGACTCCGCATCCACTCATCTCTGCAGTAACATGGCCTCAGAGGAAGACAGATCAATAGGTGGCAGAACTGACTTCAGTTCTAGGCTGGGGTTTGTACCTACAGTCCCAGCATGCCTATTATTTACCGAGTAAAAGTCATTGCCCTGGAGACCTGTGGTTTATTGACACTGAGAGATAAAAACTGTCTGGCCTGCTGGTCTGTAGAGAAAGCCTCCTGTATTTCTGGGCAGAGTCTCAGGGAGAAGATGTCTGCAAAGGTCCAGGGTCTGACAAAGGGGGCATGGCCCTGTCCTGGCCGGAAGGGGGCCCAACAGGGCAGCTGGGAGTGGTTTAAGATGAGGAGGCATTTACACTTTGAATAACACAGTGTCTGGGATGTATAGAGGTGATGCTCCCTGCAGGCTTGCCCTCAATACTTAGTCCTGGCTTCAGGGACTGCCTACCTCTAATTTCCCTTCCGTCTGAGACCAGCCTTCCTCCACCCACTATAAGGGCAGCTACAGGGACTCCCTGGTTTCATACCTAGGGTCTCTGCAATCAGGGTGGTTGGGAATCTGCAAGCCTGAGCAGGACTTGAATGGGCCCTGGACACTATTTCTCTCCATGGGGCACTATCTGGCCTTGCAGCCAATGTTTGGGGTTGACCGAATGTCTCAAGGAGCACCTGGACTCAGGTTGATGCTCATAAGATGCAGGCTCATTATATGTTGGCCCTGGTTCTGGGAAGGTGGCCTAGTGAGCAGATGGCTCCTGCTGGCCCATGTGGTCTTCCTTTAGTGAGAACATGTGAGGTTGGGCTGCCAGAATGGTGATGACATGCTGACTTAGGGTGACCCAAACAGTCACATAGACAGAGACACTACCCCCCGCCCTAGGCTGCATATCCTCATCTGCAGTAGCCCACAGCTGTTTACTGGGTACCAGTAAATGCCAAGCACCCCACCATCTTCCCTTGCTCTCTTGCCCCACTCCCTTTTTGCCAGCACAACCTCTGAACAGACTGTTGGTCTTCACTCCCCTTGGCTGCTCTCTGCTTTTCTCTTCTCTGTGCCAAGCACTGAGGAATTGAGGGACTGGCCCATGTCTCTGTATGCTCATGTTCTGTGGGGGCCTGCATGGCCAGCAGTGGCCAGGTCTGGCATTCCCAGTCATCATGGACAGCCTGTACCACACACCGGCTATCTTTGAGGACAGATTCAATGTGTGCAGAGAGCCCAGGAGTGGAGGCTTCGCATTGGTGACAGATGCTTTCTCCCAGACTTCAGATAAGGTTGCTTCTAAATTCCAGAATACAAGTATCCACTTCTCTGGGAAATGTCAGAAAGAATGGCTGCCCTTTGCTGAGCTGAACACTTGACAGGGTGCATCAGGGAGCCAAAGAGAGCAAGACACCTGCGAAGTGAGACTCTGGAGCCACCTTGCAGCTCAGGGAAGGGGAACAATGTGTGCCCCCACCCTGAGGCCCATATCAAGGCTCATGATTGCCCAGTCTTGGAGGACAGAGAGGATAGCAGCATAACAGGAAGAGGCAGTGTGCTTGGGCTGACCAGCAGACCCTAAGACATGGATGAATGATTACTCCAACACAACGTTTGCTGTGAAAGAGAGGCTAAGGGACTGCCTGGCTAAAGGAACCAGACAGCCTCGATCGCCTGCCTCATTAGACTTTTATTGTAACAGCAGTCTGAGATAAAATTTATCTTTTAGATACAATCAGTAGGGTAAGTAATTTTGGAGGACACATGTGTTTGCAGTGTCCTTTAGGCAAGGACACCCAAAGATTAAGCATAATGATTCCAGTAAACACCCAGGGGTCTGCACGTGCACAGACTTGTTTGGAAAGGTCAAGGATAATTAGGGGCAGCCACCTTCAGCACTCCCCTAAGTCAGAATTCCGATAAACAGGGTGTGCTGCCTTCAGCACTTCCATTTTCAGAATGTCCTCCTTACAAACTTTCCAACCAAGTCCCCCATGCTTCCTAACACCTCCCCCTTTTTTGTTTTGCTGAATGTAGAAGGCAGGTGAGCTTCCTGCTTTGGAATGTCAGGGTCTGTGAAGCACATTTACTGCTCCAATTCTGATTTTACAGACTATAAGAAAAACAAAAAGAGCAATGGTTAGTTATCTGGGATGCTTGGAGTGTGAGTACGCTCCAATAATTGCTCAGCCTCTGCCATTAGCTTCATCATTTGCCAGGTTATTACCAGGGCTATGTGGCCCAAGGAGGCACATTGTTCAGGGCTGCAAGGTCCCTAGGCTCAAATTCTTCATTTTTGGAAAAGGATTGGTCCCATGCCATGCCATGATAGGGTTTAATCCAGCAAGCTGGAATCCACAGCGGCCCTGTGGGGGTAGAAAGACAGGTATATCATCCCCCTCCCCCGCCGTTAATTCATTGAGTCGCATCCAGTTATTAGTGTCCACATCTCACCATAAGACTTGTGATTTCTGAGGTGGGGTTATTGAGGACTGAAAATGATCATTCGGGTTTTAAAAAATTAAGGGTAAAGAATGATTTAAACAGTAGTATAGCAGGATTCTTGAGTCCCATATTCCCCTTTTTCATTTTACTAGCATACCCTTCAGGGTAGCATGGGCAAGTTCTATGATGGCCTGCCCTTGTGGAATGTAAGAGATACCTGTGGAATGCTGGATGAACCAAGTTCTGCAAAAGGCTGTGAAGCCAGGCTGCTATAAGCAGGCCCAATTTCAGTTTATCTTCGTCAATATAGTTACAATTGGAAACAGGTCTTATTGAATACATGCAAAGAAATGGATTGCCACTTATTAAGAATTGCCAAATACTGGAGGGACAGGTGGGGGGAATATATAATTTACAAAGTTGCTTTAAAAATGCTTCCTGAAAAACAAAAAGTTTAAGAATCAGCAATACTTGCAAATGATATGGAATCTTGTCCTTTCTGCAAAACACAATATTCCAGTATAACAATTAGAGCTATAAATGAAAGCATAATATAATTATTATTATTTGACAAAGCTTCCCATATACCTTAAGCAGAAAATGTTCCTTGGTGAGAGAGAAAACAAATACTTGAGGCATCGCAGAGCCTATTGGAATGACCTAAAGCCAATTCTAGGTCAAGAAAATTTGTTTTAGAAGACGGAAGATGGCGGCGATATAGGCAGACGCGTCCCAGGTCGTGTCCCGGAGCAAATGGAGTGAGCAGCTGAAACTAGTAACACCCACACTGAATTGGCGAAATTGCTCAGCTGGTGAGACGGTTTGCAGCCTGGAAGAGCAGAACTCCCCTGGAAAAGTAAAAAAAAAAACAACCAGGGATTTGGGCAGAAACGTTTGCCAGACCTCTGAGCCCAGAGAGTCGGAGGGAGACCGCGTGGCAGACAGCCGCGTCCCTTGGGACAGGCACAGCCCCTGACGGGGGGGGGGGGGGGGGGGGGGAAGGAGAACCGCGGGATTCCTGGCGCCACTGGGGGAATTGAGAGCTGGGTTCTGTGATCACGGAGGACTGAGCCTAAAGGGGGCAGCCTGAAGAGCTGACCTGACCATGCAGTCCCGGTAAGAGAAGAAGCTTACAGAAACCAAGCCTTCCCCGTTTCCGCGGCCGGCGTTTGTTTGTCTGTTTTCACTGAATCCTGTTCATGGGACATTTCGGATACAGACACTCACCTGTGCTGAAGAGAGGGAGAGTGTGCTGAGGAGTGGAATCTGGGGAGAGACTGGGGAGAGAGGGGGAGCCGGGAGAGGTGGCAGCGAATTGAGTGCTGAGACACCCCTGAGCCCAAGACTGGGGCAGCCATTCTCTCCAGAGAATGAGACTCCTCCCCCCCGCCCCCAGTCAAGGAGCACAGCCACACCCAGATTCCACCCTGCACGAGATCAAGGATTAGAATAACCTTATCAGTCCCTAGGAGTTAACAGGGTCTGGCCTATAGAGGGATTTTCAATCCCAGCAACAACATAGCGCCGGTAACTAACTATTACGCAGTCAGCTCTGGGCAGTGAACTTCCACTGGACAGAGAGGCCCTATAGCCTCAGAGGCCAACCCCAGAACACTGCCACCCAGAGGCTGACCCACAAACTGACTCTTTGCTAAACACAAAATAAGGCAGTCTGGGAAATAAATGCGGCCTGCTTTAAAATAAGGACTGTGGTTTACAACACAGAGGAACAGTATATTGCAGGGAAACTCAACACTCTCCTGAATACCTGGCAGGTCTAAGGCGAGTCACACTGAAGAATAGAAGAACCGAAGGACCTTCACTACTACAATTTTTTTTTTCTTTTTTCACCTTTTAACTAAGAAACCAATTTTTTTCTTTTTTTTTCTTTTCTTCTTCTTTTTTTTCTTTTCTTTTTTTTCTTCTTTTTCCATCACCTGATTTTACCCTTTTAATTACTACCTTCTTATTTTTAACCAGTATTATTACTGCTACCATTTTACCATTTTTTAAAGTGCCATTTTATTTTCTCTTTATTTTATTTTGGGATTAGTGTTCTCCATTCTATTTTCATCGTTATATTATTGGTTGTTTCTAGTTTGCATTCATCTCCAGGGAGCTGTTGCTGGAATTTGTTGGGATTAATGGCTGTTCTATAGGAGTATTCTCCGCATATAAAAAGTCTCTTCCCCTCTTCCACTTCATTCTCTCTTTTCGCTCTTTTTTTCTTTTCTTTTCTTTTCTCGCTTTTATTTTCCCCCCTCCTTTTTCCCAATTTCATTTTTGCACTCCTTTTTTTGGTCCCTGCTTTTCTTTTCTTTTTTCTCTTTTATCTTTTTCTCTTCCTTCTTCCTTATCTTAATTCGGGTGGTCACCTTTATTTGGGGTTATTAATATTGTGAATATATTTGTGTATAGTGCCTGGTACGTGGTGCCTTGTTGTGTTGTATTTTGTGCCTTTAAATCAATGCAGCAGATCCAAGCAACAGCAACCTCCTGAGCACCACATCCTCTGCTGAGGAACAGCAGCTGTACATGAAACTTCACCCCACCAGCCAGAAGAGCCACCACAGCTGTGAACAGCACCCACCAGAGGAGCTGCTGCCAACTGAAGAGCAGCTGCTACCGCAACTGCCAGAAGAGCAACCACAGACCAAGGAGTCACTGCCACCAAGGGAGCAACCACTGAATGACTCAATGTCTAGATATGTCAGTGAGATCAAACATGGGTAGACAAAGAAACCCCCAAAGGAAAGAGAAGGAGGACTCTCCAGAAATGCAGCTAAGTAATACAGAGGCATGCAACATGACAGAAAAAGAATTCAGAATAAGGGTCCTAGAGTGCATAAACCGGATGGAGGAAAAAATCGACAACCTCTGAGGAAGCAAGAAGAAACAGATGAAAAACTCGATAACATATGGAAGAAGCTAGAAGAAACAGATGAAAAAATCAACAACTTAAGTAAGACCCAAGAAGAAATGAAGAGTGATATAGCTGCAATGAAAAACTCCATTGAAAGTATCAACAGTAGACTAGGAGAAGCGGAGGACCGAATTAGTGAATTAGAAGACAAGGAAGCAAAACACACCCAAAATGTACTGCAATTGGAGAAAAAAATTAAAAGACAGGAGGAGAGCCTAAGGGAGCTTTGGGACAACATGAAATGAAACAACATACGAATAGTAGGAGTACCAGAACAACAGAAGGATGAACAAGGATTAGAAAACCTATTAGAAGAAATAATATCAGAAAACTTCCCTGAGGTGGGGAAGAAAAAAGTCACACAAGCCCAGAGAGTCCCAAACAAGGTGAACCCGAAAAGACCCACACCAAGACACATCATAATTACCATGGCAAATGTTCAGGACAAAGAGAGAATCTTACAGGCTGCAAGAGAGAGACGGAAAGTTACATACAATCTAATCTCCCATTAGATTGTCAAATGATTTCTCAACAGAAACACATCAGGCCAGAAAAGAATGGACTGAAATTTACAAAGTGATGCAAAGCAAAGGACTGAATCCAAGAATACTCTATCCAGCAAGGCTATCATTCAAACTTGAAGGGGAAATAAGAAGCTTCACAGACAAAAAAAGGCTAAGGGAGTTTATCACCACCAAGCCAGCAATGCAAGGAATGCTAAAGGGACTGGTGTAAAAAGAAGAAATAAAAAGCGCAGAAAGAAAACAGCCACACAAAAAAAGAAATGGCTACAAACAAGTACCTTTCAATAATAACTTTAAACATAAATGGACTAAATGCTCCAATCAAAAGACATCGAGTGGCTGAATGGATAAAAAAACATGACCCATACATCTGCTGTCTACAAGAAACCCACCTCATTAGAAGGGACTCACACAGACTGAAAGTGAAAGGCTGGAAAAATATCTTTCAGGCAAATGGAAAGGAAAAGAAAGCTGGGGTAGCAATACTTATATCGGACAAAATAGACCTCAAAGTGAAGGCCATAACAAGAGATAAGGAAGGCCACTTCATAATACTAAAGGGATCAATACAACAAGAAGATATAACCCTGGTAAACATATATGCACCCAATGCAGGAGCACCCAAATTCATAAAAAAAACTCCTGGAAGATATCAAAGGAGAGATCGACAACAATACAATCATAGTAGGAGACTTTAATACACCACTGACAGCACTGGATAAGCCCTCTAAACAAACAATCAGCAAAGATACAGCAATCCTAAATGACTCACTAGATCAGATGGACTTAATAGACATCTTCAGAACACTTCACCCCAAAGCCAGGGAATATACATTCTACTCAAATGCTCATAAGACATATTCAAAAATAGACCTTATATTGGGTCACAAACAAAGTCTCCCCAAATTCAAGAAGATTGAAATCATAAAAAGCGTCTTCGCAGACCACGATGGCATAATATTAGAAATAAACTACAATAAAAACAACCCAAAATACTCAAACACCTGGAAGCTGAATAGCATGCTATTAAATATTGATTGGGTTACCAATGAGATCAAAGAAGAAATTAAAAACATCCTGGAAACTAATGACAATGAAAACACAACAATCCAAAACCTATGGTACACAGCAAAAGCAGTCTTGAGAGGGAAGTTCATAGCTCTACAAGCCTACTGCAAGAAACAAGAAACAATGAGAATAAATGACCTAACTCTACAACTCGAAGAATTAGAAAGAGAGCAACAAGAAAACCCCAGAGTGAGAAGAAGGAAGGAGATAATAAAGATTAGAGCAGAAATAAATGACATAGAGACCAAAAAAACAATACAGAAAATCAATGAAACGAAGAGCTGATTCTTTGAAAGGATAAACAAGATTGACAAACCTCTAGCTAGACTCACCAAGAAGCAAAGAGAGAGGACCCAAATAAACAAAATCAGAAGCTATAGAGGCGAAATAACAACAGACCCCACAGAAATACAAATGATTGTTAAAAAATACTATGGACAGCTCTACTCCAACAAACTAGACAACCTGGAGGAAATGGACAAATTCCTAGAAAAATACAACATTCCAAAACTCAATCAGGAAGAATCTAAAAATCTCAACAGGCCAATAACTATGGAAGAAATTGAAGCAGCCATCAAAAAGCTTCCATCAAACAAAAGCCCCGGACCAGACGGCTTCACAGGGGAGTTTTACCAAACATTCAAGGACGAACTAAAACCTATCCTCCTCAGACTACTACAAAAAATTCAAGAGGAAGGAACACTTCCAAGCTCATTCTATGAAGCCAGCATCACCCTAATACCAAAACCAGGTAAAGACAACACAAGGAAAGAGAATTACAGGCCAATATCCCTCATGAACATAGATACCAAAGTCCTCAACAAAATCTTAGCAAATCAGATCCAGCAGTACATCAGAAAGATCATACACCATGACCAAGTTGGATTTATCCTGGAGATGCAAGGATGATACAATATCCGCAAATCAATAAACGTGATACATCACATAAACAAATTGAAAGAAAAAAACCACATGGTCATATCAATTGATGCAGAAAAAGCATTTGACAAAATTCAACACCCATTTTTGATAAAAACTCTCAGCAAGGTGGGAGTAGAAGGATCATACCTCAACATAATAAAAGCCATATATGACAGGCCCACAGCCAACATCATACTCAATGGACAAAAACTAACACCATTTCCCCTAAGAACAGGAACAAGACAGGGATGCCCCCTCTCACCACTCCTGTTCAACATAGTACTGGAAGTGTTAGCCATTGCAATTCGGCAAGAAGAAGAAATAAAAGGCATCCAAATTGGAAAAGAGGAAGTAAAACTGTCCTTATTTGCAGACGACATGATATTATACATACAAAACCCTAGAGATTCCATCAAAAAGCTACTAGACTTAATACATGAATTTGGCAATGTAGCAGGATACAAAATTAACCCCAAGAAATCTGAGGCATTTCTATACACCAATAGTGAACTTTCAGAAAGAGAGATTATAAAAACAATCCCATTTACCATTGCACCAAAAAAATTAAGCTACCTAGGAATAAACTTAACTAAAGAGGTAAAAGACCTCTACTCAGAAAACTACAGGACGTTGGAAAAAGATATAGAGGAAGACATAAACAGATAGAAGAACATACCGTGTTCATGGATTGGTAGAATCAACATCATTAAAATGTCCATACTACCCAAAGCAATCTATAAATTCAACGCACTTCCCATTAAAATACCAACGGCATACTTCAGAGATCTAGAACGAACTTTCCAAAAATTCATCTGGAATAAAAAAAAAGACCCCAAATAGCTGCAGCAATCCTGGAAAAGAACAAAGTAGGTGGGATCTCAATACCAGATATCAAGTTGTATTACAAAGCCACTGTTCTCAAAACTGCCTGGTACTGGCACAAGAATAGGCCTATAGATCAATGGAATAGAATAGAGAGCCCAGAAATCGGCCCGAACCAATATGCTCAATTAATATTTGACAAAGGAGGCAAGAACATACAATGAAGCCAAGATAGTCTCTTCAATAAATGGTGTTGGGAAAATTGGACAGATATATGCAAGAAAATGAAACTAGACCACCAACTTACACCATACACAAAAATAAACTCAAAATGGATAAAGGACTTAAATGTACGACAGGAATCCATAAAAATTCTAGAAGAATCCAAAGGCAAGAAAATCTCAGACATATACCGAAGCAATTTCTTCACTGATACAGCTCCTAGGGCACTTGAAACTAAAGAGAAAGTGAACAAATGGGACTACATCAAAATAAAAAGCTTCTGCACAGCAAATGAAACCATCAACAAAACAACGAGAAATCCCACTGTGTGGGAAAACATATTTGGCAATGTCATATCTGATAAGGGCCTAATCTCCAAAATTTATAGGGAACTCATACAACTTAACAAAAGGAAGATAAACAATCCAATCAAAAAATGGGCAAAGGACCTAAATAGACACCTTTCAAAAGAGGACATTCAGAAAGCCAAGAGACATATGAAAACATGCTCAAAGTCACTAATCATCCGAGAGATGCAAATCAAAACAGCAATGAGGTACCATTTCACACCTGTCAGACTGGCTATCATCAACAAACGACAAGTGCTGGAGAGGATGTGGAGAAAAAGGAACACTTGTGCACTGCTGGTGGGAATGCAGACTGGTGCAGCCACTATGGAAGACAGTATGGAGTTTCCTTAAAAAACTGAAAATGGAACTCCCATTTGACCCTGTGATCCCACTTCTAGGAATATATCCCAAGAAACCAGAAACACCAATCAGAAAGGATATATGCACCCATATGTTCATAGCAGCACAATTCACCATAGCTAAGATCTGGAAACAGCCTAAGTGCCCATCAGTAGATGAATGGATTAGAAAACTGTGGTACATCTACATGATGGAATACTATGCTGCTCGAAAAAAGGAAGGAACTCTTACCATTTGCAACATCATGGATGGAACTGGAGAGCATTATGCTAAGTGAAATAAGCCAGTCAATAAAGGAAAAATACCACATGATCTCACTCATTCATGGACAATAGAGACCATTATAAACTTTTGAACAATAATAGATACAGAGGCAGAGCTGCCTCAAACAGATTGTCAAACTGCAGCGGGAAGGCCGGGGAGGGTTGGGGGGCAGGAGGTAAGGGGGTAAGAGATTAACTGAAGGACTTGTATGCATGCATATAAGCATGACCAATGGACATAAGACACTGGGGGATAGGGGAGGCTAGGGGACTGTCTAGGGCGGGGGGATAAAATGGACACATATGTAATACCCTTTGTAATACTTGAAGCAATAAAAAAAAAAAAAAGAAAAGAAAATTTGTTTTAAAAACCCCACCCCTGGAAGGATTGTCAAACTTATTTTACCAAAAGATCACATATCACAAGTGTATTAGTCACAAACATAGGCTAGCAAACCTCAGTTCCCATGATTAAAAGATGGCTTTAAAAAAAACCACAAAAAAAGCAAACCTGATTAATATGACATATAACCATTTTATAGAACTTTTGCTTCCTGGGTAGAAAACCAGGAAAAATATTTTCCCTTTTAACAGACCAGAAAACGACTAAGCAAAATAAGGTTTATTCTCTAACTTCATTTGTCCTTGGGTGTGGTCAACAAATGACACTAATTGGATTTCTGCTATCTGTCTCCCTGAGTACATTGAGATATGATATTTACCCTCTGGTTAGGGATGCAAAATACAAATATTTACTCTTAAGTTTCCTTGGTTTAGGGAAGATAGGATTTACTAGATGGCTCCAAATTGCTGTTTAACCATCTGACTTCCCCTATTCTACTACTCCTGGTTTACTGGACTGTGTCAGTTATACAATTTCCTTTCAACATTTCTCTTTACAAAATTCTACAGCTTTTATAAACCTTTCTTCAAAACCTTACAACTTTCAGAAATAACCAGCTTTAGAATCCACTTTCTTTTCCCTTCAAAATGCATCTCCCTGCCTCATGCCTTCTGTTACACCAAAGCCATACTTTCTTTCCAATTAGTTGGAATTCTTAAGCCTTAGAAACCTTAATTTTTAGGTGACAAGTAAATAAATAACATTCTTCAGATTAGCAATATGTTCAAATTTTAAGAGATATTTCAAATAAAATACAAGACTTATTCATTAACAGATTCAAATCCATCCTTTAGATTCTACATACGAGGCAAATTCAGACTAATATTTCAGTATCCTGTTATTTCTAAATACCTAGATATTTAATAATTTTTATTTTTTAATTCAGCAAACTCCAAAGTTTTAAGTTACCAAAGACTTTGGAAAATTATGTTTAGGCATATATAATTACCACTGAAAAAGCTTTATCATACAACCTTCATTTTGGTTATTTATATTTATTTTGCCTTAACAATTTTGAGATTTTAAAGCCAATTATTATTATCCAAGGCATTTTCTTGGTATATTTTGTAAAAGGGATAACTCACTGGCTTTAATGTTAAAGTACTATTATTTATTTATTTATTTTTTACAAAAATGGGAGTGGCCCCCACACTGCTATTTCTGCAGCCTGCTGGAGGGCACTTCTACAGGTCTAATCCTCCTAGGAAAAAGACTTGGAGGGTTTAGAAGATTTCATTTTCCATATTTTTTCTTCCTGAGTAGATAACAATATGAAACCTTATATGTAAGAAGAGATCTTAAAAACAGAAACAGAAAAATCCCTACAGTAAATAAATGAGTGGCCTGGGGCATTAGCCTCAGAATCTTATCTCACACTAACCCAGCACAGCCAATGGGTTCTGAATGGTGCAAAGCCCAAACATCAGAGAGAGGATTCCCTATGTTCATAAAATGGCGAAGAGCAGATAAGAAAGCAAGCAAAGAACATCAGTCAGTAACCAAGTTACATTACACACAGACAAGAACTTTCACTAGCTTTGAGTTTTCAGTGGCTGATGTCTTGAGAGGGAGAGCAGGAAGGGTCACCAAGATTAAGAATTCTTGGCAGCTGCTGGGAAATTCCTGCAATCCCTGCCAGGTGTTCAGCCTGCCACAAGTAGTTGGGGCCTCTAGCAAAGCGAAATATGCCTCATCCTTAAACAAACTAAACCAAACAACAAAGACACCATAAAACAGACACTCTTATATATGATATTTATGGGCGTGCATACCCACAGAGTCCTTTTCATGGATCTTTCAGAAGATGTCTTATAATGCCTGCAACTTACAGCCAGAATGCGGCCCAGAGGGCTCCCAGGTGGGGTCGCCAGTGAACACCCACAAGCAGCCTGTTGTTCACAGATCTTATCATATTCTGCTCTCCATAGCAAATATTGACTGGTGTCCAAAGTTGTTTTGGCTAAAATCTGCCAGTCCCAAGGCATCATATGGTAATTTTCAGACAAAGCATTAAGGAGTCCTTTTGTAAATGGACTGGTAGCCCCATTTTCTCTAATACTTTTCCTTATTTCTTTAAAGGTATTAAAGGAGAGTAGTTATGTATCCTATTACCTTGCTCATCCTGCATAATTGGGCAAGCCAAAAGCTCTCCTTCTAACAGAGCTTGCCTGACACATGATCCCATAACTGAGGATCTAGTTAATGAGCCTTCCCACACTGGAGGCAGAGGATCAGGAAATATTTCCTCAAGTGGTGGGGCCTTAGGTATTACAGGCTTTGCAGGCTCTACTTCAGGCAGAGGGGGTGGTGATAAATCCTCCTGACATTCTGTAGGCTTTTGATCCTTAATATGAAGTGGGCATAGCGCAGCTCAAACAAGAGCCCACAAATGTTAAAGGTGACAAAGGCACTCATTTTCCCTGGGCCTGATTTCTCTTTATTTTTTATTTTATTTTATTTTATTTATCAAACAGAAAGTTTATATGCTTTTTATTTTTTTATTTTTTAAAATAAATCTTTATTGTTCAGATTATTACAGTTGTTCCTCTTGTTCCCCCCATAGCTCCCCTCCACCCAGTTCCCACCCCACCCTCTGCCCTTACCCCTCTCCCCCGTCCTCATCCATAGGTGTACGATTTTTGTCTAGTCTCTTCCAACACCCCCCACACCCCTTTCCCCCAACCCGAGAATTGTCAGTCCACTCCCTTTCTATGCCCCTGATTCTATTATATTCACCAGTTTACTCTATTCATCAGATTTTTTATTCACTTTATTTTTAGATTCACTTGTTGATAGATATGTATTTGTTGTTCATAATTTTTATCTTTACCTTTTTCTTCTTCTTCTTCTTAAAGAATACCTTTCAGCATTTCATATAATACTGGTTTGGTGGTATGAATTCCTTTAGCTTTCTCTTATCAGTGAAGCTCTTTATCTGACCTTCAATTCTGAATGATAGCTTTGCTGGATAAAGTAATCTTGGTTGTAGGTTCTTGCTATTCATCACTTTGAATATTTCTTGCCACTCCCTTCTGGCCTGCATAGTTTCTGTTGAGAAATCAGCTGACAATTATATGGGCGCTCCCTTGTAGGTGACTGACTTTTTTTTCTTTTGCTGCTTTTAAGATTACCTTTGTCTTTTGCTCTTGGCATTTTAATTATGATGTGTCTTGGTGTGGTCCTCTTTGGGTTCCTTTTGTTTGGGGTTCTCTGTGCTTCCTGGACTTGTAAGTCTATTTCTTTCACCAGATAGGGGAAGTTTTCTGTCATTGTTTCTTCAAATAGGTTTTCAATATCTTGCTCTCTCTCTTCTTCTGGCACCCCTATAATTCGGATGTTAGTATGCTTGAAGTTGTCCCAGAGGCTCCTTACACTATCTTGATATTTTGGGATTCTTTTTTCTTTTTGCTTTTCTGGTTGGGTGTTTTTTACTTCTTCGTATTTCAAATCTTTGACTTGATTCTTGGGATCCTCTTGTCTGGTGTTGGATCTTTGTATATTATTCTTTATTTCAGTCAGTGTATGCTTAATTTCTAGTTGGTCCTTTTTCATATCCTCGAGGGCCTCACTAAATTTATTGGTGGTTTCTAGAAAATTCTTGAAAAACCTTATAACCGTGGTTTTGAACTCTATATCCAGTAGTTTGCTTTCCTCCATTTCTGTCATTTGTGATCTGTTTCTTTGTCTCCACATTTTTTATGCTTCCCTGTGTTGATAGAGTGGCTTTGTGTGCTAGGTGTCCTATAAGGCCCAGTGGCTCAGCCTCCCCAATTACCTGGGGTGGACACTCTTGGTGCACCCCTTTGTGGGCTGTGTGCATAATCTTGTTGTAGTTAAGCCTTGATTGTTGTAAGTATCACTGGGAGGAATTTACCACCAGGCCAATTGGCTGTGAGAATCAGCTGTGTCTACAGTGGGAGAACTTCTGTGCTGAAGACACCCTTCTGGGGCAAGACTTGTTTCAGTGGGGCTTTGGTGATCACTGAGTCTGTCCCCTGAGTGTGTTCCTTATGGATCTGAGGTGTTGTAATCTGGATGGTCCCAATATAACCACTGGGTACACAGGCTCTTGGATCACTAAGGAGGTGCTAATTTAGCCTCTGCCTGAGGCTACCCAGCAGGAGCTACGGAGAGATCTGCAGGTTCCTCTTCCTTGTTTGGGTTTTGGAGGTGCCCAGATGAGGCCCAGCTATGAAGCAATGCAAGCTGCTGTGAGGCCTTGGGCCTTCTTTTGAATGTTCTGGGTCTTTCTGACCCAGCTGCAGTTTTTTAGGTAATTTTATTTATTTATTTAAAATATATATATATATATATATATATATTGATTTTTTACAGAGAGGAAGGGAGATGGATAGGGAGTCAGAAACATCAATGAGAGAGAAACATTGATCAGCCGCCTCCTGCACACTCCCCACTGGGGATGTGCCTGCAACCAAGGTACATGCCCTTGACTGGAATCGAACCCAGGACCCTTGAGTCCGCAGGCCAATGCTCTATCCACTCCTGATTTCTCTTTAAATTCCTACCTACTTGTTCCCAGAGATCAAGATCTAATGTTCCAGCATCAGGGAACCAAGGATTATAAGTTATAACAGTCTGCAAAAGGCTGTTAATTGTTTCTTGGTAACCGAGGCACCATTCGCTTTTAGCAACTGTTTAAGCACTGTTATATATTGTTGTTTTATGGACAACTTCTGTCCCATTTTGAAATCTTAGCTGAAAAACAATTCCCTCAAACTTGGAAATCCAAAGGGAACCAAGGATTATCTACACTAATAAAAGAGAAAAATGGTAATTGGCGTACAATGATACCCTTTTCATTGGCTAATCAGGGCTATATGCAAATTAACTGCCAACAAGATGGTGGTTAATTTGCATATGTAGGCACAATGCAGGGAGGCGAAAGGGAAAGCAGGAAGAAGTCCCCTGCCACTGACAGTGATCGGAAACCCAGGGGGGAGCTAAGAACTGGGGGGCAGGGCAAAGGCGGCCCTGGGGCCACCTTTGCCCTGCCCCCCAGCCATGATCGGAGAATCAGGTGCCTTTTCCGCCCTGGCCAGTGATAGCAGGAAGTAGGGGTGGAGCCAGCGATGGGAGCTGGGCATGGTCGAAGCTGGCAGTCCCAGGAGCTAGGGGTCCCTTGCCTGGCCTAAAGCGAAGCCCACGATCGCGGGGCCGCTGCAGCTGTGGGTCCCCGCTGCCCGGGCCGGACGCCTCAGCCAGAGGCATCCTGCAGGGGCAGGGGCAGAGCCCGCGTGATCGCAGCGCCCCCCCGCTGCCACTGCAGGTCCCCGCTGCCCAGGCCGGACGCCTAGGCCAGAGGCGTCAGGCCTGGGCAAGGGGCCGATCCTGCGATTGGAGGGTGATGGGGGTCAACGCCTGAGGGCTCCCAGTATGTGAGAGGGGGCAGGCTGGGCTGAGGGACACTCCTCCCTGCCCCACACCCAGTGCACGAATTTCGTGCACCGGGCCCCTAGTAAATTATAATAGTACAACAGGCTCTTTAATTGTTCTTCCATAACAGAGGCACCTTTTGCTTTTAATAACTTTTTAAGTAACAATGAGATCTGTTACTCGGTAGACAGCTGCTGTCCTATTGTGAAACCTTAGCTGAAAAACATACCCTTGAACTTGGAAATCCCAAGGAGGTTCCAATGACTTACTGTGCAGTTACTCTTCATTTTCTTACTCTTTGTTTTTGAGGTTTCAGCCACATCTGGTTGCATTCCTTGGTCTTCATATGGGGCACCACTTAGCTGGGGCTGACCAGCAGACCCTGAGTGATGGAAGAATGGATTACTCCAACACATTTGCTGTTAAAGAGAAGCTAAAGGACTGCCTGACTAAAGGAACCAGACAGCCTCAATCACCTGCCTCATTAGGCTTTTATTACAACAGCAGTTTGAGATAAAGTTTATCTTTTAGATACAATCAGTAGGGTAAGTAATTTTGGGAGGACACATGTGTTTGCAGTGTCCTTTAGGCAAAGACACCCAAAGATTAAGCATAAGGATTCCAGTAAATACCCGGGGGTCTGCACGTGCACAAACTTGTTTGGAAAGGTCAAGGAATAATTAGGGGCAGCCGCCTTCAGCACTCCCCTAAGTTGAATACCGATAAACAGGGTGTGCCGTCTTCAGCACTTCCCTTTTCAGAATGTCCTCCTTACAAACTTTCCAACAAGTCTCTTGTGCTTCCCAGTAGCAGTGCATATGCCAGACCTGGATGGAAGAACTGTTTTCCAGACATCAGCCATGGTGAGAAATTGCTAACTTTACAACCAACCCCAGGTAGACAATAGCTGGCTCATGGATGGTGGGGTGATGGGGTGAGGGTGGGGGAAGCTGTCCATTGGAAGACTCAGTGTTCTGCAGCTTCCCAGTCCCGGGTCAACCTGCCTCCCTTCCTGCTGGCCTTCCTGGCCCCAGTGGGCATCCCAGCTAGGGTCCAATACTTGGATGTGAACCCACATCTTGGCCAGGTGGGTTTTAGATCAGCCTGGGGGTCTGCACGTGCACATTCCTACCTTCATGCCTTCTCTCCAGAGGTCTCCCTTATAGAGTCCCATCCTTTACTTTTCTTCTAATTCTCACCATTTAACACAGCTCTGCTTGGTTCTAAGGCAATGAGAGGGGTCTGTCTCACCCCACTGCCAGCTCCCTCTGGCATCTCTTTATGCATTTTGACCCCAGGGTTGGATTATGTGGAAGCCTTGCCACCTTCCAGAGTCTCCCAGATCTCAAAAGAATCTGGAAAACCTAAAATGCTAGGCAGGCTCCTTCCTGCCCAATGTCCTGACCTTGGGTGGTGCCCAGGGCAGCACATGCTTGTTACCAACTTCAGAGGTCAGGGAGCATCTTCCTGACAGCCTTCCTTGTGGATTGGTTGGGAAGTGCCAGACACCCCTAGACTAAGTTCTGTGGGGGCTGGGCTTGCATGCTGTGTAACCCCAGGTGTCCAGGCAGAGTCAATGGGAGAAACTGCTACAGAAAGAGTTCCAATGCCTGTGTTAGTCTGCTCAAGCTGGGGTCTTAAGCAACAGAAATTTATTTTCTCACAGTTCTAGAGGCTGAAAGTCCAAGGTCAAGGTATGGGCGGGGTTGTTGCCCCTCTGAGGCTCCTCTCCTCAGCTTATGAATGGCTACCTTCTTCTGCGTCCTCACAGGTCTTCCCTCTGTGAGAGTGCGTGTTTCTGTCCTAATTTCCTCTTCATATGAGAATACCAGTCACACTATATTAGACTCCATC
Source organism: Myotis daubentonii (assembly GCF_963259705.1). Classification (NCBI taxonomy): domain Eukaryota; kingdom Metazoa; phylum Chordata; class Mammalia; order Chiroptera; family Vespertilionidae; genus Myotis; species Myotis daubentonii. The sequence continues at coordinate 10,329,929 of NC_081844.1, forward strand.
CACGGGACCTCATTTTACCTCAGTTACCTCCTGAAAGGCCCTATCTCCAAATATAGTCATTCTGGAGTAATGGGCGTTAGGGTTTCAATCTATGAGTCAGGGGCACAATTCAGCTAAGAACAGTTACTGAAAGCCAGCACTAAGATGGAGTCATCACCCTCATTTTTGCAGCTGAGGAGGCAGAGAGAGGCACTTGTCTTGCTCTGAGGAACAGGCAGTTTACCTGAGCAGTCCTTCCTCAGGTTTATCTCTGGGGTCCAGTTTTACTTCAAACAGGGCTGCAACCCTGCACCTGACAGTGGTACTGGATCCCTCCTAGGAACTTCAAGCATGGAGCCTGGACCACAACTGGGCATGGCAGTGGGGTTTGGGAGTTCCAGGTACAGCATCAGCACCCACTGTGCCTGGAGGATTCATGGTACACTTGGCAGGGAACTGGGGAAGCTGTTTGAGTGGCCAAGCACATCAGACTGTCATATGTAGGCAGCATCCACCACATCTGGCTCATAGTGACAGTTCAGCAGATAGGCTACAGGTCTGGTGGGGCTGTCCTGGGTGGTTGGAGTGGTGTAGACAGATGGCTTGTTCATGAGAACCCCTACCCTCAGGGGAGTTTACAGGGACCTAGAGATATTGCTTGAGCAGGTGGGAGCCACCAGCCACCAACACTGAGTTCACCCATGACCTTGCTTTGATGAGGTCAGCCCTGTCAGCATTCATGACAAGTGTTTGGGCAGCATCTATGTCTCCATCATTTATCATTTCAAAATCCATGGAACTATGCAGACATTTGTGGGAAAATAGTAAACTCCATTCTCTTGAACTTTTAAGTGGATGTGTAGTTCATTTATCAGAAAGATGTCTTTCTGCCATCATATAAATGCATACATATATAAATACATTTTAGTCAATATAATGTGGAATGTTGAACTGACAAGAAAGGCAAGTGTTTTGGGTAAGGACTCCCTCCTTGCTTGAATGTCATTTCACTGAATGCACCAAACAGCTTCATGAGGTGGATTGCATTTTATGGACAAAGAAATTGAGGCCTGGCATGGCTGTGCACTTTCCTGAGGCGATATGGCTAAAGAGTGCCTGAGTGGTGCAGCCTCAGCCACCAAGCTGTCCTCTGAAGGGCAATGTGGATCAATGAGAGAGGCTGGGAGGTTTGCAACCACGATTTGGAACTTCACAACAGAGCTTCCTCTAATATTTCAAGAGTGCAAATCTTGGACCTGGATTCTTATTTCAGGCTCCTAGCAGGCTCTCACAGGCGCTGGTGGTCATTGCAGAGTTTAAGCCAGCAGACAGCATTGATTAGATTTGATTTTATCCTTTGTTTTGAATTATTTATGCCTCCTCCTTAATTTCCCTAGGAATAATTTAATAATTCAGAGCAGCAGAAGGGCACCTGGGTGTGTAGCTCTGGGACATGCTGGCCCAGGACACTGTCAAGGCTGCTGGAACCATCTTTCCTTTAAAGCAAAACCTCCCTGAGTGCTCAGGACCTGGGAACTCTGCCTGGGCAGTTAGGGCTCTCATAGCCTTCACCCTCCTGTGTTGCAGGCCTCCTTGACGTCTGTTCCTGAGCTCTGGGTCTTGTAACCTTGCAGAGCTCCTGTGTTCAGCACCTGGTTATGCTCCTGTACCCCAAAACTCTGATCCCATCATCTCCATTCAGGCCATACTACCTACTACCACAGAGCATGTGGGATACACTCCCCGAGCCACAACGCTCCCCTGTTCCAGACCCTCCCAGAGTACCTACCTGTTTCTCTGGGGAAAAGATTCAAGCTTGTTAGCTAGACATTCCAGGCCCTGTGGCCCTGGCTTGCTGGGTCAGGCACATTCCCTTCATGCTCCCCACTGTGTGGAGCTGTTTGAAGGGCTGGAATATGTGCTGCCTGCCCCCCACAGCAGCCTTGCAAGTGCTTGTCTCCTACAGGGAAAGTGGGCCCAGCACACACCTGCCCCAGTGGCCTGGCACTTCCCATACCACTTTCCAGTCACAGCTTAGTGAGGTGAGGGAAAGAGAGTTGTTTAGGGCCCTAGTTCTGGGCTCCTAGCCAGTTACACCTGCCCCCACCCCAGCAAACACACCCTCTGTGTAATCCACTGGGGCTTCAGCCACTTCCTCTCCTTGGGAGGAGCACAGGGCCTGGAGGGCTGCTAGCTCTGAGGCTAATGCTAAAACTAACCCTGGGCCATGGAGGGGTGGGCAGTTGGCCCAGGAGCTTGAAAGACACCCCCTCCCAAGTCAGACTTCCAGGTATCTCATGCTCCCGAGGGTCACAATGTTGGGCCATATCTCGCACCAGCATGGGAACATATCAAGTGTCAGAGCTGGAATCAATGCTTCTCCAAGGTCCTCTGAGGGAGTGGAGAGGCCCAGGGAGTGAAGGGGACAGCAAGAGGATCAAATCGAGGGTCTCTTCAGTGATTTCCATTTGCTGGGAGCTGAGGTGAAGGCTCTCCCATTGACTTGCAAGCTGTGAGATGGGTACTGCTACCACTCCTATTTTACAGAGGGGAAACTGAAGCACAGAGAGGGTAGGTGTCTCTCCCAGAATCATACAGCAACACAGAACTGTGGTGTGTCTGATTTCAAAATCTGCTCTTTTGGTGTTTACTTGGAGGTGGGGCTACGAGGGAGAGATGACTTTAGTGTTTTCACCTAGAACTGGAGAGGACTGGACTACATGGTTTCATCCACTTACACCCTTTCTTGCTTCCTTCTTTGTTTTCTCCCTACCTCCCTTTCATCCTCCTTCCTTCTCTACAAAAATATTATTGAGCATTTACCACATAATGGCTACTGGAACCCAGAAATGAATTGGACCTAGTCTCTTCCTATGAGATCCCCAGGATGGACAGACAGACAGAATAGACCCCACTCAGAGCTGGGGAGACACTGAGTGGTTCTGGGGTCATTGACATGGTCTCCCCTGAAGCAATGCAACAGCAGATCTGACTCTGACTTTCACTCTGGGGGGTGCCGTGGAGTGAACACTGGTCAGGCTGGGTCTGGCACATTGTCCTTCTTGCCTAGTCTTCCACATACACTCCCAACTCTGTGCTTGTTGACAGAACAAATCTCTTGTCTCTGTTTCTCACAGCCACATTGAGGTTCTCCAACAAGGCCCCACTGCCCTCTCCCAAAGGAGCAGTTGCTGAGGTCACCCACTGCCTGTGCTGGACTCATTTGGAAGTGGTGTGTGCTGGGTTCAGTCAAGTTCACCGTGTCACTAGGTCACCAACACGTCCTGAGTCCTATGAGATCTCCAGCATCTCTGACTGCGCATTGGAGTCTAAGACTGGGTGAGCTGGGCCTAGGGTTGAGGTAGAGTTCAGAAGGCTTAGGGGTCTCACATGAGTCCAGAGGTCCTAAGGGAAGGGGGGTCATGCTGGAGCCTTGGCACTGGAGATGGCAAGTGGAGGCAAGGTCTTTGTCTCAGGAGCCCCAGGGAAACAATCTGAGGATCATGATGGCATCTCCTCATTGGTATGGCCAATCCTCCATTGTACCCACCCTGCTTTCCTCTGTCCACCCCAGAGTTACTCCAAGAGTGCTCACACCAGGCCCAGCTCCTGGAAACCGGCAAAGGAACATGGTGGCTTATGGAGGTTGGCCTGGGAGATGCCTACAAGCTAACCTGAATGCTAGAGAAGGTTATGGAAGATAGGGATGGGGCACAGAGCCATCCTGAGTGGAGGATGGAGCCTGGTGATGAGATGTGATAGCAGGTCATTGGGGGATCCAGTCTGGTGCAAGGTCAGCACAAGGCAGGGTAACTTCAGGCCACAGGGCCATAGGGCATCTGACATGGGGAAGAATGTCAGTCTTTATAGAACAGTGGCTTGTCCCAGGCTGTATGAACATGGTCATTGACATATGACTGATGAGGTGGGGAATAACTTCTTTCCACCCCCCCCCCCAAGAATGGGTTATGACAGCTAAGTTTATACCACATGGTCCTGTCACCTTGGCCACACTTGATCTTAGCCAAGCTGATGCTTTCTCCTGGGAGTCTATAAATTGAAGAGGATTCTCATTGATCCTGGGCTAGTTGATGAGCAGAGGTGCAGCGAACTCAGGCCCCTGTTCTACATCACACAATCAGAGAGGCACAGAAAGGAGGGACTGCCTGTGGCCCTCAAATACATTGGCATAAACTCATTCGTAATAATCTCTTATTGCTTTTGTGAAATTTTTTTATTGAGTCAAAATTCACATAACATAAAATTCACTATTTTAAAGTATACAATTCTGTGGTTTGTAGTGTATTCACAATGTTGTGCAACCTTCACCACTAACGTTTTCTTCATCCCCAAATGAGTCTCCATCTCCATTACCAGTCACTTTCCATTTGCCCTCCTCCAGCTCCTAGAGACCATTCCTATACATTCTGTCCCTATAGGTTTACCTATCCCGAACATTTCATATAAAGGGATTCATGCACCCTGGCTGGTGTAGGTAAGTGGTTAGAGTGTTGGCCCATGCACCGAAGGGTCTCAGGTTCAATTCCTGGTCAAGGGCAGGTACCTGGGTTGCAAGTTTGATCCCCACCCTGGCCAGGGCATGTGTAAGAGACAATTAATCAATGTATCTCTCTCACATCGATGTTTCTCTCTCTCTCCCCATCCTCCTTCCCACTCTCTCTAAAAATCAATGGAAAAAATATTCTCAGATGAGGATTATCAAAAATAAATAAATAAATGGAGTCATGCAATGTGTAGCCGTTTGTGTCTGGTTTCTTCCACTGAGCATAATGTTTTCAAGATTCATCCATGCTATAGCCTGTGTCAGTGATTCTTTCCTTTCTATGGCTGAATAATAACCCATTGTATGGATAGGCCGCATTTTGTTGATCCATTAGTCAGTTGATAGACATTTGTGTTGTCCTCCCTTTTTGGCTACCGTGACTGTGCTGCTATGAACAACCGTGTACAGATTTTGTGCAAAGGTGTTTTCAGTTCTTTTGGGCAGGCCCCGGGGAGTGGAATTGTGTCATATGGTAAAGCCATGTTTACCTTTTTATCCTCCTATCTCTTAAACATCTGTGAGATCTACAGCACTACCTACTTTTCCATTTCTAGCTATTTTCTTGCACCTTCTCCATCACTTTTCCACAATAAAACATGCATCTCAGTGCTAAGCTCTGCAGGGTTATTCAATTTTATTTAACACACACACACACACACACACACACACACACGCACGCACACACACACACACAACAAGTTTTGGCTTAGCTGATCCTCTTAATTGGATGCCTTAAAATTAATTAACTTATGCTTATATTTTATCATTACTTTCTGTTTATTTTGCTGTCATTTTCAGCCTTATATTCTCTAAAAGTTGTGTTTAAAACTACATTTCCCAGTAAAAACAGCTTCATTTGCAATCTCACAAATCTTGATATGTGCTATTTTCATTATCATCAAGTTCAACATACTTTCTAACTTACACTGGAATTTTTTATTTTTCCCCTGGATTATTTCATTGTGTGTTTTTCAATTTCCCAGCAGCAGACCCTGGCCCAAATTCCCTGTCCTTGCACCTGCAAACCTTTCTGTGTCACTCAGGCTTGCAGTGGTGCCCTCAGGAAGCAGCAAGTGTATTTGTTTTCTATGCTGTGTAACAAATTACTATAAATTTAGTGGCTTGCAACAACACTGTTGTTTATTAGCTCACAAGTGTATAGGTCAGACGTCTACATTATAGGACTAGTTTCTTCTCAGGGTCTCACCAGGTTGCAATCAGCATGTCAGCAAGGCTGCATCTCCCCTGGAGCTCAGTCAGCTTTCAGGCTCATTCAGGTTATTGGCAGAATTCAGCTCCTGAGGTCCCTGTTTCTTTTCATGCTGTCAGCCAGTGGCTGCCCTCAGCTCCAAGAGGCTGCCTGAATTTCTTGCTCAGTGGCCTCCTCCATCTTCCAAGCCAGCAACAGGGACTATTGCCCATCTTGATTCTTTCTCACACATTGACTCTCCTTTGCCAGGAAAAAACCTTGTTACTTGTAAGGGCTCACCTGATTTGGTCATGCCCACAAAGGATAATCTCCCTATGTTAAAGTCAATTGATTTGGGACCTTAATTACATTTGCAAAATATTTTCACAGAAGCACCAAGATGCGTGTCTGATTGAATAAGCTGGAGAAGAGTGCAGAGATCTAGAAACTGTCTTAGAATTCTGGCTACCATATCCTCCAAAGCTCTAAGTTATGTCCTGAGCCTCCATTCTCCCTCAGGTCCTGGCACAGGGATTATCTTGTTAGCATTTTGATACTTTCAAACAGATATTTAAATTTTTGGTCTAGCTTTTCTTCTTTTCCTCAGTGTGACAGTTGGTACAAATTATATACCCACCATTACTGGAAGCAGACAACCTAGATCGTTAGGAACAAAAAAATATCATTAACTTAATAAAGAATGTCTGCCAGAACTCTAAAGCAACTATCACATTTAATGGTGAAATATTAGATGTATTCTTATTAAAGGTCAGGATTGAGATAAGTTCAAATTTTCTGTCACTGCTTTTGCTAAAAAGTGGAGGTCTGGCAATAAAAAGCTAAAATTGTCAAGGAAGAGAAAAAAAACTGTAATTATTTAAATAGCTATGACCCTCTATCTGAAAAAACAACTGTAATTATGTAGATAGCTATGATCCTCTTTCTGAAAAATCCAAGAAATTCAATTACTTGTCAAATCACTAGAGTTAATTAGAGAGTTTGGCAAGATGGCAAAACGAAAGATTAATGTAAAGCCAACAGCTCCAAACTGCAGCAATAACTAGTTAAAAGCATAATCGAAACAAGATGGCAATGGCAAGAGTCACAGAATCTAGGAAATGTCTGAGACTACCTCTCACGAGAAAGGGAGGCTTTGTATGTTGGAAATCATTAAACCTTATAGAGAATCTCAGTCAATGGTGAGAAGTATCACATTCAATAATGGAAGTATCAAATATCCTGAAGATTTCATTCTCTTCAATTAATGTAAGTTCAATAAAAATCTCAACCAAAATCTCAGTAAGGAGGATTTTTCATGAAACATCTCAAACTTACCCAAAATTCATATGGGATACAACATGTGCAAGAAGAGTAATGTTTCTAAATAGAGTAGCGGTGAGGATGTGCCTGGTGTCTATGGAATGTTAGGATCTCTAGAACATGGAATAGTGTGGTGGCACAAGAGAGGCAACAGCCATGTGGCTATGAGAGAGGCGAAATGACTCACGAATTTATGGGAATTTACTGCAAGACAGAGGTGACAACTCCAATAAGTGGAAGAGCAATTTTTCTTTTCTCTTTTTTTTAAAAAAGTATATTTTATTGATTTTTTACAGAGAGGAAGGGAGAGGGATAGAGAGTTAGAAACATCGATGAGAGAGAAACATTGATCAGCTGCCTCCTGCACACCCCCTACTGGGGATGTGCCCATAACCAAGGTACATGCCCTTGACCAGAATCGAACCTGGGACCCTTCAGTCCGCAGGCCGACGCACTATCCACTGAGCCAAACCGGTTAGGGCTTTTCTTTTCTCTTTTAATAAATAAAATAGGGTCAAATGGCCCTTTGTATCAGCCCAAGAGGACATACTCAGGAAATGAAGAAAGTACTCAAAGTAGAAGGAACTCAATGAGGGAAACTGGTTACACAGGTGATAGAAGAGCAAAGAAACCAGCAGGGGACAGGGGGGCAGCCAGGCCCACTCTAGGTTGGAGGACTAAGTGCACTGGGGTCAGCTAGCAGAGGCTGGGAGCATAGCATTCTTCCTAAGGGAACAGATGAAATTCTTTCTGGAAAATTCACTTGGACAGGGTGGGCAGGGCTATCCTTTCCATCTGCTTTTCAATTTCTTTCCTGTGCCTTCTGTGGCCCAAGCCCAGCTGGAAGCCAGGTGACATGGTGGCAATGGGAAATGCAGCCTGTAGGGACAGAGCTGGAGGCCAAGAGGCCAAGAATGGTGAATCATTCTCAGGATGAAAAATAGTTAGATCCCTATATCATAGCTTCCAAATAATAAATTTCAGATCAATCAAAGTATTAAGGAAATAAAATAGAATATGGTTAAAGAACACACAAATTAAAAATAAACAATAGAAACCAAAGAAAGGGCTAATACAGTTTGTGATATGAAACTGAAAATCTTTATGGCAAACAATGCCATTAAAAAAATGAGAAACACGACAGACAAGGAGACAATATTTGCAACTTTTTAAAAGGACAACAGATTAATACTAGACTGTGTAAGCAGCTCTACAAATTGATGATAAAAAGGCAAACCAAAATGAAAACTGGCATCCAAGAAGAGAATATTCAAGAGATTCTAAGATAGGTAACTACAAATAGACAATAAAAATGAAGTGATGGCCGACTGCACTAGTTATTGGAAAAATGAAAATTAAAACAACAGTGAGATACCATTTTCAGATAAACAATTGTTGGTGGGGTGTGGGATGGAGACGGAAACATACCCCCATTACCTATGGCCCTTCATCCAATAGAGACCAGACCCCACATTTTTAGCTGGGCACAGGGCCTCCAAACTTCAGTCTCCTCTGAAATTAGAAGGTAGCCATGTGACCAGCTTTAGGCAATAACATCTAAGGAGAAGGAGAAAGGGGCAATTTCTGGAATCTTACTTGAAAGATAGTGGGTGGGTGCCCTTGACCTTCTTCTATGCCAGCCGTGGGCAAACTGCTGGCCGGATCCAGCCTGTTTGAAATGAATAAAACTAAAAAAAAAAAAAAAGACCGTACCCTTTTATGTAATGATGTTTACTTTGAATTTATATTAGTTCACACAAACACTCCATCCATGCTTTTGTTCCGGCCCTCCGGTCCAGTTTAAGAACCCATTGTGGCCCTCGAGTCAAAAAGTTTGCCCACCCCTGTTCTATGCCCTTTCCAACTTCCAAATGCTGCAAATGCAGCTGTGATGGCTGGAACCTCAGCATCAATCAGGAGACATAGTGAATGGCAGACAGGTGTGAGGGAGCCACCAGCTGGTCTCTGGGGACTTCAAAGAGCAGAGCTGCTCAAAGCCCTCGCCTACCTCTAATGTGAGAGCGGCCTACAATCTTGTTTGTTTTCAGTTCCTATTACGCATAGCCAAATCAAGTCATAATTGGTGCAGGAAATAGGTGAGCACAGATACTGTTCTGAGCTGGATTGTGTCCCCCCAAATTCATATGTTGAAGTCTTAACTCTAGTATCTCTGAGTATAATTGTATTAAGTTAAAATGACATCATATGAGTGGGTCCTAATCCAATATCATTAGTGTCCTTATTACAAGGGGAGATTAGGACACAGCCACAGGGGCACTGTGTGAGGACACAGCTGGAAGATGGCCATCTACAAGCCAAGGAAAGGGTCTCAGAAGCAAACAACCCTGCTGCCACCTTGATCTTGGACTTCTAACCTCCAGCGCTGCAAGCATATACACGTCTGCTCTTGAATTTCCCCAGTCTGTGGTGCTCTGCTGTGGTGGCCCAAGCAGACTGACATAGGCATGCTGGTGGGCATTAAGGCTGTTTATGACAGTTAAAGCAGCTCCTGTTCTAATGCTTCTTTATGTGCACAGGGGACTCTCGCTCAACACCTACAGCTGTGCCTGGAATGCCATAGTTCAGCCGTGGGCAAACTACGGCCCGCGGGCCAGATCCGGCCCATTTGAAATGAATAAAACTAAAAAAAAAAAAAAAAAAAAGACCATGCCCTTTTATGTAATGATGTTTACTTTTAATTTATATTAGTTCACACAAACACTCCATCCATGCTTTTGTTCCGGCCCTCCGGTCCAGTTTAAGAACCCATTGTGGCCCTCGAGTCAAAAAGTTTGCCTACCCCTGCCATAGTTACTGACAAAATAGTTGTTTTAATGTGTGATTCACGTACATGGATCTTGGCTGCAGTGTTTTCCACATGGTGTGTAAACATTTAGATAAACGTCCAGATACACATATAGAGCTGTGGCCCTTACCTCTGCAAAGGGAACACTGGGCTTGGGTTGCTTAAGGATACCTATGGTTTTATCTGTAATGTTTCAAATGGTTTGAGGATATCAAGTAACTAGGCACATTACAACTGTGCCTTTCTACTCAAACGCTTACTGAGATCAAATGCTGAAGGTAAGCACTAGAGCTGTGTCCATAGGGGTGGTGGGTTGTGTTCCCAGTGTGGACTGGGGTGGTGGGCTGTGTTCCCAGTGTGCACAAGGTGCTTGGAGATGCTCTCTGTGTGGAGTACAGAGGGAGGCAGTGGGCAGTACTCCTAGTGTTTCAGAAGGTTCTGCTCCAGGTGTGGAGTGGGTGCTGGGTGATGCTCCCAGTGTTGATGGCTAGTGTGGGCAGCTGCCTGTGACATATTAAGTACTGTGACCATCCCTGCCATGCTCACTTCAATAGGGGTCTTAAATTACTGTCACACTTACACAGAGAAAGTGGAAACAATCCTGAATCCCTTTCTAGCCACCAAAAATAGAATTAAGCAGAAAATAACAAATGGACTCATTATTTCCCTCTCCTGAGGGCCTGGAGGACAGGAAGTAAAGAGTGAATTGTTGGCTTCCTTTGTCCAGAAATCACTTCGGTAGCTTCATCCTGCCCCTCTCTGGTCCTGTGCTCCTGGGAAGGTGGAAGTCATAGCCTCAGGCAGGCAGCTGCACTCCTCACTTGTCTGTCCTGCCATGTGAATGCACAGGAAGCTTATGCTGCTTCCTTTTCCAGATGCCCTGGTGTTCCCAGGGCCTGGGCCCCAGACAGCTGAGGCGGGAGGCTTCAGCTGGCCCTGTGGGAGGCAGAGCCTTGTCTGTACATGATGCCAGCATCCTGGGCATCTTGGATTGGAAGCAGCCCCATCACTGCCCTCAGGCTCCATACACAGGACCAGTCGCTTGTGTCCTGATAGCCTGCCAGTTTGTGCTGTGCCCCAGCTTGCTTGATGGTGCTTGGATCTGGTCACTCGCTGGGCCTTGCTCTAATGAGAATCACCAGGGCACCTTCCAGCCTTAATGGTGTCCCCCCCCCCCCCCCGCACCTCCCAGTCTCACAACCTCCTGGGATCCAGCCCAGAACTCTGTTTTGTCTGAGACACCTGGGTGAGAGTCTCATCTCCTCACTAGCCTGAGCAGCAATTTAGGTTCAGTCTTGCCTGGTGGCCCTTTCTCCTTCCCACCACCTGGAAAGGGCTGTACCCAGGCATGTGCCCTGCTGCCTAGGTGAGCTGTCAGGTTCGGGTGTGAGGCCAGGGTACTGGGCAGCATGGGAAGTCAGTGCAGGAGCCTACCTGAATCAGAGACAAGCTGGAGGCAGATTGGCTGTCCCTCAGAGTGATGAGAAGGGTAGCAACAGGGTAGCTGGGAGCTGGCTACCCAAAACTGTTCAGATGCGCAGCTCATCCAATAAGCAGTGAGTAGCAGGCTCCTGGTGAGCCAGGTGGCAAGGACAGGCAGGATGTGAGAGCTTGTTGCTGGTCCTAAGCACAGGGCAGACCCCAGGAAGGCTCTGCAGGGCCCAGGGAGGCTATAGACTCATCATAGATATGTGTCTGAGGCTGTGTACAGACTGCCTGCTGTAGCCTCCACTTTTCCATCTATGGAATGGGGACAGTAACATTTACATTGAGATGAGGCTATACATCAATAAGCTAAGAGCTATACTAGTAAGTGCCCAGCCTAGGTCTGGGGCCAAAAGAACTTGTCAGGTCTATGGAAGAGCAAGGAAAACTGTTGTTGGGCGAACTCCTCACAAAGACAATCTAGGTCCCGCCCAGGCTAGCCCTTTCTGTCTGGTCTGTTGCTCCTGGCATCACTCCCTCTTCATAATGAACATTTATTATTTGTGCAAAGGGCCTCATCTATGGTATCTCAGTCACTGCTCCTACAAATTTGGGAAGTGGGGGGCTAGAAAGCCCTCCACTGTACAGATAAGACCCCGAATGCCAGGGAAGTTGGTGCCCTGCTTGTGATCATGCCTTGCAAAAGCAGAGAGATGAATTTGAAGGCTAGCCTAGTCCCCAGGTTCATAGTGACTATACCAGGGTCCCTTTGAGATATAGGCAGGATGCTCAGGAGGAACTTTCACTCAAGTATGGGTCAAAGGAGGGAGTTGACAAGGAAATGTATGCCTATGTGGAGCCCTGGAGAAACCCCTCCAAGGGGCTCAGAAATGATACTCAGAATGTTCTGCAGCATCTCTCCTATTAGGGTCCCCAAAAAGGTTCAGAGACTGGAAGTGATATTTTTCTTCAAAGATAATTACTAGTACTATGAGGAGATTCAGTGAATTAAGGTTTAGGGGATGCTTTAGTCCCAGGAGTGGAATTTGGGCATCTTTCCTTGTGTCTCCCTGCTGGCTCCTGTTTGCAGACTTGCAAGTGGAAGTCTTCCTCATCCCTTGTGAACTCTCTGGCTTCCCCTACCCCCAAACCCCAAGGGCACCAGCTATTCTTAGGAAATCATCAGGTCCTACCCAGGTCCAGGTGCCCATGGCAGATCAGAGTTCTATCCAGCTGAGCAGGAGACCACTCCCTCCTCCAACTCACACCCACCCTATCAACCTCCTGTGGTCCCTTTCAGGGACAGTTGCAGACTCTCTCTCTCCCTCATGCATCCTCATCTGACAGGTAACTACTATATCCTTCTGTTAGCATAGATAGTTAGATATTAATTTTTTAAAAAGGGGAGCAAAGAGAATCAGATATTAAGAAGCCTAATCTACTAGGGAGCTGAATTGGATAATAAGCCTGCCGCATTAGGAAGCTACAGCTTCACATACTGCCCAGGAGTCCACTGCATCCTCTACCCTCCAGACCTAATCCCCTAAGCAGACGGGAAATATCCTTATTGCTCATTATCTAGAATTACCAAGGGAGAGATAAAACAATGAAGGGGACATTCCTCTGCTGGGTGCATGCACAGTAGGAGCCAAGATGGCAACCATAAAGGCCTGTAGCAGTCCTGCCTGGGAAGAGATTGGATTGGATAAGGTTCACAGAACCCCAGAAGATATAGGAAATGGATTGGTTAATTTGAAAGAGTGCCTAGCCCTTTCCAAACTTGAGATAATATAATAAGAGTCTAACAAAGGAAAGTTCTCCTCTCGACCCCTCAACAGCCATTGCGGGCCTAACAGTTGCCTGGGCCCCAGCAGCTGTATGGTCTCCAAGTTCAGGCTCCAAGTGCAAGGCTGGGTAGGACAATGCAGCACCAGCCAGAGTACAGTGGGAAATAGAGATTATTTCCCACTGGAAATAATCTGGACAGGACAGGAACAAAGGCTTAACTAGACTAAGCTTTGACATGGACTGAACCAATGGCACAGAATTGGTGGACCCTGACATTTCCTCTGGGCTGGATGAGACAAGGCTGCACTTTTTCCACAGTGGGATGGACAGAGATGAGCAGGAAACCTTCTATTTCTATTCCAATAAACCTTACCACTCCCATATGTGGATCTCCTGAAATTCTTTTCTCAGGACTCTGTGAAAGGACCCTATTTCCACTAAAAACAATTCCAAAGTGATACCCAGAGCGGGTCCTTGTCCTTTTCATAAATAGCTGCTGCCTCAGTTAGGGCTTGGCAGGAAACAGATGGCTTGCTCAGGTTGGGCAATTTGAAGAGCATTTACTAAAAGGCACTCTTTACAGAGGTGTGGGCAGGAGGCCCGAGGCCTGAGGGGCACGGGGAGAGGGGAAGAGATGGGACAACGAGCCCACCTGGCAAGAGTCATGACTGTTAGGCAAAGGGACGGTTGGCCTCAAGTGACCCTGCAGGAGCGAGTAAATAGCCTGTTTTTCTCCTCCCACTCCATCTCTGATGGCTGAACTAGACCTGAAGTTAGAGGGAAAGGGAGTATCACACACAGCCTCCAGGGGCTCGAGCAGGGTAAAGGGTGAACAGTGATTCTGGACAGTCAAATGGAAGCCTCTAGGTCAGTGATGGCGAACCTTTTGAGCTCAGCATGTCAGCATTTTGAAAAACCCTAACTTAACTCTGGTGCCATGTCACATATAGAATTTTTTAAATATTTGCAACCATAGTAAAACAAAGATTTATATTTTTGATATGTATTTTATATATTTAAATGCCATTTAACAAAGAAAAATCAACCAAAAAAATGAGTTCGCGTGTCATAGGTTCGCCATCACTGCTCTAGGTGTTCACAGGGCCTGCCAGATATTGGTGTGCAGTATATGTTTGTTGTTGTTTTTTTTTCTTAAATGAGTGGTTTTACTTAGATTTCCAATCTGTTGCTCTTATACATGCAGGTATAGCTAAAAGCTAATTTCCCCGAAGCAAAATTGCTAGGTCAAACTAAATGCATTGGCTTTTAATAGTCTTGCTAAATTGGTTCATGGGGTTGGACCTCTTCCCATGGTAGTTTCACTAACAAGGGGTGCTGTCAAATTTGCATTTCTGCCAATCTGAAGTGAGAAGCCTCTGCAAAACTAATTTGTATTTCTCTTGCTCTGAGTGAGTTGGATATCTTCACACTTGTCTGAAGCCCCTTTGTGTTTCACTGTCTATGACTCATCATTTTTTGCTTATTGAATTTTTTATGTTTTACTTATTAGTATTAGCCCTCTGACCATGGTCTTAGTTGCAAATATTTTTTCCAATTGAAGTCTTAACTTTGCTTATCAGTGGTTTTTGCTCTACAGATGTTTTTAACCTTTGTTAAATTTTGAGTCATAGTTCAAAAAACTGGGATTCCAGCTTGTAAAACTTGCTTCTTCCCATACTTCTATGGTTTCATTTATACATTTAAATCTTTGATCCATTCAGATATTATTCTGATATACAGTGTGAGATGTAGATCTCACCTGGTCTTTTCTCAGAAGACTGCCAATTTCTCCCTACATCATTTATTAAAGAAGTGGTTCCTTTTTACCAAATGAGACACTTTTGATTGACTAAACCTGTATGTGTCCGAGTCTGTATCTGCTCTCTTTGTCTGTCACAATTGTGTCAGACAAAGACATGAAGTGTGGGAGCTAAAAAAAATATTAATGCTTTTCTTTCCACCTTCTAAATTCTTCTGGCTGGGCTAATAACCAAACTAACAGAAACAGATTAACAGAAAAAAAAAATCAAAGTTGAATACATGTGCATGAGGAATTCACGTAGACAAGATAAATTCATGCATATTCCAAAAACCGTGAGGCAACATTAGGTATATAAGACCTTTTGGACAAAGGAGAAAAGGGGAGTTTGGGGTATTAGATTTCAGAAGTACGAATGGGTGATTTACAGATCACTGAGGAAGAGCAGAACACACATGGCAGGAAATCCTCACTAGGGAACTCAGAAACAGTGGGACAAGGGGGTCTCTAGCCAACAGGCACCTTCTGGGAGCCCTTTTGTTTACCACACTTAATTCAAATCAGGCTAAGGGGAGCATCCTAAAATCTTCTTGAAGCTGTTTTCTCTGAATCTCTTGGGCATGAAAGAGGGGAGGGTTAGGGTTCTTTCTGAGTCTTTTGTTTCCTAATTAACAGCTTAAAATCAATATCTCAAAAAGCAGCCTCAGGGTGGCAGAATTTTGGTCCCTTAAGAAGGTTTAATATACGGTGGTTTCATCTCATTGCTTCTTTTCAGTGTTTCAGGTGCTTTTAAAACTTGCATTTGCAAACTGCAGGTTGAAAGCATATAAGTTCCACTTTCTTCATTTACTTGGGCTTCCTCCCTTCTGTCCTCCAACAGGTGAACATCCAATGGCACACTGGACATGCAGTGCCTTTATCTGGCAAGTTCACATTATTTTTCAGTTAGCCAGTGTTCAGAATTGGATAAGAAAGAAGAAAATCATGTTTTTAGGCACCCATACTCATGATGTGAGATGTAAGCCAGCCACTCTATCTCTCTGTCTCTGGTGCCTATCCTCGCTCACTCTGTTAAATTGTTAAATTTTGAGTCATAGTTCAAAAAACTGGGATTCCAGCTTGTAAAACTTGCTTCTTCCCATACTTCTATGGTTTCATTTATACATTTAAATCTTTGATACATTCAGATATTATTCTGATATACAGTGTGAGATGTAGATCTCACCTGGTCTTTTCTCAGAAGACTGCCAATTTCTCCCTACCTCATTTATTAGTTTGGCTCTTTGGGGGCTGCTCGCACCTCTGACACTCTTCCCCAGGAAACCACTGTTTTGGTCCCAGGGCCTCATCCCTCTCCTCCTCATCCTCTGGTAGGCCTCTGCTCTTGAGGTCACTGTCCTTTATCCATGTGATTATTAGAGAGCTGTCTTTCTCTTTGACTGTGGGGGCTCCCAAGGAGGTAGGTTCACATCTTAGTCCAGGGTGTAGCTAGGTGCAGGCATCCAGCAAGCCTGAGATAACATTCTGTACTCAAAGGAACCCACCCATCTTGCCTATTGGATATCACCATGTTCCACAAACACCTAAAACTCAATGTGCCCAACTGAGCCTATTGCCTTTCTTCCTACACTGTGTGACCAAACCTCACCAATTGTTCCTCCAAGGCCCTCATCTCCCACTGTGGCAGCACACACCACTGCCACTCTGCCACCCTTCTGTCTACTGCTCACTCCATGCTCAGTCCTCTCAATTCCCTTTATCTACATGGCACATTCCCAAACAGGCCACCTCCTCCTCCTTCTTGAATTGCAACAATGCTTCTTCTTGCTAGGGGTCTTTCTGGTCTGCTGTCCAGCGGCTGTCAACGTGCTCTCTAGAATGCAAATCTGTTGGTGTCATTTCCCAGACACTAGCTTTCTTGAAATCTTCATGGGCAGAGAGGTGGCTAGGCTCAGGCAAAGTTCATGTATTCCCCAATCCCACCATAATTTTTGCTTTTATTTTTGAATATTTATTTTTCTTTTAAAGTTTAAAAAGCCCAAAAGGGGTAGAGTGAAAAATATGATTTCAAATTATGTCTTTTAGCCCATCAAAACTGTTGCTGGTGAAAATGGGGTTCTTCCACAGAATTGCAAGAAAAGCATTGCGGGAACCCATGTAAGAGGATGAGGTGCAGTGGTAAGGTTTATTGAAGCTGGAGCAAATGCAAAGGACTGTCTCCAGGTGCCCAGAGTCCTTATCTCATCCACAGACAGATGGTTCATCTTCATCCTGCTATGGAAAAAGTCCAGCCTGATCTTCAGCAAGCCCAGAAGAGACAGAGTCCAGAAATTCTGTCGTCGGTTAGGTCCATGCCAAGGCTTAGTCCAGTTCAGTCTCTGTCCCATCTGGCTAGCTTAGTCTCTATTCCTAGCTCACTCTGACTGGCACTGCACTGCTGTATCCAAGCCCATACTTGGGTCCCCGTGGCTAGCTACCCTGCATGGCTGCTGGATCCACACTTGGAGCGACTCTTGGAGCCCACACTTGGGCCCACACAGCTGTAGGTCCATATGCCCTCTATGGAGAGAGAATGCAGCACAGGAACAAATGGGAAAACGCATTACCTAGCAAGAGGCCTTTGCTTATATTACCTTAGGATTTCAAACTGACCAATCACCTTCCCAATCCTTGGCGGGCTTTTCTAGACTCTCCCCCTAACCAATCTAGTTTTTTCCCCCAGATTAGACACCTCCCCCTTATGGGCACCGTCTTGGCTCCTACTGCTCATGTGCCCAGCAGAGGATTTTCTCTTACTGTTTTATTCCCCGCCCTCCCCTCCTCCACCAACCCTATCAGTAATCTGCAGGGAACAAGTGGTTCCCTGGGGAGATTGGAAAGCTAGTCTGGGGGGATGGCAATTCCCTTGGCAGGGCCATGTGGCTATCCCCTAAAATGTGTGCAGCTGTAGCTTCTTACCTAATTAAGCTTACTTATTTTGCTCTCTTCTTTTTTATTAATATCTACCTACCTATGCTAACAGAACCACCCAGTATTATCAGTTTCTTATGTAACCTTCCAGAGATATTTTTATTTTAGAAATTTCATGAATATTCAGGCAATTTCATGTGTGTAATACCCCCCATGTGTTTTCACACAACTGGTAGCACATTTTATATGCTGCTCTGCATCTTTCTTTTTACTTCATGATATGACTTGATAATAATTGCATCCTGGCCCATGGAAAGTGTACTTTTTATAGCTGCATAATATTCCACTATATGAAAGCACCATCATTTATTTAACAACTAGAGGCCTGGTGCATGAATTTGTGCACTCAGGGTTGGGGGGCGGAAGTGGGAAGGTCCCCTCAGCCCGGCCTGCGCCCTCTTGCAGTCCAGGAGCCCTCAGGGGATGGCCAACTGCCAACTTAGGCTTGCTCCCCACCACTGCCTCTGCACTCACCAGCTGTAACCCCAGCTTCTGGCTAAATGGCTCTCCCCCTGTGGGAGCACACTGACCACCAGGGAGCAGCTCCTGCGTTGAGCAGGATGGGGCCGAAACTGGCTCTCCAACATCCCTCAAGGGGTCCCAGATTGTGAGAGGGCACAGGACAGGCCAAGGGACCCCACCAGTGCATGATCTGAGCTGGGGAGGGATGCAGGAGGTTGGCCAGCCAGGGAGGGACTGTGGAAAGACTCCAGTCCCGATCGGCCAGACTCCAGCAGCAAGCTCGCCTACTGGTCAGAGCGTCTTCCCCCTGGTGGTCAGTGCACATCATTGCGAGCAGTTGTGCAGCCTTAGCATATTATTAGCATATTATGCTTTGATTGGTTGAACAGCCGACTGGACGACACTTAGCATATTAGGCTTTTATTACATAGGATGGATGTTTAGGTATTTCCCCATATTTTGCTATTACAATAAAAAAGCTTTTGCACAAATAAACTTGCACATGTGTGATGACATCAGAAGGATGAGATCTTAAAAAGTGGGCAAAGCTTTGTATCCTGGAAAATGAGGTTGAAATCACCAAAGTATCCTTCATGGAGGATGCACCAATTTAGAGCCCATAAACTATGCAGGAACACTCATTTCTCTAATACCTTAACAAAACAGTGAATTCTCAGACTTCCCAATCATTTTTTTTATTTAATGAACATCTTTTTTAAAAATATATTTTTATTGATTTCAGAGAGGACGGGAGAAGGAGAGAGAGATAGAAACATCAATGATGAGAGATAATCATTGATCGGCTGCCTCCTGCATGCCCCACACTGGGCACAACCCAGGCATGTGCCCTGACCGGAAATTGAACCCTGACCTCCTGGTTCATAGGTCAACACTCACCACTGAGCCACAGTGCCTGGGCCTGACTTCCCAACCTTTAAAAAATAATTTTAAATTGTTTTACCTATTATTGATGCGATTATCTTTTATATTCTTTTTTAAAATCATGAAGCATAGCAATATACCAAGTAGTTCATAACATGTTTATAAAGTAAAGTGAATAATTATGAGTTAAATTCTCAGAAAACCAATAAGCAGATCAGGAATTAAAACAGACCAGTACCCAGGACCCACCACTCGCACTGTGTACAACCTCTCCTGTCTTACCTCCCTCTTCTCCCATGGGTAGCCACTCTCCTGAATTCTATGATAGTTCTATTTTTTTAGGAGTCACCCTCAAAATCATTTTATGTCCTTAACTATTAATACCCTCATTTTCTTCCTAGATGACACAAAGACTATGGAACAATTAAATGTCATTTACTCCACTCCCAACTTATACATTAAATACTGTCATATACTTAACCTTCTTCCTCACAATTTCTAGGATCTTTTTGTGTATTGGAAAATTTGAGTTGTAAATATTTTCCCCAGTTTGTCTATAGTTGTTTTGCCATTCAGAAGTTTCCAAAATGTGTATGTTTAATTAAAATAGATGAGAAAGTTGTACACCAAAATGAGAGCAGCCCTAATTACAATAAATGATAGAATTATGGCTAATTTTCATGTTGTTTGCATTTTTAAGTTGTGGGGTTTTTTTGTATAGAGGATATATTACTTTTGTAATCAGAAAAAAATAGCATATGGCATAAAAACAGAGCTGTTCATCTATATCAGGACTGCCCAATGCCTCAAGTGCCTGAGGTATCTGTGAAGTTGTTGCTGGTGGAAATAGGGATGGTGCAAGAAAAGCATGTCAGGGACCACACATGGGAGGATGAGGTGGGAGTGGTAAGATTTCTTGAAGTTGGAACAAACACAAAGGACTGTCCCCAGGAGCTCTTAGTCTGTGTCTCAACCACAGCCAGGTAGTTCAGCTCTGTCCCACTATGGAAGAAGTCCAACTTTATCTTCATCAAGCCCAAAGAAAGGACCAGGGTCCAAAAATTCTGTGCCATCAGTTCTGTCTATGCCAAAGCTTAGTCCAGATAAGTCTTTGTCCCCATATGGCTAGGTAAGTCCTTGTTCCTGGCTGTGCTCTGGCTAGTGTTGCATTGCTATATGTGCTAAATGCACATATAGCTGCATTTTGAACCCACCTGGATGCCAGGCCAGGACTTGAAGCTGCCCTGGGAGCCTGTGCATGGGCCCACATGGCTGCTACACCTGCATGGTGCTAGGGAGAGAGGATGCATGAAGCTGAATGGGTGAACACATGCTATCCAATGAGAGGCCTTTGTTAAGCTTTGATTATATTACCTCAGGCTTTAAAACTGATGAATTGCTTCCCCAATCCTTATCGGGCTTGTTGTAGGCCCTCCCCTTAACTAATTCAGCATTTTTCCTATATTAGACACCTCCCCCTTATGGTCACTATGTTGGCTCGTACTGCACATGTGCCCAGCAGAGAGAGGGATTTCCCTGCTGTTTTACCCCTTCCTCAGTTATCCAAGCTAATGACTAGTCCTATTGAAAAAGGAAATTTATTTTCTAATCATCCTACCCTGACCACATCCTTGGTTCCTGTAATCTCACTTGCTCATCTCCTGACCACATCCATGGATCCTGTAATCTCGCTTAATCATCAGTCAAACTGCCTAAACTGGAAAGCTCCCTAAACGTTCGAAAGCTTAGTCCATATTTGGGAGACAAAGGAGCTAGGGTGGCTAAAAGGCCAGGCCCCACTGCATTCGGGGCTCAGCCGCTGGAGGGGACTCTGCTGAGCTAGCACCAGTGCGAATAAAACAGTCCTTTTCTGAATTTCTGAGTGCCTTTGGTTTGTCGCTTCACACCAGTCTGATTTCTGCCATAACACTACCCCAGGGTGATTGGAAAGTCAGTCCTTCATCCCTACATGGGGCAGTGGGAGGGGGGAGTTAGAGGGGTGATAATCTCCTTCTGTAGGGTAATGCAGCTATCTACTGGAGTATGTGAAGCTGTAGCTTGGACCAAATTAAGCTCAGCCAGTTTTGCTTCCTTCTCTTTTATTAATATCTAGCTACCTATGCTAACAAAGTCACTTTGCATTAAACCCAACTGGGTTTGGCTCCCATCTCCTTCCCACCTGGCTACTGCAGACCCTAGGATCTTGACCTCATCCATTTTCTCCCCAGCTATTTCTGGATTCCAAAGGGTCTTCACCTTTCAGTCCACAATGTCCTGTGCTGCTGGCCTCTGCAATCTTGAACCTCTTTACCATGCTTCCCCTATGCCAGTGGTTCTCAACCTTCCTAATGCTGTGACCCTTAAATACAGTTCATGGTGTGGTGACCCCCAATTTCATTGTTACAAATTGAACATAATTAAAGCATAGTATTAATCACAAAAACAATATGTAATTATATATGTGTTTTCCGATGGTCTTAGGCGACCCCTGTGAAAGGGTTGTTCGACCCCCAAAGGGGTCATGACCCACAGGTTGAGAACCGCTGCCCTATGCATTATACTACCTCTGATCCTCAGGGAACCTCCTGAGACTTGAGTCATGAGAGCTGGCCAACTCCTTGACTCTGTGGCACTTCCTGAAAGGCTGAAATAGCTGCACGCAGTAAGTGCTTAGTAAATGCTTTTGGACTAAACATATGAGGGAGTGAAGAGTCGAGATCCAAAGCAGGAGTGAATGGGACTTGCTGAGTCCAGGGATGCTTTGAGCGGGCTGACTAGAGTTACACTCAACCCAGAAGGAATGGTCCCTAAGACATAATCACTAGAGGGCTCTCCCCAAAGGGCAGTGTTATGGGTTCACTCAGCGAGATAGACCACCGACTCAGAATTTAAATTTAAGAGCCTTTATTAAGCTGGCCAACTGACTACAGTTACAGCACCCTGCTGAAGCAGAGGCTGAACTGCAGTGCCAACTTCCATGGCCAGCAACTACAGTTATAGCACCCTGCCAGAGCAGAGGCCGAACTGCAGCCCAGACTAAGGAATTACAGCATTTTTATTTGCAAAAACCACAAAGTTACAAAGCCTTGTTTACATAATTAGTTCTCGACACAGTATAGCATCATACAGTGACTACTTTCCTATCTATGTGTTCTAGGAACAGAGAGTACACACGCCCCGTCTGGCCAAAGTGCCAGATATGCAGCCCAGTACAGCAGGATGCCATTCCAAGGGCAGGGGCAGGCTAGCTAGGGTGCCATCGCCAAGGTGTGGAAATGTAGAGTCTTCTCTTTGTCCAGGTGTGAGCAGCAGTGGGGCTAGAACCATTCCTGTCCCTGCTACTCATTCTCCATCCCTGATTTTCAAGCCCACAGCCTGGAAGAAAGAACTTCCATTCCCCATCCTCCCATTGTCCTTGCCCCTGGGATACATACCATGGCATGTCTCCTCGGTAACCATGTGTACAACCACAGAGCTTCCAGCAGACAGGTTTGGTTTTGCCTTGAGTTGCTAAAAGTTTGGGGCCACATTTGTGGCTCACCTGCCCAGAACAAGCTTGGAGCTCAATCTGGCCTTTGTTTGCAGGTTAGCCTCCTTCCTTGCTCAGGGTTTAGTCCCTACCCTTGTTTTTTCTTTCTATTTGGGCTCTCTAATTTAATGTATGAAATCTTGTTATGGGTATCCTTGTGAGCATCTTAAGTCCTTTCCAGGAACATTGGTTAGAAATTCTAAATACCATTTCTATCTTCATCTGGAGTCTGAAGGTGAGTTAACATCTCAGTGACAGCCAGTATAATTAACCCTTACCTAGCAGGCAGGACTCTGGCTCCTGAGCAGAATGGCCTGTGGGGTCCAGAAGCTTCCCTTACAAGCCCATGGAGAGGCTCTGAGGGAAGTAGAGGGAGAGTCACCTCTACTGAGAGTGGGAGACAGAAGGAGGCAGGACTGGGTATGAGCATTGCTAAGGGCTGCTGAGAACATTGCTGAGGTATCTGTGGGGTGACTCTTTAGCAGCCTCAGCCCTCTAGATCAAGCATGTCAAACTCGCAACCCATGGGCTGCATGCAGCCCACTATGTATATTTTTGCAGACCAGCCAATATAATAGTATGTAAGAAACATTTTAATAAAAATTTTGTAACTTAATTTTTACAATATCCTGTTATACATAATTATTAATAATGAACTACAACATTTGCTAATGACTGATTACTATAATCATGTTGCATTCATTTCCCTTATGTGCCTTACGTGCAGGTGCACCAGTTCTTTCCACTAACACTAGCAGCGAATATTTTAGCAGCCAATTGCCACATCATAAATCTTGTACTGACTTGTTTGGTGTGTACAACAGGAAATATTTCGCTTTCAGAGAACAAGAAAAATAGGTTTATTTGCGTTGTGCTTATTAATTTGTGCAGTTATTCAGTGTCTGATAAGTTAATGTTCAAGAAAAATATTAAATTTTATTTAAATGTTCTATTATTTTATGTTAATGATTACTCATTTATTTCAGCCCTTTGTATTCAGCACATCTCTATCAAAATAAACCTACATTTTTATTAAAATTGAAGCTTTTTTTTTTTTTTTTTGCGGCCCACATAAACTTAAACCTTGTTTATTTGGCCCTGGTTAGCCTTTGAGTTTGGCATGCTTGCTCTAGATATTTGAGAAAAGGCAATTTTCACTGAGCTGGGATAGCAGTTCCTCTACGCTTGTTTGGCAGAAGGTTGGAAGCAAAAGGTTGCTGTGGTGTTGGCAAGAGAGTAGCTGAGAGCTCCAGGCTGAGCAGGGAAAGATGAGAGGCTGGGGTCATGACAAGATCCAGGCTTAAGTGAGGAGAGTGCATGGGATCTCAGAGAAATTTCAGTGCAAATTTCAGGATCACTTCTCAAAGGTGGTTCTATCCTAGTGATGAGAAGATTGACTATGGGAGAGGTTGGCTGAAGTAGTGTAGCAGGAAGGCCACTAGTCTTATGTACAGGTCACTCCTATGAATGCTGACCCCTTCTTGGGGATGGCAGTGGCAGGGTGAGTCAGTGAGTAGGGTGTGGCAGTCTTCCTGGGCTGGTCCAAGGCATTGTGGTCACATCTATAGACATTGCCATTCTTTTTCTAGGGACTGTGCTCAGATGCCTTTGGGAATCTGCCTCCCCTACCACCTTCATTCTCAGATTATATGGTTTCAGTAGGATGCCACCCCTTTTCTCATAGCTGCATTGTAAGAACAGATATGGTCACAGCCAACAGTTCATGGTAAGCCCATCTACCAAGTTGGAATGCTCTCTCTATCTCTATCTCTATCTCTATCTCTATCTCTATCTCTATCATCTCTATCTCTATCTCTATCATCTCTATCATCTCTATCTCTATCTATTTATCTCTCCCCGACCTCCCTCTCCCTCTCTCTTTCTTTCCTTCTCCCTCTCCCTCTCTTTTTTGAATTTGAATCTGGGAATATAAAGGCCTGGAAATACCGGCTACCAGGTTGTCAGCATGAGAAGGCTGAAAGCAAAACCATCCAGATGTTAACATAAAACATTCAAACTTGTAAAGAATTTTTGTGAGTTTATCTGAGCCAAACCATTGACAATTGCCAGGAAGCAGAACTCAACAGATGGGATAATGCTCTGGAGAATGGCAGTTTTTCATCTATTTTTATACATTGCAATCAAAGGAGGAGACACAAGTGGGTTACATGAAATTAGATTAGAGAGGCGGGAGAAAGCAAAGTGGGGAAACTTCTGAAATTGGATAAAAAGTAAAATTATATATATATATATATACACACTAGTAGCCCGGTGCACAAAATTTGTGCACTGGGGTAGGGGGGAAAGGGGCCCCTCAGTCTGGCCTTCACCCTCTCCAATCTGAGACCCCTCAGGGAATGTCCAACTACCTGTTTGTGTCCACACTTTTAACAGATAACAGCTCCATTGTTGTTTCTTTCTTATGCTTAAAACCATTGGAATTAGTAGGTATTCAAAGTGTGTATACATTTTGGGGGGACACCCTGTATATCTCTAGTCAGCGGTGAAAGAAACCAACAGCAGATTTGGATCCCCCAGACAGGGAACCTCGCTCACTCCCCACATGTCTCCCCACTTCACTTTCCACCTTCGTGGGCAGCAGGAGAATCAACGTTTTCTCTCATTAATTTGGAAAAGAACGTCCTGTCACCCACTGCCTGGCAGGAGTGCGCTAGGCCCCAAGCAAGCGAGGCTCAGTCAGGGCAGCCTTTGCTCATGGGTGCTGGCACCCAAAGTGCACATTCCTCCTCTACAGTTGCCCCGACTATCCCACTGTTTCACTGAGAGGATGGAATTCCTCTCCGCCTCTGGGTTCTTGATCTTGAACACTGACCGAAGGCACCTCAGCGAGGGCCACCCGTGCCCACCAGGTGTGTCTACCTGCACCTGCTCCTGCCTCAGCACCTGCATTAACCCCCCAGAGGTGATCTCGTAGCTGCACTGGCCTCCATGGGAACAGGGCATCACCACTCCGCCCTCTCACTGTCATCTCACAGGCGCCCACCCTCAGCACCCAGAACACCCAGACACTCTCCAAAGGACATGAGCGCATCAGAGGGGGTGTGTGCACATCCTGTGGGGGTGTTAGGCATGCTGGGTTGATGGAAGTGCGGTGGAGAGGCAGGGGGAACTTGTGCACACCTTGGTTTGCAACTGTTGCAGGCATGGGAGGGTGACAGTGTGCTGGGGGATGTTTGCACACCAGGGGGGGATGTGCACACCGGAGGCCTCTGGCTTTGCAGATCCACAAACCCCCGTGGTGCGGCCAGGAGGACGTCAGTCTGGCCCGCCACGGTGGCTGTCCCTGTGATCCTGCACCTTCTAGGCCAGGAGGCGGATCTTGCACAGCCACTCCTGGGCGCTGATGGCCTGCAGGCACTACTTCAGCTCAGCCTTCAGGCTCCGCTTGGCGCGCTCACAGCTGTCACCACCACCATGTGGGGAGTACAGGCCGCCCTCCACCGGCCTGCCTCCTCTGTCCAGAGGCTCTCTGAGCTGCTCACCTGCCCAGAGTGACTGGGGCTGGGCGGAAGCCAGGCGTCTTGCCCTGCCCAACCCTGGCTGATCCACTCCTGTGTGAGCTGCCGCCCTGCTGGGAAGGGTCATGGATCCGGGTCCCGGGACTGCAGACAGCCTCAAGCGCTGCCCTCTGCCCAGTCACAGATCCATGTCTTGGTCCCATGGACAGCCTCAAGCACTGCTCCCCGCCTGGCAGGGTCACAGATCCGGGTCCCAGGACCACGGACAGCCTCCCGCGGTGCCCCCCCACCCGCAAGGTCACAGATCCAGGTCCTGGGACCTCGGACAGCTTCCCGTGGTGCCCCCCCGCCCGCCAGGACATGAATCCAGGTCCCAGACCGCAGACAGCCTCAAGCACTGCCCCCCGCCCAGCAGGTCACAGGTCGGGGTCCCAGACCACAGACAGCCTCCCGCGGTGCCCCCCACCCGCAAGGTCACGGATCCGGGTCCTGGGACTGCGGACAGCCTCCGTGGTGCCCCCCGCCTGCCAGGTCACGGATCCAGGTCCCAGACCGCGGACAGCCTCAAGCACTTCCCCCCGCCCAGCAGGGTCACAGATCCGTGTCTTGGTCCCGTGGACAGCCTCAAGCACTTCCCCCCTCCTGCCAGGTCACAGATCTGGGTCCCGGACTGCGGACAGCTTTGCCCACTGCCGCCCACCTTCAGTATGCAAATTAGCCACCATCTTGTTGCTTCAGGGTAGAGGTCCCCACTGGGGTGCCTGGCCAGCCTGGATGAGGGGATGATGGCTGTTTGAAGGTGGTCACACCTCCTTCAGGGTGGGGGTCCCCACTGGGGTGCCTGGCCAGTCTGGGTGAGGGGCTGAGGGCCATTTTCAGGCTGGCGGGTGACTGAAGCTCCCAACCTCTCCCTTTTTTCTTTTATTCTGGGATTTATTTACCTTCTATGGCTGTCACTGGAACTTAGAGCAGGCTTTAGCTCTGAGGCTGGCTCCAGCTTGAGGCCTCGGCTGCTAAAAGCAGGTATCTGGGTTTGTTTGGGTTCTATAATTGCAACATTGTTTTGGTCCTGCTCACTCCAGCTCTGACGGCTGAAAGCAGGTTTCTGGGGTTTGTTTAGCTTCTATAATTACTACATTGTTTCTTAGACTGCAGCACAGAGGCCCGCAGTGGCAGGTGGGGAACCTTGGCTTCCTCCTTCACTGGAGCAAGCAAGCCTCCTGTTTGCTTCAGCTGCCTAGCTGTCGGCCACCATCTTGGTTGGCAGTTAATTTGCATATCACCCTGATTAGCCAATGGGAAGTGTGTTGGAGGTATGGTTAATTACCATGTTTGTCTATTATTAAATAGGATATATAATTACATATGTGTCCTCATCCCTCTATTACTCCCCCAACCCCCCACCTATGCCCTCACCCTCCTGTTGTCTATATCCATTGGTTAGGCTTATATGCATGCATACAAGGCCTTTGGTTGATCTCTCCCCCTTACCCTCACCCTCCCCTACCATCCCTCTGAGGTTTGACAGTCTGATCGATGCTTCTCTGTCTCTGGATCTGTTTTTGTTCATCAGCTAATGTTGTTCATTATATTCCATAAATGAGTGAGATCATGTGATATTTATCTTTCTCTGACTGCTTTATTTCACTTAGCATAATGCTCTCCGGTTCCATCCATGTTGTTGCAAATAGTAAGAATTCCTTCTTTTTTACAGAAGCATAGTATTCCGTTGTGTAGATATACCACAGTTTTTTAATCCACCCATCTGCTGATGGGCACTTTGGCTGTTTCCAAATCTTAGCTATGGTGAATTGTGCTGCTATATACATAGAGGTGCATATATCATTTCTGATTGGTGTTTCTAGTTTCTTGGGATATATTCTTAGAAGTGGGATCACTGGGTCAAATGGGAGTTCCATTTTTAGTTTTCTGAGGAAACTCCATACTGTTCTCCACAGTGGCTGCACCAGTCTGAATTCCCACCAGCAGTGCATCTTTGCCAACACTTGTGGTTTGTTGATTTGTTGATGATAGCCATTCTGACAGGTGTGAGATGATACCACAGTGTTGTTTTGATTTGCATCTATTGGATAATTAGTGACTTTGACCATGTTTTCATATGTCTCTTGGCCTTTCTTCTGTCTTCTTTCGAAAAGTATCTATTTTGGTCTGTTGCCCATTTTTTGATAGGGTTGTTTATCTTCCTTTTGTTGAGTTGTATGAGTTCCCTGTAAATATTAGAGATTAAACCCTTATCGGTGATAACATTGGCAAATATGTTCTCCCATGCAGTGGGCTTTCTTGTTGTTTTGACACATACTTCTTTTACTCAGGTGAGTGCAGGATAGTTAACAGTCAACAATTAGCATGATAATAACAATGAAGAAATTTATGGTCTCTGTTCTGGCGCTGAGGTGCATTTGGTTGTACCCTATGGGGTCTGGAAAAAAGGAAAGTTACAAGTTACCCTGACATTTCAAGGATATGTTATCATAGATGCAAAAAGACATATAGGCTCAGTTAAGGTAAAGGTTGACCTTGTCAGGGAAGATACCAGCCTAGAAGGTGGCCACCTACCATTAACTGCTTTTAGTTAAAGTTTAATTTCAGACCATCATTTGTGGTTACTTTAGTCTTTGAGTTTGCATGACTGCAATGCAGGCCTTCCCTGAGCTTACCAGGTTAGCACGTGGCTCCTTTTGTCCACACAGAGTATACTGGAGAAAAGAAATAGACAGAAATTAGGGACTGAAGATGTTGTTTTGAATCCCCAAATCCAGCTGCACTTGAAGATAATTTATTAATTCATATATTCAAAAATCTGTAGGAATGGTATGGACTTCCAGAGAGTCTTGATCAAGCACTTAATGATATCACTTCCTAAGGTATTGGCATCATCCTCAGGTTGGCTCTCTTCTTGGTGGTACAGTGGCTGCCAGTAATAACTAGAGCCAGGCTCTTTCTTACTAACAGAGAATGTTTTTCTCCAAAGTTCCTGTGGACTAGGAAAGCACTTTTCCTGGAACATCCGCAGCAAATATCTCATCCTGTCTCATTGGCCTGACTTGGGTCATGTGCCTACCCTTGGACCAATTCCTATGTCAGGGGACTGAGATGCCCTGACTAACCAGCACCAATAAGGAACCAACTTGAAGCTGGAAATTTTGGGGTCATGTTAGGAAGGGTAGAATATCTGCTGGGGAAGCAGCCAACACCTTTGTACCTTATTCAGCCTTGGGGTGCTGAGCCAGAGCAAATTTGGCTTCTAGTAAGGCTTGAAGTGACCACTGGTAGATTGCAACTCTTGGGTTCTAGTTCAGTGATTGTTGGGAGGTGTGCAGGGAGGCATCCATGGGGGGCCTGGTGGCCCTGGCAGGTAGGAGAGCCTTGGAGAGCAGAGGAGTAAGGCAGTGCAGGTCCACAGTGCATCTACTTTTCACAATTCATATTCTCTTCTATCCTTTCACAAACCCTCAGAGGATAGGCACCATAGTACCTCATTTCTTGGAGAATGGCCCCAGAATGTTCTGGAGGGAGCATACCATGAGCTCCTCTCCTGAACCCAACCAAGCACACAGACCAAAGCAGGCTCTACTCTGCTGGCCCCTATCTGTGAGGGCCTTCCCCACCCTGCTCCATTTTGGCTCCCAAGGCAGAGGCATTGGGGACTGGGTAGAAGTGAGCCAGTCCTCTTTATTTATTTGTATTTGTATTTTGAAATTGTGCTGCAAGGCCCACTAAGAAGACCAGCGTTACCTGAGCCCCCTCCATTGAATTTATTTACTGACCTGACTCTGAGTTCCACCTCTGCCCCAGGCACCAGAGTACAAGAGTCTGGCAGTGGGCACCAGGGGTGCAGAGCCAGCAGGAGGCCACAATGAAAACCTTACTAGTAAGTGCTGCTTGGGAAAGGGTATATAAGAAGGGCAGGCAGTGTGTGGCCTGGTCTCAGGCACTGCTGTCCTGCTTGGGATACAGCTTTGACCGACCAACAGATGAATGAGGCCCTGCCTTCATGGCATTACTCTCCAATCTGAAAGCAGATGCCCTCTGAACCAGCTAAATGGTCAATATTAGAAAGCCCTGGAGTGCCTGGTGTGGGGAAAAGAATCCTGGTGGCTCTCCTATGGGATGGGATGGAGACAGGCATAGCTCTCAGGAGAACAAAGTGATACTGCCAGTCAGATTGAGTGTGGCAAGTGTTCCTGCAATGCTGCCCTGGGTGACACTTGTCCTGACTTGCTTGGGAATCTTCTGTGGGGGTGTTTGTGCCACCTGGAGCTCTGCAACAGTGAGAAGTGGTGAATCCAGTGCTGTGGCTGGACCTTCACTTAGGGTCAAGTGGGAAAGTCAGAAACAGGAGATTATTCCATATGGAGTGTCAATAGTAGACCACCCAGCAGTGAGCTCCCCATATCACAAGGTCAAAGTGCAAAGTCATGGGATGCTGGCCAGAGTGGGCGGGATACCAAGGGACCCAGAGAGCAATAAAAGTAGGCAGGGGCCTGTGAATCCTCATGGGATGAAGGTCACAGACTGAGGAATCTGAACGTAACACCCTCCTTTTGAAAGCCCAAACATGGCAAACAAACAAGCAAGTAGCTGTAGATCTCATGATTGATACTACTCAAAAGAAAGCCATGCAGAGAAAGGACTTATGAGGTGACACTGAGGTCAGCAGATGGTCAAGGAGAGAAGAGTGTCAAGAAGCAGAGTTGGAGAGTTTAACATCGAAGCCCAGGAGAATGCAAAGGGCTGGAGCCAAGTATGCATGCATGTGGAGTTGGAAGCAGGTCTGTGGGTGGCCAGGTTAGGTAGGCATAGGAGCCACCAAAGCTCTATGGACTCAGGCTTGGTGGTGGCAGGCATTGAGGGCCCCTCTGTTTGGACCCTCCATGAGTCAAGCAGCTGGTGGCTGGCTCCCCTCATCTTGTGCACACCACTGATTCTCCAAACTCAAGTCCAAGTTGGAATTGTTATTTAATCCTATATGACTCCATAAACAGGGTATAGGCCCCATCGCAAACGCTGTTTATGCCTTTGGGTCTCAGGACTCCCTTTTGTCAAATTAGGGCAGTGGTTCTCAACCTTCTTAATGCTGCAACACTTTAATACAGTTCCTCATGTTGTGGTGACCCCCAATTTCATTGTTACAAATTGAACATAATTAAAGCATAGTGATTAATCACAAAAACAATATGTAATTATTATGTGTTTTCCAATGGTCTTAGGCGACCCAAAGGGGTCGCGACCCACAGGTTGAGAACTGCTGCATTAGGGCCAGGGCTCAGGCTGGAGTTCAGTATCCAGGAGGTGGCTGCGTCGTATGACTCTGCTCCTTGGAGCTGAGGATGCCTCTCTTGATTTGGTCCCTACCTTCCTGCTTTCCCAGAGCCATCCTCCTGCCTGCTGCTTTGGAGTTCTTGGGTTCAAGGTCATTTGGGAGTTACACAGCTTCTGATAGCTTCTATTCACAGCAGTGGAATAACACATCCTGGATGCTTTCATTTGTGCCATCACACTTGGGACCAACCCCAGCCTATGCATTAATGTCCCTGTTTTACAGATAAGAGAGCTGAAACTCAGAGGGCACTTGGGAAGGTCACCGAAGCCAGGGGGCAATGGTCAGACTGGGTGTGGGGCTCCTGCTGGCTCCCTCATTGAGGGCTTGTCAGTCCAAGGCTCCAGGTATGGGCCTGGTGGGAAGGCTGCCAGCATCCTAGAGTATTAATGAAGCTGTGATGGAATACACTGAGCTCAGAGCCTCTAAAATTTAGAGTCTAAATGCTGGGGGCCAGCAAACTCAATAAACATGATGGTGATTGCAGACCTGGTGGAGTATCCTGTTCCTTCGTGTATTTTTTTCCCATTACAATTGAAACAACTTTATTCCTTCTTGCAGGGATGGGGCTGGCCTCTCCTGGCCTTATGCAGCTGAGCAGACCCCAGGGAAATTCTGACTCACTTGGGCTGCTGGGAAGTGTAGTGCTGTCACATCTTCAGCAGCTGTTCCTGACTCCTGAGGTGACCTCAGGTGGGACCCTAAGTTCTGGTCTGGGTCTGGCTCTCTAATCCTGAAGCTTCTACCAGGGCCAGCTGTGGTCTCCACCTCCACCCTCGGCCACCCAGAGAGAATGTCCAGCCTATTTTGTCAATGTAAACTGTACCACCACCCTGGCTAGGTGACCTGGACCCAGGTAGCTTCCATCTGGGCCTGTTCTGAGGCTGCTGGACCTGCCTGCTCTGTTGCTCTGTTTCACTTTTTCTCTCTGTCCCAGCTCCTTTAGTTTGAGAAGAAGGCAACACCCCACCCCAGAAGAGAGGAGAGAGGCAGAGGGGCAGGCCTAGTCCAGTCCACACTGCAGAGCAATCTCAGGCCAGGTTTCCCCTCCAGAATGTGGGATAGGATGTGGGACATGAGCTCTCACTTCTGCCTGGCCCAGGTCAGTGGGGCTTTCATGGCAACAATAAGCATCTCCCCTCCCACTTAGCCTCAGTGCCACCTTTGAGGTCCTGATCCTTAGGCTCCCTGGGGAAAGCAGACTTGTGCTCAGTGTCAGACATAGAAGGCCCCTGAGTTTGGGGGATAATAGGAAGGGGACATCCACCCAGCCTGGTTGGCTATGGCTCTGCCACCTGGAGCCTGTAAGGACCACACCACTCTTCTGAGTCAGCCAGCTCTTGTTACTGTAGGAAGCCATCAGTCAGAGCACAGTCCTGGCTGACCACTTCAGAGTGGTGGGCCGTGTGAGGGTTGCACATAGGATGTGGGTGCATCAGGATCCAGGGTTGCCCCATGGACTCCAACCAGCTCCCCCATCTGTATGGGCTCATGTCCACTGTCGGGATGCAAGCTGAGGGCTGTGGCATCTCCAGGCTTCCTGGTGGCAGGTCCTGCATTACCCCCTTCCCACTACCATAGACAGTCAGGGAATGTCAGGGAGTCTCACCCACTGGCAAGATGGTGCAGGGGTAAGTTCTTACACCCAGGACACCAAAAACTATAAAGATGAATGGACCGGGCCAAAGCACGCCAAAACCCAGAAAGATGAATGGACAAGGCCCAAGAGGGCCCAAAGTTAGCAAGATAACTGGATAGAAAAAAAAAAAGCCCTCCTCTCCCTATCCCTATAAAAACCATGGGCTAGAGGAGGAAGTGGGGCTGGTCTTTGAGATGGGAGTCCACCATTCTCTCAGGTCTTGGCACCTGAATAAAACCTCTTTCCTTTTGTATCAGCACTTGTCTTGGGAGTTTGGCTTTCATTGAGGCACGAAGCAAATGTGTGTTTTCAGTTACAGTTTTTGGTGACCCAGATGGGACAGTGTGGATCTTGGTAAGTCCCAGAGGTCCCAAGCTGGGATCCCAGCTTCTTGTGGCAGGCTGACCCCAGAGTGAGACTGTGGGGATTTCCCAGAAGTTGCCAAGAGCTTTTCTCAGAGAATTTCCCCGCATTCCTTCTCAAGGCGTCAGCCACCTGAAACTCTTGGCTGGTAAATGGAAGCATGTTTCTAGGCGTCAGCTGCCAGAAATGCTTGGCTTGTGAAAAGAAACAAGTTTTTGGAGAGTATACAGACCTCAAGACTGGGTAAGTCAAACCAACATGCACGCTGAGGGTCCTCTATCCCTGCTGCTTGGGCTTTGTGCCACTGGCAGCTTCTGGCAAAGTTTTGATGAGCCAGCCATGTGAAATTAAGGACTGGGACACTGCTAACTTCTGAAAATTGCTGCAGCTGAGAGATCATGGACAGTTGATGGCAAAGTTTTGATTAGCCAGCCATCTCTCCCTGCCATTAGGGCTTTGTGCCACTTGGGTCCAGTTAAGACCATTTGTGGTATAGGTTAGTAGTCTATTCTAGGCTATCCCTGCTACTTGGGTTTTGTGCCACTTGGACTTCATGCTATTTAGGTCCAGGCAAGACCACTTGCAGTTTGCAGGAGATAAGATGCTAGGACTTACTTGTGAGTGCTTGTTTGGACTAATGGAATTATGGATCCAAATTTTATTCATATGTTACCACGTTATCTGCTTTGTTTCTGTGGTTATGGTTTTAGGTTTGTACTTTTGTGCCATCAGGGGTTACTCAGTTTTAACTCCCGAAGGGAGCCCACTGGGCTGAAATTTTAGCAGGTTGGTCTATGTATAGTTATGCTCCAAATGACTAAGAGAGAATTGGTTTTCTATTGTAACACTGCTTGGTCTATGTATGCTTTAAACTACTGGAGAAAATGGCCTCTAAATTGTTCCCTAAATTACTACACCATCATGCAATGGGAATTTTTTTGCCAATGGTCAGGGAAATGAGATAAAATCCCCTGTGTCCTGAAGTTTATATCTTTACACAATAAGGATTCAGCAAAGAAAGGGGACAACCTAAGATCAAAGCAGAAATAAATGACATGGAGACCAAAACAAATAAACAAACAAATAAAACAAACAAATAAATTTAAAAAAAAAAACAATAAAAAAAGATCAATGAAACCAAGAGATGGTTCTTTGAAAGGATAAACAAGATCGATGAATCTCTAGCCAGGCTCACTAAGAAGCAAAGAGAGAAGACCCAAATAAACAAAATCAGATATAAAAGAGGCAAAATAACAACAGACCCCACAGAAACACAAAGGATTGTTAAAAAATACTATAAACAACTCTATTCCAACAAACTAGATAACCTAGAGGAAATGGACATATTCCTAGAAAAATACAACCTTCCAAAACTCAATCAGGAAGAATCTAAAAATCCCAATAGGCCAATAATTATGAGGGAAATTGAAGCAGTCATCAAAAATCTCCCAGCAAACAAAAGCCCGGGGGCAGACAGCTTCGCAGGGGAATTTTACTACACCTTCAAAAAACTAAAACTTGTCCTCCTCAGATTATTCCAAAAAATTTAAGAGGAAGGAACACTTCCAAGCTGATTCTATGAAGCCAGCATTACCCTAATACCAAAACCAGATAAAACAACACAATGAAAGAGAATTACAAGCCAATATCCCTCATGAACATACATGCCAAAATCCACAACAGAATTCTAGCAAATCGGATCCAGCATTACATCAGAAAGATCATACACCATGACCAAGTAGGATTTATCCCAGGGATGCAATGATCGTATAATATCTGCAAAGTTATAAACATGATACATCACATAAACAAATTGAGAGATAAAAATCATATAGTCATATAAATGGATGCAGAAAAAGCATTTGACAAATTCCAACACCCTTTATTGATAAACACCTTCAGAAAATTGGGAATAGAGGGACCATACCTCAACATAATTAAAGCCTTATATGACAAACCAACAGCCAACATCCTACTCAGTGGGCAAAAACTAAAACCATTTTACCTAAGAACAGGAATGAGACAGGGATGCCTACTTTCACCACTCCTGTTTGACATAGTACTGGAAGTACTAGCCATATCAATTAGACAAGAAAAAGAAATAGAAGGCATCCAAATTGGAAAAGTAGACGTAAAACTGTCATTATTCACAGAGGACATGATACTGTACATAGAAAACCCTAAAGACTCCATCAAAAAATTATTAGACTTCATAAATGAATTCAGCAATGTAGCAGGATACAAAATTGATGCCAAGAAATCTATGGCATTTTTATACACAAATACTGAACTTACAGAAAGAGAGATTAAAAAAAACAATCCCATTTACCATCACACACAAAAAATTAAGATACCTAGGTATAAACTTAACTAAGGAGGTAAAATACCTATACGTGGGAAACTACAGGACACTGAAAAAAGGGATAGAGGAAGTCATAAACAGATGGAAGAACATACTGTGTTCATGGATTGGTAGAATCAACATCCTCAAAATGTCCATACTACCCAAAGCAATCTATAGATTCAATGCACTCCCCATTAAAATACCAATGGCATATTTCATAGTCCTAGAACGAACACTCCAAAAATTCATTTGGAATAAAATAAGGCCCCGAATAGCTGCAGCAGTCCTGAGAAAGAAGAACAAAGTAGGAGGGATCGCAATACCAGATACAAGTTGTATTACAAAGCCACTGTTCTCAAAACAGTGGTACTGGCACAAGAACAGACATATAGATCAATGGAATAGAATACAGAACCCAGAAATCGACCCAAACCACTATACTCAATTAATATTTGACAAAGGAGACAAAAACATACAATGGAATCAAGACAGCCTCTTCAATAAATGGTGTTGGGAAAATTGGACAGATACATGCAAAAAAATGAAACTAAACCACCAACTTATACCATACACAAAAATAAACTCAAAATGGATAAAGGACTTAAATGTAAGATGGGACACCATAAAAATACTAGAGGAATCTACAGGCAGCAAAATCTCAGACATATGCTGAAGCAATATTTCACTAATACAGCTCCTAGGGCAATGGAAACTAAGGAGAAAATAAACAAATGGAACTACATAAAAATAAAAAGCTTCTGTACAGCAAAAGAAACCATTAACAAAACAACAAGAAAGCTTGGGAGAACATATTTGCCAATGTTATCACCAATAAGGTTTAATCTCCAACATTTACAAGGAACTCATACAACTTAAGAAAAGGAAGATAAACAACCCAATCAAAAAATGGGCAATAGACCTAAGTAGATACTTTTCAAAAGAGGACATAAGGAAGGCCAAGAGACAAATGAAAACATGCTCAAAGTCACTAATCATCTGAGAGATGCAAATCAAAACAACAATGAGGTACCACCTCACACCTGTCAGAATGTCTATCACCAACAAATCAACAAATGACAAGTGCTGGTGAGGATGCAGAGAAAAAGTAACCCTTGTGCACTGCTGGTGGGAATGCAGACTGGTAAACAGTATGGAGTTTCTTCAAAAAAACTGAAAATGGAACTCCCATTTGACCCAGTGATCCCACTTCTAGGAATATATCCCAAGAAACTAGAAACACCAATCAGAAAGGATATATGCACCCCTATGTTCATAGCAGCACAATTCCCCATAGCTAAGATTTGGAAACAGCCTAAGTGCCCATCAGCAGATGCGTGGATTAAAGAACTGTGGTACATGTACACAATGGAATAGTATGCTGCTGTCAAAAGGAAGGAACTCTTACCATTTGCAACAGCATGGATGGAACTGGAGAGCATTTTGCTAAGCAAAATAAGCAGTCAGAGAAAGATAAATATCACATGATCTCACTCATTTATGGAATATAATGAACAACATAAACTGATGAACAAAAACAGACCCAGATACAGAGAAGCATTGATCAGACTGTCAAACTTCAGAGGGAAGGTAGGGGAGGGTGGTGGTAAGGGGGAAAGATCAACCAAAGGCCTTGTATGCATGCATATAAGCCTAACCAAAGGACACAGACACAAGGGTTGGGGGAGGGCATGAGTGGGGGTGTGTGGGAGCTATGGGGGGGGGATAAGAACACATATGTAATACCTTAATTAATAAAGAAAATAATAAAAATAAATAAATAAAAGAAAGAGGACAACCTAATGATGCAAAGTAGGGAATTGGCTTCAAAACCCCTCCCTGACAATAAAGCACAGGAAAGAAAAGGAAATGAGGAGATGTGTCTCTAAAACCTGAACCCAGGAGAGAGACAAAATGGCAGCAGAATAGATGGACATGTCCCGACCCTTGTCCTGGAGCAAATAGAATCAGCAGCTGAAACGAATAACATCCAATCCGAATTGGCAAAGGAGACACAGCTGGGAGACAGTTTGCAACTGGGAAGGGCAGAGGATCCCTGGAAAAAGGTAAAATCAGGGATCTGGGCAGGAGAGTCTGCCAGACCTCTGAGCCCAGAGTCAAAGGGAATCCCCATGGCACCCAGCTGCATCCCTTGGGACAGGCACAGCGTCTGACTGTGGAAGGGAGCTCTGCAGGACTGCTGGACGGCAGGGGATTCTAGATCTGGGTCCATAGTCACAAAAGGCTGAACCCAGAATGGGCAGCCTGAAGGGCTGACCAGACCACGCAGTGCCGGCAGGAGAGGAGCTCGCAGATGCGCATCTCTTTCCCTTCCCCTCTCTGTGGCCTGTGCCTTTCTTCTCTAAACCTAGTTCATAGGACCTTTTGGATACAGACACTTACCTGTGGCTGAGGTGTGGGAGAAGGTGTGGACTTGTGGAATCTGTGGAGAGGAGGGGTCCAGGAGAAATGGCAGCAAGTCTGGCGCTGAGTCATACCTGAGCCCGGGACCTGGGCAGCCATTTTTTCCTGAAGAGATAGTCCCTCCCTCCAGTATCCAGGCAAGCAATCAGCCACATCCAGATTCCACCCTGAAAGGTAAAAAGGATTTTAAAAAATCTAAATAGTCCCTGAGAGTCCAAAGGGACTGGCCTAAAGAGAGACCTTCAGTCCCAGCAACAGGAACCTAAAAAACAGTGCAATACAGAAGACTGGGATCTTAAGCCAGCCAAAGGAACACCACTTCACTTTTTCATTTTTATTTTTATTTATTTATTATTATTATTTTGTTATCTTTTTTTTTCTTCTTTTTTCTTTGTTTTCCGGTTTTTGTTTGTTGCTTTATTTTCTATTTCTTTTCATATTATTTTTCCATCATTCTGTTTTATTTTATTTTTATTTTCTATTTTTTATTTTTTATACCATTTTTGAAATCAATTTTTTTGTAAATTTATTATTATTATTATTATTATTATTATCATTATTTTATTCTCTTTCTCTTTCTTCTTATCCACCCATCCCCTTTCTACTTCCTCTATACCAGTGGTTCTCAACCTCCTGGCCCTTTAAATACAGTTCCTCATGTTGTGACCCAACCATAAAATCATTTTCGTTGCTACTTCATAACTGTAATGTTTCTACTGTTATGAATCATAATGTAAATATCTGATAATCAGGATGGTCTTAGGAGACCCCTGTGAAAGGGTCGTTAGATTGCCAAAGGGGTCACGACCCACAGGTTGAGAACTGCTGCTCTTCATAGTCATCCAATTCTTAACCTTATTTTCTGTATATAAGATCAGCCTCTACAGATTCTGCCCCCACAGTCTTTGCTGGAGGTTTGGTGCTTGTATTTTTTTTGTTTGTTTGTTTATCTATTGGTTCTATGGTTTTTTCATATATATATATACATATATATATATATATATATATATATATATATATATATATATTCTCCTTTTTCTTTTTCTTTTTACTCTTATCTTTTTCTTTCTCTTCAATATCATTTGTGCTCTCTTTTCTCTCCCCTAATTTTCTTTTCTCGGGTGGTCACTTATTGTGGAGTTATTGGTGTCAAGAGTACATACGTGCTTTGTTCCCTTTGTGTTGTGTCTTGTTCAGGTGAATTTTATCCTGTCTGGCCAGGTGCTAGAGAGCAAGCCACATAACCAGACACCTGGAGAGGAAACTCCATCCACGAAAGGGTCAATAATACCCCAGACCAAACTACAGAGGCAGGAAGAAGGCGGCAGTGAAGGAGAGAGCATGAGTGAGGGAGCAAAAGAGGAGTATGTGGTCATGTGGGGTGTGTGTGTGTATGTGAGTGAGGCACAGTTAGATCCTGCAGGACCTTCGGGAGCAGGCTAACTGGGCTCGCCTAACTAGGCAGCCTCTGCTACCATTGTAAACAGTACTGAGAGGCTGGCTCATCCTCAGAGGCCTAGCCTTTTTGAAGGGAAGATCTTCTGTAACTGGAAGCCCAGCCTTGCCTCCACGCAGGGTGCCCTCAGATAACACCTGGGACTCTACAGCCACCCCTTCCAGGGACCTGCTACCTCAGCTGTGGTCCCACAGTCAACGAGTCTGCAGCCACCCTGGGCACAGGCTCCTGTGAGTTCTGAAGCACGCTCCCCTCTGACCAGCCCAACACTTTAGCCCAGGGCACTGAAACCACGCATGCAGCAGACAAGTGAGCAGCCTGCTCCTGTCCAAGGAGTAGCAGCCCTGCAAGCAGCCTGCCTCAGGCCTAAGAGCAGCAGCCTGATGTGGCCTGCCCCTGTCCAAGGAGCAGCAGCCACACTCAGCCCAGCTGCATCTGAGGAGCAGCAGCCTCATGATCAGCAGGAACAGCAGCCGTGTGAGAAGCCTCCCCCAACAGCCAGAGAAGACACCATTGCTACGGACAGCATCCACCAGAGGAGCCACTGCTAACTGAGGAGCAGCCACTTCCGTGACCGCCTGAGGAGCAACCACAGCCTGAGGAGCTACTGCCACCCAAGGAGCAGCCCCTGCATGACTCGACATCTAGATCAGTCAGTGAGACCAAAAATGGGTAGACAAAGAAACCCCCAAAGGAAAGAAAAGGACTCGCCAGAAAAGCAGCTAAGTGAAACAGAGGTATGGAATCTGTCAGAAAAAGAATTAAGACTAAGGGTCATACAGTTAATAAACCAATGGATGAAAAAAATCAGCAACTTATGTAAGAATCAAGAAGAAATGGATGAAAAAATCAATAACTTATGTAGGAATCAAGAAGAAATGAAGAGTGATATAGCTGCAATAAAAAACACCATGGAAAATTTCAACAGTAGACGATGAGAAGCAGAGGACCGAATTAGTGAATTAGAAGACAGGGAAGCAAAACACACCCAAACGGGACTTCAATTGGAGAAAAAAATTAAAAGACAGGAGGAGAGCCTAAGGGAACTATGGGACAACATGAAACAAAGCAACATACGAATAATAGGGGTGCCAGAACAACAGGAAGAGTAACAAGGGTTAGAAAGCCTATTTGAAGAAATAATGTCAGAAAACGTTCCTGATGTGGGGAAGAAAAAAGTCACACAAGCACAAAGAATACTAAACAAGATGAACCCGAAAAGACCCACACCAAGACACAGCATAATTATGATGACAAATGTTCAGGACAAAGAGAATCTTAAAGGCTGCAAGAGAGAGACATAAAGTTACATACAAGGATCTCCCATTAGATAATCAAATGATTTATCAACAGAAGCAGATCAGGCCAGAAAAGAATGGACAGAAATTTGCAAAGCAAGGGACTGAATCCAAGAATACTCTATCCAGCAAGGCTATCATTCAAAATTGAAAGGAAATAAAGAGCTTCACAGACAAAAAAAAAAAAAAAAAAAGCCTAAGGGAGTTTATCACCACCAAGCCAGCAATGCAAGAAATGCTAAAGGGACTGGTGTAAAAAGAGGAAATAAAAAGCTAAGAAAGAAAACAGGCACAAAAAATAAAAATGGCTACACACAAGTACCTTTCAATAATAACTTTAAATGTAAATGAACTAAATGCTCCAATCAAAAGACATCGAGTGGCTGAATGGATAAAAAAACATGACCCATATATATGCTGTCTACAAGAGACCCACTTCAGAATAAGTGACTCACACAGATGGAAAGTGAGGGGATGGAAAAATATCTTACAGGCAAATGGAAATGAAAAAAAAAGCTGGGGTAGCAATACTTATACCTGACTAAATAGACCTCAAAGGGAAGGCCATAACAAGAGATAAGGGAGGCCACTTCATAATACTAAAGGGATCAATACAACAAGAGTATATAACCCTAATTAAACATATATGCACCCAATGCAGGAGTACCCAAATACATAAAAAAAAAACTCCTGGAAGATATCAAGGGAGAGATCGACAACAATAAAATCATAGTAGGGGACTTTAATACACCACTGACATCACTGGATAGATCCTCTAGACAAAAATTCAGCAACGAAACAGCAATCCTAAATGACTCACTAGATCAGATGGACTTAATTGACATCTCTAGAACATTTCACCCCAAAGCCACGGAATATATGTTCTTCTCAAGATCACATGGGACATTTTCAAAATAGACCACATATTGGGTCACAAACAAAGTCTCCCCAAATTCAAGAAGATTGAAATCATACCAAGCATTTTCTCAGACAACAATGGCATAATATTAGAAAAAAACTACAATAAAAACAATCCAAAAAATTCAAACACTTGGAAGCTGAAAAGCATACTATTAAACAATGATTGGGTTACCAAAGGGATCAAAGAAGAAATTAAAAACATCCTGGAAACTAATGACAATAAAAGCACAACAATCCAAAATCTATGGGACACAATGAAAGCAGTCCTGAGAGGGAAGTTCAAAGCTCTACGGGCTTACCTCAAAAAACAAGAAAAATGGTAATAAATCATCTAACACTAAAACTCAAAGAATTAGAAAGAACGCCACAAGAAAAGCCCAGAGTGAGCAGAAGGAAGGAGATAATAAAGATCAGAGCAGAAATGAATAACATAGAGACCAAAAAAAAAATAGAAAAGATTAATAAAACCAAGAGCTGGTTCTGTGAAAGGATAAACAAGACTGATAAGCCTCTAGCCAGGCTCACCAAGAAGCAAAGAGAGAGGACCCAAATAAACAAAATCAGAAAAACAGGGCAAAATAATAACAGACCCCACAGAAACACAAAGGGTTGTTAAAAAATACTATGAACAACCCTATTCTAACAAACTAGAAAACCTGGAGGAAATGGACATATTCCTAGAAAAATATAACCTTCCAAAACTCAATCAGTAAGATTCCAAAAATCTCAATAGGCCAATAACTATGGGAGAAATTGAAGCAGTCATCAAAAAGCTTCCAGCAGACAAAAGCTCAGGGCCAGATGGCTTTACAGAGGGAGTTTTACCAAACATTCAAGGAAGAACTAAAACCTATTCTCCTCAGACTATTCCAAAAATTTCAAGAGGAAGGAACCCTTCCAAACTCATTGTATGAAGCCAGCATTATCCTAATACCAAAACCAGATAAAGATAACGCAATCAAAGAGAATTGCAGGCTAATATCCCTCATGAACATACATGCCAAAATCCTCAGCACAAGTCAAGCAATTCCAATCCAGCACTACATCAGAAAGATCATACACCATGACCAAGTAGGATTTATCCCGGGGATGCAAGGATGGTACAATATCTGCAAATCAATAAACGTGATACATCACATAAACAAATTGAGAGATAAAATCACATAGTCATATCAATTGATGCAGAAAAAACATTAGACAAAATTTT
This sequence comes from Myotis daubentonii, assembly GCF_963259705.1. Lineage (NCBI taxonomy): Eukaryota > Metazoa > Chordata > Mammalia > Chiroptera > Vespertilionidae > Myotis > Myotis daubentonii. The sequence continues at coordinate 10,373,071 of NC_081844.1, forward strand.
TAACTCCCTTTCTTGATAAAAACTCTCAGCAAGGTGGAAATAGAAGGATCATACCTCAACACAATAAAAGGCTTATGTGACAAACCCACAGCAACCATTATACTCAATGGGCAAAAACTAAAAACATTTCTACTAAGAACAGGAACAAGACAGGGATGCCCACTCTCACCACTCCTGTTTGACATAGTACTGGAAGTACTAGCCATTGCGATCAGACAATAAGAAGAAATAAAAGGCATCCAAATTGGAATAGAATAAGCAAAGCTGTCATTATTCACAAATGACATGATATTGTACATAGAAAACCCTAAAGACTCCATCAAAAAATTGTTAGACTTAATAAATGAATTTGGCAATGTAGCAGGATACAAAATTAACGCCAAGAAACCTATGGCATTTCTATACACCAATAATGAACTTACAGAAAGAGAGACTAGTAAAGCAATCCCATTTACCATTGCACACACAAAAAATTAAGATACCTAGGAATATACTTAACTAAGGAGGTACAAGATCTATACACAGAAAACTACAAGACACTGAAAAAAAGAGATAGAGGAAGACATAAACAGATGGAAGAACATACCATGTTCATGGATTGGTAGAATCAACATCCTCAAAATGTCCATACTACCCAAAGCAATCTATAGATTCAATGCACTCCCCATTAAAATACCAAGAGCATATTTCACAGACCTAAAACAAACACTCCAAAAATTCATCTGGAATTAAATAAGACCCCAAATAGCCACAGCAATCCTGAGAAAGAAGAACAAAGTAGGTGGGATCTTAATACCAGATATCAAGTTGTATTACAAAGCCACTATTCTAAAAACAGTAGTACTGGCACAAGAACAGACATATAGATCAATGGAATAGAATACAGAACCCAGAAATTGACCCAAACTACTATGCTCAATTAATATTTGACAAAGGAGACAAAAACATAAAATGGAATCAAGACAGCCTCTTCAATAAATGGTGTTGGGAAAACTGGACACATACATGCAAAAAAATGAAACTAGACCACCAACTTACACCATACACAAAAATAAACTCAAAATGGATAAAGGACTTAAACGTAAGATGGGACACCATAAAAATACTAGAGGAATCCACAGGCAGCAAAATCTCAGACATATGCTGAAGCAATTTCTTCACTGATACTGCTCTTAGGGCAATGGAAACTAAAGAGAAAATAAAGAAATTGGACTACATCAAAATAGAAAGCTTTTGCACAGCAAAAGAAACCATCAACAAACAATAAGAAAGCCCATTGCATGGGAGAACATATTTGCCAATGTTATCACCAATAAGGATTTAATCTCCAACATTTACAGGGAACTCATACAACTTAACAAAAGGAAGATAAACAACCCTATCAAAAAATGGGCAACAGGCCAAAAGAGATACTTTCTTACTTTCGAAAGAAGACAGAAGAAAGGCCAAGAGACATATAAAAACATGGTCAAAGTCACTAATTATCCAATAGATGCAAATCAAAACAACAATGAGGTACCACCTCACACCTGTCAGAATGGCTATCATCAACAAATCAATAAACAAGTGCTGGCGAGGATGCAGAGAAAATGTAACCCTCGTGCACTGCTAGTGGGAATGCAGACTGGTGCAGCCACTGTGGAGAACAGTATGGAGTTTTCTCAAAACACTAAAAATGGAACTCCCATTTGACCCAGTGATCCCACTTCTAGGAATATATCCCAAGAAGCCAGAAACACCAATCAGAAAGGATATATGCACCCCTATGTTCATAGCAGCACAATTCACAATAGCTAAGATTTGGAAACAACCTAAGTGCCCATCAGTAGATGAGTGGATTAAAAAACCTGTGGTACATCTACACAATGGAATACTACGCTGCTGTAAAAAAGAAGGAGTTCTTACCGTTTGCAACAGCATGGATGGAACAGGAGAGCATTATTCTAAGTGAAATAAGGCAGTCAGAGAAAGATAAATATCACATGATCTCACTCATTTATGGAATATAATGAACAAAATACACTGATGAACAAAAACAAATCCACAGAGTGAGAAACATTGATCAGACTGTCAAACTTCAGAGGGAAGGTAGGGGAGGGTGGGGGTAAGGGGGAGAGATCAACCAAAGGATTTATATGCATGAATATAGGCCTAACCAATAGACACAGACAACAGGGGGGTGATGGCATTAGTGGGGCAATGGGGGTAATGTGGGGATAAGGACACATATGTAATAACTTAGTCAATAGAGAAATTAAAATAAAAAAATAAAACCTGAACCCAGGTGACCCAGAATTAGCAGCAGGAATATTTTCCCCATAATTACTCTTGCCACTAGATACCCCTGACATAGGGACCAGAGAGATGATAGCCCCACCCGTGTATGATGAGGAATAGTCTTCCCATTGAAGTCCCAGAAGGACACCCAATTTGGCCAAAGAGCAGCATCCTTATTCAGATCAGGATACTTTCCTTTGAAGTAATAACCTATAGGCAGAATAAGCCAGGAAGGCCAGCCCACTGGCCACTACTGGCCCATACTTAATTTTTCGTTTCAAATGTACTGAATTGGAAGAATTCTAACCCCACATATAGGGAGGATCCTCAAAAAATTACAGATCTTATTACCTCCATTGTTGCTATTCACTATACAAACTACACAGGTATACAGGCTTTCTTTAACATCCTGCTAAAAGCAGATGAAAGGTAGCTAGTTATAAACAAGGTCAGTGTTTCTAAGTAGTTAAAACATCAATCCCTGTACTGAAGGGTAGTGAATTTGATTCCTGATCAAGTGCATGAACCTGGGTTGCAGGTTTGATCCACAGTCCCGGTTGGGGTGCATGCAGGAGTTAAACAATTGATGTGTCTCTCTCACATCAATGTCTCTCTCTCTCTCTCTCTCTCTCTCTCTCTCTCTCTCTGTCTCTCTCCTCTTCTCTCTTCTCTTCTTCCTCTCCTTCTCCCTCTCCCTCTCCCTATCCATTCCACTCTCTCAGGAAATCAATGGAAAAATATCCTTGGGTGAGGATTAACAAAATAAAAAATAAATAAGGTTAATTAGCGGCTCATCAATGGGAACCCCAATTGGGGCAATTTCCTTGATGGAACCCAACTGGGACTCAAATAGCAGGGACCAAGCCATCCTAGAACTTTACAAAAGGTGCATATTGAAAGGGCTTAAGAAAGAGGTGGCTAAACAAAAGAGCCTAAATATGATACAGGCCATTCAACAGACACCAAAAAAAGATCCTTCTGAATTTTTTAAAATGATCTATCAAGCATATTGGAAGTTCAATGATGCTAATCCACAGGCAGCAGAAAATGTCTGGGTGGTAAAAATGACTTTTATTAGTCTAAGTGCTCTGGATATCAGAAGGAAGCTCCAATGTTTAATCAGAGCATTGGGAATAAATCCCTCCCAGAGCCTTGACCAGGAAACAAGGAAATTAAAACATGCCATTTTCTTAGAAATAGTGCAGGGAAACCAGGAGAGGCGGGAACCAAATGGAAAAGGAAAAGACCCACTAGGCATCAATTAATGCACCTATTGCAAAGAGGAAGGACATTGGAGAAAGAACTTCCCAGAACTCAAAAAGAAAAAGAAAAAGAAAAAGGATAGAAACACTCACTGAGAAATGTTAGAAAAGAATGAAGAATCCAATGACAAACAAGGAGGCCCAGGGGATCCCCTAGACACATTCTTCCTATTACTATTTTCCCACAGAAGCCCCAGCTATAATTGACAGTGAGGAACAAGATATGGGAACTACATACTCAGTGCTAAATACAAATCTAACCAGGAAAAGTTATCTTTCAAATAAACTAGATCACATGACAAAAAGATGGCCTCCATGCCTCCAGGCAATAACAACTACCTGTGACATCTTACAGGAAGCAGAGAAATTCACTCTCTGGGGCAACCTACTGTGGTATTTGTACTACACCAGGTCCTAACCCTGGAACAGAAAGGAGGGTATTAGCTAATAGCAGGGCACATGGGAAAACATCAGGCCATTTTATTAGACAACCTAAATGTTACTTACAAACTACCACTACCTTAAACCCAGCCACCCTATCCCAGACTCAGAGGGAAGCTCAGGCCTTCAATATGATTGCTTAGAAATCACTGGCAAAGTTTTATTCCAGCAGATCAGATCTATTGGCCTAGCCTCCAACAGAACCTGGCTGGAATTATATAGAAACTAGAGGCCCGTTGCACAAAAATTTGTGCACTCGGGTGGGTACCTCAGCCCAGCCTGTGCCCTCTCGCACTCTGGAGCCCCTTGTGGGCCCCTTCCCCTGGCTGCTGGCACCAGTTTTACTCCAGTGCCCGGAACCCAGGCCTTCGCTCTTTGCTGGGAGGGGCCCGCGCTGTGGGCGAGGGGCTTAGCTCTTTTAAAAATACTTCTGAATGTTTGGTAAATAACCCTGTAGGAATCTACTTTCTGAAACATGCTGGTTGTTAAGGGCTGATTTGGGTAATTAACAAAATGTATGTTAAAATCCTAATCCCCAGAACCTCAGAATGTACCTGTATATGGAGATAAGATCTTTAAAGAGGGAATTACATTAAATTGAAGCAGTTCCAGTGGGACCCTTAGCCCATCTCACTGAAGTCCTTATAAGAAGAGGAATGTTGGGGTCCAGCCCCAGCAGGTTCAGGGGTTCCCAAAGTTGTGGACGGAGTTGGCGAAGAAGAGGCAGCGTTCAGGTGATCATCATAGCCAGGTTCTCTTTTTATTGTCCTATTACATCTATATTTATACTATTTGATCCTATAAGCATGCCTCTATAAGCTTTTTTTTTTTTTTTTTTTTGCCAAGGAGAGCATGGGGTCTGTTTATTGGGGGGTCAGTCAAAGGGGGAGCTGGCTAGGGTGGGGTAGGGCAGCAGCTTGTCTGGCCCCTGAGAAACCCAACTTGAGTCCAGAGCCTCGACGGCTTTGAAGCCAACGTCTTCCTCCACCTTTATCTTCACGGGGGCCAGCTCCGGAGTCAGCGGGACTCCCGCCCGGGGCCCTTCCCATGGCACTAGCTGCCTCTTCCAACCGCTGGGCCCCTCGCCAGGGGCCGGGCTGCTGGCTTCTGCGGGTGCTGACTTCCTCCTGGGCGGGGACAGCCCCTCTTTCTCCAAAGGCTCGTTCTTAGCGTTGCCTGGGGTGGGGGCATCTGTGCCCTGGCTGCCCTTGTCCTCCAGTAAGATGGTGAACTGGCTGGCTCAGTAGTTGTCACCGTAGGAGTCCAGCACCTTCATGAGGAACCTCTGCTCCTACTGGAGTCTCCATGTTATCCTCTGTATCAGATGGAGCCTGTTCAGGACCTGCTCATTCACCTGTTCGATCTCCCTGCAGCACCGACCCAGTGCCTGGTACTTCCTGCGATTGAGTTCCCGTTGGTACTGCCGCCGGCCTTGGGCTGCCTCCTCCTCTTCGTCTCGCTCCTGGAGGCTGGAGCTGCCCAGACCCCCAGACACAAACTCCACTTCGGTCTCAAGCTCACTCTCCAGGATGTGACCACCAAACAGCAGAGGCAGTGCCAGCTCCAAGCCGGGAGGTGCTGAGAACTCCTCAAAGCCCACGGCTGCCATGGACCCCTCTCTCTGCTCCAGCTCCATTTCTCCCTGGCTCCCAGCGCAGAACTTCCAAACTTGCAAGCCTCTTCAAGTGCAAAACGACAGGCCCCATCCGATTTCATGGCCAGGCACCCAGGGCCCGGCCACTAAGCCTCCTGGGAGTTGTAGTTCTCTATTTCCCGCTCGCCTCCCTCACTCCACCCCCACCCCGAGTCCTGGCTGAAAGGCCCTGCTCGCTGGTCTAATGCCTCGGCCAGGCATCTGAGTCACCTCCGTCTTTATTCCTGTCCCGACACCGCACCATCTGACCACGGAGACTCTCCTCTTGGGAGGCCCCTGGGTCTCCTTCTGGGGCCTGGCTGCATTGCCCCTGGGGACCAGATCACATCACCAGGCAGCCACGCAGCCCAGCCTCTGGCCCCACCTCTGGGTGTTCTCCAATCACTGGTGATCAGTGATCTGAGAAGCCAGGAGGGGCAGGGAAGAGCCCAGTTCTCCAATCACAGAAGCCAGCAAAGGCGGCCCGGCTTCTCCGATCATAAAGGTGGCCCGGTTCTCTGGCTCTTGGCTGCCATCTGGGTTCTGTCAGCGGCAGGCAGCTTCTTCCATCCTTCCCCTTTCGCCTCCCATCATTGTGCCTATGTATGCAAATTAACCGCCATCTTTCTTGGTGATTCGCATATCACCTTGACTAGCGAATGGGAAGTGTAGCAGAGGTACGGTTAATTACCCTTTCTGTCTTTTATTAGATTAGATGGGAGCAACTTCACGGGGAATGATCAACAATAAGCTGGGTATGTGGTGGTCACCATAGAAGCCCAAGGTAATAGAAGCCCAAGCCCTTGCCATAGGAACCTTGGCACAAAAGGCTGAACTGATAGCCCTCACCAGAGCCTTAGAATTATCCCAGGGAAATAATGTTGACATCTACACTGACTCTAAATATGCCTTCATGGCATTCCATGCCCCTGGGGCAATATGGAAGGAAAGAAAGCTCTTAAACTCTGGGAATAAGGACATTAAATATGTAAAAGAGATTTTAAAGTTGCTAGAGGCAGTGAATCTACCAAACCATATTGCTTAAAGCACTGCCCAGGACACTAGAAGGACAATTCCCAAACAAGCCAGGGAAACCAAACTGCTGACAAAGCAGCAAGACAAGCCTCCCATGGGTGACCACTTCTTGGGACTTTAATTCCCCACCTGGACTCTTCAGAATTTAAACCACATTACTCAGAATGTGATGAGCAATGGGCCCATGAATGGGGATTCTCTAACACTAACTCTAATTCTATGTGGAAGATCTACACTCATGGTATGATCTTACTCCCTCTAGCTCTAGTATATCCCATCCTCAAACACCGACATGAAGGAACCCATTACGGAAGGGGTGCTTTAATGGACCACATTAGACCACATTCGAAGGATTCTCATCTACAAAAGGCCTTTCAGCAGATTATCTAATCCTGTCAGATATGTACTAAAAATATTCCTAAAACAGAATGTGCTCCAACAGGAAAAGAAATACAATATAAAGGGATATGCTCACTTGAGGACTAGCAAGTTAACTGACCTTACACAGATGTTTAAAACCATACGAGTTCCTTCGGTTTTACAGCAGCGTAGTAGTCCATTGTGTACCACGTTTTTAATCCACTCATCTGCTGGTGGGCACTTAGACTGTGTCCAAATCTTAGCTATTATAAATTGTGCTGCTATGAACATAAACAGATCCAGAGACAGAAAAGCATCGATCAGATGCTCAAAGCTCAGAGGGAAGGTAGGGGAGGATAGGGGTAAGGGGGAGAGATCAGCCAAAGGACTTGTATGCATTCATATAAGCATAACCAATGGACACAGACACCAGGGTGGTGAGGGCATGAATGAGGGGCAGGCAATGGGGGGGGGGGGATAGGACACATATGTAATACCTTAATCAAAAATAAATAAATAAATTAATAAATAATAAATAAATAGTAACTAAAAAAAAAAAACACACCATAGGAAATTTTAAATTTTTGTTAGTTTTTGCAGACACTTTTTCTGGATGGGTAGAGGCATACCCCACTAAAACAGAGTAGGCAACTGAAGTATTAAACTTCTACTCAAAGAAATAATCCCTAGGAGAGAAACTACAGATTCAGTGGAAACTAGATGCATCCTGGAGACCCCAATCAATGAGGAAGACTGAGATTGAAATGAAGCATTCAATAAAAAATCCATTGGCAAAAATATTTGAAATGGGACCATACACCCCCTATTGCCTTGCTTCAGATTAGGGGAGTGCCCCCAAAAGGGCTTTAAATTAAGCCCTTTTGAAATAGTTTGTGGGAGATCCTTCAAAGTTTCAGTTTTAGAAACACCCCTTTTAGAATTAGAATATGAATAAAAAATCAAACACTATATACAACATTTAGGGCAAATGCTAACAACTTAGCACAAGTTTGCTCATTGTAGGTCCATCTACCTGTCTGACAAGCCCTGATACCCATTGCAGCCAGAAGACCAATTCGTACAACCAGGAAGACTCACAGTCCTGAACAGCAGTTAGCCAAGCAATGTACTGGCCCCTATGACATCCTACTGATAACACACTCTTTTGTAAAGCTCATAGGAAGCACCACACACAGATAAAGTGGGTACCGCCTGAGGAGGATTCAGATCTTGCTGCTGCTGTTTATACTGCAAAGGAAAGCAGGACCTGCACTCTTGAAAAATATTTAAAATTCCTCTTTCAGAAAGGTACAGCGCCTCCCACAGCAAAGTGACTTTTTATTTTTTTTATCATTTTTTGGCAATTGCTATACTTTATATCCATGCTTGGACTGATAACGCCTTTGTCCAAATTTCCCAGATAGTGGCTTCCTGGTTAAACTTATCCTGCCACCCAAAGCCCTGCTCAGGATTAGATCATGGGGATCCTTTAGTCTCCCCAGTTTCTGATTTCACTACAATGCCCCCTGAACTACTAGGCATATCTCTCACTAAACACTTGATCGTTTGTCTGCACAATAGGTCTTACTTTGGAAGCCCATAGACAACACCATCTCTTGAAATATGAAGCAATCTATCAGCTTTGTTCAGCAATGTCATCTTCTAAACACCGTGTATACCACTTTCCAAAAACAACAATACTTCTTCCCTCCATTCTTGACCCTTTCTTCCTTTAGTAGATATCAAGAATCTCTGGACTTGGGGATAGGTAAGACTATACTCTTTGACAACAAAAAGAAACTACAGAAGATGAGACCTCCATCCATTTACCATTGTAAGATTACAAGGGTCCAGAGTTTTAAAGAGGAGAATAGTTACCATATACCGCCATAAATTGGAGCTCACGTCTGCAGAGGGATGGGCCGTGCAGGGGCTGCGCAGAGGATGCAGGTACACCAGGATCCAGGGATGCCCTTCAGACCCCAATTGGATTCCCTGGATGTGTGGATGCCATGTCCAAATCAGGAGGTGTTCTGAGGGTTGCAGCCTCTCTAGGCTTCCTGACGGCAGGTCCTACTGCAGACAGTCAGAGAGCACCGAAAAAGCTTCCTGTTGGCCATGATGGATAAGGGGGAGGTTCTTACACCCAGAATGACAAAAGTTAGAAAGATTAATAGACAGGGCTGGAATGGGCCAAAAGCTAGCAAATAATTGGATAGATTAAAAAAGCCTTCTCCTCCTATTCCTATAAGAATCTTAGATTTGAGCAGGAAGGGGTGATAGTCTTTGAGATGGGAGTCCATCATTCTCCCAGGTCATGGCACCTGAATAAAATCTCTTTCCTTTTGTACCAGAACCTGTCTCAGGAGTTTGGCTTTCATTGAGGCAGGCAGCCAACCCTGCATTTTTGGTTACATGCCTGCTGGAATGTTGTAAACCTGATGACCCATCAGACCTCTTTCAATGGGCAATTTGGAGTAGTCAGTCTTCTTGTAAGTCACAGGGTCCACTCAGTTGAAGCAAATGAAGGGAATTGAATGAAGGCAACCATGGAGGTGTGTGTGGGGGGGGGCGGTCTAGGGAGCTGCAACATATGGAGCCATGCACGACCATTACAGGTTGGCAGGGCCAAGAGAGGAAGCAGAGTTGACTGGGCAACTTTGTGGTTGTTGGTGGTGGTGGTGTTGCTGGTGGTGGTGGTGTTAATCCTCACCAAGTATATTTTTCCATTGATTTTTAGAGAGTCAAAGGGAGAGAAGGAGAGAGAGAGAGAGAGAGAGAGAGAGAGAGAGAGAGAGAGAGAGAGAACATGGATGTGAGAGAAACACATTGATGGTTTGCCTTCCCCTCATGTGCCCAGCCGGTCTGGGGATCGAGTCTGCAACCCAGGTGCCCTTGACTGAGAATCAAACTTACAACCCTTTGGTGCACAGGCTGACATTCTAACCACCGAGAAACACCAGCCAGGGCTGACTGGGCAAATTTTAATAACATGTACTTCCATCAAGTTTCGCAAATGGTTTTGCAGGGGTTTAGAAGCAGCACCTGTGTGTGTGTGTGTGTGTGTATGTGTGTGTGTGTGTGTGTGTACACAACAGTGTATTCCCCTGGGACAGTCTTTTCAGGCCCCCACTTCTTCCACCAGTGGGGCCTTGCCTTGAATAAAGGGACCCCCACCCCACCCATCCTTAGTGTTGGATTGAGGGGCCCAACTGGGGTCATTGATTCCTCCGTACTTTCTCTGGGATCTTGCACCTCGTAGTTCATCCAAAAATCTCTGTGGAGTAAATGCTTTAATGAATAAATACATTAATAATTGCAGCAAAGAAGGAAAAGTATTTGTTGATATGTAAGAGAGAAAATAGAAAGGGAAAAGCCAATAAAAGCAGATAGAGAAACATAAAGGCATTGAAGTGTGGAGCTGGTCACAGCAGAGCCAAGTATGCTGTGCTGTTGGAAGGATCCGAGATATTCTTGCTTACCAGAGGAGGTGGCCAGTTTGAAGTCTTGTGCCAGCTCCTTCTCTGCCTCCCCTGCCCCATTTGTTCTAGCTCCCAGACACACTCATGTCTTCCCTTTGGTCTCAACATGCCAGTGGTTTCATGTAATTTGGCCCTTACTCATGCTCTTCCCTCTATGTGAAATATCCTGTCTTGTTGACCTTTATTAAGATCAAGCCTTCTCCTCATTCTCTCTGCTGGTTCCCACTGCAGCCACCCATGTGCTTTCACTCACTTCCATGGTTTGACTTTGCGTTCTCCTCTCCCATGGGCTCTTCCAGGATGGGAGCACTGACTAATTCTTCTTGTAGAAATTCAAAAAGTTTGTTGAATCAAATTGAAGATTAGATGTTTAAAGTTCTGGTGTCTCAGACAATTGACTATTGAGGGCGTTAACCCCTAAGGGTCCAATATCTTTGATGTTTTCTTTCAAATGTTTAAGACCTAAGACCTATAAATGCAGGGAACTGGCTTAGCTCATTTCAGAGGAATTTGTCCGATGTTATACCAAGATGCCTTATAGGAAAGAATTATGTGTCAACAGTAAAAACTTCTTGAGCCACTAAATTGAACATGCTGGAAGCCCAAGGCTACTCATGTCAATTCTTTTTTCTTTTTTCTCTCTCATTCCCTGACTGTAAAAAAGTCAATTATTATCTTTTAATTTAAGATTAAAAGACAATTAAGGCAATTAAGTTCAGCCTATATTTCCTGAACCTGTGCTCGAGTCAGGCCCATGCTGGGTGCTGAGCTTCCATTTGTGTGTTCAGAGGTTTCTGTTTCCAGTGTGAGACCTACTTCCAGCAATGGGGCTGCTCACCCTCTGGTGGGGGAAGTGGGAGTTGATGGTTTCAGGGTGTCCCAAAAGGCCAGGGTGCCTGGGCCAAGTCTAGGAGGCTGAGGATGGTTGCTGCCTGGAGGAGGCAGCATGGGTGTGTGCTGGACACAAAGCTCTCTGGCCTCAGAGAGACAAGGGTTCAAATCCTGGCTCTATCACCTGCTGGCTGGATGAAATAGCTGTTCCCCTCTCTGTACCTTGACTCTATCATCTGTAAAGAGGGTGAATGTAATGGAGTGCTTAGCATGAAGCCTCATATCATGTGGGACTGGGGACACAAGGCTGTGTTTATTATGAAGTTGTCTGGGATTATATCACTGAGTGGACATGGATAGACTGTATATGGAGGCCACATGCTCAGCCTGTCTCTGTGACCTGTTCAGTATCTTCCTTTTCCACCATCATGTATGTCCCTCTTCATACAGGAGCCCAGCTCTGCTGCCAGACCTCTGTGGACAGGAAAGCCTGGTGGGTCCAGAGTGTGGCCCTAAGGTGAAGGGCAGTGTCTGAGGCACATCCATCCTTTGAGCTTTCTGGTGCTTGGGTTTCAGGGGAGGCTGAGAGGCAATCCAAATGGACCTCAAGGACAGTGAGGAAGAGGCCAGAGCTGGAGAGGTTTCTGGAGATAGTCTCACTGGTATGGCAAGGACTGCAACCAAGACTTTCCCACCAAGGAGCCATTAGGATCCCAGGGCTCGGCTTCATCTTGACTACATCTACTCACAGGCCCTATCTCTACCCTCCCCAGAGTCCAAGCACAGCTCTGACCCAGCTGGGGAACCCTACCGCCCTCTTCTGCCCCCAGGTCCTGGGATTCCTGTTGGTAGATCTTAAGCCACACTGGCTACCAGGGTGGGTGTTGTGGCTGCCGCTGCTGTCCACACTGGGGCTTCAGGGACTGTGGCTTCCCAAGATAGGCCGCTGAGGGCAGCTGTTAGTTATGGAGAAACTTTGTTTACAGATAGAAGCACTAATTAAGACATTTGAAAGTCTTCTATATTTCTAATTCTTTCTTCTTTTCCTTTATATAACAGAGAAGTTCCTGCCCCGTTCATCACCAGCTGGTCTAGTAAACATCTAGACACTATAAGATTTTATTTTAATTGCTTGAGCCTCAGGATTGTGGAAGCAAGATAGTGGGGGAAAGGCTCTGAAACGAGACTGGAAAGAAATGGTTCTTGGAGAAAAAGTCACTTGGAAGCGAGTTGTCTAGTTACTTTGATTGTCTGAGCAGTTTAGAGTTTTTGACCCAGATCCAGTAAAGATTGAAACCAATTTAAAGGAACAGATGGGCGGAGCATAAGCCACCCGCCTGATGGGAAGGCAGGTTTGAGTCAGTCAATTAAACACATTTCTCCTTAATAAATGTGGTAAAACTGTATGAAAATATGTCTTATTTTCTAAGTTCCATGAATCAAAGACTGGCAAGAGGCTGGAGAGGCAGGAGCTGTTTGCTCTGTGACAACATGCACAGCTCCTGACTCCAGCTCCAGTCTAACTCACAAGGGCACATGGTCTGCTTTCTAGAACAGGATGCTGACCAGTTGGAGCAAGGGCAAGCTGTGGGTGCTATCTGCATACTAGCAGAAGGGAAGGGTGCTGGCAGCAGCTGAGGTGTGGCCATCAGCAGACATGGAACCAGTTCAGAACTGTGGCACCCACCAGGGTGAGGACTTGTAGAGCCTGCCCTGAGCCTAGGACTTACCCTACAAATGAGCCTGAAGGCCCAACTTTCCCAGAGCAGACTGAGGTGGGTGCAGAGAGTCCCAGCAAGAAGGCTGAAGCTGGACAGCTTCTCCTGTGGCCTCCTAGTGGATGCTCTAGGCCTGACACCAGGGTGGAGGGGCCATGCCTGGTGGTAGCCTGCTCAGCCAACACTTGAGGGAGTGGGGGAACAAGACCATTCAAGCTTTCCTGGGTTCAGTAGCAGGGCCCAACCCATGACTTGGCTCTTGGACAGTTCTGGTGCCTCAGCCAAAAAGTCTGGCATGTTCTGGAAGTGCACATCCCTGGGGATGTCACTGCCCAGTGGAGGGCAGGAGCAGTATGTCCTGGGGCCCTCCATGGGACCCCATCCTTCCTGCTGTGAGCACTTCCTGGAGAAACCCTTGGGCCTCCCATAAGGACTCTGTTTGGTCCTACAGCTCTAGGAGGGAGAGCTGGCTAGACCTCTGTCCACATAGCCCTGGGATGGGTGCTGGATGCCCTGGGAGCCAGGCTGGGAGCAGGGTGACAGGTGGGGCTGAAGAAGCAGGACAGAGAGAATGCTGCTGTGTGAGAGAAGCCAGTGGCATGGTGTCCTGTCCTGCTCAATGCCCACCCCTGCAGGTGGCATTTCTCTTGGCTCAGCTGGAAGAGTGCCTGCTAGGCTGTATTAAAAACTAGGATCCAGCCATGCTGGTGTGGCTCAGTTGGTTGGAAGGTCTCAGGTTCAATTCTTGGTCAGGGCACATACCCAGGTTGCAGGTTCAAACCCTTGTTGGGGTGAGTACTGGGGGCAAATAATTGATGTTTGTTAGTTTGTTTTCTCTCTCTCTCCCTCTCACTTCCTCTTTCTCTAAAATCATTAAAAACATATTTTCAGGTGAGGATTAAAAAATTACTAGGATCCACCATAAATGCAATTTCCCTGTCGTACCCCACAGTATGTGCATTTATGGCCAAGTACTGCCTGGGTTGAGCAGCACAGGTTCATTGAAGGAGATCACATCTGTTCTGGTGTGTCTAATGAGATGTGAAGACCTCTCAGGATCAGAGAATTAGCAGAGATGGTGCCTTCAAATTTTCAGTGGAGAGTTTTCTGCCTAATTTTTGAGTCCATGGGACAAGACATTTCATGGCAAGGGACTAGCACATTAGGTTTCATCTTTTGAAAACCTAAACTGAGTGTTGGGGACAAAATTCTCCCATGGAGGAGGTGCCAGTCCTTCTCCCCAAATTTTGGTTGGGAAAAGGCTGATGAGGTGGGTGAGATAGGGGCCAGGCTGTGGTGCTCAGTCATTAGGTCTATAGAACTTGAGTGGGGACATGGACAGTGGCTACCAGGAGTCCAGACGAAGCCTATCTGTTCAGAAGGATGTGAGGCCATGTAAGTTCATCCTCAGAGACCCATCCCTAGCAGGCTTAAGAAGGAAAGTGAGTCAGAAACAGCTGGGCCAAGGGCTCCCACACTGTTAGCAAGGGTTGGTCCTCCAGTCTTCTCTACATCTTCTTCCACAGGGACATGATCCCCAAGCAGGACCTCTGGAGCTCTGCCTCCTCTAGCTTACTCATCCCAGTGGGTAGACAAGGCTTGTTGCCTAGAACTTCCCAGGAAATGTCCCACCAATAAGATTCATCTCCTAACTGGGACCACTGGTCATGCTCATCCTGAGCTGGGGGACGGGGTCAATCACACTGGTGACACAACTATGGAAGTCAAGGGCCATGGGTACTAGTAGATCCAACGCAAAGTCATCCTTGAGCAGAGACACTCAAAGCCTCCAGAACATCTGGTGCCCACTTCCAAAAGCTCACTGCAGGTCAGGCCTCAAGGGGCCCATAGGGCAACCAGGCATGCAGGAAGAGGGTGCCCTTTCTGGGAGACAGGAAGCCACTTTCTAAATGCTGGTGGCTCCCACCTCCCAGGACAATGTCAGCATGGTCAGGTATCTATGGATCGAGTGGCCTGAAGGCCATGTACTTTCCTGTAGGTATGTGTGACAAGAGATGGAAGGTCTGAAACTCACAGACACATATGTGCTCTAATTTCTCAGCTCACAGACCCTCCAAATAGTTTCTTTGTCTTGGCATTTTTTCTTCTTTTGAGATCCCTGACACAGCATCCTGACATGTTTCTTTCTACTCTTATTGACTGCTTTTTCTCAGACTCTCTTTCTGCCTCATCCTCCTTTATACAAGCCTTAAACTGGACCTCACTCCTTCTCTTTTTACTTCTCACTTTAAACCATACCCAGGCAAAGCTGTCCAGCATGGCTGTGAGACCATCTGTAAGCTAATAACCCTCAACTCTCCCTTGAGCTTTGGACTTGCCCACTTGACATCTCAGCAGATTCCAAACTTAAACTTGCTTTTCCCTCTCTCACTGCTTCTCCTCCTGTCTCCCTGAGGTAAGCAAATCCACTAGTTGCTCCCTCTAGAAACCTCTCACAGGCCCACACCAACCACTTCTGTGACCTGCATAGGGATTACCACCTGGGGGCTCAGTGCTGTAGTGTTCCCAGACTTTGCATAGGCATAGCTCAAAGCATATTTGCCCTGGGATAGAGCTAGCCAGGGTCACAACTCCTGGATCTTATTATCTGTACCAGATAATAACCTCCAATAGGCACCAAGAAGAGGGATTCTGAGTGCATAGAGCTGAGACAGGAGAAAGGAATCCAAAGGATTTGGGGCTCCTTGGTACCCAAGCAAGGAGATATTAGTATTGAAGTGCTGGCTCTTCCCCTTACCCTTATTACAGAGGCTGAGTGGGTAGACCAGGGAGTCTTCCTGGACACCTGCTTCTATAACTGCTCACACCCAAACAACCCCCATGTCCTGTTTATTTTACCTCTCAGATAGATCTCCTCTTTATTATGACCGTCTGGGTCAAGTCATCCTTCTCTCTCTACTGGACTCTGCAGTAGCCTCTATCTAATCTCCTGTATCCTCTTGAGTGTGTTTTCCACTCAGCAGTGAGCACAGTTATCATTTGTGCTGTGGAGGAACAGAGCTGTCTTGGTGTCCCAACAGGACCCAGTGGATGAGCTTTGCTTCTGAAGGCAGATTTCACGACACTGGATGGTGGCGATTATTGCTGCTATTTTTGGCTTACTGGTATAAAAATAATAATAAACAGAGCTATTTTAAAATGAAGTCAGAGCTGCCATACCAGAGGAGCTGCCTTTCACTTATACCTCAAATTTTTGGCAAAAGAACCTTTAGATAGGGCCTAAGCAACATTGTGACCCAAATAACTGTTTGCAAGGATAACAAGAAAGCAGATATGACTATGATTGTATGCCTGAAAATTAAAAATATTGTTTGGCCTGGCTGGTGTGGCTCAGCGGTTGAGCATAGAGCCAGGAACCAAAAGGTCACCAGTTTGATTCCTAGTCAGGGCACATGCCTGGGTTGCAGGCTCAATCCCCAATAGGGGGTTGTGCAGAAGGCAGTCAATCAATGATGGATCATCGATGTTTCTATTTCTCTATCCCTCTCCCTATCTCTCTTTCTGAAAATATCAATAAAAATTTTATTTAAAAAACAGAAAACATTGTTTAGAATTAACATCACTATTATGCTATCTACATCAATAGAAATGCCTTCCTTCTATTTCTGAAACTGTTCCCCTTCAGTTCTCATAAATAGTTTTTGCCTTTGTCTCCTAATCAGAACACTATTTGGGCTTCTGACTGAATCAGTGCATCCCAAATAGCTATCCTTTGATCTCAAATAAATGCTTTTGCCTCTCACCTTGAAAGTCCTTTTATGTTTAGGTTAACACTGGGGGGGGGGGCGATAAACAACATCTTCTTGTTATTTAAACCAGAGAGGAGTTACTGGCTTGTCAAAGAAGGGGGAATCGACATGAGAACACCAGTGCGTCATCCACAGGGCAACCAAATGTGTAGTCCATGGTTAGAACTACCTCTGCATGTGTCATGTCCTGTACCTTTCTTTTAACTTTTAATTTTGAAATAATCACAGGAGGTTGCAAAAATTATACATTAATATCAAAGAGTGCCTTGTAGGTTGCCCAGCTTCCCCCAGTGCTGAGATCTTATGTAGCTACAGTATAATATTAAAGCTAGGAAACTGACACTGGTATACACTGTTCACTAGACTGCAGACCTTATTCAGTTTTCACCATGTTTAAACTTGCAGTCATCTGTGTGTGTGTGTGTGTGTGTGTGTGTGTGTAAAGTTCTATGCAATTTTATGCCATGTACTAGAGGCCTGGTGCACAAAAATTGGTGCACTCGGTGGGGGGCGGGGGAGGAGTCCCTCAGCCTGGCCTGTGCTCTCTCGCAGTCTGGGACCCCTTGGGGGATGACCACCTGCTGGCTTAGGCCTGCTCCCTAAGGGATAGGGCCTAGGCTGGCAGTCAGACATCCCTCTGGCAGCCCAGGAGCCCTTGGGGAATGTCCACTTGCCAGCGGGGAGCAGGCCTAAGCTGCAGTCGGACATCCTTAGTGCTGCTGAAGAGTGGGAGAGGCTCCCACCACCACTGCTGTACTGACAGCCGTTAGTCTGGCTTATGGCTGAGCAGGCCTCCCCCTGTGGGAGCACACAGACCACAAGGGGGCAGCTTCTGCATTGAGCGTCTGCCCCCTGGTGATCAGTGTGTGTCATAGTGACAAGTCATTCCCAGTCGTTCTGCTGTTAGGGTCAATTTGCATATTGCCCTTTTATTATATAGGATAGAGGCCTGGTGCACAGGTGGGGACCGGCTGGTTTGCCCTGAAGGGTGTACTGGATCAGGGTGGGGGTCCAGCTAGGGCGCCTGGCCAGCCCGGGTGAGGGGCTGATGGCTGTTTGCAGGCTGGCCAAGCCCTCCAGCAGGGACCCTCACCCCATGATGGTGTGGCAAGCCTTGGTGAGGGGCTTATGGCTGTTTGCAGGCTGACCAAGGCCCCTACTGGGGACCATCACCCCATGAGGGTGTGGCCAGCCTTGGTGAGGGGCTGATGGCTGTTTGCAGGCTGTCTATAGCCCCTTCAGGGTGGGGGTCCCCGCTGGGTACCTGGCCAGCCTGGGTGAGGGGCTTATGGCTGTTTGCAAGCTTGCCACGGCCCCCAGCCACCCAAGCTCCCAGTGGAGGCTGGCTGGAAGCAGGTCTCTGAGATTTATTTATCTTCCACAATTGAAACTTTGTTGCCTTTAGTGGAGGCCTTCGTGAAGCTTGGCTTCCTCCATTGCCAGGGCAACCAAGCCTCCTGCTTGCTCCAGTTCTGAGGCTTCCCGCCGCCATCTTGGTTGGGTTAACTTGCATATAGTCGCTCTGACTGGCTAGTTGGCGTGACTTGGGGCATAGTGAAGTTATGGTCAATTTGCATGTTTCTCTTTTATTAGATTAGATAGAGCCAGTAATCACCACCATAATCAAGACATAGAACTGGCCCTGGCTGAGTAGGTCAGTTAGTTAGAACTTGTAACTCAGGTTACAAGTTTGATCCGCAATCAGAGTACAAAAATCAATCGATGAATGTATAAAGAAGTGGAACAACAAATGTTTTTTTCTCTCTCTTTTTCTCTCTAAAATCAATAAATAACTTTAAAAAAAGACAGAGCTGTGAGATGCCAGTGGCTGTATTCCTGGGCACATAAAAAATTCTTGGTATTAACAATACCAAGAAATAACCACAAGCTACACAATTTATGCAAAATAAGATTAGTTCCTGTGGAAGACAGTCCATTATTAAATAACTAGGTACTCAGTGCATAAGATCCCCAGGGATCAGGCCTAAGCCAGCAGTCAGACATCCCTCTTGCAGTCCTGGGCTCTCACAGTCGGGGACCCCTCACTCCTTACTGCCTGCCTGCAGTGGAGGCGGGAGAGGTTCCCACCATCACCGCAGTGCTCACCAGCCATGAGCCCAGCTTCTTGCTAAGTGGTGCTTCCCACCAGGGGGCAGCTCCTGTGTTGAGCATCTGCCCCTTGTGGTCAGTGCGTGTCATACTGACCGGTTGTCCCACAGTTCGGTCAATTTGCATATTATGCTTTTATTATATAGGATTGCCAGGTTTGTCTAAGAATGTAATATTCAATTTTCATTTTGTTTTTCAGATTATATTTTTTACTTACATCATTTAATGTATTATGTGTGTATGAAGAACAAAGATGCATAATAAAATAGCTTTATTGTAATTATTGTAGGGGAAATACCCTATAAAATAAATAATAATACCAAATACCTAGTAGTGTTTATCATGTGTTCAGGCACAGCAAAGATTAAAATACAATCCATCCCCTAGCTGTGTCTGTCCCTTAGCAACTACTGATCTGTCTTCTAGCCCTGATGTTCTGTCATTTTGAGAATGTTATATAAATGGAATGATATAATATGTACTCTTTGAGACTGGCTTTTTTCCCACTTGACATAATTCTCTTGGATTGTATCAGGTTTTATTCCTTTTCATTGCTGAACATTGTTCCACTGTATGGATATACCAGTTTGTTCAGCCATTACAAATAAAGATTCTACAAATATTTTATGTACAGGTTTTTGTGAGAGAATCGGTTTTCATTTCTCTGGGATAAGTGTCCAAGTTTGAGGGCTGGGCTCTGTGCTAAGTGCATGTTTTGTTTCGTGAGAAACTGATGAAAAATTTTCCAGAGTGGCTGTACCATTTTACATTCTCCCCAGCAATGGATGAGAGATCCAATTTCTCTGCATTCTTGCTAGCATTTGGTGTTATCACTATTTTTTTTATACTTGTTTTAATACATGTGTAGTGATACCTTATTCTGGTTTTAATTTGCATTTCCTAATGGTGCTGAACACATTTTCATGGGCAACCTTAGGTGAAATATCTGCTCATATCTTTTGTCTATGTTATAATTATTCTTCTTAATGTTAAGGTTTTTTTAATTGTAGTAAAATATACATAACAAGAGCCACTAAACTTTTCCTTTATCTTTGATATATTTTGCAGTGATCAAAGTTCATACATGTCCAGAAGTCCGTGTAACATGCCCATACCAGGTAAAATGCTAAGTACTAAAAGCTGCTATAACAACTCCCAATTCTCAGTAAACATTTATTTTGGGCTCACACAAACCCGGAAGTGTGTTGGGTGGTTCTTTCCAGCATCTTTTGCCAAGGAGTGGTTGTGGAATCTGGATACCTTCTGTCCAGAGGCTTGGGTGACATGGTCTCCAAAGTAGCTGTGGAGAGAAAAGAGGCAGAGAGGAAAACACAGGATATTTTTTATTATGACCAGTTCTAGAAGTGGTGCACATTCCTCTTGCCCACATGTTATTGGCCAAAATTTAGTCACATGGCCCCAACCCAACGTCAAGGGAGACTGGAATCTGGTCTTCCTATGTGTCCAGGAAGAAGTAGTAGATTGTGTGAGCAGTGACCACGTTTCTGTCATTATTGAGGAACTAGAGGCCCAGTGCACAAAAATTTGTGCACTCAGGGGTGTCCCTCAGCCCGGCCTGTGCCCTCTTGCAGTCTGGGACCCCTTGGGGGATGACCACCTGCTGGCTTAGGCCCGCTTCCCGGGGGATTGGGCCTAAGCTGGCAGTCAGACATCCCTCTGGCAACCCGGGAGCCCTTGGGGATGTCCACTTGCCAGCGGGGAGCAGGCCTAAGCTGCAGTCGGACATCCTTAGCGCTGCTGAAGAGTGGGAGAGGCTCCCACCACCACTGCTGTACTGGCAGCCATCAGCCTGGCTTGTGGCTGAGCAAAACTCCCTCTGTGGGAGCGCACTGAACACCAGGGGGCAGCTTCTGCATTGAACATCTGCCCCCTGGTGGTCAGTGTGTGTCATAGTGACAAGTCATTCCCAGTGATTCTGCTCTTAGGGTCAATTTGCATATTGCCCTTTTATTATATAGGATAGAGGCCTGGTGTATGAATGGGGGCCAGCTGGTTTGCCCTGAAGGGTGTCCTGGATCAGGGTTGGAGTCCTGCTGGGGTGCCTGGCCAGCCTGGGTGAGGGGCTGAGGGCCATTTTCAGGCTGGCCACAGCCCCTTCAGGGTGGGGGTCCCCACTGGGGTGCCTGGCCAACCTGGGTGAGGGGCTGATGGCTGTTTGCAGGCTGGCTACAGTCCCTTTCACCATGGGGTTCCCCCCTGGGGTGCCTGGCCAGCCTGGGTGAGGGGCTGATGGCTGTTTGCAGTCTGGCCACTGCCCCTTCAGGGTAGGGGTCCCCGCTGGGTACCTGGCCAGCCTGGGTGAGTGGCTGATGGCTGTTTGCAGGCTGGCCAACTCCCCCAGTGGGGACCCTCACCCTATGGGGGTGTGGCCAGCCTGGGTGAGGGGCTGATGGCTGTTTGCAGGCTTGCCACAGCCCCCAGCCACCCAAGCTCCCAGTGGAGGCTGGCTGGAAGCAGGTCTCTGGGATTTATTTATCTTCTTTTGTTTCTTAAGGTGATGCCTGGCTACAAGCCTAGGTTCCTGGGGCGTCAACTTTGGGCAAAGGGGTTATTTTCACTGTATCTACTGCAGGAGACACTGGTCTCAAGGGGAAGACTCTGGGCTCTGAGAAGGGCCTTTATTTAATAGACCAAATAAAGAGTTGTGACAGATGGTAATTGATGTCTTTGTTTCCTTCCTTCCTTTCTTCTCTCCTTCCTGCCTCTGCATTCAATAAGAGATCCTTAAAAATGGAGCCTAAGAACAGATCCTATATAATAAAAGCTTAATATGCTAAGTGTCTGGTCATCCAGTTGTCCATTCAACCAATCAAAGCATAATATGCTAATGATATGCTAAAGCCACTCAACCACTCGCTATGATGTGCACTGACCACAAGGGGGCAGACGCTCTGACTAGTCGGTTAGCTTGCTGTTGGGGTCCGACAAATCGGGACTGAGCAAAATGGGCCAGACATGCCCTGGAGCCCTCCAGAGGTCCCTCCCTGGATGGCCAACCTCCCGCATCCCTCCCCGGCCCTGGTCGTGCACTGGTGGGGTCCCTCAGCCTGGCCTGTGCCCTCTTGCAATCCAGAACCCCTTGGGGGATGTCGGAGAGCCGGTTTTGGCCCGATCCCGCAGGCCAGGTTGAGGGACCCCACTGGTGCACAAATTTGTGCACCGGGCCTCTAGTAATGCAATAATGACCCACATGTATGGAGTCAAGGGGTTGGGGAAGGCTGGTTCTTACCCCATTTGATTCTCTAGCTCAGTTTGCAAACTAGTAACATATGCGTTATTTGACCTGTATGATATTTCTAAAAAATCAAATGTATTCAGGTATAATTATATGTAAGTTTACAATTCAACAAGTGTGTGCATATACATCAAAAACCAAGACATTTCAAAATTATAACCACCAAAAAATAGTACTTGAGAGTTTATTATGCATATAAGAGCACTTTGCAAACTGGGAGCTCTCAGAGCAAGAGTGGAATGAGGCTCAGAGGTATATTGTGATAGGACAGCTTGTATAGTGAAAATGCAGAGGCTGTTTATTCTTCACAGTGACTGGTTATAGCATTATAGTCTTCCTAGGGATAGGGGATTGGTTAAAAGTGGTTACCTCATGCCAATGGGGAGCAGTTTGCATTTTGTTTATCATTTTCAGAGAAATTTACAAGAATTGGTACAAGTTAAGTTTTGCTTATTTTGCAAAATAAGCTAAATTGTTTCACTTATGTGGTTCAAATGATTTTGTTTGCTTAGGCAATTTTTAAGTTGGCCTCCATTTTGCATTTTACTTTAATAGTATATATAAATGTAAACACACACACACACACACACACACACACACACACAACATAATTGCTACCTCACTCAAGACAGAACATTTCTATCATCCTAGGAAGTTTCCTGGCACCACTTCCCAGATTAACCCAGTTAAACCCCCTTTTTCCAGGGGCAGTATGGTTCTCTCCTCTACCACAGACTAGCTTTGCTATCCCAGAGCTTCCCATCAGTGAATTGAGAAGTACTCTCATGCACCTGCCTTCTCTCACTCAGCACCCATGTTAGTGCATGTATAATACCAGTGTGTTTCATATTGTATGACTACACTACAATTTATCTATTTACTTGATGGTAGACGTTTGATTGTTTCCAGTTTTTGGCTATTATGAATAAGGCTGGCATAAAAATTCTGGTGTAAGACATACACTTTCTTTTTTGTTTTGTTTTGTTAAATACCTGGGGGTAAAATGCTGGGTGATAGGGAAAGTACAAGTTCAATTTCCTGAGAAACTGTCAAACTGTTTCTCCAAGTGCTTGTCCCAATTTTCCATTCTCATCAGAAAAGTATGACAGTCCCAATTATTTTATATCCCTCCCAATATTTGAGATTGTCACTGTTTTTGGATTTAGCCA
This sequence comes from Myotis daubentonii, assembly GCF_963259705.1. Lineage (NCBI taxonomy): Eukaryota > Metazoa > Chordata > Mammalia > Chiroptera > Vespertilionidae > Myotis > Myotis daubentonii. The sequence goes on from NC_081844.1 coordinate 10,396,414, forward strand.
TTCTAGTGAGTGTGTACTAACATTTCATTGTTATTTTATTTTGCATTTCATTGATGAGAATGTTGAGCAATCTTGTAATGTGCTTATTGGCAATTCATGTATGTTCTTTCATGGAATGTCCATTCAAATATTTTGCCCATTTAACAATTGGGAACCTTTGCAATTGTGTGTGTGTGTGTGTGTGTGTGTGTGTGTGTATCTCATTATTAAGTTGCAAGAGTTCTGTGTATATTCTGGATACAAGACCTTTGTCAAGTATATGTATTTCAAATACTTTCTCCTTATTTGTGGCTTTCCTATATATTTTATTAATAATCTAATTTGGAAAGGTTGTTTCTAATTTTTATAAATCAATTAAAAAAATTTATCTTTAGTGCTATTGTTTTCTACCTAGGAAATTTTTAATTATATTAAAGTCATGAAGATTCCTACCATTTTTCTCAAGAAGTTTTGTAGTCTCATTTTTCTTAATTGACAGCATTCAAAATTAATAATAATTTAATAAAATTTTTTGCAATCTACTAATGAAAGAAATGAAATTTTATTTTGGAGAGGATAATATTTGTACTTAATTTGGGTTTAAAGTTATGTTCCTTAACATCAAAATCCTGCAAATGCTGATCAGTAATGATATTTTATGTATTGCATTTTTTAACATGTCTTCTCACACACATAGGTATTGCTAAATAATGGTACAATTCACAAACACATTATTTTTTCCCATTTAGTTTTTTATTGAGATATAATTCACATAACATAAAGCTCGCTATTTTAAAGTATACAAGTCATTGGTTTTTAGTATATTAACTACGCTATACCACTATCTCCACTATATAATTCTGGAACACTTTCATCACCCCCAAAGAGAAACCCTATTCTCATTAGCAGTCAATTCCAATGTTCCCCTCTGCTTATTTATCCCTTGGCAACCACTAATCTACTTTCTTTTTCTATGAATTTGCTTATTCTGAACATTTCATATAAATGAAATCATACAGTATGTGGCTTCTTATGTCTGGATTTTTTCACTTAGGATAATGTTTTCAAAGTTCATTCCCTTGTAGCATGTAAAAATACTTAATTCTTTTTTACAGCTGAAAAAAATATTCCATTGTATGGTTATGCCATGTATCCATTCATCAGTTGCTGGGCATTTGATTTGTTTTCATTTTTGTCTATTAATCATTGTGCCGTTATGAATATTCATGTGCAAGTGTTTGTATAAACATGTTTTCAATTTTCATTAGTATACTCCTAAGAATGGAAGGACTGAGTTGAGTGGCAACTCTGTGCTTAACTGAGGAACTATCACACTGTTTTTCCACAACAGCTGAATCATTTTACAATCCCACCAGCAATGTACAGGGTTCCAATGTTTCTACATCCTCCCCCAACATTTGTTATTTATTTATTTATTTATTTATTTATTTATTTATTTATTTATTTATTTATCTATTTCCTTCCATTTTTCTTCTTCCCTTCCTCCCTTCCTCCATTCCTCCCTTTCTTCCTCTCTTTCTTCCTTTTAGCTTTTCTTTTATAGCCATCTTAGTGGCTGCTATATTGTATCTTGGTGGTTTGATTTGCATTTTCCTAATCACTAATGATGTTGAGCAACTTTTCATGTTTTTATCAACCATTTATATCTCTTTTATAATTTAACTAGAGGTCCAGTGCACAAAAATTTGTGCACTCGCCAGGGGAGGGGCTCCCTCAGCCTGGCCTGTGCCCTCTCACAGTCTGGGACCCCTCAGGGGATGACCACCTCCTGGCTTAGGCCTGCTCCCCGGGGAATTGGGCCTAAGCTGGCAATCAGACATTCCTCTGGCAGCCCGGCAGCCCTCGGGGGATGTCCACTTGCCAGCAGGGAGCAGACCTAAACTGCAGTCGGACATCCTTAGCGCTGCTGAGGAGGCAAGAGAGGCTCCCACCACCACCGCTGTACTGGCAGCCATCAGTCTGGCTTGTGGCTGAGCAGAGCTCCCCCATGTGGGAGTGCACTGACCACCAGAGGCCAGCTCCTGCATTGAGATCTGACCCCTTGTGGGCAGTGTGTGTCATAGTGACCAGTCATTCCCAGTCTTTCTGCTGTTAGGGTCAGTTTGCATATTACCCTTTTACTATATAGGTTAGAGGCCTGGTGCATGGGTGGGGGCCAGCTGGTTTGCCCTGAAAGGTGTCCTGGATCAGGGTGGGGGTCCCGCTTGGGTGCCTGGCCAGCTTGGGTGAGGGAGTGATGGCTGTTTGCAGCTGGTCACACCCCCTTCAAGGTGGGGGTCCCCACTGGGGTGCCTGGCCAGCCTGGATGAGGGGCTGATGGCTATTTTCAGGCTGGCCACCCCCCCTTGAGGGTGGGGGCCCCCACTGCGGTGCCTGGCCAGTCTGGGTGAGGGGCTGATGGCCGTTTTCAGGCTGGCCAGCGACTGAAGCTCCCAGCCTCTCCTTTTTTTCTTTTTCTTTTTTATTCTGGGATTTATTTACCTTCTACAATTGAAACTTTGTTGCTGTCACTGGAGCTGAGAGCTGGCTCCTGCTTGCTGCAGCTCTGAGGCCACAGCCTGCTGAAAGCAGGTGTCTGGGGTTTATTTACCTTCTATAATTGAAACGTTGTTGCTTTCAGAGCTTAGAGTCAGGCCGCGGCAGGTGGGGAACCCTGGTTTCCTCCATCACTGGAGCAAGCAAGCCTCCTGCTCACTTCACCTGCATGGCTGCCGGCCGCCATCTTTGTTGGTGGTTAATTTGCATATCTCACAATCCAGGAATGCTGGCTCCTAACCACTCACCTGCCTGCCTGCCTGCCTGATTGCTTGCCCCCACCTTCCTTCCCCACTGGCCTGCTCACCCCCAACTGCCCCCTTGCTGGCCTGCTCACTCCAAATTGCCCCCCTCTGCTGTCCTGATCACCTCCAAGTGAGCCCCACTGATGGCCTGCTCACCTCCAATTGGCCCCTCTGCTGGCCTGCTTACCCCTAAAGGCCCTTCCCCCATCAGCCTGATCACCCATCACTGCCATCCCATCCTGGCCTGATCACCTACAACTGCCCTCCCCTCTTGGCCTCTAACTTCCTCTACCTCAGCCCCACCACCATGACTTTGTCCAGAAGATCATCCGGAAGGTCTCTTGGAAGGTCTCCTGGAAGGTCTCCCAGTCTAATTAGCATATTACCCTTTTATTAGTATAGCTAGAGGCCTGGTCAGTTTGCATATTACCCTTTTACTATATAGGATAGAGGCCTGGTGCATGGGTGGGGGCCAGCTGGTTTGCCCTGAAGAGTGTCCTGGATCAGGGTTGGGGTCCTGCTGGGGTGCCTGGCCAGCCTGGGTGAGGGGCTGAGGGCAGTTTTCAGGCTGGCCACAGTCCCTTCAGGGTGGGGGTCCCCACTGGGGTGCCTGACCGGCCTGGGTGAGTGGCTGATGGCTGTTTGCAGGCTGGCCAAGACCCCAGTGGAGACCCTCACCCATGGGGGTGTGACCAGCCTGGGTGAGGAGCTGATGGCTGTTTGAAGGCTGGCCACAGTGCCTTCAGAGTCAGGGGGGTCCCACAGGGGTGCCTGGCCAACTTGGGTGAGGGACTGAGGGCTGTTTTTAGGCTGGCCATACCCCTTTCAAGGTAGGGGTCCTCACTGGGGTGCCTGGCCAGCCTGGGTGAGGGGCCAATGGCTGTTTTCAGGGTGTCTGCAGTCCCTTCAGGGTGAGGGGTCCTGCTGGAGTGCCTGGCCAGCCTGGGTGAGGGGCTGATGGCAATTTTCAGGCTGGCCACAACCCCCAGTGACCTAAGCTCCCAGCCTCTCTGAAGCAGGTGCCTGGGATTTATTTATCTTCTATAATTGAAACTTTGTAGCCTTGAGCAGAGCCCAGGGCTGGGCAGGGCAGGTGGGCAGCTTGGCTTCCTCCATCGCTGGGGGCAACCCAAGCTTCCTGCTCACTCCAGCTCCATGGCCGCCGCCATCTTAGTTGGGTTAATTTGCATACTTGCTCCTGATTGGTTGGTGGGCATGGCTTGTGGGGGTAGCAGAGCGGCGGAGTGATGGTTAATTTGAATGTTTCTCTTTTATTAGGGTAGATATATATTGTTTCTTTGCATGCCCAGTTATTTTTTTTAATTGCTTAAAGTATTACAAAGGGTATTACACATGTGTCCTCCCCCCCCCTTGACAATCCCCTGGTCTCCCCTACCCCCTAGTGTCTTATGTTCATTGGTTATGCTTATTGCATGCCCAGTTATTTTTTACTGTACCCTAAATATTGTAAATTATACATTTTAAGTAATCTGGCTTATTTTTTCTTCTTCTAAAAAGTTTTGCTCTGGACGATATTTTTTCAACCACATGAGCATCAGCCCCGTGAGCAGCCTGCCTCGAGCCTAAGAGCAGCAGCCTCATGTGGCCTTCCCCTGTCCAAGGAGCAGCAGCTGTGTGAGCAGTCTTCCTGTGTCTGAGGAGAGGCAGCCTTGTGCAGCCCACCCCCATCCGAGGAGCAGCAGCTGTGTAAGCAGCCCACTTCCCTGTCCGAAGAGCAGCAACCATGCAAGCAGTCCAACCTGTCCAAGGAGCAGCAGCCGCACGAGCAGTCTTCCTGTGTCTGAGGAGAGGCAGCCTTGCGCAGCCCACCCCCATCCGAGGAGCAGCAGCTGCACAAGCATCTTGCCCTTGCCCAAGCAGCAGCAGCCACACGAGCAGCCTGCCCAATCTGAGGAACAGCAGCTATGAGAGCAGCCCGCCCCCATCCGAGGAGCAGCAGTTCTGCGAGCGGCCTGGCCCCATTCAAGGAGCAGCAGCAGCCTACCCCGGTCTGAGGAGCAGCAACCACACAAGCAGACCTCCCACATCCTAGGAGTGGCAGCTCTACGCAGCACGCACCGGTCTGAGGAGCAGAGCCACAACAGCCTGCACTCGTCCGACGAGCAGCAGCTGGTCCTAGGAGTAGTAGCCCCACAAGAAGTCCACCACATCAGAGGAACAACAGCAGCATGCAGCCAGCCCCCATTCAAGGATCAGCAGCCACGTGAGCAGTCCGCCCCAGTTCAAGGAGTAGCAGCTGTGTGTGTAGCCTGCCACATCCAAGGAACAGCAGCTTCATGATCAGCACATCCTCTGTCTGAGGAATAGCAGCTGTTTGTGAAGCCTCCCCCCACCCGCCAGAGGAGCCACCACAGTGGTGATCAGCAGCCACCACAGGAGCTCCTGCCAACTGAGGAGCAGCTGCTACAACAACCACCAGGGGAGCAACCACAGCCCGAGGAGCCACTGCCACCCAAGGAGCAGTCCCTGAACGACTCAAAAAATCTAGATATGTTGGTGAGATCAGACATGGGTAGACAAAGAAACCCCCAAAGGAAGGAATAGGAGGACTCGCCAGAAAAGCAGCAAAGTGAAACAGAGGCATGCTGCATGACAGAAAAAGAATTCAGATTAAGGGTCCTAGAATGCATAAACTGGATGGAGGAAAAAATCAACAACTTATGCAAGAAGCAAGAAGAAACAGATGAAAAAAATCAATAAATTATGTAAGAACCAAGAAGAAATGAAGAGTGATATAGCTGCAATAAAAAACACCATTGAAAGTTTCAACAGTAGACTAGAAGAAGTGGAGGACCAAATTAGCGAATTAGAAGACAGGGAAGACACACCCAAACTGAACTGCAATTGAAGAAAAAAATTAAAAGACAGGAGGAGAGTCTAAGGGAGCTATGGGACAACATGAAACTAAACAACATACAAATAATAGGGTTGCCAGAAAACAGAAAGAGGAACAAGACTTAGAAAACCTATTTGAAGAAATAATATCAGAAAACTTCCCTGAGGTGGGGAAGAAAAAAGTCACACAAGCACAGAGAGTTCCAAACAAGGTGAACCCGAAAAGACCCACACCAAGACACATCATAAAATTACCATGGCAAATGTTCAGGACAAAGAGAGAATCTTGAAGGCTGCAAGAGGGAGATGGAAAGTTACATACAAGGGATCTCCCATTAGATTATCAAATGATTTCTCAACAGAAACAAATCAGGCCAGAAAAGAATGGACAGAAATTTACAAAGTGATGCAAAGCAAAGGACTGAATCCAAGAATACTCTATCCAGCAAGGCTATCATTCAAAATTGAAGGGGAAATAAAAAGTTTCACATACAAAAAAAAAAAAAAAAAAAAAAAAAAAAGGCTAAGGGAGTTTATCACCACCAAGCCAGCAATGCAAGAAATGCTAAAGGGACTGGTGTAAAAAGAAGAAATAAAAAGCTCAGAAAGAAAACAGCCACAAAAAACAGAAATGGCTACAAACAAGTACCTTTCAATAATAACTTTAAACGAAAATGGACTAAATGCTCCAATCAAAAGACATCGAGTGGCTGAATGGATAAAAAAAACATGACCCATACATTTGCTGTCAACAAGAGACCCACCTCAGAAGAAGGGACTCATATAGACTGAAAGTGAAGTGATGGAAAAATATCTTTCAGGCAAATGGAAATGAAAAAAAAAGCTGGAGTAGCAATACTTATATCGGACAAAATAGACATCAAAGGGAACGCCATAACAAGAGATAAGGGAGGCCACTTCATAATACTAAAGGGATCAATACAACAAGAGGATATAACCCTGATAAACATACATGCACCCAATGCAGGAGCACCCAAATACATTTAAAAAAAAAACTTCTGGAAGATATCAAGGGAGAGATCGACAACAATACAATCATAGTAGGGGACTTCAATACACCACTGACATCACTGGATAAATCCTCTAGACAAAAAAATCGGCAAAGAAACAGCAATCCTAAATGACTCACTAGATCAGATAGACTTAATTGACATCTTCAGAACATTTCACCCCAAAGCCATGAAATATACGTTCTTCTCAAGTGCTCATGGGACATATTCAAAAATAGACCACATATTGGGTCGCAAACAAAGTCTCCCCAAATTCAAGAAGATTGAAATCATACCAAGCATCTTCTCAGACCACAGGGGCATAATATTAGAAATAAACTACAATAAAAACAACTCAAAACACTCAAACACTTGGAAGCTGAACAGCATGTTATTAAATATTGATTGGGTTACCAATGAGATCAAAGAAGAAATTAAAAACATCCTGGAAATCAATGACAATGAAAACACAACAATCCAAAACCTATTGGACAAAATGAAAGCATTCCTGAGAGGGAAGTTTATAGCTATACAGGCCTATCTCAACAAACAAGAAAAATGGTAGTAAATCATCTAAATCTACATCTCAAAGAATTAGAAAGAGAGCAAACAGAAAATCCCAGAGTGAGAAGAAGGAAGGAGATAATAAAGATTAGAGCAGAAATAAATGACATAGAGACCAAAAAAACAATACAGAAAATCAATGAAACCAAGAGCTGTTCTTTGAAAGGATAAACAAGATTGATGAACCTCTAGCCAGGCTCACCAAGAAACAAAGAGAGAGGACCCAAATAAACAAAATTAGAAATTAAAGCGGCAAAATAACAACAGACCCCACAGAAATGCAAAGGATTGTTAAAAAATACTATGAACAACTCTATTCCAACAAACTAGACAACCTGGAGGAAATGGACATATTTCTAGAAAAATACAACTTTCCAAAACTCAATCAGGAAGAATCTAAAACTCTCAATAGGCCAATAACTATAGAAGAAATTGAAGCAGTCATCAAAAAGCTTCCAGTAAACAAAAGCCCAGGACCAGACGGTTTCACAGGGGAGTTTTACCAAACATTCAAGGAAGAACTAAAACCTACCCTCCTCAGACTACTACAGAAAATTCAAGAGGAAGGAACACTCCCAAGCTCATTCTATGAAGCCAGCATCACCCTAATACCAAAACCAGGAAAGACAACACAATGAAAGAGAATTACAGGCCAATATCCCTCATGAACATAGATGCCAAAATCCTCAACAAAATCCTAGCAAATCAGATCCAGCAGTACATCAGAAAGATCATACACCATGACCAAGTAGGATTTATCCCAGGGATGCAAGGATGGTACAATATCTGAAAATCAATAAACGTGATACATCACATAAACAAATTGAAAGAAAAAAACCACATAGTCATATCAATTGATGCAGAAAAAGCATTTGACAAAATCCAACACCCATTTTTGATAAAAACTCTCAGCAAGGTGGGAATAGAAGGATCATACCTCAACATAATAAAAGCCATATATGACAAACCCACAGACAACATCATACTCAATGGACAAAAACTAAGACCATTTCCCCTAAGAACAGGAACAGACAGGGATGCCCACTCTCACCACCCCTGTTCGACATAGTACTGGAAGTATCAGCCATTGCAATTACACAAGAAGAAGAAATAAAAGGCATCCAAATTGGAAAAGAAGAAGTAAAACTGTCCATATTTGCAGATGACATGATATTATACATAAAAAACCCTAAAGACTCCATCAAAAAACTATTAGACTTAATACATGAATTTGGCAATGTAGCAGGATACAAAATTAATGCCAAGAAATCTATGGCATTTCTATACACCAATAGTGAACTTACAGAAAGAGAGACTAAAAAAACAATCCCAATTACCATAGCACCAAAAAAAAATAGGCTACCTAGGAATAAACTTAACTAAGGGGGTAAAAGACCTCTACTCAGAAAACTACAGAATGTTGAAAAAAGAGACAGAGGAAGACATAAACAGATGGAAGAACATACCATGTTCTTGGATTGGTAAAATCAACATCATTAAAATGTCCATATTACCCAAAGCAATCTATAAATTCAACGCACTTCCCATTAAAATACCAACAGCATATTTCACAGACCTAGAAGGAACTCTCCAAAAATTCATCTGAAATTAAAAAAAAAGACCCTGAATAGCTGCAGCGATCCTGTGAAAGAACAAAGTAGGTGGGATCTCAATACCAGATATTAAGCTGCATTACAAAGCCACTGTTCTCAAAACTGCCTGGCACAAGAATAGACATATAGATCAATGGTATAGAATAGAGAGCCCAGAAATTGGCCCGAATCAATATGCTCAAATAATATTTGACAAAGAAGGCAAGAACATACAATGGAGTCAAGATAGTGTCTTCAATAAATGGTGTTGGGAAAATTGGACAGATACATGCAAGAAAATGAAACTAGACCACAATTTACACCATACACAAAAATAAACTCAAAATGGATAAAGGACTTAAATATACGATGGGAAACCATGAAAATACTAGAAGAATCCAAAGGCAACAAAATCTCAGACATATGCCGAAGCAATTTCTTCACTGATACAGCTCCTAGGACACTTGAAACTAAAGAGAAAATAAACAAATGGGACTACATCAAAATAAAAAGCTTCTGCACAACAAAAGAAACCATCAACAAAACAATAAGAAAGCCCACTGCATGGGAGAACATATTTGCCAATGTTATCGCCGACAAGGGTTTAATCTCCAACATTTACAGGGAAATCATACAACTTTACAAAAGGAAGATAAACAATCCAATCAAAAAATGGGCAAAGGACCTAAATAGACACCTTTCAAAACAGGACATTCAGAAAGCCAAGAGACATGAAAACATGCTCAAAGTTACTAATCATCTGAGAGATGCAAATCAAAACAACAATGAGGTACCATCTTACACCTGTCAGAATGGCTATCATCAGCAAATCAACAAATGACAAGTGCTGGAGAGGATGTGGAGAAAAAGGAACACTCGTGCACTGCTGGTGGGAATGCAGACTGGTGCAGCTACTATGGAAGACAGTATGGAGTTTCCTCAAAAAACTAAAAATGGAACTCCCATTTGACACTGTGATCCCACTTCTAGGAATATATCCCAAGAAAACAGAAACACTAATCAGAAAGGATATATGCACCCCTACATTCATAGCAGCACAATTCACCATAGCTAAGATTTGGAAACAGCCTAAGTGCCCATCAGTAGATGAATGGATTAGAAAACTGTGGTACATCTACACAATGGAATACTATGCTGCTGTAAAAAGGACGGAACTCTTACCATTTGCAACAGCATGGATGGAACTGGAGAGCATTATACTAAGTGAAATAAGCCAGTCAATGAAGGAAAAATACCACATGATCTCACTCATTCATGGATAATAAAGACCATTATAAACTTATGAACAAAAATAGATACAGAGGCAGAGCTGCCTCAAACAGACTGTCAAACTACAGCGGGAAGGCTGGGGAAGGTTGGGGGGCAGTGCGGGGGGGGGGGGGAGGGGGGCGCGCTGTAAGAGATCAACCGAAGGAGTTGTATGCATCCATATAAGCATAACCAATGGACATAAGACACTGGGGGGTAGGGGAGGCCACGGGATTGTCAAGGGCGGGGGGAAAAAGGAGACATATGTAACACTCTTCGTAATACTTTAAGCAATAAGACAATAAAAAAAAATAAAAAGTTTTGTTCTGATAGATCATGACTTTATTGGCAGCTCTCTTTGATCCTGTCAAGATTTGGGTTTAGGCTTTGCTAGGGCAGTATTGTAGTTATCAACTGCTGTGTAACAAATTACTCCAAAACTTCGCACTTTAAAAGGACAAAATTTATTGTCAGACCATTTTTGAGGATCAGGATTCTGGGAGTGAATTGGCTTGGTGGTCTGGACTAGGTTCTTTCATGAGGCTACCGTCAAGCTGTCATTTGGAGATATAGTTATCTAAGGCTACACTTGGCTGTAAAATATGCTTTCAATTTCACTCATGTGCTTGTTGGCAGACCTATGCTCATTGCTGGCTATTCACAGAGGCCTCTATCTCTCTTCACTGGGGCTTCTCCTTGTGGGGACTGTACAGGGATATTAATAGGTGAAGATCATTGGGAACTAGAAGGTTGGCTACCAGCTGCTGCAGGAGGTCTAAAGTAGCATGTACTCTAGGGAGGGATTTCTCAACTATGACACTATTAACATTTTGGGCTGGAAATTCTTTGTTGTGGGAAACTTATGTATTATAGGATGTTTAGCATCTCTCGTCTCTACCCACTAGATGGCAGTAGTAGTTCCTGTCATGACAGCAAAAAAGGTATTCAAATTTTGCCAATTTGGGGGGTGGGCGTGTGGGAATGGGCAAAATTACCCTTCCCTTCCAATTAAGAACCACTTATCTAGAATGTGGTTTTCACTCATGATATGTGGAATATATATTGTGTCTCTGATGAATATCTTAATGAGGTCTCCTTTATTCTGGTTGGGCCAGAACTCCAATGACTCCTAGCACTGTGTGACCTTTAACATCTTCTTTCAACTGTGTCATCTGCTTTCGGGTAGAGAAAGACCTTGCAGCCCAGCTCTTAGCCAGAAATCTGCAATACTCCTCCTCTATGCTACCTAGCTCAACATTTTAGGTGCTTCAACAGCCCCAGACTCTAATATATGTCTCAAGTCAGCATCTGTGCTCTCTCTGCTGGGTATGCTGGAACCATTTTTGTTTTGGTCAGAAAATCGTGCTAGATCAAGAACCAGAGGGCACAAGGGACTCACTTGTGCTTCCTTCTCTCGGGAGCTGCAATCCTGATCTGGCTGTTGTCCAATGCCTGACATTTGCCTGATGTATTTTGTCTCATTATATCTGTTTAAGGCAGAAGAACCAGTATGATGCCAATTACTCCATCATAGATGCAAGTAGACATTCCCTAACATAGTGAGGTGTTTTTGTTTTTTGTTGTTGTTTGTTTTAGTTTTTTTAAGGAACCGACATAAAAAAATCAGATGATTTCATTTAAAAACGAATCTCTCCACTACTCTTGAAAATCATATCTGTCAACCTGGGGTTGACAAACAGCAGTATTTGTTCAGATTGATAGTTGCCACTCATCTTCACACTTATACTGTTGTTTTTCTCATTTCTATGAACCCAAATCTTACAAAATAGAAAGATATACTGAGTTGACAGTGTGGTCTTTATCACACATGTCCAACCTCACTTGTTTTTGTCAATTTCAGTTGGTGACACTTTTCCAACTGAAATTTAGAGGCCATGGGAGCAGATGAGACCCAGAGAAAAGAAATGTCTTAGTGTCCTCTGTCTTGTCCATAAATAAAGCCTGTTTGGTCTGAATCAACACATCCCCTGGGGAATCACTGAGCTGCATCAGCCACACAGCTATGACCAGGCAATTAAATGAACAGGCTCCCTGAGGGCTGACTCTGATGTGATTGCCTGAGCCCAGTCAGATGCTATTCACTTTCCAAAGGCTCTGGTAGGAAGACCCTTCAGTAACAAGTCACTGAAAGAAAACTCAAAGAGAAACAGGACCCTTCTTCACACACATCAGAGTCATCATCTGATTCAGCTCCCACATCAGCCTGTCTAGGGGTTCTGAAAGAGAAGGAATATACTCTATCCTAAATAGAGATCATGTGGCTTATCCCCCAAGGGGGCTCCATGCAGAAAACCAGACCAACCACTATTGGATCCGTAAAGGCATAAAAGTGCCATTTGCACACTCATATGCCCAGAGGGGCCAGATAATATGACAAATGAATCAGACCAGATGTTGAGCAAAAAGGAGCAAAAGGGGGTGGCTACTATCAACCACATTCCTTGGGTGGGAAAGTGGTTTCCAGACGTTTAAAACATTGAGCTAGTCAAACAAAGCCACACTTGGGTTTGCCTGTGGACAGCCAATGTACATATTCTGCATATTCTGGCTGAAGGTCTTTATCAGTTCAATGAAAGACATCATTGACAGCTTTCCTGTGGGTGCATCAGTTATCTTGTCACAATGTGCACAGTGTGAAGGGGCCTAGTCTCTGTAGCTTGGCCATTCCTGGACAAAGAGCTCAGTGTAAGCTCTATGGTGTTGACTTGATGGCTGGTCTGAACTGCCTCCTGCCCCTGCCCTCATGGACTGCCAGCCTATAGTATAGACTGTGCTCTTCTGAGAGCTTTTCTCTTTTATTGGGAGTTGTCTGGTGCTCAGTGAATGCAGAGACTGTGGAGGGGAATGAAGGAAGCCCCAGGGTCATCTCTCAGCACTGACCTGACTCTTCCCCCATCCCTGCAGGTGGTACACACAGCTGCTACAGTTCTGGGTGTGAACAGGGAGAGATGGGGACAGGCAGTGGTCTACCTGAGCCCATGGTGCCAAGAAAAAAGATCACACTGAATCCCTACCTCAATCCTTGACCACAATACACAGCCCTCCCCCACCCTGGCAGCTGTGTGCCTTCAACATGCAGCCAGAGACATCCTCTCTTTCCTGCAGTCTTCATTTAGTTCTTCACATTCAGAGGCTTCTCATTTGGCAAGGGGTGCCCAATGGGGCTGGGGAGGAGCCAGTGGCCCAGGGGGTTCCTCATCCTCTTCACCTGATTGTTTACCTTACAGTGTCCTTTTGATTTCCTTGGATTTTTCCAAGTGTTCATGAGAAAAATTTGGATGCTTGGTTTTTAAACATTATATTTTTAAGAATGCTGATTTTAATTCTCTTACTAGATTCAGAAAAACACAACCCAGTGCTTACATATGATTTTTTTTTAACTATCAAAAAACTAGGACTAGACAGAAACTTCCTTAGCTTTATAACAACTATATTTGAATAACCTGCAGCAAACAAGATACCAGGTGAAGATGTTTTGGACACCTCACTGTGAGCAGGACTGGGCAATCAGCCCCATTCCATCCCCACTGTTAATATCATATTGGGTTTCAGGCAATGCTCTAAGGAATGGAAATGACACCAGGCCTGTCAGAATTAAAAAGAAAAAGATTATATGCTCAGTATATGCTGATGTTAACACATATGTTAAACTCAAATGAGTCAACAGAGAAAGGAACAGAACTACCAAGGAGCTGAAGCAAGGTTTCTATATTCATGATCAGCTTACAGACACAAGCAACCTCCCCCTGTATCAGCAACAACCAACTAAAAAATTGGTCACGCAGCTCTGTGAAAGTGCTAGGCAGGTGGTGCACCCACCGAGGAAGTTCTTTGTCTTTTCCCCATACCTTGCCTCATGCATCTCTTTCATTCAGCTGCTCCTGAGTTGTCCTTTATAAGAAGCCAGTAAACAGATTGAAGACCAAGCCTCTAAATACCTTTCTAAAAAATGGAGCTTTTTTAATTGATTCAATTTTAGAGTATAAAATACAGAAGACTCTTTGTCATACATGGTTTTGTAAGTGAAGTAATACTTACTTGAAATTCAAAATATTGAAGCAACAACAGAATTATCCTTGGACTACAAATTTACAGTGTTCTTTTAAACAATCTAAAAACAGCTCGCTAATATCCAAACTCTTTTTTGGTCTTATCAAATGATGAGGCATTGACAACCAAATAAATTAGCTTTCCTGGAAAATAAAATGAAGGATCATATATGTAGGAAATGTACTGTGAAAATGTTAAAATGTTGACATTCAAAAGTACCATAAAATGCTTTTTAAGAACAAATTCTTTATGAAAAGTGATGAAGAAATTGGGGGGAAAAAAGGTCACCATTTGCAATAGCAAAAAAAAAAAAAAGCACACTGAAGTCAATCTAACAAATAATGCAAAAGACCATTCTGTAGAAAAATTGAAACTTTAGTAAAAGACATAAAAGGAGACGTTGCTAAATGGGGAGATTACGTATGCATGGATAGATATCTTAATGTTACAAGTCCCCTAGTCTCCCAGATTCACATAGGTATTAAATGCAATCTGGATCAATAGTTCAGTGTGTGTGTGTGGGGGGGGTGGAAATCAACAAGCTTATTGTGAAATTTCAGTGTGATGTGTCCTATACCAAGTCCCCATGTACATTGGGTCTGTTTTGAGATTTCCATTGCATGCTATTGATATGTTAGTCTGCCCCTCCACCAAGACTACAACCTCCAATATGCCCTGACATCTGGTCCAGACTCAGCTAGTTGGAGTGTGGATAAGGGCAGTCATTCTGGGATGAACTGCATAGCTTTTGAGTGCATGCACACTTTGACCCAGGAATGCTGGATAAACGTTCACAAGGATACCTGAGGGGATTTGTATACTTCTTCTGGCGCTGTTCTGATTGCAGAATGCTGGAGACAGGCTTTGGAGTCACTGCCACAGGAATGTTACAGGTTCCACAGGGCAGCTGCAAATGGCAGCCTACAATGATGTAGCAGGAAGAATACCTGAGTGAGTTGTGCCCTCAGACAGTGTGAAGAGAGGAACGTGGGAACAGAATGGAGTCTGTAGCCCAACACAGTTTATGTGAGACAACAATCATGCACAGCACAGCCTGCATGCTTCATGGGAAGTTTGCAAGTTTGAGGCTGGACTGGCCATGTTAGAGAATGTGCCCATTAAGGGAAGCCATAAGAATGAGGAGATGGAAAGAAGGGAACAGTTAGGTGGAAAAAATAAGCCATGCATCTGTGTTAACAAAGCTATGATCTGAAGAGCATGGCTTTAGCACAAATCTGTACAGCTGAGGTCCAAATAAACAAAGAAGTGAATAGTCAAGCAAAGTCCAGGTTTTAAAATAAATTCACAAAATCATTCGTTCCTCTACAGAGGAACCATCAAATAAATGTAGATAGTAAAATTGGATTTTAATCCAATTATATCCCACACATCATAATGAATTCCTCATCATTTAAAATACTGTCTAATTTTAAAAAGCAAAAATGAGCCCTATCCAGTGTGGCTCATCAGGTAGAGTGTTAGCCTGTGCACTGACAGGTCACAGGTTTAATTCCTGGTCAGGTACCTGACTAGGCCCATCTGCCCCTGTCAGGGCGTGTGTGGGAGGCAACTAATCATTGTATCTCTCTCACATTGATGTTTCTCTCTGTCTCTCTCTCCCCCCTTCCCTCCCTCCCTTCCACTCTTTCTAAAATGAATGAAAAATATATATATACTTGGGTGAGGATTAGTAACAACAACAAAAAAAGCAAAGTGGAAAAGTAGATCCATGTTGTCTGAACTCTGGAAGAAAGTGACTGGTGATAATATAGAAGTATAATTTTTATGTGTTAGGAGCTAGATACTGTGTAATAAATTTTACGTAAGTGATTCTCCTTACTGCTCATGGCCATCAGCAACTCTTTCCATTTTACAGGTGATGCTCTTGACCAGGGAGGTCAGGACCTTGTAGGAAAAAGTGGAAGAAAGATGGCTTGGAATTCAGGCCATCTGCCTGAGAATGTGTCAAACCCAGTGGTATGACAAAGGTTAAGAAGCAGCAAAACACAAGTGGCTTCATAAAATGAAATGGGACACAACCAAGACAAAAAGCAGCCACAGATAGAAAATAATGGGTTTTATAAAGATGGATTTTTAAAAGAGAGAGAAAGACCTCCATGAAGTTGATTTTATTTTATTTTTATTTTTCATTGAAATTCTTTTTTTATTAAGTTATTACATATGCGTCCTTATCCCCATGTTACCCCCCATCCTCCCCCCTCACTCATGCCCTCACCCCCCCTGTTGTCTGTGTCCATTGGTTAGGCCTATATGCTTGCATATAAGTCCTTTGGTTGATCTCTCCCCCTTACCCCCACCCTCCCCTACCTTCCCTCTGAGGTTTGACGGTCTGATTGATTCTTCTCTGTCTCTACATCTGTTTTTCTTCATCAGTTTATGTTGTTCATTATATTCCACAAATGAGTGAGATCATGTGATATTTATCTTTCTCTGACTGGCTTATTTCACTTAGCATAATGCTCTCCAGTTCCATCCATGCTGTTGCAAATGGTAAGAACTCCTTTTTTACCGCAGCATAGTATTCCATTGTGTAGATGTACCACAGTTTTTAAATCCACTCATCTACTGATGGGCATTAAGGCTGTTTCCAAATCTTAGCTATGGTGAATTGTGCTGCTATGAACATAGGGGTGCATATATCCTTTCTAATTGGTGTTTCTTGGGATATATTTCTATGAGCTTTGACAAATGTATATACCTTTGGACAAAAGAGGCCACATGCTGACCTGACAAGATCAGGGGAGGTCTGCATGGCAGTCTTACAAACTCAGAGACCTAAAGTAACCACAAAGGATGGTCCGAAGTTAAACTTTAACTAAAAGCAGTTATGGTTGGCAATTATGTCATAGGCCGGTTATCTTAACTGACAAGGTCAACCTTTACCTTAACTGAGTCTTTTTGCATCTATGATAACATACCCTTGAAATGTCTGAGTAACTTGTAACTTCCCTTTTTCTGGAGCCCCTGGGGCACAACCAAATGTGCTGGGTGCCAGGACAGATACCACAAATTCCTTCATTATCATGTTAATTGTTCCTGCACCCATCTAAGTATGTGTCCATCTTTTTACTTTTTATCCAATCCCAGGGGTTTCCCCAGCTTTGCTTTATCCCACCCCCTTAATCTATTACCAATGAATTTCATGTAATCCACCTAAGTCCCTCCTTTGATTGCAATGTATAAATACAAATGTAACCTGCCATTCTCCGGAGTATTATCTCAATTTGTTGAGGTCCTGCTTCCTGGCATATGTCGACAGTTTGGCTCAATGAACTCAAAAAAAATCAAAAAAAAATAAAATAAATAAAAGAGAGAGAAAGAACTCATTGACAAGGACCACAAAGTGGTGATTACAGGGGGTGAGGGGGGCTGAGGGGAGCAGGGGATGGGTGTAAGAGGGTATAGGGGGGATAAATAGTGATGGGGGAAATTAAGAAAAAACAATTATAAAGAAAATTAATATAAATATGAGGACTTATAACAACTCTAATTCTAGGGCAAGGTGTCTAAAGCAAGTGAAGGGGACTTTATTTAAAAGGGAACCAAAGCAATAAACCAATGTCTTAAGAAGTGTTTCACTTTGGAAGTCATTAAAGATATGCCAACCAGTAATGCATTATCACCTGACACAGTTGTTAAGTTATATTTTTAAAATGTGCATACCATAAAACTCCATGCTGATGAGAGTGTAGGAGAGAGAGACACTCATGCAAAGTGGGTGTTGAGTTGTCTCTCTCATGTAAGCTGTTTGATGGTTCTGGGGTTCTAGAAGTTTCCCTGTTGGCCTCTTGTCAGTCTCTGTGATCTTGGGTTCCTGGGATAGGAAGTCATTGCATGGATGCCTTAGGAATAAATAGTGCTCTTCTCCTAGAGGGGTTGTGTGGGGTGGGTGGTCAGTCCTGCTGCAGGTGTTCAGCAGGTGAACCACACCCTCTTCCTGGACAGCCCCTCCTGGTGTCCTCAGCTTCTGGTTAACTGCAGGTTCATTACATGAAGACTCCCCATGAGCCCCTCATCCTCTAGGGATAGGGGTTCAAGGCTCACTACATCTGGTCCCCAAGGGCATCCTACATCCTTAGCCATGGGGAACTTGGGGAGATGGGCCAATTACAGTGTAGCACCTCCCTCTCAATCGCTTTCACAACAATGATTCGGCTGGCACTGGCTCTCATAGGGAGATTAGTCCTCATTCTCAGTGTCCAAAGCCTCCAAGTTGCCCTTGAAAGCGCCTTCACTAAACTAGAAGTGAAGGAGATAGCTCCCCACACTCATCCTCCTCATTCATAGCATAGCAATGGCTCTTTTCCAATAAATGTACCCCTAAGTGTCCCTTCTTCAAACTCCTCTCTCAGCACCTTTATGTTCTCCTAGTTGGTAAGAGGCTCAGTAGAAATTGACATGCAGGCTGATTTTGGGGTGCTCACCTACTTTTGAATTCTCTCTGGGAGTGACCGAATTAATTTAGCGTATATGTTTGAGCACTAGAGTGTGTTGAGCACACCACAGGAAGGTTCTGAGTGTGCAAAGGTGCCCCTGATATGGCCTCTGTCTTGAGCATTCAAGGAAGCAGACAGAATGGTAGGGTGGGGTGGAATAAGGTGGCAAAGAAGGTATGTGCCCAATGACTCCAGAATAAGAGTCATGCAGTAGGTGCCCATTGACATTATGGGTTTCAGGCCCATGCCCAGGGATAGGCTGCAGGGCCCACTAGGAATCTGCATTCTTTCTTTTAAAATGTTTTTATTGATTTTAGAGAGGAAAGGAGAGGGAGCGAGAGAGAGAGAAATATTAATGATGAAAGAGAATCATTGATAGGCTACTTATTGCACACCCCCAACTGGGGATCAAGCACACAACCCAGATATGTGCCCTCCTGGTTCATAGGTTGACACTCAACCACTGAGCCACCCCAGCCAGGGGGGATCTGCATTCTAAGTGGCAGAAAATTCCACTTATACTGACTTGAACTCTAAAGGGAATTTATCAGCTCATGTTATTGACAAGTCTGGAGATAACAGGCTTCAGGTGAGGCTTGATGCAACCATTCTATGGTGTTACTAAAAAACAGCTCGTCTTCTGGGATTATCTCGGCTCTGCTATTCTAAATGCCAATTCTTCCTTAGCTTAGCTCCCACCATTGCAGTAAATAGCTGAATAAGCTCCAAACCATCCACTTTTTCACCTCATTCTCCTGGAGGAGAGCACTATTTCTTCCTGAGGCATCCATGGGATAGAGGGACTTTCCAACCCTGAGGCACATTCTGATTTGACCCACTAACAACATTGGGCTAATTCCTGGGGCCAGAGACATGCAATGTGCTGTCCATCTTAGAGCCCAGTTCCTGCTTTGTCCTGGTGGAGGGATATTGGGGAAGGTGACCAGCAATGTGAAGAGCGGAGGAAGCAGTGGAAATCTCACCCATACTGCAGAAGTGTGATTTTATACAGCATCACATCACCTCCCCATTCTACAGGAAGGTAGGTAACTGCTTTGCTTAAGGCTGCACCAGGAGTTCGTGGATAGAGACCCATGTCTGAAGAACCTGCCACTCTACTGCTTCCTAATGGTTACACAATGGCCCACTCGCCTCTCAGGAACACAAAGGTCAGCAGACCATGGCACAACTATTCTAAGCTTGAAGAACAGGAGGGCATGTGGAGCTGGGGTTGGTGGTGCTCATAGGAAGGGTGGTCCAGGCTGGATAACAGGCCTTAAAGGTCAGGGTAAGGCAGTTGCTCTTTATCTTGTAGGACATGGGGAACGGTTAGCAGGTTTTCAACAAGGAAGTGAAGGGATCAGTTCCAGGTTTGGAGAGAATGTCAGGGCTCTGGGAGGGTGGATAAGAGATGGTGGGTGCTAAAGGTTCCAGGTAGGAAGATTATGGTGGCCCCTGGGAGTATGTCGCTGGTTCTGTCATGACCAGTGTCTCCAGTTTGCCTGAACTTGTTATGGAGGCAGAGCCTTTGCCCAGCTGGACTCAACATTGAGCTCTGTGGGCACATTCACATTTAGTCCCTGACATTTCACATGCTATCATGCTTGAAGCGATACATGTCCTCTGTTCCAGATTGGGAGGCATCCTGTGTCTGTTTCATGTCCTATGTCCTGGTCCTGCAAACTGTTGTCAGTCTCCTCTGTGTACTGCTCACTAGCCTGCTAAGTGGATGAGAAAAATTTCCCAAACAATCATGTGGGGTCTAGGGTGTCCTTTCCTGGAACAATGGAGAATTTTGGTCAAATTCAGGACATTTAATTCTTCTCCTGAATTCCTGACAAAATCCTTCAGGTTAGCATTCAACCTTTTAGATTGTCTGAGGCCTTCCCCACCCACTTCACAGGCAAGTCTCTTGCTCTGTGTTGAAGGTCTCCCTCACTTATGTCAATGGGAAGGAGACGTTTTCAAGGTTCTGGTACAGGACAATGCAGACAGATTTTCTGAGTGACTTTAAAAACCACCTGGCCCTTTGTAGACACAGTTGATCTTTGGAGAGAAAGGGAGTGCTGTGTAAAATGAATATGAATGAGGGACTCTTCCCTCTTCCAACAAGGCTGCTTCTAGAAGAGCCTCTGCAGCCTGAGAGGAGGCCCTGTCTGGGAGCTCTGGTCTGGCCCCAGTTGGCTTTGCCTGAGTGAGCAGCCCCTCCTTCCCTGCAACCACAGGACAGCCAGCTGCCCCCTCATGATGGTGAGTGCTGAACTCCAATCCTCTTGCTGGAGAGTGAGGCACAGATGCTCCACCACCCACACCTCTGTGAGCTTGTGGGTAGGACCTGATAGTGTGGATACGACTACTCTGGCTAGTAGCGGTCCTCAAGCAGCAAAGGTGAAGGGGGGTTGTCTTTCTGCAAGGACTACCCTCACCCTCTCCTCAGATTGGCCACCAGCTCAGTCTCCAGGGCTGAGAGTCTCCCCTTCCTCCCCTGCCCAACTGGGCTCCTCCTCTCATTCTTCCCCTGGACCTCACAGCACAATAAGAGGGGCTTAGAGTCTCAGAGTTGGGGCCTGAACTTCTGAACTCACTGGCTATCCCCTGGGCCTGACCTGAATGTTGAGTGTAATAGGCCTTGGTGTGGAGGAACACCATGGACACTGTGTGAATAGGCTTTTCATAGCTACAGATGCTCACTCCTCAATGAAGCCCTCCCAGAGCTCTAACCATCCTTTAGAGCAGCCAGAAGCTTCTTTCAGATTCCAAAGGTGCTGGGATAAAATACCAAACTGGGACAGTGCTTGCTCTGGGAGCATGCCTAGTGGCTGTGGGCCTGTGCCTGCCATTCCCAGGTTCTCCAGCCCACCCAGTTGCTCTTTTCCCATCCTGGGCTGGGTTAGGCTTACCTGGCTTACCTGACCCATCTCTGTGGCCTCTCCACTGACTTCTCACTTCAGCTTCGGCACTGTGTACTGCACGATTCATACAGGAGCCAAAATGACATTTTAAAAATGTGAATCAGATTAGCTCACTGTCCTGCTGAAGACCCTCCAAAGGTTTTGCAACACCTCCCAGAATAAACCCCAAACACCTCACCATGTCCTACAGTGCCCTCTCCTGCAGCTAAATCCTCACCATTTATTTTTATTTTTTTAAAGATATATTTTATTGATTTTTTACAGAGAGGAAGGGAGAGAGATAGAGAGTTAGAAACATCGATGAGAGAGAAACATTGATCAGCTGCCTCCTGCACACCTTCTACTGGGGATGTGCCCGCAACTAAGGTACATGCCCTTGACTGGAATCGAACCTGGGACCCTTCAGTCTGCAGGCCAACGCTCTAGCCACTGAGCCAAACCGGTCAGGACTCCTCACCACTTTTTAAGAAAAATCCTCACCCGAGAATTTTTTTTCCATTGAAATTCACAATAGAAAGGGAGAAAGTATGGAGGAGGTGGGGGAGAGAGAGATAAAGAGAGGGAGAGAAACATTGATGTGAGAGAGAAGCATCCTTACTGGAATCAGGGATGAGCCTGCAACCCAGGTAAATGTCCTTGACCAGGAGTTGAACCCACAACTCTTCAGTGCGTGGGCTGACACTAACCGTTAGAGTGTCAGCCCACGCACTGAAGGGTTGTGGGTTCAACGAGGGTTGTGGGTTCAACTAAGAGTCTAACCACTTAGCCATGCCAGCCATGGCTCCATCCTCACCTTCTGACTCACTCCCTACACTCACTTGTATGCAAAAGAGCCTTGTCAGGAGGCCCCCTCCTCAATACACCTTTCACTCATTCACTGAACAAACGAATAAGAGTCTTCTCTAGGTCCCAGATATTGTGCATACAGCAATGAAAAGTGCAAGTCTGGCCTGCAGAAAAGATACATTCTGGTGGTGCAGACGGACAACAAGCAAAGACACAAATAAGTAGACTGTGAGGTGGTGCATGGGCTAAGAAAACATAGGCAGAGGGGAAGTTGGTTCTGCACTTACAGTGGGGTAGAAAGTGGTGATTTTTGTGTGAGATGGCCAGGCAAGGACTCACTAGAAAGGTCACAATTGAACTAATAATTGGAAAAAGGAAGAAGTGGTCATCTGGTTTTCTAATGGGAGAAGGTTTCAGGCAGAGAAGATGCGATGGGCAAGGCCTACTCAAGAAAGAGCAGAAAAACCAGAGGAACAGCAGGGTGGACCAGGAGGATGGCAGAGGCAGAGAGGGCTCATAAAGGCAGCTGCTGTTTAGGTAGGGTTGAACACTGTTGGAAAAACTTTGGCTTTTACTCAGAGTGAGATGGAGGGTCTTGAGCAGAGGACTAAGGATATCAGGCCTACATCTTAGCAGTTTTATTCTGGCTACTGGGCTGAACTGAGGCAATGTGGGTGGGAGTGGAGGTATTGTTTCAATCCAGCAAGTGGCAGTGGTGACCTGCACCAGTGTAGAGCAGTGCACATGGGAGATATGATTAGGGTCTAGATCAATTTTCAAGGTGGGGCTAACAAACTTTGCTTAGTGGAATGGATGTTGGTGAGAGAGAGAGAGAGAAAGAGAGAGAGAGAGAGAGAGAGAGAGAGAGAGAGAGAGAGAGAGAGATGACTTCAGGGCTACTCACTGCCACGTGGTGTCACAGCTGAGGGTCTGGCTCATGAGGACATCGTGTAGAAGAAAAGCCCTGTGTAGAGGTGGCTGCCTTCTGGAGAATGCACATAGGTTTACTCCCTGACTAATTCCAGCTGGGATGGCAAGCTGGCAGCCTGTGGGACAGGGGGACAGAACAGTGATAAGGCCCTGGGCTGAGATCAGAACTTACAGGGAGGGGCCGCTGTAACTCTTATCTGTCCTCCAGGCAACTGGCCATGGTCTTCTCCTGAGGGCTGTTAAGTGGCATGAGGAAGGCAAGGCTCTAGCACCCTAAGCCAGGAAAGGGTCCTGGAGCTGCTGCCTGGCCCTGCCACACTCCATTTCCCAGGATGCCTCCCTCTCCCTGCAGCTGAGAGCCCTGCCCATCACCCCCGATTCAGGTCAAAGAGGAACATGACTCTCTCTGCCCTTTAGAAGCCCCCATGCCACTATCCTGGTAGTGTGCTCAACTTGCCATGACTGTCCTCTGTGGTGATTTGAAGAGGACCCCAACATCCTCTATGACTTCCACCTTGCTGATGAGGCTGCCTGCTTTGACAGTGACTCGTTAGTTGAATGGTAAGATGGCATTTCTGAACTGGGCAAAGAATCGCCTGATGGACTTGCTGCAGTCCTGGGCATGCATTGTCTCCTTCCTCCTTACCTCATGCTGACCACCAGCCATATACCTGACTGGGCTTCTCCCTCTATTTCCCAACCTCTGCCTCTGTCCTCTCTCTTGGGGATTGGTCAGGGCTTGCTGTGAGGAAGGGCCCTCCCCTGGGTCATGAGGCTGATGATCTGATTGGGCATAGCTCCCAACCACACTCCTGCCATGTTTCTGGCTCTCATCTTCTGGGGGCTGAGACTCAGATGCTGTCCCTACTCAGGCCTGTGGCCGCTCCTCCTGGGGACCACCTGCCAGGTGTCCCCCATGTGCTCCAAAGGAGCCTGCCTGGTGAGGGGTGTGGAAACCACCCAGGGCTTCAGCCCATGAGCCAGTTCATAGAAGGTGCTCTCCTGGAGAAAGAAGCCAGTGTACCTGGAAGGTGGGTTCACCAATGTGGCCCCTGGGGTGACCCCAGAGTCTGCCTGAAGTGGGCAAGGGGCTTAGGTTATGGGAATTCATCTTTGGGGACCTAAAAGAGCTATAGGTTTTTGAGTTAAGAGTCTTAGTTGCAAGTGTCAGAAAGCAGATCAAACCAGTTCAAAGGCTTTTAGAACCAAACTGGACTCTGGTCCTAGGATCAGCATGAGGTACCCTTCCCTCTCTGCCTTTCGGGGCTCCCCCAGCTCAACTTCTGCCCCTTTAAGCTCCTGACACCTGCAGTTATGTTTTACCATCTCTCCACTAGGGAGAAATAGCCTCTGGCCTTCCATCCTGTTACTGCAGCGGGAAGGCCGGGGAGGGTTGGGGGACAGGAGGTAGCGGGGTAAGAGATCAACTAAAGGACTTGTATGCATGCATATAAGCATAACCAATGGACATAAGACACTGGGGGATAGGGGAGGCTAGGGGACTGTCTAGGGCGGGGGGATAAAATGGATACATATGTAATACCCTTTGTAATACTTTAAGCAATAATAAAAAAAAAGCAAGAAAAAAAAAAAAAAAGCACTGGGATAGGATGCTTATTGGTCCATCTTGGGCGCCATGTCCACGCCTGCAGCAAGGGGTGTGGTGCTTTGTTTGACTAGCACCTCCTCTCCCAACCAGAGCAGGGCAGTTTCCCAGAAGGCAAAAAGTGGGCTGTGCTGTCCCAAACACCTGTGTCCAAGTTTCTCAGCTTGTGTCTGGGACTGCCCTCGCAGCTTCGCAGATCCCATAACTGTGAAGGACACAAAAGAATCCCAGACTCCTGATGTCAGTTTAACCTCCACTGAGAGTGATTGGTTACCACAGTGGGCAGGCTCTGGGCCAGGTGATTTAAATTAGATAGTTGTCATTCTCATGATAACTCTATACAGGTTTGAATCTTCCCATTTGTATGACTGTTGCCTTTTTTCATATGAAAAAAACGGAGGCTCTGAGACCTGAAGTGACCCTAAGAGGCCAGGTAAGCAGCCTCACCAGAGTGATAGCTAAGCCAGGGTCCACCAGGCTCTTTCCTCACAAACACTGCTGACCGTGGAAGAGGCCACATTGAAAAGGTTCTTAGAATTCAAACAATAAATTATAATAAAAGAATAGGAAAACAAATGAGCATGATGAAATGAGTTAACAGCTTCCAAAAGGCTGAGATAAAACAGGAAAAGAAAAATTAAGATTTTTTAAAGTTAAAAGTACAAAAGTAAACAGCATTAGCTAGTGGAACAAACAAGACAGAAGAAATTGTATAACAGGGTAATTAAAAGTATGTGACTCAGGATGGGCAGGATGGCAGGTGTTGGATGAACTCAGGATGAACAAGGATCTCTGGCTGCACACCTCCTCCCACAGGGGCTGGTGGCTGGTAGCCCCACCTGGCAGAGTGCCAAAGAAGGCCTCACTGCTGACCAGGCTCCTTGTGTTTTGGAGTTGGGTTGGGGACCACACAAGCTGATGCCTCACAGTAGCTATGATCAGACAGGGCAGGGACTGTCCGGACTCTCCAGTGGGTCTTGGTGATTTCTCAGGTCTGTAGCTGATCTCTAGGCAGGAGGATAATAGCTTCCTGATTTAAGTAGCTGCATATTCATAATGCATCCTGCTCATGCATCTATTTGCAGACTCCTGTCAAATCTTAGCAGCTCATATTTCACACAGGCCTCCCTGACATTTGCCCTGATCTTAGGAATTCACTGCCAAAAAATAGGTCCCTACCTGGTCCGGGTTCATGACCTGAATACCTTTCTCAGTCCCTCCCCTGGGTGAGGAGGGGTAGGTCTCCAGCTCAGGAGGTGAGGTCACAGAAGCCCCCGGTGGAGGCAGTGAGCTCTGTAGCTTGAGCAAGGGACGGCTGGGCTCTGAGGTCTGAGAGTAGGATCTTCTCAGGAGCCTGCAGTTGAGGGGATGCACGTGTTGTTGCTGGGATACAGTGGAGCCCTGTGAAGCAAGGCCCAGCTGCTTGCCAGCCATAGCATTGATTTTTACCAAAGGGCTCTGAAGGCTCGTGTGTCTGGGCAGGCCGAGGGCCAAGGGAGCTGAGGCTGGATACCAGGGGGGCCAGCTCCAAGCCAAGCTTTGAAAGATAAGCGCCTTGGGGGGCTGCAGTTCTTCAAGGGCAGGACCATATTACCGGAACATGCCCTCCTCTCTGGGCATCGCTTCCTCATCCAGCACCTTCTCTGTGCCAGGCATCGGGGAGGAAGTAATCCTCTTTAGCGGGGTGACAGGCACACACAGTGCAGGTGCTGAGAGGAGAGCAGCTGCAGTGATGGGAGGCTGATAGCATGGTATGCTGGGTGATCTTGGACAATTGTCCTAACCTCTATGAGCCTCTGTTTTCTTATTTGTAACATGAAGATGATAAAAACAGTGTGCATCTCAGAGGGTTGTTGAGATAATTAAATGAGTTAAGAGATAAGGCACTTATAAATTGCCTCCTTCGTAAAAAGTGTGACAAGTGTTATGGGCTGAATTGTGTCACACACACCCTCCCAATTCATATTTGAAGTTCCAACCACATAGTACCTTAGAATATTTGGAGACAGGTGAAGAAATAGTGATGTTAAATAGAGTATTTGAAGAAATGGTGAAGTTAAAATTATGTCAGTAGGGTGGGCCCTAAACTAGTGTGACTGGTGTCCTTGTAAAAAGAGTAGATTCACAGACACTCACAGAATAAAGACCATGTGAAAACAGAGTGAGAAGATGGCTATCTACAAGCCACAGAGAGGGGCCTCAGAAGAAACCAACCCTGCCAACACCTTCTAGAACCTTGAGGAAAGAGAGTTCTGTTGTTCAAGGCACACTGCCCCGCCCCCTTTTGCCAGCCTCCTAGTCTGGCACTTTGTATGGCAGTACAGGTGAAATAATACAAGTGTTAACTATTGTTGTTATCTCCATGCCCCAACATTCAGCCCAGGGGCACACAGCAGGCACAAGGGGATTTGTGGTTGAAATCCTCAGAAGTAGATAACCCTATAAAGTGAGGCTTGTAGCAAGAGTGAACAGCACCCCAGGCAGTGAGTCAAGGGCCTCTGTTTTGAGAGAGTGGTGGGTTCCAATGGGTGTGGCCATGGAGCTGGGCCATGGAGGAGGAGGAGCAGGAGAAGCAGGAGGAAAATGAGCAAGAGGAGGAGGAGGTGGGGAAACAGAAGAAGGAAGAGGAGCATGAGGAGGAGGAGAAACCAGAGAAGGAGGAGAAACTAGAAGAGGAGAAAGAACAGGAAGAAGAAAAACAGGAAAGGTTGGAGGAGCAGAAGGAGGGGCAGGAGGAGGATCAGGATCAGGAGCAGAAAAAGGAGGCAGAGCCGTAAAAGGAGCAGAAGGTAGAGGAAGAGGAGAAAGAAAAGACAAAGGGGAGCAGGAGGTATGGGATGTGGAGGTGGGAAGGAGGGAGGAGAGGAAGAGAAGGAGGAGGAGGGAGAGGAGGGTGCTTTTGTTGTTATTGTCTGTTAATGGCATCACAGGTTTATAGCTCTGCCACTGGCATCCCTCACAGGGAAGCCCCAGCTGATTAATACAGCCATTAAAATGGGCAGTCCAAGTTATAAGAATTAACTTCTTTTGTGACTTAACAGGTATACTCTGAGTCAGAATTGTTAGGGTGGTCTATGGGACACTTACTGGTCTGTGGCCACTCATACCTCTCCCCAGTGGGTCATATAGCTGTGGGTGAAGCTGACCCAGGCCTGGATTTAAGGATGGATCAAACGGCTCCTCAGTAAATTTCATCATGGGTTGGGTTCAGGGGTGGGCATTTAACCTTGCTTGGACCCATCAGATACCTAGGACTCAATCTGAGCTCTTGAGAACAGTAGTCTATTTTCCCCAGAAGCTTAAAGTTGTGAGAATGTGAGGTTGGAGCTGCAGCAGCCCCTTTGGCACCATGAAGAGACTTATTGTCTAAGAAGGGAGTGAACCAAAGGAAGGCAGGCAAGAAAGTTGGAGGGAAAGAAACAGTTCTGGGAACATTGTTGCCGATGTCCAAGGCCAATGTTTAGTTTTGAGAAACAATAAATTCCCCTTTTGCCTAATTTAGCCCGAATCTGTTTCTGTCACCTGCCATATAATCATGATTGGTCCACCCATTCTTTTCAACC